>NW_027286763.1:17303570-18503570 GCF_022747635.1 Hetaerina americana
CCTGTTTTGGGGTATGAGTGGTGTTAAGTAGGAGGCTTGCGGGAGGTTGGGGGTCGAGGGAGGGGATGGATTTTTTCCTTCGCTGCGAGTGGGACGGGGCCTTGACGAATTGCTGAGTGTCGCGAGGCTTCTTCTCCCTTCTCCACTCTTCCGATTCCCCTCCTTTCGTTCACATTTCACTTCTTCCGGTGCGGCATGAAAAATAATCAAACTAGCCAAGGCTAGAGCGGAGGTGAGGGAAGTGTGGTAAGGAGGGTCGGTTAAAACGATGAGAGGAGGTAGGCTCGTGCGTGCATGCGATAAGGGATGAAGAAGATTGGACTTGGCTTGCGCGGGACCTTATTTAAAAGGGAACTGATGCTTAATATCAGGTAAATGGTAAGACACGTGGGAAATGGTAAGAAAATGTGGGAAATATAAGGAACGCAATGCTATTAATTGGTTTTAGAAAAGATTAATCAAAACTGAAAATAATTTACTTCAACATGTCGGTGGTCGCTGCCACATTCATCAGAATACGAGTAATTCTAAGAGTTACTCCTCGTACTCTGATGAACATACATATATTATATGCGTAGTATATGTATATAAATGTTTATATATATATATATATATATATATATATATATATATATATATATATATCTATATATATAAAGGAGAGTGTTTGTTTGTATGTATGTAATTTGTTTACTTTTTTGCTGTCATAGAAACAGCATTTTTCCAACTATGCCAGCAGGATACTTTTGCAAGAACACTATTGTATTCAGAATTGCCGAGATATTATACGTGGAATACATCAAGGAAAGTCTTTTGTAGAAGAAAAATGGGCAACTTTGATCCTGAGAATAATATTTATTCATGTGACGCATTGGGCCGAGTCTACACAGTCCATCCTAACAACGCCGAATGTTATTTTTTAAGAATGCTTCTACATACCATTAGAGGACCTCGCTCATTTGCCAAATTAAGAACGGTAAACGGAGAAATATGTGAGACATTCAGAGAAGCTTGCCAGAATTTAGGGTTGCTAGAAGGAGATCAACACTGGGATGACTCACTGCGAGAGGCCAGTTTGATTTCTCTTCCAGGACAAATCCGAATTTTGTTTGCCATCATAATAACCTCCTGTAATCCATCTAACCCAAAAACAATATGGGAAAAATATAAAGAATCAATGAGTGAGGATATACTGGCTAAAGTTCGAAGTGAAAATCCTACATTGGATATTACGTTTAACTCCGACATTTTTAATAAAACTTTGATTATTTTGGAGGAAAAGTGTATCACCATGGTTAACAAGACTTTAGTGGAACTCGGTCTTTTTGCACCTCTACAAGATCAACAGGGTGTATTTTATCCAGATTATATACGTGAAACTAGCTACAATGTCTTAGACTTAGAAGCATACATCGCGGATAAAAAGCCACTTCTTAATGAAGATCAGAAATTCGCGTACGAAACAATAATGGATCAAGTAGATAAACAAGAAGGAGGTATCATTTTTCTTGATGCTGCTGGTGGCACGGGAAAACATTTTAAATTAATTTAGTTCTCGCTGAAATCAGGGTTCATGGAGAAATTGCTCTAGCCGTTGCATCTTCAGGTATTGCAGCGACATTAATGGAAGGAGGAAGAACAGCCCACTCTGCCCTTAAGTTGCCCCTTAATATTTCCCGACAAGAAAATCCCACATGCCATATAAATAAAACAAGCGGCCAGGCACAAGTTCTTATAGAATGTAAATTGATAGTATGGGATGAGTGTACGATGGCTCATAAAAAATCTCTTGAGGCCCTCAACGCAACACTTCAAGATCTCAAGATCTTAGAGGAAACTGCAGTTTAATGGGAGGAGCTCTGGTACTCCTGTGTGGAGACTTCCGTCAAACTCTGCCTGTCATTCCAAAATCGATTCCAGCCGATGAAATTTATGCCTGTTTAAAACATTCTGTTCTATGGATTCATGTCCAAGAAATTAGCCTTAAAAAAAACATGCGAATCCTCTTAAGAGATGGGAATGCTCAAAATTTTGCAAATAAACTTTTGGAGATTGGAGAAGATAGATTAGTTATTGAAGCATCTAGTATGATAAAATTGTCATCAGATTTATGTGTATCGGTGAAAACTGTCCGCGATATGATACGAGCAGTCTATCCTAACGTTAATCAAAATTATAAAAATTTAGAATGGTTGCGAGAAAGAGCCATTCTTGCTCCTAAGAACGATTATGTTAATGAAATTAACAAGGAGATACTAGCCATGCTGCCAGGAGACGTGATTGAATATAAATCGGTTGATACCATAGTGGATGCTGACGAAGCCGTCAATTATCCAACGGAATTCCTAAATTCACTTGATCCAGCTGGATTGCCACAACATCGCCTAATACTTAAAGTAGGATCTCCAATCATTTTATTGCGAAATTTAGATCCACCAAAACTCTGCAATGGAACACGATTGTGTGTGACAAAATTAATGAAAAATATAATCCAGGCAGTCATTTTAACTGGAAAAGGTGAAATAATTTTTATTCCACGGATACCTCTAATCCCAACTGATCTTCCCTTCAACTTTAAAAGATTACAGTTTCCAGTCCGGCTAGCTTTTTCAATTACCATTGATAAATCACAGGGACAGTCTTTAAAGTTTTGTGGTGTTGATCTAAGATCGCCATGTTTTAGCCACGGGCAACTTTATGTTGCTTGCTCCAGAGTAGGTTCGCCTAAAAATTTATATATTCTTTCTCCTGGATATGAAACAAAAAATGTAGTTTATAGACAGGTGTTCAATAAAAAAGATTCTTAAATTTGTATGAAGTAGTGTATTATTGTACTTCATAATTTGTTGTTTTCATTTATGTAGTATATTTATATTATTGTTTCTCCCTAACCCGTGCAAAGCCGGGTATTCAGCTAGTATATATATATATATATATATATATATATATATATATATATATATATATATATATATATATATATATATATATATGAGATGAAGAGGGACCTGATGTAGAGTCGGATATTGTGTTTTGCTAGGGGTCACAAATTATTTAATTTTTTATTTAATTAGTAATTATGTCCATCCAAAAACCTACCTTAACCGGTAGATAACCTAATAATAATAATAATAATATAAATATATATATATATATTTTTTTTCTGTCTCTATGCACCTGCTGCTCCATCCAAGCTATGTACCATAACCACAACAGAGCAAAGGAACTGGCCTCCCTAGCCTGGTGTGTGAATTTCACACGCCGCATAGGGCTTAGTACTGGGTGAACTCTACCATCACATACCAAACCGACCTTCGGGTTGATTACTGTGTTTATGGTTTATGTACATATATAAGCCATTGTTTTTCAGACACCATAAACCCTAATACTTATTGGAAGAGGTTTGCCCTGGCTAGAAGTAAACTTAGAAATACAAGTGTTAAACTTTTTTCTTTCGCGATGAAACACAAAAATGAGTCCACCCTTTTTAGGTTAAATTTTCGGGTCAAAAAGGACGCCTTCTCCGCAGTGATATTTTCGTGAGTTTTATTGAAAAGGAAACCCCTAACATAGACCATTTTTCGCGGACATTCTATAATCGTGCCCAGAAATGTTCTCTTCTCGCAAACTTAACAGGCGCCAAGAGAATACGTTTACGCGAGGCGTATCTTTTCTTTTGATTAAAATAGGGCTTGGTTAAGAGTGCCGAGAGGAAGGACAAATGGAGGCGTGGATAGCGCGGGGAGGCACATTTATCCGAATGCGCGGCCTTTCACGCGGCAGAACCGAGGTTTGCCCGTTAAACGTCCCCGTACATCCGATACACCACCCCCTGGCACACGCCCTTGTGACGGCTTACATGGTATTATGTAAATGGTGATTGAGAAACTGTTTTAAGAGACTAGAAATGTTTGGATCCACCTCGACTTCATATTTAGGTTTTCACGAAAGGAGTTTTTAAACCAGACGCTGATTGGCATTTATCAAATACGTGATATAATGATAGCCCTGAGGCACCTTCAGTGCCAGGCGGGGAGGATTCACTAACCTTCAGCCTTGAAGTGGGGCTGAAGATTAGTTAAGAGAAGACCGAATACTTGAAAATGTCAACTTCTCTGAACAAGCGGGACCTGCAAAACATAATAATTGGCAATTATGAGTTTGAGGGTGTCAAGGAGTTTACCTATCTAGGAGTCAGACTTAACAATGAAAATAATATCAGACCACAAAGATAAAATAAGGGAGATAGATTCCTGGACAGATAGGTACAAATACTCATTCTTTCCCCGAACAATCAGAAATCATAATAGTAAGAAACCGAAGTCACTTTAGAAATATTGAAAACATTGAATTTACAAGTCGGAGCTAAGTGAAACACTG
Source organism: Hetaerina americana (assembly GCF_022747635.1). NCBI lineage: Eukaryota > Metazoa > Arthropoda > Insecta > Odonata > Calopterygidae > Hetaerina > Hetaerina americana. Next base: position 17,307,951 of record NW_027286763.1, read on the forward strand.
CAAAGCTGTTGGGTATACTTTCAGGTGCATGTGTATGTAAGATGTAGATTGGGTGTTTGCATGTGTGTGGGGTATAAGTGTTCATGCATGAATGTATGCCATGTTTTTTTTTGTGGATATATGATTTTGTGGTTATTGCATGCGGTTTTTTTCTTTTTCTTTTCTAAATTACGGGTGGTGTCCTAACACCCCCCGCCACACGCCCTTGCGGCGGCTTGCGGGGTATTAAGTAGATGTAGATGTAGATACCTAATATAACCACTCGTCAATTTAAGCGAGAAAGAGACAAATTTAAGAAACACCCACCATCAATGACCGTATTTGGGAGTACTCCATTGGTACTAAATAATAATCATTTTGGGAGCACGCTAGGAGATAATGGATATAGTCTCATAACTTCGGGCATTTGGCTTCAATCATCTCCGACTGGCGGTGGCGAATTGGAGAAATTCGTGACTATAGACCAAAGTGCGACAGAGTCAAACCTACATCTACCTTCCATCTGTAGACGTCTCGTATTAATGCCGAGTTACTGATGGTTAGGTCTATATTTGAGGAGCCAATTTCGAACTACATCTACATCTACATAATACCCCGCAAGCCGCCGCAAGGGCGTGTGGCGGGGGGTGTTAGGTCAACAACCGTAAAAAGGAAAAATACCACATGCAAAAAAACAACACGGAAAATAACACCCACAGCAGCGCACACACTCATGCAAAAATCCCTTCATCCAATACTCATGCAAACACATATACCGCAAAACAACTAAAAAACTGCACCCCATAAAACCTAAACTAAAAAACTAAAAAACCTCTGTGGAGCCCCTGGAAACTCTCAATTTCAACCAATCTGTGGGACATCTCCGATGCTAGGAGCCCTTTTCTCAATACCATAAGCCAATCTACACATCCCTTGAACACACTCTAAACTTTCCGCTTCGATCCGCTCTGGGGGTGATCGTAGGTGGAAGTACCGAGGTCAGTTGGTAAAATAAAGGCAATAAACAATATTTAGAGAAATAAGTGAAAGAATGCAGTCAGACAGTTGTGAGTACCAAAGCGTAAATAATGGGAAGAGCAAGATTTTCATCAAATTAGATTTAATCTGCATAAAAGTGCTATATTTTTATCCTCAATTCTCTTGTTCAGTATTTTAAGTATTGCTTTCGCTTAATGGAATTAAAATATATCCATTTTTATGTTGGCTGATTTACCCAACGTAATCCAGTTTATTAAGGCAAAGAAAAATGCCAATTTTACAACGTGTTCTAGTTTATTAAGGCAGATATTAATTTGATATTTCTTTGACAATACATATACATTACTGGTGAATTGCTGGTATTGTGTGAAAGGTTAAAAGCTCGCAGAACGCCTGCATTGATTTTAGTTCATTGCTGTTACATTTTAATCGGGAAACACTAATGCTTCAAAGCGTGAGGATTCTTCTTTTCCAAATTTCACGCTACACCCCCGGAATTCCTGATGAATATAAATGAATGACTCTCTCGATTATTTTGCTGCCGCTTTGGAAATTAGAATCAGAATTTTCTCAGAGAAAAGAGTCAACGGGAAGAGCTGAACGGATTGGTGGATCGTCAATACGGACGTAAAAATGTGTCTTCCTTCATTTTTTGAAACCCATTTCCAACCCCCCCTTTCTCTCTTTATTTCGTAAGGCTCCGCCATACCCTCCCTCTCTTCGCTCCCGTGAGGGAGAGTAGAATAAATAGCGGGAAAGGACGGACGGAGCAAGAGGAGGGCAAACACAAATCCCACCTGAAAAACATCGCATCTATTCACTTTCGCCGCCCAAACGATCCCTCGAAAGGAAAGGCAAGGCCGACCGTCGGACCGCCACGGGATTTCTTTCAACCTTTTCCCTGCGCCCCCCCACCCCCCGCCTTTCCGCCGACCCGACCCCCTCCCCGACCGTCCTCGCCCAACCCTCAACCCTATCCGAAGGGAAAGAAGAGAATAATCCACCCACACACACACACAGAGCCGCCGTCTTTTCCTTAGAGCAAACCCCTTCCCACCTCGGTCGTCTGATACCAAAACCTTTTCCTTTGCCCACCCCCCCGATACGAGCGCCATTCTCCCACCCTCTTCCTCAATCCCCCTCCCCCACAAGCACAACCGAATGGACTGGGGCTGCATGAGGGAACGGCGGTGGGGGTGGAGGATTCGTTCTCCGCCACACCCGACCCTGCCCCCCCTCATACCGTCCCCACACAAGCAGCACCATTTCAAAATCTCGTAATCCACGCATACCCTCCCGGTATGCGACGCAGAATGGCCCCTGGTTTATTATCATTCCCGTGCTGTGCATTTATGCTCTCGTTTACGTGAGCACCTCAGATTGCTATAGAGGAGCTGTATAATATCCCGTTGACGTCGTGTCGGGAACAGTAAAGGGTTTTCACATCCATTCACAATTCTTGAGCAGACCTCTTCCCTGTTCATAGAAAATACTCCACGACAGTTCACTATGAGCGACAGCTTCATTTCTAATTCTTGAAAAAACTCACAAATGATAAAATTTGGAAATAAGATTGGGAGTGTGCCTTGTACTTATGAAACAACATCGAATTTCGCTTGCGTCGCCAAATGTCGTGGATTCATATGCGTGTATTATTCTTTTAATACAATTAATAACATCCCTCGTGACTGTAACTGGATACAAGTATGTAAACGGGTAGCTTCGAGAGAAATATGTGATGTAAGTGTACAAAAGACTATTGAAATTAAAATGCTGAGCATTATAGATGCTAAAATTGCCTCTCAATGCAAACCAAAATTAGGATGAATAAGCCAGCTGTTCGACAAAAGTGGTCGTTGACATTAATTGTTTTAAACGCGGTGAAATCACTGGATTGGAAAAAAATATTGATTAAGAATGCTTGAAAACAATATTGTGATACTAGATGGGAATCATTACTGAGGGAATTGTAACCTGCATTCGTAATATTTAAACGTCTGTGCATTTGCACAATGGGCATGCAGTCGAAGCAGGACATTTTCATAGCAAGCACAATCGACTCTTGGACGATTTATGATAAACGTTCGCGTCAAGTTCTACATCTACATCTACTTAATACCCCGCAAGCCGCCGCAAGGGCGTGTGGCGGGGGGTATTAGGACACCACCCGTAATTTCGAAAAGAAAAAAAACGCATGCTAGAACCACAAATTCATGCATCCACAAAAAAACGTGGCATACATTCATGCAAGAACACTTACACCCCACACCCATGCAAACACTCAAACTAAATCTTACATACGCATGCACCTGAAAGAATACCTAACAGCTTTGCAGTGTTTAACTTTGCTCCAACTTGTAAATTCAATGTTTTTAATATTTCCAAACTGACTTCGGTTTCTTACTATTATGATTTCTGATTGTTCGGGGATAGAATGAGTATTTGTACCTATCTGTCCTGGAATCTATCTCCCTTAGTTTATCTTTGTGGTCTGATCTACCTAAGTAGTGTGGGGCCATTATAATTCCTTCAGTGTCATAGTTAAACTCGTTTGCTCCGAACCTTTCTAAAAAATGAAGTCTCGCTTGTTCTCTCCGCACTTCAAGTGGTTCCCAGCCTAATTCCCCTGAGAGACCTGTCACACTTGTGTTCTAATCATAACAATTTTTAACGAATCTAGCGGATTTTCTCTGGACTTTATCTAATTCTTTTTGCCAAATTTTCCGAGATGTATTTGAATTCTTCGATTGGTTGTATGGAGTTATCGTGAGGGAATTCAGGACGTCCGTGGAACCAGAGAGTGGCCAGCCAGAAGTGGCCGGTTCGATTCCATCGACACGCCGTGGCGCTCAATGACGTGTCTACTCTCGGAATCGTCCTTTTTATGACCTCAGATGTGTGCCAGCTCTGGAGGAGACACTAATTCATTGTTCCAAAAACTTTTTTCACATTTTGTTACTTAGTTCTTGAGACGTACCTAAACATCAAAGAGCACTGGAAACGGCATAACGACAGCTTAAATCGTCATCATAGGAGGAGCCTTCTTTCTTTGTCGCTGTTTAACATGTACTTTTTGCAAGTAAAAATACATACATTAGCAAAAAGAGATAAATAAGAAAGTTTACATATACTTTGAATGATTTAGATTTTGACATAAAATATTATAAGCCAGGGACTATATCAAGCGACGTAACAAATAACTGAATTTCACTCACTATTAGCAATGTCATTTTTGTGTATTGAAAGAAATGGATGCTTAGGCAGGGGAATGGGCCAATTCACATTTTAAGTTTAGAAAATTTCCATTTCATAATCCTGCTTTCTTTTCCTCTCAATTGTGAACTAAGCGGTCCGCCCCTGGTGTCTGCATCAGCCAGCCTGCCCTCTAGGGTTAGCCACCAGGATTCCAAGGGGAGATGCCACTTATGCAACGAACGCAATGTTTATTGACCAATGGGGCGGAAGTGGAGCTCGCGACTGTTGGGATAATGGGCTGCTTCTCCATTCACCTGACGAGTCCTCGCACCAGTAACGCGTTTAACTAAATTTCATCTTTACGGAACAAAGAAAGCTTATCCTTCAAATGAAACTAATTTAGGAGTCCATAACGGCGTCAAACCACAGTAATCAACGCGTTGTTTGGCTTTCATGAATGGAGATAAGAGAGTTAATCCTCACAAATATAGAGATCCGGTTCCTTTCTCTGGTCTACCTGCAGTTTCCCACGAAGCTCGGGAAACAAGAAAATCGTACGACGGAAAATCGCAGCAAGGGTATTCGTTCACAGAGTATCACATGGAAGTTGAACCCGAACTCTCAAAGTAGAAGCCAGAGGCTCTAGCTACTGGATTCAACCGCTCTGTCCCCGAATCGTGCGACGCGTTGGTGGTCTTTAATGCAATGCATCAGAAGGCAAGCCTTCAACATTTATGAAAATTTCAATATCCCAATTGATTTTACAGGGCGCATAATTTGATAGGTTGTCTTTACAGGAGAAATTCCTGTCACGTAGTAATGTGTCTCAACATATAGTATATGAAGAATCTTAAGGAAGTTGGATAATCGGAAGAAACGTCATGTGAAGCGGGAAATCTATTATTTCCACTCCCACATCCAAATTTCCTTCACCCCGCCCCTTCTCCCAAATGAACCGTCGACCGCGCGGTGGGATGGGGACACCGCTCCCACCCACCCCCGTCCAGGCGAGAGGGCCCCTCCCCTCCCCACCCACTTTCCCGTTTTCCCACCCACCGCCCCTCTTCCACCCGCACGCCTCCCGCCCTCGCCTCCTCATCTCTCCGCTCCACTCCCCTTCCATCCACCGGCACAGCGGCCAGAAGCATCATACTCGCATTCCAGCCTACGGGTGACATTCAGGATTAATCAAATGGAAGCTAAAACTGCCGTTTCCGTTGGCATTCTTCAAGCGATTTGCTTCTCTATTTTTTCTTCAACATAGAAATCAGGTTGTACTCTGTTAGTGAGATAGTTTAAGCTTGCAAACAAGTTGGTGCCTGGTTGCATGAGATTTTTAAGTGGTGCATAAATTAATTCCCCATTGACTCCTGGTCAGTATTTTATAATGAAGGTTCGGGGATAGTACCCGGAGTGTGTGCGCTGCTGTGGGTGTAATTTTCCGTGTTGTTTTTTTGCATGTGGTATTTTTCCTTTTTACGGTTGTTGACCTAACACCCCCCGCCACACGCCCTTGCGGCGGCTTGCGGGGTATTATGTAGATGTAGATGTAGATGTACCACAAGCATTTACTGTAGCCAGCTTCAGCCGAAAGAATTATTTGAACTCAATATCTCTTCATATTAAATTACAGGTAATTTAGTATTGTTCCACATGTTTATTGGCATGTCGCGTTTCATCGTATTACGAAATAATCATTTACAAAAACTGAACATGGGGTCTTGAGTTAATTAACTATACCATATTTTTTCCGTACTTTAAATCCGATTATAACACATTCGCATAAGACGAATGCATACAAAAAATGCACCGCGTTTAGTCAATATATGAATCTCCTGTATCTACACGTAGTAAGTGCAGGTTTTTTATGCTCTAAGGCGCGAAAAGTACTACATTATTTACTAGCTAGTTTTTGCGTTCATTTTTTTACATCAGATCTGATATACATATATATCATGCTCCATAGAATTCATTTCCGCTAAGCATAATACACCATGATATCACTCCAAATTTCATCAATACAACAGCCATGTTCGGTTGAATCTCCCGCATTTCGTGGCTGCCATCATAGATTTCCGATTGCACATTGGACCACGCAAAGCCTGACACAGCGAGAAAAACATTATTAGAGTATTACTCATAATTGAAACTCATGCTCAGTAATAAAAATACTTGTTTGAATACGATATTTATAATACGAAATCAAAAGAGTCTCAGCCATTAATAGAAACGTCGTAAATGAGTAAGAAACAGTATATGGGGAACGAATTAGTAAACTGTCCGCTGAGGGAGCGCCCTAGTCAAGTACAAGTGTTGTCCATCGCGTTGCCTGTCCTCCCAATATCCTCGGCGCGCCCTTCCTCTCCTCCTCTTCCGCCTCCCCCCGCTCTCAGCCACGCCCCCTCCACTCGTCCCTCGCATTTCACCCCCCCCCCAATATTCGTCCAACTCATTTTCCACCTTTCACTCTTCGTCATTCTGACCCGTCCCCTTTCATCTTCGCTCTCCCACGTCCACTCGCCTCCCTCCGTCCCGCCCCATTCCCCAAATACCCCGACCCTTTTTCTTCTCCGAAATCCCCATCGCCTACTCCCCTCGCCGAATCGCCCTCTCCTGAATAATAACGGGGGCGAACGGACAGTTCACCGCCGCCAACGCAACAAATAATTTTTCCCATTTAAAAATTTTCCTGAGCGTTTGCGTTTTTAAGTCCTTTCCGGGAACGTTTTTGTCGTTAATAATAAGCAGGGGGGAAGCGGGAGCGCGTGCAGGCGTTTAGTCAAATCCGCAGTTCTGTTTCAATTTTTCCGATAGTGGCAAAACAGAGGGCGGGATTAAAGAGGGGGCGGGGGGGGACTTGGGGCTCGGTTTTCATTCCTGATGTAGCGGTTTTGTTCATAGTTTGGGATATGTTGTTGTCGCTCGGTTCCACTGACTCTTCCCACAGGGATTTCGATAAATGAACCATACAGCATGATGTACAGACTGTTGGATGCTATATTTAGTACTTCTAGCGCATTCTTCGAATAAATGGTCAGATATTACGTATTAATAGACCATTAACTTTCCACTAATACCTGCTGCGTTCTAAATTATCAGCTATTTAGGCAGAAGACCTACATGCCATAGGCAGAAGAGCCATCACTCTAGGATTTTGCTGCCTTCAACAATAATACTAAACGGTATTTAGGAATAATAAATTGACTAAGATTAAATAAAACTTTGAAATCCTCAGCTGACATAAACATTTAATGCACAAATTAACAGAAGAGATTGGGTCGGAAATAAACGGATTTAATTTTATTTATTCCGTTAGAAAGAATATTTCTATGAAATACTCCACAAAGTCAATTTATGCTTCTACCATTCATTATTACGACATAATTACCCCGCAATCCACCAAAACGGTGTGTTGTAGGGGGTGCAAGCACCAGGTGGAAATGCTGAATGATAAAGGAAGATATGGAAGAGGAAGGGAAAAGGAAACGATATTCGTTTAAAAATATCAAATAACGTGAAACTTTGTATACGTGCTGGAGGAAGAGCTAATTCAAAACAAGAGTTAAACAGCCCAATAAATAATTTCTTTGTTATGCGATGCAATGGAACAAAAATAAATCAAGGCATTTATACGACAAGCCTCCACCATAGAAAGATAGATCATGCCGAATTGAGAAGTAAGAAGGGGAAATGCTGCATTCACATGGACTTGCAACTCATGGTGTCCGCTCCCAAGGTCACAGGTTAGGAATGTGACACCTATGCCCCCCCCCCACAGAGAGAGACGAGGGATGAAAGACGTTTGAAAACAACAAAGCATGATAAACCGCCCTTCGATGGAGATAAACTGAGATATTCAAGTAATGGCGTCAAGTAATTGTGATCTGCACGATTTTTTATTCTGGATATTTCGACTGAATCGTGAAATAAATCTTAATTTTTCATTGCAAGTTCTATCAACATTATAACCACAAGGACACAAGGAAAGATGGATGCAAGGTATATTGATTAGCTGTGGGATGTTGAAGACTGTGATAGAGGGGAGAATCACCCGTCATCACCCGTAAAAAGGAACAATACCACATGCAAAATCTACACATACATGCAAACACCTACACCCACATTAGCATATACATTCATGCAAAAACTATTTCAACTGACACGCATGCAAATACATATCCTATCAACTAACAAGCAATTGCCCCTTAGGTTGCAGTAAAATGTATCTAATAACGTGCAAGGTAGAATTTCAACAGTAAGAAGCCGAAATTCCACTACCACATGGAAATGCAATATACAATGGTCTCCTCCCCTAAGGACACAAGTAGCGAAATGACCCAACGCTTTTGCACTCGGATACCACACCATACATGCGTATTCTAAATGAGGCCTTACAAGAGCGTGGTAACAACGTTCCTTGACCTTCGAGTCACTTTTGCTGACAATGAGTCTAATAAATCCCAATTTTTTACATGCTTGACCGCAGACTTTACGTATGTGAGTCCCACAAGTTAAGTCTTTTGTGAATGTAACTCCTAGGTATTTTACCCTATCAACTACTGCTAGGTCACCTCCAGCTAATTTGTAAGCAAATCCCGTTGATTTTTTAAAGAAATTTGTCACCGAACATTTATCATAATTTATTAACAATCCTAATTTAGAACACCATTTAGTAATGCAATCTAGATCCTGCACTAGAATAAAACGATCCTCATCCTCAGATATCTCCCGATAGATCACCGTGTCATCCACGAACGTCCTAATCTGACAGTGAAATTTTAGCAGGAATTTAATGGTTTTTCTTTCCATGCCTACTCTGGAATCATTAATGACGATGATTCCAGACTAAGTATGGAAAGAAAATTCGGTTTGTTGTCATGATACAATCTCCACCAGTTGGAGATTGTGTGCACAAAGAATTGCGGTAAGATTGGTACTTAAATTACGCGCTTACATTTAAATTGAGATGGGGTTACCGAAGGTGGAAAGTCAGGGCAAAAAGAGTTAATTATTTTAATGTAATGTTATATTAAATTAGTGTTGGTGTTGTATAAATTCACCAATGTGTTTTGTTCCTTTTTACGGGTGGTGACCTAAAAACCCCCGCCACACGCCCTTGCGGCGGCTTGCGGGGTATTATGTAGATGTAGATGCGTGATTCCTGAGTTCATGGAAAACATTTCTTGGACTATTAGGTTATACTAAGAAATAACAAAAAAGAATTAAATTGTTTGTATTAATTATTTCATTTGCCTTACTACCATTTGGTAAAATTCAATTGCCAAAGTGATGATTGCGGGAGTTTATTTTTTTCAAAATACCTATTATAAGTGTATTCATTATCATGGTGAGTACTTCGCAAAACAATCAAGCCATTTTCAACATTAAATTACTGTCTTTTCATTATTAAGGTGAAAATATAAAAAGCAACCCTCGTAATCAAAACCGTCGCCCTTCTCAGTAACTGACAATTACTGAGGAAGGTGAATAGATACTGGCGTTATTTTTGTCATCTACATCTACATCTACTCAATACCCCGCAAGCCGCCGCAAGGGCGTGTGGCGGGGGGTGCTAGGACACCACCCATAATTTAGAAAAGAAAAAAAAAAAAAAAAAATCGCATGCAATAACAACAAAATCATATATAAAAAAAACATGGCATACATTCATGCATGAACACTTACACCCCACACACATGCAAACACTCAAACTACCAACTAACATACACATGCACCTGAAAGTATACCTAACATCTCTATAGTGTTTAATTTTGTTCCGACTTGTAAATTCAAAGTTTTTAATATTTCTAAAGTGACTTCGGTTTCTTGCTATTATGATTACTGATTGTTCGGGGAAAGAATGAGTATTTGTACCTATCTGTCCTGGAATCTATCTCCCTTAGTTTATCTTTGTGGTCTGATCTACCTAAGTAGTGTGGGGCCATTATAATTCCTTCAGTGTCATAGTTAAACTCGTTTGTTCTGAACCTTTCTAAAAGTCTAAGCCTCGCTTGTTCTCTCCGCACTTCAAGTGGTTCCCAGCCTAAATCCCCTAAGAGACCTGTCACACTTGTGTTTTTATCATAACAATTTTTAACGAATCTAGCGGATTTTCTCTGGACTTTATCTAATTCTTTTTGCCAAATTTTCTCCCACGGATCCCAAATACTTGCGGCATATTCCAAATGAGGTCTAACTAGAGCAAAATAACACCTCTCTTTAACTTTTTCATTACATTTCCCCACCACCCGTTTTATGAAGCCAAGTTTCTTTAAAGCTGATCCGCATATTGTCCTGATATGTGCTCCCCATGAAAGGCGTGGTGTTAGAACAACCCCCAAATATTTAACTTGATTTGCCGTAGTCAATACTGAACCCTCTATTTTGTAGTTTATATCCTGTTCCTCGCTTCCTTTATTCCAAAATTTCAAAACTGCACATTTATCTATATTAAGTGTTAATCCCCATTTATTGCACCATCCCGAGATATTGTCATGGGAAGAAATACCTGAAACTGAATCCGAAGAGAAAAGGTGAACTGATTCCACAATTCTATGGATTAGATAGAGGGTTTTTCATAGGAATCCGAGGATTCATTTTCAATAAATCCACCTCCGATGGTCATAATTACTGCAAATTTCATTTTTTGGTAAAACGCTGCAGTGTGCCATAAATGAATAGAATAAATTTGCGCATCAACCTAAGTTCTTTCTGCTACTCTCGGAACAGGATTCCTGATGAGAATGAACTTTCAAACTGCCCTACATAAATTTGGAAATGTACTTCAATAGCGTAGTCACCCGTAATAAATGGAACATAAACGCTCAAGTCAACATTACAACTCGTGTTAGGAGAAAACTATCATCCGTAACGATCCGGAAGGTCTCTCTTTACGAAGTTCACACAAGTATGTTCTTTGGGATATCTGAGAAAGCTCCCGAATTATCATTTCATTCCAATTCCCAATCCGACTCACCTTTCACCTTTCCTCCCCGTTTCCCAAAATTCCTGCGGCGCTGGTCCCAGGCCGGGTTCTCCCCTTTCATCTCGAAACCACCTCCACACCCACTCCACACGTCTCCACATCTCGCGAATTTTGTTCTTTCCACTCTCCACACACACACCCCAGCCCGCCCGGCACTCCCTCCCTCCCCCCACTCCCATCGCATTTCTTTTTATCCCTTCGCAACCTCCACGGCTCCCGTCATCCATCCAATTATTCCTTTCCGTTATCCGCTCCTCTTCCTCCACTTTCTTGCTATCCCGTTTTTATCCTCATTCCCTCCCCCTCCTTCGCCTTCCTTCCTTCCACCCCATCTCCCATCCACCTCCGTTTCATCCCCGTACCCGTTAACCCTTCCCCTTCTCCACTCTAACCTCCCTCCCTTCGTTACCCGACCAAAACCCCCGAGTGACATCGCGACGTGTCAACTACGATACGATCCTCGGGCGATATCGTAGTCGTCAGAGATGTTCCACTACCACGCAATGCAATCGATGTATGGCGAACCGATATGTAATTGCATCATATCGATACCATTCGAATCAGGAGGGTGGGGAGAGAGGTGATATAATGTTAGGAATGAAATTGAAAATTATTTGGAATGCACCACGATCTAGGTTTTATATACAGGTATACTCGCGAAAATTGTGAACTGCTCCATGGTGAGGGATAAGATAATGGAAATATCTCACAAAGAGTTGAAATGCTATGATGTGATTGAGTTTCTGAGGTTTTTAATGCGATATTCGATTTGAGTAATAGTTCATTTTCATCCCGATTTCGGTGCGTCGAAACTTTGGTTATTTACATCAAGTACAAAAATTCGGATAAATCGTACATATCCGTCCGCCTCCCGTTATCCCGTCCCCCTCCCCATCCTTCTTCCCTCTGACCCCCCCCCCCTAACCCTCCCGCGCCTCTCCGTTCCTTCGGATTCCTTCTCATTCGCTCTCGCTTCCCCTATCCCTCAATTCAACGAGCCCAGCTCATTCTCCCCGTCCGCAGGTGGGGGGCCTTAGTGCTCCCGCGCCGATACCAAAGAAGGGGAGAGGGAAGACATCTCTCTTCCCCATCTCATTGGTACAAACATTCCTCCTCCTTTGCGGCGAGCATAGTTTTGCTGACGAATTATGGTATTTCAACCTGAAGATTATATTACGTTCACAATTTTCTCCATTTTTTTGTGAATTTATGCGTTTAAGTAGCGGATTAATTTCGTCGAATTCGAATGTGGGAAGGCAATTCTCCACTCTTCGGCAGCTACACTTCGTCTGGTATTGGATTGAGAGAGGGAGAGAGCCTTGAAGCCACTAATTCACAACTATCTTCACTGATGGTTTTTGATGGCTCGAAAACACTCGTAATTTTCTGCCCAGTCTGCCGTCTATTATACCAGTGAAAGGAGGCGAAATATCTCCGCTCTTTACCCTGCTTTATGAAATAGATGGACCAATGCTTAAGCGCCCTCAGCAACATTAATTGTATTGCCATGGACATGCGTTTGTTTACCAGACTGTGCCCTCCATCTACCTCCTCTGCTTCTGGAGGCGTCCATGGGGAATATCTCGGACGCTACGAGAGGGCCTTATTCATCCCGTACCTGATTCTATTCTCGTTCTGTTTGTAATCAACTGAAGTTGGAAAAAAAATCATCTCAATAAATATGAATTTCATGCGTTGCACACAAAATAAATAAATCGGGTGTGAGTGAAGAAACACTTCCGCTCCCACCGATCAATCCAATCAAAAGAGGGGCGAGAGACGTAAACGCGGATCAGAGATATTACGCGACCCCTGAGGGATATCATTTCCCATGGCACGGATGCTGCCCCATACTGCCAGATGATGGCATTAGAACAATGGATGGTTGGATAAATGTTATTCGCATCGTTCGGTAATTCGAAACACGTAGATTGTTCAACATTGACTTTAAGATTGAGATTAATAGTTTTAAAGTCGGAAAGATGCAATACTTCTAATCAGATGAGCAGAGTTAAAATATTTTGTTTGCACAACGAGGCGAAGCTATCAAATTAAGTTTCATGGTGGCTCGTTGCACTCTTAGTTAGCATGCTGAGTGGGTAAGTGGCGCAGCGATTTTTCAGAGTGGACCCGAAATTACGATACCAGGGAGTGAGGACCGCGTAGGCTAACCTAACCCTCTTCCCCCTTTGGGCTGGCGTAAGCCTCGCGATCCCCCAAACCTTCCCTCCCTCCCTCGTCCCAAGCAGCGCCGTATTCCCACACCCAGGGGGCGCCCCGAAGGCGTTGCGAGGCGGCAGAGGGGGAGGAGAGAGATATTGCGGAGGAGCAACAATGATGGGGTGTCGGGAGAGGGTTGAGAGGTTGGAGGGTCGAGGGGGAGGGGTGTAAAAATGAAGGCAACCAACTTTCCTTCCCGCGACCTCCCGAGCACACAAAATCCCTCCTCCCCTTCCAGCCCTTTTCCTCCTTTCTGCGGGCGGCTGAATAAAAAAGGACGGATCTTTTACACTCAGCTGTGTATTTTGGCCTTCTCTCAGCCTCCATCCGACTCCGTCCTACCTACCCCCTCCCCCACCTCGCTCTTTCTTTTTTGCTCGCCACCGACGCTTCCCTCCACTTCCCTCCACTTTCCCCATTTCCTCCACACCTTTGAATGTGTGTTTCTTTCTAACTTCCACTCCCCGCCCTTCCTCCCTCTTCGTCCCCGTTCCCAACCCTCTCTCTCATCCCCTCATATTCTACCTCCTCTCTCAATCTCTCTCCTATTTCTGTGGTATGCGGCCATAACTTTCCCCCAGGAATGCCAACCTCGCCGTATTACAATTTCTGGAGGCCACAAAGAGGGTTCTTCTTCGGGGGAAGAGAGGGGACATGGGCGGGGGCGGGTCGTATAAAGCGATAGGCCGGCGGGTGGAGGCAGGTAGGGGTTGTGTGACGCAGGGGAGGGAGAGGGGTGGTTACGGGCGGGGACAGGGAAGCAAGTCGAAGGGTGAACGTGAAAGAGGGGAAAGCGAAAAAAGGGGAGAAGGATGGGAATTCTCCGTTGGATATTTTTGCCTCTGGTGAGAATTGCCCGTGCCGTTTTTTGAATTTTTCGGCGGGATGATTTTTGTTAGCGTTTTTGAAGTACTCAAGTGCCGAGGAAAAAAGTGTCTCTCACGCCTGAATTACCTTCACCCCACACCGTCATGGGCAAAGCTGGGGTTTTACTCTTTTTTTTAAATCTCTTTCTTACCTGTCTTAATGCTCCTTGCAATCATGGCGGCGAAAGGCTTATTCCTTTGTTGCGGATACAGGCTATGTTTACGCATGAAAAAGGCAGTACATTAAGTTCCCATGTCGTTCGGATAGACGATGGAGGACATGACTGATTGATGTCATTTTTCTTTCAATGCGATCTTAACGATTGCCCCACGATGTATGCAACTGAGCGTACGCATTGATTGGAAAATCTTGCCCGTCATAAGAGCTATGGAAGTTAGTATCTTATATGAAGCCAAACAAAACCCTAATTCGAATGCCGATGAAATTCTACCTAATTAGAAACCTAACGAAAGTGACATCGAATTATTTCAGGTTTCCCACTCAGGTACGTGATATGTAGATATGATCTAATAAATCCAATCTACCAATCATCTATTATACCTATTATTATTATTGCTAAGATCTCTTACTTCACTTAAGAAGAATATCAATTCCTTCAAATTACCCCCCCCCCCACACCGGATTGCATCGAGTGCGGTCACCAGATTACGGTTAAATCGACAAGTTTTCCATCACCTGTCTATGTGCCGCGATCGATATACTGGCTTCTGGGTGTGAGGGGGGTAGGTACGAGTGGTTGGCTCTCCACTGCGTCCCATTCCGTGGCCAAGGGAGGGAGGACAAGGTGAAGAGCGGGAGAGAAAGAAATAGGGGAGAGAGGGAAGGTAAATGTGGATGGAAGGCTTGCGAGAAAGGGCGACCGAGGAGGTCGATGTTGGTGGCCTTATCTTCTCCCCATTCACCCATACAACCTACCTCGGGAAAAAACGCTAATCTTTTTCACTCTCTCTCTCTCGCCTTACCTCCCGGCCGCCCTTCTAGTCGCCTCCCCTCCCTTCCTCCTTTCTATATATCAACTCAAACCATAACGAGAACAAACTCACTTTTACCCCTCTCCATCCGCACTCACACAAAAGCAGCCGCTGCCTTTCTCTCCCAACCGCGTCCCTTTACCGCCATTCCCTCCTCCCTCCCTCCCTCTCCCTTTCAGACACCCTATGGCCAAGCTCGCATCCCTACACACACGCACGCCCGCACCAGCCTCCACATCGCACCCCATACTCGCCCTCCCCCCCTCCTCCCAACCTTCCCCGACACTACCGCCCCTCACCCGCACACATCTCTTTCCACACTCCCGCCGCCACCCACCCCCTTCTCTCCCACACGGCAAACCAGTCCTCCCCTCCGCCATTCTTCCCCGCTCTCTTCTTCCTTCCCTTCCTTCTTCCCTTTCTCTTCGCCCCTCATCACCCTCTTTTCGGCTTCATCCTCCTCCCCATCCGCAAGGCCCCCTTCTTTTCCACCCTCTCAAACCCTAGCTGTACACTTCCTGCCCACCCGCTACTCGGTCGGCACATGGGTTCCCTCCCAATCCTTCTCCTCCTATGGGGCGAGAAGAGTACCGCACTCCTTGGCAGAAAGCGCACGATCATGCCAGGTTTCTCTCCTGAGAAAATCTGTTTTCTTCTTACATCACCCTTAGCATATTTACAGATTTTATTTCCAAAGAGCGGTCTTACTTCTTCCCCCGAAATTAACCCTCTACTTCTTACTTTCGTGCGAATGATTCCTGGATTCATTCGCGTTGTTTTTCAGTAGAATTGAATTTGATTTAAAGTAAAAGTCTTAATATATTCTTTGGCGCGACAGCATAGAACTGTCATCATTTATTGATGCAAAAAGGTAACTATGAATTTACCTTATCCCCAGTTACCTTATTATATATATATATATATATATATATATATATATATATATATATATATATATATGTGTATATATATATCGATTATACGGAAACACTCACACGGTAAAATGTTTGAGCTTTCGGCCTTCTCAGAGGCCTTCTTCAAGTAAGACTCCATATATACCTGTATGTGATTCAAACGGAGAAGCGAAATAGCCCTGACGAACAAAAACACATTAATTACATTCACACGTATTCCGAATTTTCGGTGGGTAAGTCGCCTCTGGGGAAAGAAGGAACTGATCCATGAGACTTACATGACATCAAGATACATTCACACGAGCAGTATAAAATTTAGACGGTACAATAGAACACAAATAAAATAGATGACGCTTAAAAGGACACTCACATTGTAGATTATTTATATATATTATATATATATATATATATATATATATATATATATATATATATATATATATATATATATATATATATACACACACATTAATATTAAAAGGAGTAATCAACAAATGGGAGAAACGCAGAAAACTGCTAGATAGCATAAGATTCTCGGAAGACCAGTTCGTTTCAGTCAATGGTTTGCTAATGTCTATATATGTATGTATGTATAAAAAAATATATATGGGCTGACACAATATCACACAAATAGAATAGAATAGCAACATTTAAAAGGACACTCACACGGTAAATTGTTCAAGCTTTCGGCCCTCTCAGAGGCCTTCTTCAAGAGAGACTGTGAGACTGCAGTCTCTCCTGAAGAAGGCCTTTGCTATTGTTGTTATTGGTGTCCTAGCACCCCCCGCCACACGCCCTTGCGGCGGCTTGTGGGGTATTAAGTAGATGTAGATGTTGAAACCATTGACTGAAACGAATTGGTCTTCCGAGAATCTTATGCTATCTAGCAGTTTTCTGTGTTTCTCCCAGTTGTTGATTACTCCTTATGATCTTTTTTTATCTACTTGCTTTGGGTGTCCGTAGAATTTAAATTTCTTATTTTTCTCATCGTATGCGATGTTCTCGGTACTCCTACATAGATTCTCTTTTTTCTCTTTATCCTAATATTTTCAATGCATTTTCTATATTTTTCCACACACATATCAGTACCGAGTCACGAGGCCGTGACCTCTACTCAAACGCCCTCTCTTCAACTGCTAATGTTAGCTGAACAGCCATGACTAACGTGGTCACGCAAAGCAGTATGCACCATTATTTCCGGCCCTGGATTATGTCCCGATTTTCAACGGGGCAACTTGTATTTTGTATTCCTAGGGCATTTACTATCAACATTGACAAGTCCCATTCTGAATTTTGCGTGACTGTTTACAAAGAAGAATTCTGTACCTTTTACCTATTGGAATATTTCGATAATGGTAATCGGTAAAAAACGGTATTATCGCGGAGGACTCATATTTTGTGAAAAAAATAAGGAGGATGAGGAAAAATAAGTCAGTGGGACCGGATAATATCTCGATTGACATTCTAAAATCTAGGTGATACCGCAATAGCTTTTTACCTGAGTCATCTCAGATACCTTACGGGTGGTGTCCTAACACCCCCCGCCACACACCCTTGCGGCGGCTTGCGGGGTATTGAGTAGATGTAGATGTAGTAGTTCTATTCAAAGTAACTTTAAATAATGATGCCATGCCTAATTATTGGAAAAAAGCTAATATTACACCAATTTTCAAGAAAGGGGATAAAAAATTGCCAACAATTATAGCCCGGTAAGCATAACCTTAGTTGTTTGCAAAATAATGGAAAAAAGAATCGCTGACTGCATTTGAGAATGGCGGACAAGAGATAGATGGCTATTCAAACACCAACATGGGTTTAGAACGGGATACTCGTGTGAAACGCCGCTTTTGGGATTAAGCCAATATATCGGCGACGCAATAGACGAAGGAAAGGATGTGGATGCAGTAATTGTTGATTTTTCGGCAGATTTTGACCGAGTGCTTTACGATAAATTATTGTTTAAGTTGGATTCCTTACCATTGGACTTGAGGGTAAAACAATGGATAAAAAATTTCTTTAGAGGCAGAACTCAAAAAGTAAAATTAGGGGATACATTTTCAAATTAAGCGAGCGTTTTAGCCGGAGTTCCACAAGGCAGTGTTCTAGGGCCATTACTCTTCCTAATTTACGTAAACGATCTACCAAACAATTTACATTCCCAAATAAGACTCTTTGCTGATGACTGCATTATATACAGACGTATAGAGCATGTAAATGACCACGTAATACTACAAAATGACATCGATCGCCTTGGTGACTGGGTTACAAATAATAATATGGGCATTAATATAAGTAAAAGTAAGCATATAAATTTTTCAAATAAAAAGAATGCAGAAAAGGAAATTTATACCCTCTTTGGAGAAAGAATCCCATGCACCAGTCAATGCAAATATTTAGGCATTTATTTTACTAGGGATCTTGGGTGGGGAGTCCAAGTAGATAATTTGACACGGAAGGCATTTAAAGTATTGCATTGGGTGATGAGAAATTTAAAAGGAAGTAGCGTAACCACAAAAGAAAAAGCATATAAGGCACTGGTTATCCCTATCCTAGAATACTCCTCCATAGTATGGGTTCCATATGAGGTGGGACATATTAAAAAGATAGAAAAAGTTCAAAGAAAGCCAGCAAGATATGTACTCGGAAGGTACAAAAGAACAGATAGTGTCACAGAAATGTTAGATATACTGAAATGGGAGAGTTTGAAAAATAGAAGAAAAAGGAGTAGGTTAGGCGCGATGTATAGAATTGTTAAAAATGACGAAGCGTGGGAAGATTTATGGCAAGGGATAGAAAAGCCTAACTTTAAGGGAAAAAACGACCATAATTTCAAAATAAAAATAAGGACTCAAAAAAGAAATAAGAAGAAATACTCCTTTTATTGAACTATAATTGATTGGAACCAGCTGCTTGGAGGTTTGTTTGAGCCCTTTCCGTCCAATTTTAGAAGTTTTAAGTATAAATGTAAAGCAGCCACTGGGTAATAAACTTCATTGTAGTTTTGAAAATATTGTTTGTATGTGATGTGGTAGTTTGTTTGTATGTGATGTGGAAGTGTCATTGTATGTAAGAATATTTTGTCTCTTATCTGTTTTTATATGTGTCCGTATGTAATTTTCGTAGTAGAAAACTGTGACCAAACTTGACCGTTGCCACCAGGAAAATCGCCTAATTAAAACGTAATTGTGTAAATAAATAATAAATAATTGACATCTGAATCAAAAGGGAACTAGTCAACGGTATTCAACTCCTCATATTCTTTCCAGAAAATAACCAGATCGAAATGAAATATTTGGATTAACATATTTGAGCTCGAAATAGGACCCCGAAAAGCAAAACTTCTACATCTACATCTACTTAATACCCCGCAAGCCGCCGCAAGGGCGTGTGGCGGGGGGTGCTAGGACACCACCCGTAATTTAGAAAAGAAAAAGAAAAAAAACCGCATGCAATAACGACAAAATCATATATAAAAAAAAACATGGCATACATTCATGCATGAACACTTACACCCCACACACATGCAAACACTCAAACTACCAACTAACATACACATGCACCTGAAAGTATACCTAACATCTCTATAGTGTTTAATTTTGTTCCGACTTGTAAATTCAACGTTTTTAATATTTCTAAAGTGACTTCGGTTTCTTGCTATTATGATTTCTGATTGTTCGGGGAAAGAATGAGTATTTGTACCTATCTGTCCAGGAATCTATCTCCCTTAGTTTATCTTTGTGGTCTGATCTACCTAAGTAGTGTGGGGCCATTATAATTCCTTCAGTGTCATAGTTAAACTCGTTTGTTCTGAACCTTTCTAAAAGTCTAAGCCTCGCTTGTTCTCTCCGCACTTCAAGTGGTTCCCAGCCTAAATCCCCTAAGAGACCTGTCACACTTGTGTTTTTATCATAACAATTTTTAACGAATCCAGCGGATTTTCTCTGGACTTTATGTAATTCTTTTTACCAAATTTTCTCCCACGGATCCCAAATACTTGCGGCATATTCCAAATGAGGTCTAACTAGAGCAAAATAACACCTCTCTTTAACTTTTTCATTACATTTCCCCACCACCCGTTTTATGAAGCCAAGTTTCTTTAAAGCTGATCCGCATATTGTCCTGATATGTGCTCCCCATGAAAGGCGTGGTGTTAGAACATCCCCAAATATTTAACTTGATTTGCCGTAGTCAATACTGAACCCTCTATTCTGTAGTTTATATCCTGTTCCTCGCTTCCTTTATTCCAAAATTTCAAAACTGCGCATTTATCTATATTAAGTGTTAATCCCCATTTATTGCACCACTCCGAGATATTGTCTAAGTCTCTAGGGAGTAGCTCGCGATCTAGTTGGCTCCTTGATTGGAAACTTGATAATGCACGACCAAAGAAAAAAATCCCATCAGAGTTAATATTAATTCCGATTAATAGAATCACTGGATCTACTTAGGGGATGCTATAGGTTCTACGTGGCATCAACATAGCTTCTTGGGTCGGAGCACTTTGGACAGCCCCATCATACAATTTGCCATCTTACGCTGCAAGCCGCCAAGAGAGCGCGCGGGAAGGGTGTGGTAGATCACCTGACATTAGAGTAATTGGATTGTGATTAGTTATTAATGGCATTAGGAAGTTCAAATGGTGTATCACCTTTTCCACAGTCATGGTCACGAATTAGGAAAGGGAAATATGATCCCTTATATCGATCGCTTTCGCAATCACTTATCCCTGGAATTTTCACCGTGCTCTCTCTCGCCTACCAATGCAATGTGGACCTAAGATCCGCCAGCGTTAAACTAGCATTATTTACATTTATCTAAAAGTATATGGTGCATTTACTCTTTCCAATTCCAGTCGCTACCGATGCAGACAACCCAATAATGAATATTTCTTTCGGTACATTAAAAATTCTTCGAAAATTGATATCCTTTTGTTGCCACCATGTTGCCATTTATTTTTTTCCATATAGTCGTAAGATATCTCGAAGGGGCGCGGGCCATTCCCCCCCCCCCAAGCCTCTCGCTCTCTTCCCCTGACCATCCTCCAGCCGATCGCCTATCGACGCGACGGAGGTCTTTCGCCACCCCTTCCCTTCCCCCTCTCCCTCCCCCAACCACCCTATTTCATTTCCACCACGCATCCTCCTCCCTCACCCTCCGCCACTTCCACCCACTGCCCCCCGTTGTGCGACCGTCTACCTGCGTGAGGCTCGAGATACGCCGGATGGAATGCGAGCTGGAGATGGAATCTTTAAACGGCTTATTTCATCTACATCTACATCTACTCAATACCCCGCAAGCCGCCGCAAGGGCGTGTGGCGGGGGGTGCTAGGACACCACCCATAATTTAGAAAAGAAAAATAATTAAAAAAAAAAAATCGCATGCAATAACGACAAAATCATATATAAAAAAAAAACATGGCATACATTGAGGTTACACTTCCGCGTATACTGAGGTTACATTTCCGCGGGAATTGTAACCTCAGATCCCCGATCGTTTATTCCATCGTGATAGGTTAGGACAGTGGAGAGAAAATAGAAAAAAATGATTTTTTAAAGCAATTTACAAAGTAAATTTTTAGTACTTTGGATATTTGTGAATTGACCATAGATCTTTAAAAGTCTGCAAGTATATATGGCCACTATTATTTTGGTTTATTGTTAGCATAGAAATCTCTAAATGCATAAAGGCACCAGTATTGAAATCACTGGAACCTCGCGTATGTATCATATTTTCGTGGAGCAAATCTTTATGGCCCATATTGTACACTGCCACTTCCTTGATTGTTTTACGTTCTACCCGAAAATTATGCCTGGACGAGAGGCCCAATGAAAAATGTCCAGATGGAAATGCATAATGGGACGGGGATCAGGAAAATTATCTCACTTGAAATCAAAATAACGGTACCAAACGCATAGTTCACACTAATAGATACAGCTCTGGGTTGTGTATTCTTCTAGTAGTGTGCAATGCTATGCATTATTAATAAAAAGGTGCATGCTTCTATAACTGATAAAATAAATTTACTCCACAGTTCTGAGGAAACGTATATTTTGGTTGCATTTCTTCATAGAGCTGAAGACATCATCGCGCATTTTAATTATTCACAAAATAAATTAATTTTACCGAAAGATGGCCCAAGAATAGAATAGTATTAAAATAATGGACTTAGATGCAATTTATGACTTCATGAGAATTTCACGAAAACACGGGCCACAAACATGCGTAATGGAAACGATTTAATTACGTATCATACTCCTTGGAATAGATTGCGTGGTTTTCTTCCACTTATAAACCTGATTTATGAACCCAATATACCCTCTTTCCCCCTTCCCCTTTCCCATACTTTGGAAAAGGAACTGTAGAGGGAAAATAGTCCCACAGCAATAAACAACATCCTCTCAAAGGAAAAAAAACAGGTATTTGACAATTTAAGGACTCCTTGATTCAGTGAATAATTAGTATGGATTTTCCTCCACGGGATGCGTTCAAATGATCCAAAAAATAAAATCCTGACACCTAAACATTTCCGGAAATTTCAAGCGTTCCGGTTTACCAATTAATCCGCAATCTACGGTAGGAGCTACATCATCAACTACGCTTTGTCCTGATGATATCATACGGGCTTTTGGAAGGGTTTGCATAATACCATAAGTCAATAAAATGGTCATAAAATGCCAAGTAGCGAAGCAATGGCAAAACCAAGCGAGCGACTTTGAGCAAGAGAACAGTTTGACAAATAAATCGCCCAAAAACAACTTACTCCGTCAAGACCACCTATCGGGCTTATGAAAGTGGTTCAATCTACATCTACATCAACACAATAACCCGCCAACCGTCGCAAGGACGATTGACAGGGAATGGTAGGTCGCCAGCCATTCTGCATATATCTCCTCTATTTCCTCATGCAACTGGCATCCCGCGATCCACCAAAAACCGCGTGGAAAGGGGGCGACCGAACACCAATCATGCAATATGCCTACATTCATTACGATTGTTAAATGGTTTGCAGCTATTCCTATGCCTGCACAAAGAGGGCAAGGAAATATGTTTAAAGAGGGCGGGCACACATTCAATTGAGACACTTATTCCCGGTTACTATTCTACACATTCCGGACGGACAATTCACAAATACAATAGACTTTATATTCATTCACCTACACCCTACCTAGCACAAGGGCGCACGGCGGGAGCCAGACTTGGAGAGAGTTTTGTGGGAATTTAATCTTGTATACCTCTATTTTCGACAGCGCTTACCTGTTATTTTGCTAGGTGTTCCCCCTATTATTTTTGTAGCGAATAGTGCGCGGGAAAAACGGATACTTAAATATATTAGTTCGACAGTCTAACTTTCTAATTTTGTGGCAATTATCGGCTCTGCCAATGTCATTAGGGGGCCTAATTATCCCTCCAATGTCGGATGCAAATCCACACGCTTTATATCTTAGTAATAAATTTAATCTAACCCCGATTCTTCGCATATCTAAAGTTTCTCACTTTTATGCACATGTCGAGGAACACAATAAGAGAGAGAGGGAGATCCGAGCATTTTACCAGATATTCACAAATGAGCATTACACAAGTCTTTATTAGGACGAAATGTCTAGCAATGAAAATTATCTTGTTTACACAAAGGCAAGCAAGGTTTTCTATCTGATAAATTTTCTTGTTGCCGTCGTGATGCGACTAATTGTATGCAAGAGTACGGTAATCTTCGCTTGCTGTGTTTCCCTGCACTGCAGGTGATCCAACCTCAGTCTCGACCTTCGCCAATACTCATCTAAGACACCGTTTTGTTTCACCAGCTTGGCACCACTGCTTTTCTTTTGCCCACAAAGAAACTCGCTCGGCGTCCCTCATAACGGGGCGTCCTTTCATTAGCATCACTTTCACTCTCCACTCCTTCACGTCCGCCATCCCTTCCCGCTCCCATTCTTCTTCTGGATATCATTCTCTTTGGCTAATTCTCTCTCCCTGCCCTCCTTCCTTCCAACACAAGTCTCCCGTCTCCGCCCTTCTGTTTTCTTCCACTCCGCACCACACACCCACGAGGCAGCCAGCCGCCCCTCTCTCTCTCTCGACGCCACCCTACCCTTTCTCTCCCTCCCCCTTCACAAACACACCTCCCCGCCCCCGCCGCCCCTTTCGGCCGGGGGAGTAGGCAGGCCCTTCGCTCCCCTTAAACCCTCATCTCACTCAACTCCAAAACCCTCCCTCGCCCACTTCCTCCTCCCAGACACTTTCCCCCCGCCCTCCGCTCTATCTATTATCCTCTTCCTCTTTCTCCCTAAAGCACACTATCCGACGAACCAACCCCCTTCGCTGACTCTCCCACCCCCACAAACACCCTCTTTCCTCTCCATTTCCGTCTCCGCCCTGCACCCTCCCCCACCCTCTGCCCACACTCCCCCTAGAGCCGAATCTACCGCCCACACCCCGCCGCTCCTTCCTCCCCCCCCTTTCCTTCTCGCCGCACACACACACACACACCCCTTTTCATTTCTTACCCCCGCCCCATGACTAACCATCCAAACCCCGCTCGCTCCCTGCCTGCCCGTGCAGCAGGAACCCAAACCCGACTTTCCTCCCGACCCACGCTCTCTTCTTTCCCCCATCCATCTCGCCCTTTCTCCCCCCACCCCACGCCACTGCCCTCCCCACATGCTTAGACACCCCCGACGCCCTTACTCATTCTCTCAAATTTCTCATTTCCTCTCCTCCGTGCACTCTCTCCCCGCCGACCCACGCGCACACTAAACGCCCTCAAAACCCTCCCGCCCCTCCAAAACCACGCCCCCCTCCCACCTCTCCCTCTTCTTCTTAACTCTCACCCTCCTCCCTCCCTCCCTCTCGATCCTCTCCACGCCCCCCCCCCCGATTCCATCTCACCTGATTCGGAATGCCACCGAGACAGTGGATTGCATTGAGAAGATTTTGACCGACTAAGAAATTACCTGAGAATGGTTTTGTTTTGATGAGTGACGCGCTTAACTAGAGTCATTGCTCCGGTAATTCTGGTGAGAGCTTCTCGAGGATGGAATGCGATGGACGCCAACGATCGATTTTAACTTATTTTTATATAAAATGCCTATACGAGGGTGGTCTGAAAAGTTTCCAACCTAACAAAGATACAAGATATTTTTTCTGAAATTTTCTGAGGTCGGAAACTTTTCAGACCACCCTCGTATAAATTTAAGTTGAGGATAGTCGTCGAAGAGAAAGAACTTTCAAACAAGACACCGCATGAGGTACAGGACGCAATTAATGACATATGTGAAAAGGAAGGCATACCATAAATATGAAACGATGGCGTAAACCACTAAGGGAACACCAGGCAAAGCAACATGCATCAAGCATAGATTGCAGCAATTGATGATTTTAAGGATAATGCTTGAATTTCATATTCTAATTCCCTCTTGAATTTGAATCCGTGACTGATTATATTTGTGAACGAACACCGTTCTAAAAGGTGCGTTGGCAGGTCATGTTATCTTGTGATCAAGTGTAAAATTTCTTGTTTTTTCCGACGCATTTCCCTACTGCTTGTATTTGTTCAAAGCGTTTGCTGATAATCTCTGCAAGATTTCATTAATAGTTACCCAGAACTTTAGAGTGCCATTGAAACACATAAATAAATCTTTTTGTTTTTATTTTTGACACGAGTTTTTTTACACATATTCTAAAAACATGTTTGTTTGGTAGTTGTGTCCATCCAAAAACCTACCTTAACCGGTAGATTACCTTAAAAAAAATTCTAAAAACGCGCTTCAAAGCTCACCTTCCATACCTGAATTACTTCCCTTGAGTTCTTAGCAACCTCGGGACGGTAAATTGTTAACTCCCCTCGCTTCCTCTCCCTCCCGCCTTCCCCTTTCTCTCCCGAGGGTGAGTCGATGGAGTCGGCTGACAGCAGGGAAGCCTGGTAATCGAAAAACGGGGACGGGAAGAGAGGCCCGGAGGGTGGAGGTCGGGTTGAGGGGCTGGGGGAGGGGATGGAACGGAAAGGGCAGAAAGGAACTGAGGGAACCTGCGCGCAGACGGAGGGAGGATAGGGGTGGAAAATGAGGGAGAAGGCGAGAAGGGTTGTCTCACTTTCGGGGGGCGCTGCGGAGCCAGGAAGTTTCGGGTCATTCTCTCATTACACGCGGCTAAACTAACCAACACTTCCTAAATCCGAGGAGCGCTGTTATTCGCGCCGCAATCCAATGATTATTCATCGCAGTTTGAAATCGACCCTCCTCACTTCCCGCACCGTCAAACCGCCTGCACGCCTTTCCGCCCCCTTGGCGTTCTTTCCACTTGAACTGAACATTACCGCGGCCACGGTCGTATGACCATCTCCTCCCCATCCAATAGCCTCCTGCTTACGTGTGGAAGTAATCTTATGTTTTCACAGAAGATAGAACTGCCAATGCTGACATAATGCCCAAGGCAGACATTTTTTACAATGCTAAAGTTGAGTTTATTCCGTTTATGAGTTCCGATTTCACGCGCAATCGTTTAATTTGAGAGCTAGTTGAGGGCTATACTTGAGGAAATCCATTTGCTAAGCACGAAGAAGGAATCAAAGACTTCGCGTTTCCACAGGAAAGAATTTATTACGGTAGCCTCGTTTCGCTATGCTGTGGCATCATCTGGATTGATCGTTTAAACTTACATCTACATCTACATAATACCCCGCAAGCCGCCGCAAGGGCGTGTGGCGGGGGGTGTTAGGTCACCAACCGTAAATAGGAACAATACCACATGCAAAACAACAACGTGGAAAATTACATCCACATCAGCGCACTCACTCATGCAAAAATCCCTTCATCCAACACCCATGCAAACACATATAGCGGAATGTTGGATCGTAGTCTTCCGTGGCGTTCAGGATTCGTGGATGTCTCCATTTTTCGGGTTCCCGCCGCGTTGGTACCAAGTTGGTACCCGAAAAATGGAGACATCCACAAACATATACAACAACTGCACCCCAGGAAAACAACAAAAAACTGCACCCCAGGATGCAGCACGAAAGCCATCCTACAACACGCAAGCTAGGACACAACAAGCAATAATGTGAAACATCACTACCACATGAACATGCACCACAAAACACTCTGCCCCCCGAAAAGACTGTAAACTTTAAGCATCGTATGGAAACAAAAATAATCCTGCCAAACGCCCTAGCAAACTATATAAGAAATTTTATGTGCGATTACTTGGACGATGATCCTGTGGCATTCCGGTTTTAAGTAGAGAAAGTGTCCGAGAAACGTCCAAGTATTGAGGCTCTTAAAGAACACATGATACATGTAACATATGTACGAGATATACATTACCCAGCGTATATACAGCACCCAGAAAGTGAACCTTCTAAATGATTTCTTTAAAAGCGTCTATACTCGCGCCCCAAACATACACAGTGAAGGCCCAGTAAGACCGATTATAAAGATAAATTTACGCGCCAAGGAATGACGCAGCAACTCCTCCACATTAAAACAAACAAATCATACAGGCCCGAGGACATTCCCGCAGGATCACTGAAAGAGCTCGCGCCCTTCTCAGGGTACTGATATAGAAAATAGATTTTGGAAGGGGTAGTCCCTCTTGACTTTGGAACAGCTTACGTCACGTCTACCTTTAAAAGTGGAAAGAAACAAAACCCCAGTAATTACCGACTGATTCCTTAAGCCTTTCACTCCTGAAAAATCCCAGAACACCTCGTTGATAGCAACGTCATTACATTTCTCGACAATCGAAATCTTATATCCAGCAAACAACACGGATTCAGATAGGGTGGAAATTCGGAAACATATTTGGTGCCTTTTATACCCGGAGTCCTGCAAACAAGAAAAAGAACAAAAATATGCTATTTTCTTGGATATTAGAGAGGACTATAATAAAGTTCCAAATGCCAAATTTATACCCAAGTTGCGAGGGCACGGAATAAAACTCATCTACATCCAAGCAATACCCGAAATAATAAGATTTAATATTAAAAATGTATCGTATACTCTACAATAATTTAATACAATGGGCTCGGGACTTCCTACTTACCACAAATAAAAAGTAATACATGGCTCAAGTTCTAATAATGTAAAAGTAACAACCGGCGTCCTTCATGGTAGTATAATTAGCCCTTTGCGGTTGCTTATTTATATTAATGATTTTCCAAACATCCAATATCCAAAATAAAAAACAACATACGACTATAATCTAATCTACAGGGAAATAGCGAAAGACACCGATTGGTGAAATGCTAAAGATTGACATAAAAAATGGTGTGAACAATGAGGTTTGGATTTAAACACTAAACAATGCACGATAATGCCCTTCTTTAAAAATAAAAGATATACGATCAGGCTTTACCGACCTAAAAAATCGGAGGTGTTCGGATGAACGATAAAGACCACGTGGGTAACATGGGGGTCATCGGTGCATTCGATCTTACATGGGTGAAGTACATACGCACTATTTGCGGAGAGGCCCTAAATATGTTGGCATTCGTCAAACGTTTAGTTAGGAAATGTAGCGTAGAGAAAGTGAAGGAAACGTGATATTTTTCTTTAGCAAACACCACACAGAGTAAGCGGCGTGCAAGTGCGATCCAGCTAAAAAACATTGACCACAGAATTGAACGAGTTTAGGGCAAGGTCGCCGCCATATTCGTGCTAAATTCGTACGACAGAACACAAAGCATCACATATTTCCTGTGAGGCCTGGGATGGGAAGCCTCAAGTAGGCGAAGACTCAGAGCTATGTTAATCCTATTGCAGATATACCAATGATGTGGTTTTGCATCTGGCATAGAACCTCTTTGGGGTTCATAGTTTATTACATGTCCATTTGGTAGTGGAATTTCGCCTCATAACTTTTCAAATTCTAGCTTGCACGTTATTGGAGGTGTTCCCCGGAGGTGTTCTTTCATCCGAACTTTCATAGGTCGGCATGTTTCCCCGATGTAGGCTTTCCCACATGAACACGGTACTTGATAGACCCCTTCGTATAGGTCTTTCGAGATTTTGTCCTTCGGTCCGGGGAGCGCGTCCGCTATTTTCTTGGTGCAGTTGAATCTTGTCACCACGTCGTGCTTTTTAAGGATTCTGGCTATCTTCTCGGATGTTCCCGATACGAAGGGGATAGTCGCGTATGCCTTTGGGTCCGGTTCCGTCTGCTTGATTGACTTGTCAGAATCTCGTCTTCGCCTTTCTTCCCTGGCGGTCCTTTTTAGGACCATATCGTTCCGATAGCCGTTTTGTTTTAGTGCTCTCAGGAGATGTTTCTTTTCAGTCAGCAAAGAATCGGCGTCAGAGATTTCATACGCTCTGTGAACTAGTGTGTCCACCAAAGATGTCTTCTGGAGCGGATGGTGGTGAGAGGTTGCGTTTAGATAACGGTCGGTGTGCGTCTTCTTTCTGTAAACAGCATGTCCCAGCTTCCCACAACTCTTCTTTTTGACTAAGACGTCCAGGAAAGGTAGTTGGTTGTCCTTCTCTACTTCCATCGTAAATTTGATGGAATGATGTTGTGAGTTGAGAAATTGAAGAAATTTCTGAAGTTCTGCTGCGCCGTGCTGCCAGATGACGAAAGTATCATCCACATATCTTAACCACATCCTAGGTTTTTTCTCGTACTGATTAAGGATCTTTTCTTCAAAATGCTCCATGAACAGGTTAGCCACTACCGGAGACAGCGGCGAACCCATGGCTGCACCCTCTGTCTGCTCGTAGAATTCTTCGTTCCACAAAAAATAAGCATTCGTGAGGCAATGCTCCACCAGTGTGGGGAAGTCTTCCGGAATGCCGTTGGTGGTTAGGCCTCTGATGATCTCCACCGATTCCTTAATCGGGATGTTAGTGAACAGTGAAACAACATCGAAGCTCACCAATAATTCGTTGCTGTCCATTGTGATCTTTTTCAGGATGTCGATGAAATGCCCGGAGTTTTTCACGAATGACGATGTTTTTCCGACGTAGAACTGTAGAGATTGGGCCAGGTATTTCGCCAGTCCGTATGTTGGAGCATCGATCTGGCTGACTATAGGTCGGAGTGGTATCCCCTCCTTATGTATTTTCGGCAGTCCGTATAATCTGGGTGGTTTGGGAGCCGAAGAAAATAGTCCACGTTGTTCTTCCATCGGAATGAGGGATTTCTTTATTAGAGCTCTGGTGTTTCGCTCTATTTTTGCTGTCGGGTCGGTCTTGAGTTTCTTATACGTCCCGTCTTGGAGAAGTTCCGTAATTTTGCTCCGGTAGTCCTCTTTGTTGATTACCACAGTTGCATTCCCTTTGTCTGCAGGTATTATGAGAATGATCTCATTTTCTTGCAGGTTCCTCAGAGCTCGTCTTTCGGCAGTTGTGATATTAGACTTAGGTGGTCTAGCGTTGCGTAGAATGAGTGCTACTTCTTCCCTTATCTCATCAGCGTCTCCCTTGGGAAGCTTTCGGATGGCCGACTCGATCCCAGTTATAATCTTCTCCCTCGGTATCACGGTAGGAGCAACGGAGGAGGTAGGAAAGCCTACATCGGGGAAACATGCCGAGCTATGAAAGTTCGGATGAAAGAACACCTCCGGGCTACTACGAACAAACAGTTTCACCTCTCGGCCATCTCCGAGCATAAGTGGAGTGAACCCGGCCATGATATTCTATTCCATGACGCTACAATCATAAGTAAAGAAAGTAGATATTACCCACGCCTAATCAGAGAAGCTATTGAGATAGCCAAAAACCCGGCGAATTTCAATAGAGATGAAGGCTACCATCTCCACAACGCGTGGAAGAGAGTCCTCCGAAAAAGGACCAATCAGAGAGCAGCACCTGGACGGGACCACCTATATAAGGACGGCCAAAATCTGAGTCCCTCATCTTCGACCTGAAGACGCCGGATGAAACTTCGGCGAAACTGTTGTCGGCTTCAAACAACAACGCGGTGAAAACCCGGACATGCAGAATTCTTCAAGCCACCGCCGCGAAAATCTACGCAGCCATTATTTCTACGTAACGTTTAATCCTCTCCTGACTTGTAAATGGGATGCCATTAATATTTCTACTGTGACTCTGGTTCCTTACTATTATGATTCCTGATTGTCCGGGGAAAGAACGAGTGTTTGTATCTATCTGTATTGGATTGTATCTTATTTTACCTTTGTAGTCTGATCTATCTAAATAATTTGGGGCGATAATTATTCCTTTAAAGTCATTGTTAAACTTGTTTGTTTTGAACCTTTTCTTTATATCCACAGCTCTTGAGTTCTGTAAGTCTGTCTCTTCACATCTCAAGTGGCTCCCTGCTTTAATCCCCGGAAAGACCTGCCACACTCGTCTTCTTATCGCATCAATTTTGGTCGAATCTGGCGGATTTTCTCTGGACTAAATTATTTTAGCCAAACTTTCTCCCAAGGACCTTAAATGCTTGGGGTATATTCCAAATTTGGCCTAACTAGAGCGAAATAACACGCCTCTTTTACTTTGTAATTACATTTCCCCACCACCCGTTTAATGAAGCCGATTTTCTTCTAGTCGGATCCGCATATTGTCTTGATATGTGCTCCCCATTAGAGGCGTAGTTTTAGTACAACCCCGAAATATTTAACTTGATCGGCCGTAATTGTCACTGAACCCTCCATTTCATATTTTATGTCCTGATCGCCACTTCCTTCACTCCAAAATTTCAAAATTGCGCATTTGTCTATGTTAAGTTCTAATCCTCATTCCTTGCAGCAATTCGATATTTTGTTTCAGCCTCTAGAGAATAGCTTACAATCTAATGGGCCCTTTATTTCCCTGTGCACCACCGGATCGTCAGCAAATAATTGGTCATTAACGTATATTAAGAATAGAAGCACCCCTATTACACTTCCCCGGGGGACGCCCGAAGTTACATCTCTATCCGTTGAGCACAACTCATCGATGACTTCTATTTTTTTGCGATTTGACAAGAAATCTCTAATCCAATTTATTATTTTCTCATTGATACCATAACGTTAAGTTTGGGTAACAATTTACTGTGCGGGAATTTATCGAAGGCTTTCTTGAAATCCAGATATACTTTACCAACTTATGTGTTGCTAACAGTTTCAGGCTTAACTTGGTGGAATTCTTTCATGGTGAGGGTGAAAGAAAGAGAAAAAACAACTTTGCACTTCCACACACTTTTTAATATAACACGACCATGGTTTCGATGATGCGCAGCATCGAAACCATGGTCGTGTTATATTAAAAAGTGTGTGGAAGTGCAAAGTTGTTTTTTCTCTTTCTTTCACCCTCACCAACTTATGTGTTGTTTTCCCCAATATGAGTCTATTGTGAATAAAAAGACCTAGTTGTGTTTCGCAAGATCTGCTCTTCCTAAATCCGTGTAGGCTGGGGCTTAGAATCTTCCTTCTATTGAGAAATCTCATAATTTTCCTGACAATAATGTGTTCTAATGTATTACAAAGGATCGATTCCAAAGAAATGGGTCGGTAATTGGTTGGTTTCTCTCTATCGCTAAGTTTGTGTAACAATTTATTCTGCGGGATTTTATCGAAGGCTTTCTTTAAATCTAGGAATACTGCATACACTTGTGTGTTTTTTTCTCCCGAACTAAGTATATAGGAATAAAAAAATATCCAATGGTACCTACGGAGTCTGGGTAGGCACGTAGAAAATATTAGGAAGATGGAAGTTAGATTCCCCCTCAACTCACTTCATGACTGGCGTCCTAACGGCCTCTGCCACATGCCCTTGGGCCGAGTGGTGGAGTGAGGTGTAATTTAACTTGAAGATCCAATTCATTTGGAAATGTTTCGTCCTGCACAAGGGGGCAGCTACCTGATAGCTAGTGACTGCGTTACATCTAAGCTCACCCTTGGGATTTCTAATTTTTAGTGTTCTTAGTGTATCAGTGGAGTGGTACCTAGCAGCATAATATTCTCAACGTGTAAAACGGATGCCGCATGAATGGTGTCAGTCCATGTGCGCTGTAGATTGACCATGGGGCGCCATTTCTTTAGGAAGAAATGCATTAGGTGAAGCATGGCTAATAACTTAATACCTCTCCAAACGTCCCTTCGGAGTAGAGCACAGATGTAAATTTATTTTTAGTTATAAGTAATAGAATAATGCTAATGGAAAATACTAAGCTGGGGTTGCTGGGCTAAATGATTTGAAATTTGAAGGTCTAAAATTTTGGAGCAAAAGAGGTGATGAGCAGGATATAAATTATGAAATATAGGGTTCAGCGTTAACTACTGCATTTCTAATTAAATATTTGGGGGTAGTTCAAACACCACGCCTTTCATGGGGAGCACATTTCGGCTTCATTAAATGGGTCGTGGAGAAATGTAATGAGATTCGTCAAAAATCGTTACGATGAAAAGACGAGTGTGAGGCCATTTAGCGGAATTAGGTTGGGAGCCTCTTTCAAGGCGCGAAGAGAACGAAGGAGACTTAGACTTAAAGCAATGTTCAGAACAAACGAGTTTAACTCTGAAATAAAAGGATTTATTTTGATCCCATATTATTAGAGTAGGTTAGACTACAAAGATAAGATAAGGGACATCGGCTCTAGTATAGATATAATCAAATACTTTTTCTTCCTCAGTCAATCAGGAATCAATCATAATAGTAAGAAATAAAAGCATTACTTGTAATAGTAATCTCATTCGAATGACTAGCGAGGACAAGGTTAACCCCTGCATAGACACCTGGTACATTCGTAGGCACATGGACTTGTGTACTTGCTAGTTTATGCATTTGCATATAAGTAAGCGAAAATGGATTTTGCATGAATATATACGACTGTGCGTGCGTGAATACAACACGCCCCTCCGTCTATCTACGTATATATCTCCTCCTCCCTTCATTCCTTCCAACATCCCTATCCTATTCCTCCTTTTCCTTACATTCTCCCCTCTATCCCAGTCTTCATCAAGCCATTCCCAGTAAAAACACTCTGTTTCCGTTTTTCCAGTCTCATTATGAATTCTACCAACAGTCCTATATCCTCGCCCACCATACCTATTACTTCCTCATTTATTTTCCTTTCGGTCCTTTTCATCATTTCCATCCTTCTCCATACCGGAATTTCAAAAACCTTCAATCTATATCTATCGTTCTACTTCAATGACCATGTTTCCGCGCCGTGCATAATTACGCTCCATATCAAAGTTTTGAAGATGATTTTCTTAACATCCCTATTCAATGTCCCTGTCATAAATTCTCTCCTTCTTGTGAAGGCTTCTTTGCTTCACCCAATTCGTCTCCTTACGTCTCTACTTCTTTGAATAATGTGGCCCAAAACACTTCCGAGATACGTCAACTGTTCCACCTGCTCTATTTTTTGCCGATTTTAACGATTAACTAAGCCTTCCTCTTTATAAAAAATCGCATAACCTATGTTTTATTTACAATTATTCTTTTCCCATATCTGTTGCAAGTAATGTACAATTCACTCAGTAATTCTTGTAAACCCTTGCCTGACTGACAAACTAAAACTTATACATCAACAAATCTAACTGATCTTAAAAATGCCCCGCCGACTTTCATTCTTATCTCCAGATATTCTCATCCTCTGTAATCATTTCCTTCACTAATGCATAGAGCAGCACAGGAGATAATTGACATCCCTGCCTTATTCTTCCTAACACAATCTATTTGGACTCTCCATCTCCCACTCAGACCTGAGGAGCCTGAGATGTATACAGGTTGCGGATTAGTCTGCTATCCCTCCAATATATTCCTATTTTCGGCAATACATTCATCGGTTTTTCCTAATTCACTCCGTTGAACGCCATTTCGAAATCTTCAAAACAGGTAAACTCATCCTAATTGTAGTATTTATTCTATATTCCTCTCTATAAATGATCTTATGAATATGATAATGAATTTAATTGCAATATTAGACTTAGAATAGCATAAAGAATACGAGAAAATAATCGCATTATTAACATACAACGCATTCTTACTCGTAGTGAAACTTAGCGGGGTGAATAAAAGCTTTCTGAAAATGAATACAGCTAAAACAAGCAGACAGCGGCGGCATTCGACATGGCCTCCTCAGTACAGTACATTAATTGAGAATAGGTTAGGGACAAACTTTAGAATTCAATTATAATGTATTCATTAGACCATTCACAATTTGGATTTGTATTACCTTACTCTCTAATTTATCGTAAAATACAAGCCTCTGGTGGTTTGAATTACAATTATTTGGGAGTCGATTTTATTCGTAGCATTGACAACGAAATCAGTTGTCTCTGCGGCGCATTCTAAATCGATTTACTAACTAATTTAATATTAATAAATGAACGCACTTTGCAGATTCCACGTGAATATGCGTTCATTTATTATGAAAGACTTCCACCAAGTCACGCCTGAGACAGTGCCTTAATTTAATATTCTTAGAACTGGTGTAATA
The DNA here is from genome assembly GCF_022747635.1 of Hetaerina americana. NCBI lineage: Eukaryota > Metazoa > Arthropoda > Insecta > Odonata > Calopterygidae > Hetaerina > Hetaerina americana. The sequence continues at coordinate 17,343,483 of NW_027286763.1, forward strand.
AAACAGTCCACGGATAGGAACAATAGATATGAGAAGGATGGAATTTAGAGGAATGCACAAATGCATATTATTCCGCCTCTAGCGCCGCGGAAAAACATTTCATGCGATGCAGCTAAAAACATAGTTTGTTGTTGATGTTATCATCGATAAAGGCGTTTTGAGCAATTTAAAAAACATTTATTAATGCTTAAACATTTTACAATTCTACATCTACATCTACATAATACCCCGCAAGCCGCCGCAAGGGCGTGTGGCGGGGGGTGTTAGGTCACCAACCGTAAAAAAGAAAAATACCACATGCAAAAAAAACAACACGGAAAATAACACCCACAGCAGCGCAGACACTCATGCAAAAATCCCTTCATCCAATACTCATGCAAACACATAAACCGAAAAAAACAACTAAAAAACTGCACCCCATGATGCAGCACGAAAGACATCCTACAACACGGAAGCCAGGACACAACAAGCAAGAAATTGAAACATCACTACCACATGAAAATGCACCACGAAACACTCTACCCCCAAAGAGTCTCTAAATGGCAGGGAATGCGACCCAACGTTGCAGGTAGCAGGAATTTCCCCCCGCGGAGAGGGACGAGGGATTGAAAGGGAAACTTAAAAACAGATGAACAGAACATGAATGAGGTCATTCGGGAAGAATGTGTTATTATAACAAAACACATAAGGTTAGTGGAAGAGCATGCATTTAAATACAACTAATTATTTATTAGACGCTGAGGGTGGCAAGTGGAATTTTTGCTATCTATAACCCTGCAGTTGCTATCCCGTATTGTCCGTGGGAAGAAGGAGTCCTTGAGTCGGCTAGTTCTGGCATCTATTTCCCGAATTTTATATGCATGATCCAAGCGACCAATGTATGTAGGAGTACGAATAATTTGCGAGACCTCGGTGCTGAAACATGCGGATCTAAATTTATTTAATAATTTCAATCTTGCATTGAATCGTCTCTCAGCCAATGATTCCCACCCCAAATCCATGAGCATTTCGGTGACGCTTTGCGTTTTATCGTAGGAATTTTTTACAAAACGGGCTGCCCGGCGTTGAACCTTCTCAATTTCCCGAATGAGACCTTATGAAACCACATGAAACCACATGAGACCACATGAAAATGCACCACGAAACACTCTACCCCCAAAGAGTCTCTAAATGGCAGGGAATGCGACCCAACGTTGCAAGTAGCAGGAATTTGCCCCCGCGGAGAGGGACGAGGGATTGAAAGGGAGACTTAAAAACAGATGAACGGAACACGAATGAGGTCAATCGGAAAGAATGGGTTATTAAACCCATTTGTTGGTTTACCACGAATCCTATTTCCGTAAGGTTAAGTGGTTGTTTTCTCGATAAGAAAAAACGGATTTCACATTACGTTTCGAGATGATTTATTAAAATCGCCCTTTTTATTTTACATGATTGAAAGAAAAAACGATGCATGGGTTTTAATAAATGAAAAATTGACATTTCACAAAGTGAAGCAATCGAACTCTTCCAACTCTTAAAGCGTTAAAAACCATAAATATGGCACTGATTTAGTTTATTTTTTCGATAAATATTTTAAATAAGATTTTGAAGGCACAAAGGCGCACGTTTGCGTGAAACGAAAGGAAGAGAGCAAAGGAAGAAGAAGTTTATGGTTTCAATGCAACAATTTCCGAGTGTAAAAATCATTCGCCTTGACTAGGATTGGCGAATGATTTTCACACTCTGAAATTGTTGCATTGAAATGCGCATTAGCGGATGACTCCGTTAAAAGTTACTGATGCGGCATCTCCTGCAGTTTCTTTGGAAGTTTATGGTTGTTGCCAAAATTCATTGTGAATGACTCGGTGTGACAAACTATTTATTTACTTACCCTTCTGGATTATAATGTGATCTCTGTTGCTAGTTACGTAGTTGTATTACCTATGCCCACAGAACATTGTAATACTAGAGAGTTGGGATTTTAAATTGAGTCCCATAACAGTTAGTGAGTGCCAAATCCAATAGACTTACGTCAAAGAGTGAAACATACGAAATCTTGTTTTGCAGCAGCAATCGCGTTATTATAAATACCAACATAACAGGGTGACTTCCACGTCTTGAAGATTTAGGATCATCTTTTTGAAAAAAAACAACCATCATTTATCCAGACAAAACATCCACATTCATTACCAAGCTACGAGATATTAATTGAACGTAAAATTATTCTTTCCACAGAAGTACACCTGTTGCAATAGTCGAAATGCTTGATGTTCTGGTGTCCGTAGTGCTTACGGAGAAACATTATAAAACAGCAAAACTTAAAGGTTAAATTTTTTCTGATATCGGTAAGGTTTTGGAATTTTTAATCCATTAATACGTTTATAACACCCTCTTTTATGAAGGCATTACAAAATGGCGTCGTAAACTTTTCTATGAGGGAAAATTTGACTCACGGACAATGGTAATCCGACGGATGAAGCTGACTATAAGAGTTTGAACCATGAAAAATATGTTTGATCTAGCGGCGAAAATACATGCCCAAACTTTATTTTCATCTGTGAGAGAGAAGGCATTAGTGAATACGCAAATATTACTGAATGAGATCCTGGAAGTCAGTCTCGTACGGTGTGCCACGATAAGTGGCGTAAATGTGTAAATACATTTTTATCAAGATATCTGCATCCAAGAAAGAATTCACTAAAAACGCTGTCACTCTTAATGATTCGACAATTATATAAAATAATTAGAATATATACAAATAAATGAAAGTACCAGGATAGTTACATGTAAGAGAAGATTGAATGACCTTTTCTCTGAAGAGGAAAAACTATTTAGAGACCCATAACATTTAGTATGAAAATAGTGTATACGTTATACCATTTACAGGTGTCTTCCTTGAAAATAGTTTCCATGATTGCAAGTCAAAATTTAATATTAATTTTCTAAATAAACTAAGAAATTACAAAGAGGTTGTAAAAATCACGTATTTCTCGAATATCATCTAAAGAAACAGCCTATCTCTGGCCTTTCTTTAAAATAAGTAAATTTCATTCGAATGTCACTTACAAATAGGACAGAATAAAATGAAAAAATATACGAATCATAACTCCGGTTTCACCAATAGGCCGGAAATTAGGAGCCTTCTCCATCGATCGCTTGCGGAAAACGAAAGAATAATGATCCAATCTGAGGTGCGATTTAGAAGGAAATATTTTTAAATTATTACCAAAGATTATGACACCAAAGATTATGACTTTTGAAGAAAAATTTCAATTTTAAAAAATCCATAACCGAAAGATACACTAAGGCTTCGTTAGATTATCTGATATTTAAATCATATTTCATCTGATTTCCAGATTTTCTAAGTAGTCAGAAATTATCATTTATTTTGGCGATATAAATCAAAGCCAACGAAATGTTGCCTGCGTCGCAGGATACACATTATGGCTATCCCTTAGCATAACCAATGTTTTGCCTGTGTTGGTAGCACTCACCGTCATTTGAGGCTATAGTAAAATTTTTGAAGGAAAAATAAGCGTAGTACAATGGCTGCACAAAAATACCTCTGAAATATTTCCAAAAAACGAACCTGGGGACTTAAGCACACCGGGAAAGTTGGGGCAGTGAAGGAAATGCGACTCTTTTCCCAATCCCCTTCTACACCAGACCACGAAGGATATAGCTCGGATTTCATTACAGATGACCAAACGGGGTAAAACATGTTACTATCAGGGTGGTGGGTCTAATAATACTGAGAACTTCTAAATTTATGAGTGTGTATATATATGTTATTTATATAGAGCATCGGCCCGGCAAGTCGAAACATATAGTGTTCAAGTCCCGGTCAAGAACATACAGTATAGTATATTTGCACTTGTGATCTGCTCGATTCCGGCTTCCCTACCTCTCTTATGTTCGTCCTTAATGTGTTCTTATCCCTCTTCCTTATATGTATATCCACTGGAAATTAATATACTCGTGTGTGTGTGTGTGTATATATATATATATATATATATATATATATATATATATATATATATATATATATATCCCTCCCCGGACTACAACCTTGACGTGGTGGAAGGGCTTGTGCGTTCCGATGACCCCTAGAGCTGTGCTGGCGGGAGTAATAATTATTGCTCCTGGTAGGGTCACCCATGCCAGATAGGTCGAAGGTTAGGAGCCAGACGAAAGGTAGTCCACGCAGCCTCTGTTCCTCAGTGAGGCGGCTGCAATGGCGTCTGACCCCAGTGGGGCGGCCAGTAAGTGATGGTGTCACGTTAAAAACACTATTGAGGAAGGCAACGGGAATCCACCTCAATTATCATTCCCAAGATTAACATGAAGGACTATACAGATATTTTGACTCCTGGCAACTACGGGGCTCGGCCCAATCGGCCGTGTGTCGTGCCCGGCAGCGGGGGAGGCAAGGCTTCCGCGGTCGTCATCCCACGAAACCCTTGCAAGGGAAAACCGGAAGTAGCAGGGCAGAAGACGCAGCAGAAGAAGACCAAATTAGCTAGAATATGAACGTGGAATGTTATGACAATGATGAGGACGGGGAAATTGGAGAATGTTAAGCGAGAGATGGGCAGAGGAAATATAGATATTTTAGGTCTATGCGAGGTGAGATGGAAAGATAGCGGGGATTACTGGAGCGATAAGTATAGAATAATATACAGCGGCGGGGACGAGAGCCAACGAGGGGTTGCCATATTATTAAATGAAGAGGTAGGAAGAAGCGTAGTCAACATAGAGCAGGTAACGGATAGAATACTACTAGTAGAGATAAAAGCAGAACCGATGAACTTGGTTATTATGCAGGTATACATGCCACCGAGCAACCATAAAGAAGAAGAGGTCGATAGGATATACAATCAGTTAGAGGACATAATCGCGTGTGTTCCTGCAGGGAAACATTTGATAGTGATGGGGGATTGGAATGCGACGGTATGCGAAGGAAGAGATGGTGACGAGGTCGGGGAATACGGTTTAGGCACGAGGAATGACCGCGGGGAGAAAGCAGTTGAGTTCTGCAGGAGACAGGGGTTAGTCATCACCAACACTTGGTTTAGACACCACAAAAGACGCAGGTATACATGGAAAATGCCAGGTGACTCAGGAAGATATCAGCTAGATTATATCCTGGTTAGACACAGGTTTAGGAACAGTGTGATACATTCTCACAGCTTCCCGGGAGCGGATGCGGACTCAGACCACAATTTAGTTGTTATGAAATGTAGCGTACGTTTCAAAAAGATAAGGCAGGGGCGGCGAGTTAGAATATGGAATGTAGAAGCATTAAATGGGTTGAAAAGGAAGGAATACAAACTGGCGGTAGAGAAAATCATGGAGGATGGTAAAGAGCTAAGTACTATCGAAGAAAAATGGGAAAGTATTAAGAAACGGTTGTCTTAAGCCGCAAAAGACACTATTGGAACCGTTAACGCTAAAAGGACTAGGAAACCATGGATCACGGATGAGATGATTACAAAGATGGATGAGCGGCGAAAATGGAAGAATGTAAATACAGAGTTAGGCAAAATGAAGTACAAAGAATTAAACAATAAATTGAGGCGGGCAACAAATAAAGAAAAGAAGCATGGTGGAAGACGCAGTGCGAGGATATGGAGAGTCTCCAGAGGAAGGGTGAAATCGGTGCGCTGTACAGCAAAGTTAAATCGTTATCGGGAAGTAAGAAAGGAAGAGCTATGCTAACAGTTAGAGATAGGGCGGGTAAGGTAATAGTTGACGCAGGAAAGATCCAAGAGATATGGAAGGAGTATATAGAAGAACTGTATAGTAAGGAACTCAGACCAACAAATTTAGACATTGAAAAAGAAAATGACGTAGAGGATGACAGCTTAGGTCCAGGCATACTAGACAATGAGATAGAAAGGGCATTAAGGGATATGAAACTAAATAAGGCCGTGGGGGTAGATAACATTCCCGTGGAACTTTTAAAATGCTTAGGAAAATGTGGGAGGAAGAGGCTATATGGGCTGATCCGTAGTATTTATGAGGAGGGAATCTGGCCGGAAGACCTTGTGAGATCAGTTTTAGTTCCTATTCCGAAAAAGGTAAAGGCCACGTCATGTGAGGACTACAGGACAATTAGTTTGATATCCCACGCAGCTAAGGTTGTTCTCAGGATTATAAACAAAAGGATAGAGAGTAGGGCAAATGATTACTTAGGGGATGATCAGTTTGGGTTTAGGAAGGGGAGAGGGACGCGTGATGCCATTGCAGTAATGAGATTATTAATCGAGAGGAATATAGAACACAACCAGGAGGTATATGCCTGTTTCGTAGATTTCGAAAAAGCGTTTGATAGAGTGAATTGGGAAAAACTAATGAGTATATTGCAGAAAATAGGAATAGACTGGAGGGAAAGGAGGCTAATACGCAACCTGTACATGTCTCAGACTGCTCAGGTGCGGGTGAGAAACGGGGAGTCAGAATGGGCAGTGTTAGGAAGGGGTGTGAGGCAGGGTTGCCCATTATCACCATTGCTGTTCAACATGTATGCAGAGGAAATGATCAAAGAGGCATGGGAAGAACTCGAGGTAGGAATGAAAGCGGGCGGGGAATTCGTAAAATCAGTTAGGTTTGCTGATGACCAAGCTTTAGTTTGTCAGTCAGCCAAGGGGCTGCAAGCATTGCTGAGTAAATTGGAAATATTCATTATATAATCATTCTCTGCCTGGCCTCTGCCGAGAACAGACGTGCTCGAGCTCGCTCCCTAGAACCGGTTCGACCCTACCTGAGACTACCTGCGTGCCTGCTGATACTTCTGTACCTCTGTGTTTGTTCTTCCCTAGTGAAGTGTAGTTTAGTGTTAGCTTTAATTTTGTGAAATAGTTAAGTTTATTTAGTTTTTGTGTTGCTTGTTATTAGTTTTTAATAGTTTGGTGGTATTCCTAGTGGTTACTCGTAGTGGCTTGCGGTGGTTTTTGTCCGTCGAATCTAATTGGTTATCGGTGAGTGCTTTATTTTCTTTACCATCCTTTTTCTTTCCTTTCTTTACTATCTTCCAAAGCGTAACTTATTGATTGAGGTAAATTTAACTAACCCCTCTTAGAAATTTTAGCGTAGCGTATACAAGTTAGCTTTTGTTGGGAACTCGGTTGTTATTTAAGATGGCTTCATCTAGGTCCCCTGTTGCCATGTTCGAAGGCACTGGCGAATGCGCGGCTTTAAGGGCCCGTATTGTCATGCTGGAGAGAATGGTGCGGGAGCTTCGATCGGAGATCGCTGGCCGGAGGACTCCCCTCGGGAGAGATGGTGCTCGGGGTGGGAATACGAAAACCCGCCACGCCCATATGGGTGCACGGATTCGTCCGAATGCAACACGTGGCTGGGCGATTAGAGACCTACCCCGTGTCCCATCTCCCAACGAGGGAGTGTCTCGCGTCCGTAGGTCGGACGATTGGAGGGTCGTCTCTCGGGGCAAGGGGAAGGTAACGCTGCGGCGTGGATTGGACTCTGCGGAGGCAGATACCATCCCCGTCTCCAACAGGTACCAGGTCCTGTCGGATGACAGCACCACCGTACCTGCAGCCCCTATCCCTACTCCGAGGGCACTGCCTAGGGTAAGACGTCAGGGAACGGGAAGGGAGGGAGTTGTAGTAATAAGTAGCTCGAATGTCCGTCGTGTAATGGTTCCATTGAGGGAAAGGGCGCGCCGCGTAGGCGCCGATCAACGGGTGACTGCCTGGTGTATACCAGGCGGAGGAGTCCTTCAGGTGACGAAGGCAATCGAGGCGGCGGTCAAAGGCACGAAGTGCTCTAGGCTGCAGGTCGTGGCCCATGTGGGCACCAACGACGTCACGGACCGTGGATCCGAGGAGGTCCTCCGTTCCCTTAGGGAACTGAGCTCCGAGGTGAAGCGCGTCCAGGGCGTCGAGGGGGTTCGGCTGGGACTAACGGTCTGCAGCATCGTTCCGAGGGAGGATCGCGGGTCTCTGGTTTAGAGCCGAGTGGAAGGCATAAACCAGAGACTATCGAGATTCTGCTCGGACATAGGAGCCTCCTTCGTCGACCTGAGACCAACCCTCCGATCTTGCAGGACTCCCCTTAACCGATCTGGGGTCCATTACACGGCGGAAGCGGCGACTAAGGTAGCGGATAGGATACTCGACCACTGTAGGCATTTTTTAGGATAGAGGGCAGGTCACTTAGTGGGTCAGTAACATCTGGGGATAGCGCGTATAATATTATTAACAAAAATATAAAAGTCACCGACAAAACTGGCATTGATTTAGAAAGACATGTGACACGCACTTCCCCACAAAGGCGTCCTAAATTACAGTCAGGCACAAATAAGGACGTTATTCAACATCAAAATAATTTAACTATACTTGTTATAAATTGCAGAAGCCTCAAGAACAAATCAGCGGATCTAGAACACATAATCCAAACTCATTCCGCTGATATAGTAATAGGCACAGAGAGTTGGCTGTGCAATGACATAAACGACCAAGAAATTTTCCCAATAGATTTCAAAGTTTACCGACACGATAGAGATACAAGACCCGGAGGAGGGGTTTTCGTGGCAGTTAAAAGTCATTTTGAAGGCAGACAAGTTTCATTTGAAAATAATAACATAGAAAGTGTTTGGTGCACCTTAATACGGACCAATCAACCCAACATATATTTATGCTCTTTCTACAGACCTCCAGACTCAGATTTGAAAACACTTCACACCCTCAACGATCAAATTTACAATTTTACACGTAAATATAATAACAGCATAAACATAATTGGTGGCGACTTTAATCTCCCTGGTATAGATTGGGACAACAATATCGTTAAATCTGGGACCCGCGATCGCGAATCTTGCAATTCCATGATAAAATTGGTTCAAAGAAACTCCCTCCATCAAGCAGTGCGCATGCCCACCCGTGGAAAGAACATATTGGATGTATTTCTTACAAACACGCCTGAACGTATTATTAGTGTATCAACTGATGAGGGCTTGAGTGACCATAGAGCAATTAATGTCCACTTGGACATAGAAATAAAAATGATTGTTAAACCAAAAAGAAAAATTTATAATTACCACAAAGCAGACTTTGAATCTTTTGCCAATCAATTAAACTCTTCACTACCCGAGTTCAAAACCCGCTTAAGTCATGTCAACGTGGAAGAAACTTGGACAGAATTTGTCAATATCATGCAAAAAGGAATCGTAGATTTCATACCTATAAAATACGTTAAAGCAAATCGCGACCCCAGGTGGTACAATAAAGACGTTAGAAAAGCCCTTCGAAAGCAGAGAATGCTACACTCTAGGGTAAAGAGGGCAGGCGTGAACACATCATCCCCTGAGAATAAACAATTATGGGACACATATAGATCCTCTAAAATTGAAACCAAAACAAAATTACGTAGCGCTTTACTGGACTTTAAACGCAAAGTACTTTGCGAGCACTTGGACACTGACCCCAAAGCTTTCTGGTCATATGTTAGGGAAGTAAATGGGAGTAAACAAACCGTGGCTTGCTTAAGGGATTGTAGCAATATAATTCATACAGACAGTGAGGGTAAAGCTAACATCCTAAATTCATTCTTCCAAAGCGTTTTCTCGAATGATGTTGCCACCGCATATCTCCAAGAAACAATGCATACTCCACCCATGGAAAAAATAACAGTGGACCAACAAGGAATTCTAAAATTGCTTAACGAGATTAAACCCAACAAATCCCCGGGTCCCGAAAATATACCAGCTAGGGTGATAAAACATTTAGCTCCAAACATTGCCCCGTACCTTGAATTTATATTTAACAAATCCCTCACAGAGTGCAAAGTACCCAAGATTTGGAAAACCGCGCAAATAACGCCTATTTTTAAAGGTGGTGACAGGGAGGATCCCAGTAATTACAGACCTATATCTCTCACTTCTATCTGTTGCAAAATCTTAGAGCACATAATTGTCAGTTCAATAATGAGACACCTTGACAATATTAACTTTTTAAGTGACAATCAACACGGATTCAGGAAAACTCGCTCCTGCGAAACCCAATTAGGATTATTTACACATGATTTACTTTTATCGGGTGAGAGAGGTAGGCAAGTGGATGCCATCTTCTTAGATTTTCAAAAGGCATTTGATAAGGTCCCACACGGTAAACTCATTCATAAATTAAAGGTCGCGGGTATAAATAAGGGCGCCATAAGTTGGGTTAAAGATTTTCTTTCGGAGCGGGAACAGAGGGTAGTCCTTGATGGCGCTAGTTCCGGCGTTCGAGTCACGTCGGGGGTACCTCAGGGAAGTGTGATCGGGCCGTTGCTTTTCTTGATTTTTGTTAACGATTTGAACCGCGAAGTGAAAAGTAAAATTAGGATGTTCGCGGATGACACGGTGATCTATCGGGAGATATCTTAGGATGAGGATCGTTTTATTCTAGAGCAGGATTTAGATTGAATTACTAAATGGTGTTCTAACTGGGGATTGACTCTAAATTATAATAAATGTTCAGTGGTAAATTTCTTTAAAAGATCAACGGGATTTGCTTACAAATTAGCTGGAGGTGACCTAGCAGTAGTTGATACGGTAAAATACCTAGGTGTCACATTCACCAAAGACTTAACTTGGGGGACTCACATACGTAAAGTCTGCGGTCAAGCATATAAAAAATTGGGATTAATTAGACGCATTGTCGGCAAAAGTGACTCGAAGGTCAAGGAACGTTGTTACCACGCTCTTGTAAGGCCTCATTTAGAATACGCATGCAGCGTGTGGGATCCGAGTGTAAGAGGTCTCATTCGGGAAATTGAGAAGGTTCAACGCCGGGCAGCCCGTTTTGTAAAAAATTCCTACGATAAAACGCAAAGCGTCACCGAAATGCTCATGGATTTGGGGTGGGAATCATTGGCTGAGAGACGATTCAATGCAAGATTGAAATTATTAAATAAATTTAGATCCGCATGTTTCAGCACCGAGGTCTCGCAAATTATTCGTACTCCTACATACATTGGTCGCTTGGATCATGCATATAAAATTCGGGAAATAGATGCCAGAACTAGCCGACTCAAGGACTCCTTCTTCCCACGGACAATACGGGATAGCAACTGCAGGGTTATAGATAGCAAAAATTCCACTTGCCACCCTCAGCGTCTAATAAATAATTAGTTGTATTTAAATGCATGCTCTTCCACTAACCTTATGTGTTTTGTTATAATAACACATTCTTCCCGAATGACCTCATTCATGTTCTGTTCATCTGTTTTTAAGTTTCCCTTTCAATCCCTCGTCCCTCTCCGCGGGGGGAAATTCCTGCTACCTGCAACGTTGGGTCGCATTCCCTGCCTTTTAAAGACTCTTTGGGGGCAGAGTGTTTCGTGGTGCATTTTCATGTGGTGTTTCAATTTCTTGCTTGTTGTGTCCTGGCTTCCGTGTTGTAGGATGTCTTTCGTGCTGCATCATGGGGTGCAGTTTTTTAGTTGTTTTTTTCGGTTTATGTGTTTGCATGAGTATTGGATGAAGGGATTTTTGCATGAGTGTCTGCGCTGCTGTGGGTGTTATTTTCCGTGTTGTTTTTTTTGCATGTGGTATTTTTCTTTTTTACGGTTGGTGACCTAACACCCCCCGCCACACGCCCTTGCGGCGGCTTGCGGGGTATTATGTAGATGTAGATGGGTGGAACGTTGGCATACTGACCGGACGGCCGGTGTTTAATTCGCTGGCAAGCTTCTCTGGGCACCTACAGCTCCACCCAAGCTATCAGCAATCCTATGGAGGCAGGAAAAGTGGCTGAAGGGGGTATTTGCCAGCAGTGGGATGTTGAACGCTGTACATCTACATCTACATCTACATAATACCCCGCAAGCCGCCGCAAGGGCGTGTGGCGGGGGGTGTTAGGTCACCAACCGTAAAAACGAAAAATACCACATGCAAAAAACAACACGGAAAATTACACCCCAGCAGCGCACACACTCATGCAAAACTCCCTCCATCCAATACTCATGCAAACACATACACCGCAAAACAACAAAAAACTGCACCCCAGGATACAGCACGAAAGCCATCCTAAAACACGCAAGCCAGGACACAACAAGCAAGAATGTGAAACATCACTACCACATGAAAATGCACCACAAAACACTCAACCCCCCAAAGAGACAGTAAAAGGAAGGGAATTCGACCCAACGTTGCAGGTAGCAGGAATTTCCCCCCGCTGTAATTGAGGGGAGAATGTTAGGCAAACGAGGAAAGGGAAGGAACAGGATAGGGATGTTGGACAGGATGAAGGGAGGAAGAAAGTACTCAGAGCTGAAGAGGGACCTGATGAAAAGTAGGATAATGTGTTTTGCTAGGGGTCACAAATTATTTAATTAGTAATTATGTCCATCCAAAAACCTACATTAACCGGTAGATTACCTAATAATAATATACATATATATATATATATATATACATAAATATATACATATATATATACATATATATATATATTTTTTTTTTCACACACAATGGCTAGTTTGCAAACCAATTTAGGATTTGATGAAAATTCTTCAAGGACCCAAGCAATCTTGCAACATAAGTCAATGTTATTTGTGAGTGAGGAAGTAACGCAGGTGCCAGGAAGTTTACACTGTATTCTTTTATCTTTTGGCGGAAGCATTAAACAGAGGCGAGCCAAAGAATGTGCTCGTATTTTCTCGGCGTATGTGCTCGGCGGTTTTTTTTTCCTTTCTAAATTACGGGTGGTGTCCTAACACCCCCCGCCACACGCCCTTGCGGCGGCTTGCGGGGTATTAAGTAGATGTAGATGTAGATGTATTTTAAAGAGATCCACTAGTTCATGTAATTCTTATTGGAGATGGAATGAAAAGGTTGTGGAAGGAAAATCTGCAAAGATCAGTTATATAAAAGAAAAACTCGTGCACACCGCATTGCTGTTAGATTTTCTTGAAAAATTATTATGAATTGAGACATTTTAAAGTTTGTTAATCGAGTTCTCAAGATCATCCGTCTTTATAAATTAGCAATTGCCGTATGGTTAACTTAAATTCTCCCATTCATCCTCGAAGCATTTGAAAAGATGAACTCTAAGGAAGTAAAACTTTCGAGGCCTCAAAGTGTTCGACAAAGCTTAAGCGTGACAAGGGAAAATGAAATCCCCAATAATTCATGGAGGAAACAAAACCTTTTAAAATACTCTCCTTTTGCAGAGATATTATTTCGAGAAAGGAAGACATAATAGATATATATTTATTCTGTGTGAATGAGTGACTTGTTACTGGTTGATACTTATGAATCTTCAGTGCCACTTAGGCGCTTCTTCTGGATTGTTTATGAACATACTATAAATATTATAGTGCGATAATCCATATGTGATTAAAAAAAGAACAAAATATAATAACTGAACACTAATTTTTTCTCTATCACAAGAAATGAAAATTTCAATGTCGTTAGTAGAAACAAATACGATCATTTACAAGGTAAATTGATACTTCACAAAAAATACCAAAAACTCAGAGACAAAAGTTAACCAAATATGTATGAAAAACAATTAAAACAATTCTGCAGTTCATAAAGGTCAAAGTAGAACATTTAAATCTTATAAAAATATATCATTAGGGTAACAGGACATTAACAGTAAATTTTTTTCAATTCGCAATAAATTTATATCTATCATTTGAGCTTTATTTCCTGTCTTCCTGAGCACAAATAAGTGGGAATTCTGAGGACACTTGGTTGGGTCGGAGTCTATCGCACGCGATGGATAGAGAGAACCATACATAACATTTTCGGTCTCCAGCCATGAGCTTATCCCAATCCTGTCTAATAATATGCACAAGAGACCCTTAAAAAGGGCTAATTATAAAGCTGAATACGGCTGACAATATAAAAATATGGGGTATTTGGTAGAGCGTTCGGCTGACCAAAGATTTCCGTGATCAAAGGTGCCGGTAGGCACTCCCAGCATTGCGATATTCTAAGCATAAGAAAGAAATGTCTACTGCACTTATGTAGTTCTTCATAAAGTTTATTTCTCACAATTTAACATAATATAGCCAAATGCAGCCAATTAAACTAATTTCTGCGTTAAACAAATGACCTCATACTTGACTCTTTCCTGAGCTTCAGATACTTTTCATGCGCTCCGCACGCAGAACAAAATTATAGAAGCCCTATAATCCAATTGTGTGTTAATTGATATACGAGGACTTCTATCTTTATCATTTAAAAAACTTGCATTTCGCGGTGCGAATAAATTAATTTCACGCCTTGGGTAAAACTGCACTAGATTTTGATTTGATGTAAACAACTCCATAATTCGCATAAATATATTATTATTTTTTTATATTTCTTTCTCAATTCTATTGCGGGATAGCAAGATCTATTTCCACCGAGTTCTCCGGGGTAAAGACTCAGTCCGTACGAGAATTACTGCACTGCGAAGATAGCGATGAGGAAGAGGCAAGAGGGAGAGAGAGAGGGGAGGGGGCAGGGGCTAAGGTGAGACCTTGAATGGCGCCGGGGAGCGGTGAGGAGAGGTGGGGAGAGTGGCTGGGAAAGGGATTGTGCGGAGGATGAGGGTGGGGACGGGGAGGAAGGAAGGATTCGGCGGAAGGGAGGGGAGTGGAGGGAAGGATGAAAGGGGGCGCAAGGGTGCGTAACGCGTAACCTTTTTACTCCTTTCCTCCCTCTTTCCCCGAAGGGAAGAAAACATTCTCTCTCTCCCTCCTTCCTTTTACCCTTCACAGGCCCTCCATCCCTATATCTCTCCAACTTTTCCATTCTCTCCCCACCGCTCGCTCGCCTTTCTTTTAACTATTTCACATACTTCCTCATTCTTTCCAAAACCTATTTTACCTCCTGCTGCTGCCCCGCTTTTTCCACGAAAAAGGTCTCTCCTTTCGCCCTCTCCGCTTCCACCCCCCTTCGCCCCCACCCACGCGACCTCCCCCGAAACTACATCTCCTCCCCCGTCCCCCATTTAATTCTCTTTCTCCTCTGTCCCCAACGAAACCCGCCCTCCCTCCAATCCACTTTCTCTCTCTGCCAGGCGCTCCGGAAAAATAAAACTCGAGCCTCTTCCAGCTCCCCTTCCACTTTTCGCTCTCTTATCATCATTCCCTTATTCGCCTTGAGGAGGGGAAAATGTACGCATGTCTCTTCTTATTTTCTTTTCAATGAAATGAGGACGGCGTCCGTTTGTACGGATAAATATTAGAAAAGGAAAATATGCTCCCTTCCTGGAGAGATGGTTGTAGCGGTTTATAGAGTATTCATAGACAGTGTATTGAGCAAAATAGCTAAAAATAATTAAAATTTACTCAGGAAGAAAAACGTAGCCAAAAACCGTTTAGAGATAACGCATGCCTTCAAACGGTTGTCTTAACAAATGACATACTAGCAGCCTCTGGGAGCACGAAAACTTTGCAATACACACTTTTTCTAAGGCATCAGTCGTATTAGTTTACTGCCGATATAAAGAAAGAGAAATTGAATAAAATTGTCTGAGGCGTCACTTTGTGGAAGCGATTCATATCGGAAAAGAAAGAAATACTTAGTTGTTCCACATATATTTTATTAACACCTGTGTTAATAAAATATATGTGGAACAACTAAGTATTTCTTTCTTTTCCGAAAGAGAAATTCATATTTTGCATTTAGCTCCATCGGCAGTTTAAAAGGATTAATTAGAGAAATGAATGTCAATGATGAGGGAATTTCTAGCACACAATTGGGGAAGAAAAATAGAGATGTGAAACCACACCCATCTTTCCATCACAGGTTATTATGATATCCTTTTGTTATTACTCGATTCCTAACGCTCCCTTTGGTCATCTTGCAAGACATTTAAGTGAGGTCATCGACGAAATTATATGCTAATTTTTCATTTCGTCAGCTAAATGTAATTCTTAAATAATAATCAATAAATGTAAGTGAACATTAAATGTTTATCATACGTCATGAAACCGTCATAATAAACGTCATAGAATTCCACAGGCTCTTTGAATTCCGCGGTATTGCAATGATCAATCCAACTCTCGCACTGCTTCGTCTGATTCCTTTTCTTCCTATTTCCACCAAAAGAAGGAGCCAACTTCCCTCTATCTGCGACCCTGCTTTTTGATCATCCAAGACCCGTCGTAATATATGTCATGTGCCACATAAACAATTACCCAATTATCTCTGAATGTCCGTGTTAAATGGTTACTTAAGGATAATTCTATGATTCTATCTGAATATCATTAATACCCACCCAACACTGAAATATTTCATTAAAAATTTTATATATAAAAGACGACATAAAATATACGTAGGAACTAGAAAATAAAACTAATGAAAAGAAAACTGCTATGTGGGCTAAATAATGCTGGACGAAATAGGTATTTGGAACCGTGGAAAAACTTTACTCAATAAGTTTGTGAGAAACATCTTTGAAAAATTGAATAGAAGAAATAAGCTTTCCATGAGTGACACCATAAAAAACTCATTCTCACAATCTAAGGTTAACTTTCTCAAATAATTCCTCCTCGCCACACTTTTCCCCTTCCCTTCCCTATCCTTCAGAACTTCGAGATGATGAAGATTCTAGTAGCCGTACAAATTGACGCAAGAAGATATATTAACAAATTCCATGCTCACTAGAGTTATTGTTTCTTATAACCCTTCCCAATCGTCTCACCTTCTTCACTTTCAGTGAGGAAATTTAAGGCACCTAGTACTTTCGTTCTTTAGAAATTAAAGAATAATACAGAAATTGCAATAAGGTTTTAAACAATTAGGATAGTTATAGGCAGCCCACTCTAGTGCTATTTTCCCTACTTGCTTAATTCATATATTGTATATATATATATATGCTTAATTCATATATTGTATATATATATTTATTTATTTATATATATTTATATATACAAACTTATGAAGATATCTAATTCACTAAAATTAATCCAGAATGGAAGTTTCATGGATTAATAATTATTTTTTAAAATAACCCGACGGGCGTTTTAGAATAAAAAATATATAGTGTCGTGCGTCAAATACAAAGTAGGGTAAGAATCAATTTGCTAAGGCAAGAAAATAGTAACTTGATTTAAGGTTCGCCATCAGGCATCAGGAGGGATTTCTTTCAAACCCTCCCCCTACTTTCTTTCTGCCCGTTCACCTTATTCTTACACGTATTCTTAGTCATATTTTTCCCCCTTCCCCACCATTTACTCTGCCACCCCATGCCCAACCCCCTCGACACAAACCACACACAAACACGCCCCTGATGCTCCTTCCCTCCCTAGCCATCGCTCGCATTCATCCGGCCCACCGTCCCGCCACCTCCGACGGAAGTACCCACCTGGGCAGATTTGGGCACGCTGTCGACATAAACCACAGAGGCATTAAGGGGTTTAAATATTGGTAGAATCGCCTCTAATTTCATATTACGTCAGACTCAACAACCTGAATCGTCTCAAGGGGACATTTTTATTTGGGCAATATTCAACTTATGGCCGTCACTGTTATCCAACCAGTCCGTATTAAGATTTTCATGTTTACCTATGGACCTTTGGCCAATTTAATTTTAGCGGAAATTCCTGTAGTCATTGCTGGCGTGCGTATGCAAATAACGATGTGTTTCTTGTCTGCTTATTTATAACTTGAGTTTTCATTCAATAAACAAAGTTACTGGATGGAGAGCTGCGTCAGGTCAATCTTAAGATCAATGCCTCGAATGAGATGTGTGAGAGAGACGCCCAGGGCGAGCTTCGAAAGCAGGTCTTCTCTGGGGTGGAAATCAGAGTGGGTCATGCTGGACGGGCTAAGTACACCTGGCAGGAAACTGAGGGGAAGAGGGTGGGAGGAGAGCGACGTGGAACAATGGTGGAGGTGGGGACACTACTACGATGAAAAGGAAAAATTGAGTAAATAACGGAGAAGTAAGCGAAAACATTCATTCGCATGGATTATTATAAATATAAGCACGATGCACACAAGAAGACCTATTAATGTATTGCATGTGCATAAAATACTTCCAAATTGTCACCAGTGTTCCGCGGAACATAGTTTGGGAACCCTTGCTCTAGGAGATGGAACTTATCCTCTTAACGCATCCTTTGCCTCAAAGAATCCTGCCGTAGATGGATAATATTCGTCCTAACTGCATTCAGCATGCCTCACAAAATGACTCCCCCTCAGTCACATTGCCTCCTCTCCCTTCAACGTGCGAATGAGGGAGCCCAGGGAGTAAGTCGCCTGCCCATTTTCCTTTTCCCTTCGCATCTTGTCCTTCCACTTGGCTCCCTTTTCATTTTCGTCCTGTAGGGAGTGCTGCCCCCCCGTCCTCCTCCCAGGGCCGTGCCTCATAATAAACCACCTCTGGGCCGCCCTCATTACCACCACCTCCCTCACTACTTTCATCTCCCTACTCCACTCAAATCCTTTTCCGCCCAAATCCCGACCATTTCTTCTTCATCCTCCGCCCATTCTCGCATCAAAACCCACCACCTCCGCTTTTCTCTCCTCCCCACCGACTCACCACCGCCGTGCATTCCACCCACCCTCCGCCCGCACCACTCCCCCCCCTCCCACCTTAAATTCCCGCCCCTCCTCCCCGCCCTAAATTACTGCGTACCTTTTCATTTTTCCTCCCGCGCGAGTGGCTCCGTCTCTCGCGTTCAACTTGAAGCACCCTCCTCCCCGACCCCACCCCCCCTTCCCAACTCTTCCCGACGTCCCCTTTTCGCTCCCTTCTCGTCCTCCCGTCAATCCCTCCGGAAGGAGGGCATAATATCCACAGCTCCCGCGGGATAACTAGTGCGAGAAATTAATCATTCTCGCCTTTTCCACGGCACTGACGGATGAACCACTCCGTAAGAGTCTAGGTGATATCTGTTGAGCAAGTTAGTTTTTTGTATCTCTTTTTCCAAGATTCCTAACGCCTTGTCATCGCGTGAATCGGATTGCTCAGAGCTTATTTTTCCACACTAGCCGTATTTTTCCCAACATAATTTGAAAAATTAAGGATTTCACTATATAATTTGACGGATATCATATCACAACATATATAAAAAACCATAAACACAGTTATTGGTATCATAAAATATCATAAAAAATTTCCAGCATTCTGCGAAAGGCTGACTTTAAATAATACATTATTGTATGCCTGGGCATATAAGGAAGGCACATGCAAATTAGTACAGGGCTGAAAGAACCTCTCTGGAGCTGAGAGCGTGTGCTGTTCATCCTCCTGCCCCCCATCTTGTTTCCGATGATAATCTAGGACCCCTTTCTCGTGCCCCGAACACGGCAAACTGGAACTGTAACATAACACTACACTCCACAAAGAACCGATTGAATATTAATATTATTAGTCTTCTAATGTTTCCCTTCCATCGTTTTGGTTTTGCATTAGAAAGCAGTACATTCTCTAAAGAAATTACGGTTTTTGGATGTCTTCAAGAATTGTTATTTTCGTCAAAAATAATATACAAATGAAAAGCTAAATTAGTGTAATTCCTCTGATAAGAGTATAATTAAAAACTAAAATCCTGGTGTGCCGAAGGGAGAAGCTGAATGCAGATATCACCATTTGAGGAGTGAAACTGGAGGAAGTGGAATCCTTCATCTATCCGGGTAGCAGCATTACATGGGATGGAAAAAGTTCAACCGATATCAAGCGAAGAATAGCCCAAGCTATCAATACATTCATGAAGAAGGGGAAATTGCTATGTTCAAAGAACCTAAGACTGGAAACTAGGAAGCAATCCATTAAGACTTTCATGTGGAGCATAGCGCTCTATGGTTCGAGACTTGGGACATTGGAAAAGTGGACCAGCAACATGGTGCTGGAGGAGAATGATGAAGATTAAATGGACAGACAAAGTAAGGAACTAGGAAGTATATAGAAGATTAGAAGAGGATGGGACAATATGGAGAATTCTACGAAAAAAAATAAATAGATGGATTGGAAACACATCGAGGCGCAATCCATTGATTAGGAATGCAATAGACGGAAAACTAGAAGGGAATATTCCACCAGGAAGATCAAGAGACATGTAAACAGGACAAATTAAGAAGAACGTAAAACAGTGGAGGTGTCAAGGATTGAGGGAATTGACATTGAGTAGAATGGTGGGCTGTAGTAAACTAATACCAAACTGGCCAAAGCATACTAGACATCTTTGCGACATCTAAGCCCGAAATCATTACTAACATTGAAATAATAGACGGAATCAGTGACCATAAGGCTATTCTTATAGAGTTAAAAACTAAGTTCGTCAAAATAAACAAAGAAAAGCGTAAAATATACCTATACAACAAGGCAAATTTTAACGGACTAAGAGAATATTTAAAGATAAAATTACCAGAATACAAGACAAAAACACTGACAACCAATACAGAGAACACTTGGAACTATTTCTTAAATATTTTACGCGAAGGATTGAAGACGTACATCCCGTCCAAACTCAAATGCGACAGTAAGGAACCTAGATGGTACAACGGGGAAGTCAGATCGGCATTAAGAAGGCAAAGAAAGCTACAGTCAAATTTTAAAAAGAGTTTAAAAAGTGACGATATAGTTTATATGAATACATCCAAACAGCAACTAAAAGAATGTCGTAGTAAGACGAAAAGTATTATGCGCACAGCAATACACTCTTTTAAATCTAAAATGCTTAGGGAATATCTTGAGGAAAATCCAAAGTCATTCTGGTCCTATGTTAGGGAAATACAGGGTAAACGTCCCACTGTTCACTCTTTGAAGACGGAAAATGGAGAAATCATTACAGATAGCGTGAAAAAGGCAAATATTTTAAACCATTTTTTCCAGAGCGTCTACAACAAAAACACAAACGCACCAAACGATCCTCCACACCCACCCGGGGAACACATGAGCGATCTTACACTGACCAAGCAGGGAATAGTACATCTGCTCCGTAGTATCAAAGCACACAAGGCACCTGGTCCGGAAGAAATACCTGCTAGAATATTAAAGGAATTAGCTGACGACATTGCCCCGTTTTTACATATTGTTTTTCTAAAATCGATAGAAGAAGGCTCAGTGCCTCGCGACTGCAAGCTAGCCCATATAACTCCCATCTATAAAGGCGGCGATAGGGATAAACCAACCAATTACCGACCCATTTCTTTAACATCGATCTCTTGTAAAATATTGGAACACATTATTGTCACTAACATTATGAGATTTCTTGATAGTAGGAAAATACTAATCCACAACCAGCACGGATTTAGGAAAAGCAGATCTTGCGAAACACAACTTGGTCTCTTCATTCACGATATACTTAGATCGGGAGAAAACAACACACAAGTCGATGCAGTATTCCTGGATTTCAAAAAAGCCTTCAACAAAGTCCCACACAATAAATTGTTACATAAACGTAAATACTATGGGATCAATGAGAAAATAATTAATTGGATTAGAGACTTCTTGTCAAACCGCAAACAAATAGTAGTCATAGATGGGTTGTGCACAACGGAGAGAGATGTAACTTCGGGCGCCCCCAGGGAAGTGTAATCTACATCTACATCTACATAATACCCCGCAAGCCGCCGCAAGGGCGTGTGGCGGGGGGTGTTAGGTCACCAACCGTAAAAACGAAAAATACCACATGCAAAAAACAACACGGAAAATTACACCCCAGCAGCGCACACACTCATGCAAAACTCCCTCCATCCAATACTCATGCAAACACATACACCGCCAAACAATAAAAAACTGCACCCCAGGATACAGCACGAAAGCCATCCTAAAACACGCAAGCCAGGGCACAACAAGCAAGAATGTGAAACATCACTACCACATGAAAATGCACCACAAAACACTCTACCCCCAAAGAGACAGTAAAAGGAAGGGAATTCGACCCAACGTTGCAGGTAGCAGGAATTTCCCCCCGCGGAGAGGGACGAGGGATTGAAAGGGAAACTTAAAAACAGATGAACAGAACACGAATGAGGTCATTCGGAAAGAATGGGTTATTATAACAAAACACATAAGGTTAGTGGAGGAGCATGCATTTAAGTAGAACTAATTATTTTTTAGACACTGAAGGGTGGCAAGTGGAATTTTTACTATCTATAATCCTACAGTTGCTATCCCATATTGTCCGTGGGAAGAAGGAGTCCTTGAGTCGGCTAGTCCTGGCATCTATTTCCCGAATTTTATATGCATGATCCAAGCGACCAATGTATGTAGGAGTACGAATAATCTGCGAGACCTCGGTGCTGAAACATGCGGATCTGAATTTATTTAATAATTTCAGTCTTGCATTGAATCGTCTCTCTTCTAATGATTCCCACCCCAAATCCATGAGCATTTCGGTAACGCTTTGCGTTTTATCGTAGGAATTTTTTACAAAACGGGCTGCCCGGCGTTGAACCTTCTCAATTTCCCGAATGAGACCTTTTTCACTCGGGTCCCACACGCTGCATGCGTATTCTAAATGAGGCCTTACAAGAGCGTGGTAACAACGTTCCTTGACCTTTGAGTCACTTTTGCCGACAATGCGTCTAATGAATCCCAATTTTTTATTTGCTTGACCGCAGACTTTACGTATGTGAGTCCCCCAAGTTAAGTCTTTAGTGAATGTGACACCTAGGTATTTTACCGTATCAACTACTGCTAGGTCACCTCCAGCTAATTTGTAAGCAAATCCCGTTGATCTTTTAAAGAAATTTACCACTGAACATTTATTATAATTTAGAGTCAATCCCCAGTTAGAACACCATTTAGTAATGCAATCTAAATCCTGCGCTAGAATAAAACGATCCTCATCCCCAGATATCTCCCGATAGATCACCGTGTCATCCGCGAACATCCTAATTTTACTTTTCACTTCGCGGTTCAAATCGTTAACAAAAATCAAGAAAAGTAACGGCCCGATCACACTTCCCTGAGGTACCCCCGACGTGACTCGAACGCTGTCGGAACTAGCGCCATCAAGGACTACCCTCTGTTCCCGCTCTGAAAGAAAATCTTTAACCCAACTTATGGCGCCCTTGTTTATACCCGCGACCTTTAATTTATGAATGAGTTTACCATGTGGGACTTTATCAAATGCCTTTTGAAAATCTAAGAAGATGGCATCCACTTGCCTACCTTTCTCACCAGATAAAAGTAAATCATGTGTAAATAATCCTAATTGGGTTTCGCAGGAGCGGGTTTTCCTGAATCCGTGTTGATTGTCACTTAAAAAGTTAATATTGTCAAGGTGTCTCATTATTGAACTGACAATTATGTGCTCTAAGATTTTACAACAGATAGAAGTGAGAGATATAGGTCTGTAATTACTGGGATCCTCCCTGTCACCACTTTTAAAAATAGGCGTTATTTGCGCGGTTTTCCAAATCTTAGGTACTTTGCACTCTGTGAGGGATTTGTTAAATATAAATTCAAGGTACGGGGCAATGTTTGGAGCTAAATGTTTAATCACCCTAGCTGGTATATTTTCGGGACCCGGGGATTTGTTGGGTTTAATCTCGTTAAGCAATTTTAGAATTCCTTGTTGGTCCACTGTTATTTTTTCCATGGGTGGAGTATGTATTGTTTCTTGGAGATATGCGGTGGCAACATCATTCGAGAAAACGCTTTGGAAGAATGAATTTAAGATGTTAGCTTTACCCTCACTGTCTGTATGAATTATATTGCTACAATCCCTTAAGCAAGCCACGGTTTGTTTACTCCCATTTACTTCCCTAACATATGACCAGAAAGCTTTGGGGTCAGTGTCCAAGTGCTCGCAAAGTACTTTGCGTTTAAATTCCAGTAAGGCGCTACGTAATTGTTTTTTGGTTTCAATTTTAGAGGATCTATATGTGTCCCATAATTGTGTATTCTCAGGAGATGATGTGTTCACGCCTGCCCTCTTTACCCTAGAGTGTAGCATTCTCTGCTTTCGAAGGGCTTTTCTAACGTCTTTATTGTACCACCTGGGGTCGCGATTTGCTTTAACGTATTTTATAGGTATGAAATCTACGATTCCTTTTTGCATGATATTGACAAATTCTGTCCAAGTTTCTTCCACGTTGACATGACTTAAGCGGGTTTTGAACTCGGGTAGTGAAGAGTTTAATTGATTGGCAAAAGATTCAAAGTCTGCTTTATGGTAATTATAAAATTTTCTTTTTGGTTTAACAATCTTTTTTAATGCTATGTCCAAATGGACATTAATTGCTTTATGGTCACTCAAGCCCTCATCAGTTGATACACTAATAATACGTTCCGGCGTGTTTGTAAGAAATAGATCCAATATGTTTTTTCCACGGGTGGGCATGCGTACTGCTTGATGAAGGGAGTTTCTTTGAACCAATTTTATCATGGAATTGCAAGATTCGCGATCGCGGGTCCCAGATTTAACGATATTGCTGTCCCAATCTATACCTGGGAGGTTAAAGTCGCCACCAATTATGTTTATGCTGTTATTATATTTACGTGTAAACTTGTGAATTTGATCGTTGAGGGTGTGAAGTGTTTTCAAATCTGAGTCTGGAGGTCTGTAGAAAGAGCATAAATTTATGTTGGGTTGATTGGTCCGTAGTAAGGTGCACCAAACACTTTCTATGTAATAGGGCCTCTTCTGTTCTTAATATACATAAATGACTTAAGCACACACGTTAGTAGCAATCTAAGGTTATTTGCTGACGACACGGTGATATACAGGGAAATAAGGAGCCAACTAGATCGCGAGCTACTCTCTAGAGATTTAGACAATATCTCGGAACGGTGCAATAAATGGGGATTAACACTTAATATAGATAAATGCGCAGTTTTGAAATTTTGGAATAAAGGAAGCGAAGAACAGGATATAAACTACAAAATAGAGGGTTCAGTATTGACTACGGCAAATCAAGTTAAATATTTGGGGGTTGTTCTAACACCACGCCTTTCATGGGGAGCACATATCAGGACAATATGCGGATCAGCTTTAAAGAAACTTGGCTTCATAAAACGGGTGGTGGGGAAATGTAATGAAAACGTTAAAGATAGGTGTTATTTTGCTCTAGTTAGACCTCATTTGGAATATGCCGCAAGTATTTGGGATCCGTGGGAGAAAATTTGGCAAAAAGAATTAGATAAAGTCCAGAGAAAATCCGCTGGATTCGTTAAAAATTGTTATGATAAGAACACTAGTGTGACAGGTCTCTTAGGGGATTTAGGCTGGGAACCACTTGAAGTGCGGAGAGAACAAGCTAGGCTTAGACTTTTAGAAATGTTCAGAACAAACGAGTTTAACTATGACACTGAAGGAATTATAATGGCCCCACACTACTTAGGTAGATCAGACCACAAAGATAAACTAAGGGAGATAGATTCCAGGACAGATAGGTACAAATACTCATTCTTTCCCCGAACAATCAGAAATCATAATAGTAAGAAACCGAAGTCACTTTAGAAATATTAAAAACGTTGAATTTACAAGTTGGAACAAAATTAAACACTATAGAGATGTTAGGTATACTTTCAGGTGCATGTGTATGTTAGTTGGTAGTTTGAGTGTTTGCATGTGTGTGGGGTGTAAGTGTTCATGCATGAATGTATGCCATGTTTTCTTTTTTTGGATACATGATTTTGTGGTTATTGCATGTGGTTATTTTTTTCTTTTTGTTTTCTAAATTACGTGTGGTGTCCTAACACCCCCCGCCACACGCCCTTGCGGCGGCTTGCGGGGTATTAAGTAGATGTAGATGTAGATGTAGAATACTAGGATTAAAATACTGATGATGATGAAGGGTATAATTCTCACCTAATTTTCACAAATGCTCATTTGACCTTGAACGGTAGAGTCAACCTCAAGACGCATTGATGTAGCACCAGCCTATTCCTTCCCTTCTCAACTAACATCACTTGATCGGAGCTCCCTATCTTCTTCATATTTCCATTATCTACTTGTCTTGATTTTTATTCGTAACACTATTCATTTTCTCACGGTTTTCCACAGATTCCTAATCCTCAGGGGAATGGAATCATCTAAATTATTCTATCAAGCAGGCAAATATTTTCCAGCAATTTACTGCTACAGTGATTAATACAGTTGCCCCAACATCGACCATGGGATTCATTTTCTCTTAAACTTCACTAATGCTTTGGGCATAGACGTTCCTTCCCCTTTATTTGTATGTGCCTGAAATTATCCATTTGAAGAGGTACGTTTTTCATTCTCTTGAAATCTCATTTATTGGACAAACAGAGATAACGCCAGTAGAAGATTGATCGCATAACAATGATTCATTCACCACCGTATATTTTACATGCGCAATACATGTAAAAATAAAAATTAGGAAATTAGGGTTAAAGTTGCAGCTGGCACGGAGTCCGTTAATTTAATCGCTCGGATATTAGAGAATAAAGAACATTATAAGAATTCCATGATATGCAACTTGAAAGTGATACTGCGGGCAATAGGGGCCGTAAAATACGGAGACCGCGGTGGTTTATGACGCGGAGAATGAGGTCTGGTGCTCGTTTTATGGTTGGGATATAAGGTATTCGAAAGGAGAAAGCTTGGCGGCATAAGGCTCTTCAGTTTACCTTAGAATATGCTTCCAGCATATTTGCACCTTCCTGTGAATGTTTCTCCAGAGTAAAGGCGGGAACAAATCGCCTCCGGCAATAACCACCTCGCTCGAAGGCTTTTCCGAACAAAGGCCTTCGCGAGAAATGAAATACCTCAAAGAGCAGAAGTCGATACAATTCCACCAGCGTTTGATTTGAACGATGTAATTTGCCGCCTGCATTTTTCTAAATTCCCCCAATGGATGTTTGCCACTTCGCCTTCGTTTCTGAGGCGTGTTTATTCGCAATTCAGCCGAAACAAAACCACAATATTGAAATAAAATAGTTGTTAGTCATGAAAATAAAAATTATAAAAATTGTGAATGTTAATACAAAGATTTTTAGGAGAATACATTTTCAATAGATTTATCTTAGAGGATAAAATGGCAAAAAGCATGGGTTATTGAAATTTAAATATAATGATTTATTAACAAAACGTGTGAAAGATGGTGCTAACCGTTTGCAAATTTACTTCCAGCATTTTGTAACTTAATTAATTCCGGAATAAAAACAAAATATGCCTTTGAGTTCATTCCAACAATTCGCTAATGGCCCAACGCAAATATTCTGACATTATTCACGTTGATAAAGAAACAAATATTCCCTGATATTTTCTTTCATAAAAATTATGATGCCAAATCATAACTGTTATTATTTCTCCTCATTAAAGTTACATTGCTAATTTCTGTCGCTAAGAAAAATGTGTAAGGAGTCCACTATGTGTTGCCTCCAGACGCACGAATAAATGAGGAGATTAAAGATTCCAATTCACCGCCACCATTAAATGTTCCCATGCACAAACTCTCGCAATCAATTTGTTTAGTTCATAGTAATCGCTGTCTACGTCTTCCCTATGATTACTTGTTGGCTGGTAGATCCGAAATTTAACAACATTCGGCATTTTCTGTCTGCATTGTAATCATTTCTGTGTTTTCATTTCTCCTCGTATCGTTTCGAATATGCAACGACTCGGGCACGACACCAGCCACTATGAGCAGAGTCCCTTAGTTGCGAGGACTCATTACTACGTTTTTCATCATAATTTCCTGGAGGATTAATTTTGGTGGTTTCCAGTTGCCATTCTAAATAGTGTATTAACTGGACGTCTCGAATGGGCACAAACTTTTGCGGCTGTTTCCCCGAATCACATACTCGGAACTAATTGTACTTGTCTTCCTTTCTCCTCTCATCATGACTGCATACATTTTTGCTGAACCGGGAACCCAAATAAATTTGCCTTACGGCACCACTTAATAAATCGAAATGCGTCAAAACTTGTATAACAAATAACTAATATATCAAGCTAATTAACAATTGTTTTCATTACTGATTCCTCCAGTATGTATACAAATTTCCACCTTATTTGATGGTTTATTTCTGAATACTTTTCCTATTCCCTTCCTCTCCCATATCCTCCCTAATAACTTACCCTTCCAACCTGGTGCTTGCACCCCCTGCCACACTTTTTTGGTGGATCGCGGGGTACTATTATAGATGCAGATCACTCTACATCTACATCTAATTAATACCCCGCAAGCCGCCACAAGGGCGTGTGGCGGGGGGTGTTAGGACACCACACGTAATTTAGAAAACAAAAAGAAAAAAATAACCACATGCAATAACCACAAAATCATGTATCCAAAAAAAGAAAACATGGCATACATTCATGCATGAACACTTACACCCCACACACATGCAAACACTCAAACTACCAACTAACATACACATGCACCTGAAAGTATACCTAACATCTCTATAGTGTTTAATTTTGTTCCAACTTGTAAATTCAACGTTTTTAATATTTCTAAAGTGACTTCGGTTTCTTACTATTATGATTTCTGATTGTTCGGGGAAAGAATGAGTATTTGTACCTATCTGTCCTGGAATCTATCTCCCTTAGTTTATCTTTTTGGTCTGATCTACCTAAGTAGTGTGGGGCCATTATAATTCCTTCAGTGTCATAGTTAAACTCGTTTGTTCTGAACATTTCTAAAAGTCTAAGCCTCGCTTGTTCTCTCCGCACTTCAAGTGGTTCCCAGCCTAAATCCCCTAAGAGACCTGTCACACTTGTGTTCTTATCATAACAGTTTTTAACGAATCTAGCGGATTTTCTCTGGACTTTATCTAATTCTTTTTGCCAAATTTTCTCCCACGGATCCCAAATACTTGCGGCATACTCCAAATGAGGTCTAACTAGAGCAAAATAACACTTCTCTTTAACTTTTTCATTACATTTCCCCATCACCCGTTTTATGAAGCCAAGTTTCTTTAAAGCTGATCCGCATATTGTCCTGATATGTGCTCCCCATGAAAGGCGTGGTGTTAGAACAACCCCCAAATATTAAGTTGATATGCCGTAGTCAATACTGAA
Source organism: Hetaerina americana (assembly GCF_022747635.1). Taxonomy (NCBI): domain Eukaryota; kingdom Metazoa; phylum Arthropoda; class Insecta; order Odonata; family Calopterygidae; genus Hetaerina; species Hetaerina americana. Next base: position 17,372,358 of record NW_027286763.1, read on the forward strand.
CCCTCTATTTTGTAGTTTATATCCTGTTCCTCGCTTCCTTTATTCCAAAATTTCAAAACTGCGCATTTATCTATATTAAGTGTTAATCCCCATTTATTGCACAACTCCGAGATATTGTCTAAGTCTCTAGAGAGTAGCTCGCGATCTAGTTGGCTCCTTATTTCCCTGTATATCACCGTGTCGTCAGCAAATAACCTTAGATTGCTACTAACGTGTGTGCTTAAGTCATTTATGTATATTAAGAACAGAAAAGGTCCTATTACACTTCCCTGGGGGACACCCGAAGTTACATCTCTATCCGTTGAGCACAACCCATCAATGACTACTATTTGTTTGCGGTTTGATAAGAAGTCTCTAATCCAATTAATTATTTTCTCATTGATCCCATAGTATTTAAGTTTATGTAACAGGTTAGTGTGTGGGACTTTGTCGAAGGCTTTTTTGAAATCCAGGAATACTGCATCGAATTGTGTGTTGTTTTCTCCCGATCTAAGTATATCGTGAATGAAGAGACCAAATTGTGTTTCGCAAGATCTGCTTTTCCTAAATCCGTGCTGGTTGGGGATTAGTATTTTCCTACTATCAAGAAATCTCATAATGTTAGTGACAATAATTTGTTCCAATATTTTACAAGAGATCGATGCTAAAGAAATGGGTCGGTAGTGGGGTAGTCACAAGGGTATCCATCTGCCCTCCGTGCTCCCGCTCAGCCGAATGACGGGGGCCGTGGAAACATTGCTATTTTCTCCCCCTTTGTTTCCCCCTATTCATGTGTGAAGGGAGGTCAGGAGAGAGAAGGTTGAAAAATTTACCTAAGCATAATTACCGCAAATAACGGAAATCAATGGTTTATTTGCGCACGAAGCTGCCAAATGCCTATGTGGCATTGATGTTTAAGCAGACGGAAACTACAAATATAAATCTAAGGCGGACTTTTTAAGTTTGCGATTTGCGTGGTTGTGAAATTTCTTGCGATTAAATAGATTATTGCTGAAAGAAAGGACACAGAAAACCTGCTTGAAGGAATTTGTTGCAATCAATTTGGCTCAGAACTTCCAGCCCATAGATTACTCCCCCTTTTCTTATCTCCTAAGATGCAGGGATCGATACGACCATCTCCATTTAAGTCAAACATGCTGGTTACCATGACCCAAGTTGAAGCAAGTGGAAATCACAACCCACGTCCTTGCGCGCAACCAAATTTATTAGCAATATCACTCGAATTGAAAGTAAGAAAAAGACTTCCAACTATGACACGAACCAAAAAGATTTTTCGTCCTTCTCCAGCTGAAATTGTGATAAAATACTGAGATAATTACTTCGTCGGCAACTACATAATACCCCACGAGCCTCCGCAATGGCGTATGGCGGGGGGTGTTGGGTCACCAGCCATCCATGCACAATCATAATCAATAGAGTGCAGAGACAGGCCGATAGTTTCGTGAAAAGCTCGTGCCAAAGGACACGCATCACACATTTAATACAGAATCTGGGGTTGGAAACTTTAGATATGCTAAGAATCAAGGTTAGATTAAACTTATCACAAAGATATAAAGTGTGTGGTTTTGCATCCGACTTCGGATCCCTAATTAGGCCCCCTAATTACATTGGCAGGGTCGACAATTGTCACAAAATCAGAGAATGTTGATCAAGTATTCGTTTTTCCCGCGCAATATTCGAGGCATTAATAGTAGGGAGAAATGCCAAGACAGTAATAGGTACGCGATGTCGGAAATAGGGATACAAAAGATTAAATTCCAACAAAACACCATTCAAGTCTAGAGTCCCAACGCCCCCCGCCGTGCGCCCTTGTGTCAGGTGGGGTGTTGGTGAATGCATGTATACTATATAAAGTCAAATATATTTGTGAATTGCTCGTCCGGAATGGGTAGAATACTAACCGGGAATAAGTGTCTGAATTAAATATATGCCTGCTCTCTTTTAATGTATTTTCTTGTCTTCTTTGTGTAGGCATAGGAATAGCTGCTGACTACGTAATACTCGTAATATATGTAGGTATGTTAGAGGACAAAATGGAAGTAGTCAGTATAAACAGAGTTAACTATTGACCAGATGTTTAGAGTTCGTGTATAGAAGCGATGACTCAGTACAAATCGAAATTTTCCCTTCTTAAGTTAGCCGATAGATGGTGTTGTCAAAAATCATAAGGTTATGAAGCTGCAGACTATCAGAGCTAACGAATCCCCTGGACGGGAAAGGATCTCAGTACAGGAACGGAAGGAATTGGCGAAGGAAATAACACAGTTTCTACGTAATATAGCTAACAATTCTTTACATGAAAGTAAAGTACCTATAGGCCGACAAATTGCCCTTGTCACCCTCATTTATACACGCAGAAGCAGATACATATAAATTGCTCCGAAAATTAGCGACCAATACATTCTCATCAATTTCATGATAAATATGTGAGTTTAACATGGTGACGCTATGCGCTTCCCAGATAAGAATGCAGATCGAATGAAAAGTACTTGAGCTCTTCAGCCACGGCGATCGAGTCGAATCGATGAAGCAAGCGACTGCTATATTCATGGGCTTCAAAAAATCGTTTTTTCAAATACCAATATGTGTGCTGAAATAAAAATTGACAAGTAATGGGTTCGCAATTTTCTTTCTGAGTGAAAAATAAGGGTAATAATGGAGGACATTAGTACCAATTTTGAGCGTATGACGCATGGCGTCTGTTAGGGATGTGTGATCGTTTCACTTTTTCTTAATAGAGAGTATTTAATTTCTTATTTTTAGTTTTACTTAGCACCCTGCGAGTCACCACTAGGATGTGTGGGAGGGAATGATTACGCACCAGACTACCCTGCAACAAAACACCTTTTCCTCCTAGCGCAGTCGGACAAACGTTATTTTATTCTGATCCCTTATCGTTTGTGAAAATATGACATCTTAAATCTATCTGTTCTACACTTAAATCTATCTCTTTTATGTTATTGACATGATCTCGCCTACCGTAGTACGATGGGGATGATAAAACCTTTTCGACATCATTGCTAGAGAGACACCCAATATATGGAAGATTTTTAATCTGTAATTTAGCCTTCGCTCCCCGAGTGATTCCCAATCTAGCTCCTCTAATATTTTGGCTACACAACCAAATTTATCATGACAACGTTTTAAAAGTCTAGCTCTTCTACGTTGCACGCAATCTAATTCGGGAATCAATCCAACTTCGTGAGTATCCCATATACTAGCAGCATACTCTGAACGAGACATAACCAGCGACAGATAACATTTCTTTTTGACCTTTTCATCACATGTCCACAATACCGTTATAATAAATCCTAATTTCTTAATTTCACAAGGAAATATATTTTGTGGCGGTGTCAAGTTAATTATTTGAAAAGTTCTCACTCGTTGTAGGATCTGTTCTTGAAATTGAAGCTATTTAAAAATACGTTTAGTTTTAACTTTAAGCGTAAACTCTTTACGGTGTGTAGACAATAAGAAAGATCTAATCTGTGTCATTTAAAAGATGGCGATTTTAAATATTCATAGATAATTAAGTTGAATTTTGCCGGATGACTACTTGCATCTACACAATACCCCGCAAGGGCGTGTGGCGGGAGGTGTTAGGTCACCACAATTAAACTAGAATAAAACCACATGAAAACCAAATCGTGTTACCTCTACACGAATATCAGTTTGTTCATGCACTCGACAAACACCAAAGAAAGTACTTAAATGCAACAATATTTAATAACAGGATACGTATATTCAAATCATGGCGTTGAACTATTTAAAAGATGGCTCTATTAAATAAAAATAATAACATGCAGGAAGAAACATGCAAAATATCGACGAATACATAAGCTACTAATTCTAATTATCTCCTACGCGATTACTGTCATGTCTATTATAGTCTCTAATGATTCGAGAAAAAAACGACAATTTAAATCTATCCGTTCTACAATAAATCTCCCTAATTTTATATGTCTTGCACGTCTAGGGGAGAATGCAATTGATGACAGATTCAGTAGAGAAAACAATATATATTAAATTGCGGGTAGAAAGAAAAGGTAAGGGAAAACAGAATAAAATGATGGAAACACATGGAAGGTGTGAATAGGAAGAAATAATTAAGAAAAGTTTGAAAATAATAGGTGATCTGAGTGAACAGTTGTGTCTAACGACTTTCGCTATCAATACAGCATGACGAAAAAAAACGAAGACATGAGCAAGTTCCGAACCAAAGGTAACCATCGTGTTCTCGAACTAGAATCGGTGTCGAGGCGGCGCACCCAATTCAAAGGGGCGTTCAATCTCGTCGCTGTCCGCCTTCGGAAAAGGGCCACAAGGGAGAAAGAGAGAAAAAGGAGAGGGTCGAATGAAAAAGAGTGAAGAGAGGCTTTCCCTCGCCATTTCGTCGTCGCAGAATTCCCGATAAGTGCGCGTATATAAGATGGCCTTTAACTCTGTCAACACATTTCTGTTGACATTTTCTCGCCAGGAAGGGGGAGAATGGGAAAGGAGAGAGAGAGAGAGGGAAGGTGAGGGGCTGGCAGTGTATGTGAGGGGGGAAGAGGGAGTGGAAACGCGCGCGCCTCCGCTCTTTTGTCAAGGCGAACCCCCTTTTCTTCCGTGGCTGCAGCGGAATGTATACGATATTAAGGGAAAGGAGGATGTCTTCCTCTCCCTCCCTCCCTTTCTCTCTCTTCCTCCCTCCGTCTTTCCTCTTCTCGTCCTTCCACGCCTCCCTCATCCATGAATTCTCCTTTTCTCTCGACTTCAATCTTTTCGTCGTTAACTGTTCTTCTCTGGGGCGAGCATTATGTCCCCTGCAGTTATTTCCTCCTTTTCAGAACATTCCCCTCCTCGTCACGTTGCTACTGCTTCACCTCTCCGCTATCTTTTCTTTGAAGGGCTCTCGGCTCAATTCCAAGAAACCCTCGCACGAATGTGGCGCCTTTTTCGTTCTTACTCATCCAGTCAATCTTTATTAGATTTTATTTTATTTATTAGGATTGTTATATGGGAGAGATTTCACATAAGGTTTACAGGGGATGCAAGGAATCAGTTTGAAAAACTCTCCTTAAAACATCAAGATCCCTGGGTATTTTTTACGATTCTACGACTATTTGTCCTTTAATATTGGTAAGTTTCCAGATTGCAAGCATAATTTAAAACTACTCAACATACACAGTATGGTCCTCAAATACTATTTCACTATTTCGATTTACGGCTCCGTTTCTTTTTCTGCAGAGTTCACACCTTGTCCCCTTTAAATGGCCCTCGTAAGCCACTAAGGAATTATCACAGTGCAAGAAATGAAGAATATTATTTTGTAATTAACTAGAGCAAAAACATTAGTGCTATAGTGATAACTTTCTCATTGAACTGAATAAGGCGTCTATTAACTATAGAAATTCTTAATTATGGATGAAATGGCCACTGAGAATGGAAATGCAATTTGAAAGACGGCATGGCTAGTAACAGTTGTAATTATAATAACATATGATTTTATATGATATAAAGTAATGTAACGTGACATAATGTAATATAAAATAAAATAATATAAGATAAGCTGACGTGGGTCACGTGGTGACGTGGGTCGCCCCAGCGGGTCCCGGGCAATGGACTATTGGGCTGAGGGCAAGGGTCCGATTCCAGTTGACGCAACAGGGCACCCTCAGCTTTACCCAAGCTATGTGATTTTTTGGTCACTTAGTCTTCCTTGGAAAGCATAGGCGTAAAAAGGAAAGGAACTATCCTCAAGAGTGAATTTTACATGCCATTTGGGTCATTTGCTTAGTATTAACTAAGCTCCACCCTCACCTATCAAACCAACCTATGGGTTGATAAATGTGGTTGTATAATACATACATGTAACATGACATAACGTATTAGCAATTGAAATGACGTTAGCTTTATTTATTATGCTAAATTCCGGTAAATGTGGATTAAGTGTTTATTGGAGCTTGGAACAAGTCATGACAAAGTTAGAAATAGAAGACCGGGATCGCCCACTTTCCATGCCATTTATGTCTTCTGACTTAGTGACTACTTCCACATGAGATGACAACTTGTGATTCGACCACTGCAGATCAATAAAAACAGGTAAGAATTATTTTCGCATGGCGTTGACAGCAGTCAATTAAATGAAGTCACTTTCCCATTTCCCCACCATTATTTTCATCACCAAGTGGTGATTAAATTAAGTTACTCAAGCTTTCCACAGAGGTTAAGGTATTCAAATATTCTACTAAGTGGCACAGTGATGTGGTTTACGTCACCGCTGAGTAAAGCAAATGATGCCTCAGCTAAATGAAATTACCACTGGATAAAGATATAGCTGTTCCAAGCACCGGCGCCACCGAATTAGTTGCAAGAGTTACAGAAGCAGAAAAACACGCAAAGGCGTAGTTCGAGCAATTTTGAATTTTATTATTTGTTAATTTTTTCCGAAGGAAGTCCATATTTTCTCCCCTTTCGCCATATCTATCACAAACAAGTATTGAATCCGACGCTGAAATTGCGGAGAAGTACAAATGGTGATGAGAACACATTCTATACTGCTGCCTTTGCCATGAAGTATTCCACATTAGATTCTGTTATTTCCTGAATGCATTTATGCTGAAATATAAAAAAGGAACTCTGTAAGTCTGACCTTTCCGCTAGCCAATCCGTCCCGGAGAAGGGTCTCGGAGGGGGCGAGAACATTTCCCGACCCCTCTCCCCTCCTTTCCTCCCCCCTTTCCCTCATTCCCCTCTCCTCCTCCGCTTTTATCCTCCTCTTCCCTTCTTGATTCTTCCTCCGATCTCCCTCGAAATCCCCCAAAAAGGCCTATTGAAGAAGGAGGGGGGAAATAAGGGAGCCAGGAAAATCGGTGCTCGAAGGAAATAGGGCTTGTCGCTGCGACGACGCCAGATAGACGCGGCGATCCATCAATCAATTAAAAACCCTCCCTCGCCCTTCCTCCCCGCCCTTCTCACCTTTCCCGCTCCTTTCCCTTGCCGGCCGGCCCTGCTCCTTTCCCGCATCGCCCCTGTGCACCGCCACATGCCTCCACCTCTCACTGCCCCCCCTCCCTCGCCATTCGCCCCCCCACCACACACCCGCATTCTTCTTCTTAAAATGGACCTCCCCCATCCCCATTGACCACGGGTCATTCCTACAGGAACAAACTGTATTAAACCCATGAGCGGGTGTGCATCCATTGTAGCAATTCGCCAGGTTGAACTTGAGCTATTCCTTCAGGAGAAATCGTAGGTTTTTTTCACGGTCTTCTTGCGTGAATGATTTTTTTCGAGGGTCGATTGATGCCAACATTTACATTCATTCGCACAGGTGTACACATCTGTAATCGATCATAAATGGCTCTATTTCCTTCAATCCCATTTCTTCTTCCACTCATGTCAGATTTTAAATGCACAAACCTCCCTCCTCAATAACAAATTCCATACCTCAGTCCATATCAAATCCACAATCAAGGAACTACGCATATCTTCATTTCAATAGCTGTCATCCTCTCTACACTAAACATTCAACCCCGTTATCTCTTTCTACCCGAGGCCACCGTATCTGCAACAACCCTGATTCCCTGAATAAGTTCATCTCAAGACTCCATGCCTCTCTAATGTGGTTCTCCGGACCTTCTTCTGCACAAAAAATCCTTAAATGCCTATAAACCCTTAAAATATCCATTAGAAAAAATATGACTCTCTTCTATTTGCACAACTTATTTTTCTGGCGTACAGTCCCTAAAAAATATTCTATGAGAGATATTTTTCCCATCCTCTCCGACAGCAAAACCACCGCCAACCTACTCTCCAAATGTATAACTGTATCATTTAAACGTCCGGAAAATATTTCTTATATCCTTAATACACCAGGTCTCTTTCTAAATCCACTCCGATTCCCAAAACCACTCAGACTACATGAAATTGTGCTAGATGAAAAAATTGCTCCATCCTTGTAACAAACTCCCTTCCGCAACAACACCTGCTCATATACCCCCAGTCCCTTCCGACTTCTTCCCGTATTTCTACAAATATAAAATAAATACCTTCTATAATGCACACTCTGCCCATCTTTTTATATTGGCCAATGCACAATCCCCGCAATATTAGAATTAATAACTGGAGAGCATCATGTAACCCATCCGCCTACCTTCCAGTTCCCAGACACGCAGCTATCCACGGCGAAAATGTCGACAAATGCTACAAAGCATCCATTATTTCCTCCCTTCCACCAACAGTCACACTAATTAAATTAAATACCCTAGATTTAAGTTGTTTTTAATCCCTACCACCCCTCCGGACTAATTTGTTCCCATTAGCTGACGCCTTCCTCTCAACAACCAATCAGCGACTACGTGCCCCTCCTCCGCTTAACCTTTTCCCCAGTATTCCCTCGCCTCCTTATCAAAGCCGAGGAATATCATCACCTTATTCGAAGCACAGGCGCAGACATAATAATTATTGGAACAGAAAGTTGGTTATCCACTGATATCGCCGACGGTGAAATTTTCCCAAAATCCTTTTTTGTTTACAGAAACGACATACTGGCAAATAGAATCGGGGGCGGTGTCTTTATTGCAGTTAAAAATTCCTGCGTCAGCAGGGCTGAGGTAATTCCAGGTAACGGTTTGGAAAGGGTTTGGTGCTCGATATTAAAAGTCCATAACCCAAAAGAATCTATGGGTGCGCATTTTACAGGCCGCCGGACAACAAAGATAATTCTATACTAGAACTAGATCCGCAAATCAAAAGTTTCCCATCCTATATATACATATATAGTGTTCAATTATCTAGTCGCCGTATTCTTAATACAAATAAAAATAACAAAGATTCCTTTCGCAGGAATCGAACCATCAACCCATGGAACAGAAATAGGACGCGAATCCAATACACCACTCGCCCTGCTAACGCAATGTCAGTACAGCAAATTTTTAATTTTTCGACTTAGGATTAAACTTACTTCTCTCCGGGTAAAATTCATCCAGCATCCGAGTGAAACGCTTTGGGCCTTCAATGAAACAGCAAAGGCTAAACTCTGTCTATATGCCGGAATCGATATCTACATCTACATAATACCCCGCAAGCCGTCGCAAGGGCGTGTGGCGGGGAGTGTAAGGTCACCACACGTAAAAGAGAACAAACCCTGTTGCAAAATCAACACATCCATGCAAACCTGTACCCACAGTGGCGCACACATTTATACAAAAACACTTTCAACTCATACGCATGTAAATAGATACACCATTAACTAACAAACAATGGCACCTTAGGACGTAGTAAAAATGTATGCAATAACGTGAAATCTATAATTTGAAAAGAAGGAAGGCGTAATTCCACTGGCAAATGGACATGCAGCATACAATGATCTCCTCCCCCAAGGATATATAGGCAGGGAATGTGACCCAACGCTGCAGGTAGCGGGAGGATCCCCCCACAGAGAGAGACGAGGGATGGAAGGAGAAAATTTAAAACAGAACAAGCAGAGCAAGTAATACTGTAAAGAGCACTGCAATGTTTAATGGCATTCTACTGCGGTCAAGCGGGAATGGTTTTGACAACAAAGCACACGAAGTTTGTGAAATTGCATGCAATTAAGTAGAAATAATTATTCCCTAGACGTTGAGGGTGGGTTATAAACCCCCAATTTCGACAGAGAGACCTATTATTTCATCATGTGTTCTCCCTTATATCGTTGTCGCGAGTATTGTGTGGGACAAACGAATACTTTAATCTATCAGTTCGACTATCTAACTCTCTAATTTTGTGACAAATATCGGCCTTGCTAATGTAATTAGGGGGCCTAATTATCTCTTCAATGTCGGATGCTTTAATTTTTTCGTTAAAAAGGTTCTTCATAAAAGGATTTTTATTAAGATATAAATCACACGCTTTATATCTTTGTAATAATTTTAATCCAGCCCTGAGTCTTCGCATATCTAACGGTTCCTATACCAGATTTTGTATTAAATGTGTGACACTCCGTTTCCTTTGCTCCGAGTATTTCACGAGCCTTTCTCCTTTCTCTGTACCCTGTTCAATTCTATAACTAATGTTTTTGAAAATTATCCCAAACGCTCGCCGTATAATCAATGCGAGGCCTTACTAAAGATAAATAGCACATTTCCTTCATTGTTTCGTCGCTACACCTTCCAACTATATGCTTAATGAATGCCAGCTTTTTTAGCGCCCTTCCACAAATCGTGCGTATACAGTTTCCCCAAGAAAGATCCGATGCAATGGTGAACACCATGTATTTTACATCATCCACGACGCTCATCCGAGCACATCCGATTGTGTAACTAGGTAAAGTTTTGTTGTGTTTTCTATTGTTTAAGAAATGCATGACGGTACATTTGTTCGTATTTAGTTTAGGTGTGATGTGGCCTTCACTGGGTGTCTCTCTGTCATTAGTGTGCACGCTTTGAAAGAAATTATTTAAAACATTCGCTTTTTGGATGCTGTCTGTGTGTATATTATCATTGCTGCTTTTGAGGGACTCTATTGTTGGATATCTTCATTCATTCGGTGTCTTGCCTGTCTTGCGGTCAATTGCCGGAATCACCCACTAACGATATTAATGCATACTCTATTCTGCATAAGCCCTTTTGAAGTAGCCTCTTGCACCAACCCACCCCAGCCAAAATTTTATTTAATTACTCGCAAATTTTCTTCAACATAATTTACATGTATTTATTAAAATAGAGAAATAAGGAACCTGAAAATTGCACCAAATTTTAATTTGCATGGTAACACACTACGAGTACATCATAAATAGGGTCGCACCTAAGAATTAGGGAGTAATTAGTATGAGATAGCCAATTTGTGCGGGATCAACACAAGAAAATAAACATACTTGAATGTGAGAAATAATTTGAATGATTTGTGTCGATTCTCCAGTCTTCTACCTTGAGCCATGAATTAAGGGAAACTCAAAATTGCCACGATGTGGATTCATCGATCTTTTTTCGTCAATATCTCTCTAGAATATTCTACATCTACATCTACATCTACATAATACCCCGCAAGCCGCCGCAAGGGCGTGTGGCGGGGGGTGTTAGGTCACCAACCGTAAAAAAGAAAAATACCACATGCAAAAAAAACAACACGGAAAATTACACCCACAGCAGCGCACACACTCATGCAAAAATCCCTTCATCCAACACTCATGCAAACACATATACCGCAAAACAACTAAAAATCTGCACCCCATGATGCAGCACGAAAGACATTCTACAACACCCTAAACCAACACGGAAGCCAGGACACAACAAGCAAGAAATTGAAACATCACTACCACATGAAAATGCACCACGAAACACTCTATCCCCAAAGAGTCTCTAATTGGCAGGGAATACGACCCAACGTTGCAGGTAGCAGGAATTTGCCCCCGCGGAGAGGGACGAGGGATTGAAAGGGAAACTTAAAAACAGATGAACAGAACATGAATGAGGTCATTCGGAAAGAATGGGTTATTATAGCAAAACACATAAGGTTAGTGGAAGAGCATGCATTTAAATACAACTAATTATTTTTTAGACGCTGAGGGTGGCAAGTGGAATTTTTGCTATCTATAACCCTGCAGTTGCTATCCCGTATTGTCCGTGGGAAGAAGGAGTCCTTGAGTCGGCTAGTTCTGGCATCTATTTCCCGAATTTTATATGCATGATCCAAGCGACTAATGTATGTAGGAGTACGAATAATTTGCGAGACCTCGGTGCTGAAACATGCGGATCTAAATTTATTTAATAATTTCAATCTTGCATTGAATCGTCTCTCAGCCAATGATTCCCACCCCAAATCCATGAGCATTTCGGTGACGCTTTGCGTTTTATCGTAGGAATTTTTTACAAAACGGGCTGCCCGGCGTTGAACCTTGTCAATTTCCCGAATGAGACCTTTTTCACTCGGATCCCACACGCTGCATGCGTATTCTAAATGAGGCCTTACAAGAGCGTGGTAACAACGTTCCTTGACCTTCGAGTCACTTTTGCCGACAATGCGTCTAATGAATCCCAATTTTTTATATGCTTGACCGCAGACTTTACGTATGTGAGTCCCCCAAGTTAAGTCTTTTGTGAATGTGACACCTAGGTATTTCACCGTATCAACTACTGCTAGGTCACCTCCAGCTAATTTGTAAGCAAATCCCGTTGATCTTTTAAAGAAATTTACCACTGAACATTTATTATAATTTAGAGTCAATCCCCAGTTAGAACACCATTTAGTAATGCAATCTAAATCCTGCGCTAGAATAAAACGATCCTCATCCCCAGATATCTCCCGATAGATCACCGTGTCATCCGCAAACATCCTAATGTTACTTTTCACTTCGCGGTTCAAATCGTTAACAAAAATCAAGAAAAGCAACGGCCCGATCACACTTCCCTGAGGTACCCCCGACGTGACTCGAACGCTGTCGGAACTAGCGCCATCAAGGACTACCCTCTGTTCCCGCTCCGAAAGAAAATCTTTAACCCAACTTATGGCGCCCTTATTTATACCCGCGACCTTTAATTTATGAATGAGTTTACCATGTGGGACCTTATCAAATGCCTTTTGAAAATCTAAGAAGATGGCATCCACTTGCCTCCCTCTCTCACCCGATAAAAGTAAATCATGTGTAAATAATCCTAATTGGGTTTCGCAGGAGCGAGTTTTCCTGAATCCGTGTTGATTGTCACTTAAAAAGTTAATATTGTCAAGGTGTCTCATTATTGAACTGACAATTATGTGCTCTAAGATTTTGCAACAGATAGAAGTGAGAGATATAGGTCTGTAATTACTGGGATCCTCCCTGTCACCACCTTTAAAAATAGGCGTTATTTGCGCGGTTTTCCAAATCTTAGGTACTTTGCACTCTGTGAGGGATTTGTTAAATATAAATTCAAGGTACGGGGCAATGTTTGGAGCTAAATGTTTTATCACCCTAGCTGGTATATTTTCGGGACCCGGGGATTTGTTGGGTTTAATCTCGTTAAGCAATTTTAGAATTCCTTGTTGGTCCACTGTTATTTTTTCCATGGGTGGAGTATGTATTGTTTCTTGGAGATATGCGGTGGCAACATCATTCGAGAAAACGCTTTGGAAGAATGAATTTAAGATGTTAGCTTTACCCTCACTGTCTGTATGAATTATATTGCTACAATCCCTTAAGCATGCCACGGTTTGTTTACTCCCATTTACTTCCCTAACATATGACCAGAAAGCTTTGGGGTCAGTGTCCAAGTGCTCGCAAAGTACTTTGCGTTTAAAGTCCAGTAAAGCGCTACGTAATTGTGTTTTGGTTTCAATTTTGGAGGATCTATATGTGTCCCATAATTGTTTATTCTCAGGGGATGATGTGTTCACGCCTGCCCTCTTTACCCTAGAGTGTAGCATTCTCTGCTTTCGAAGGGCTTTTCTAACGTCTTTATTGTACCACCTGGGGTCGCGATTTGCTTTAACGTATTTTATAGGTATGAAATCTACGATTCCTTTTTGCATGATATTGACAAATTCTGTCCAAGTTTCTTCCACGTTGACATGACTTAAGCGGGTTTTGAACTCGGGTAGTGAAGAGTTTAATTGATTGGCAAAGGATTCAAAGTCTGCTTTATGGTAATTATAAATTTTTCTTTTTGGTTTAATGATCTTTTTAATTTCTATGTCCAAGTGGACATTAATTGCTTTATGGTCACTCAAGCCCTCATCAGTTGATACACTAATAATACGTTCAGGCGTGTTTGTAAGGAATAGATCCAATATGTTCTTTCCACGGGTGGGCATGCGTACTGCTTGATGGAGGGAGTTTCTTTGAGCCAATTTTATCATGGAATTGCAAGATTCGCGATCGCGGGTCCCAGATTTAACGATATTGTTGTCCCAATCTATACCAGGGAGATTAAAGTCGCCACCAATTATGTTTATGCTGTTATTATATTTACGTGTAAAATTGTAAATTTGATCGTTGAGGGTGTGAAGTGTTTTCAAATCTGAGTCTGGAGGTCTGTAGAAAGAGCATACATTTATGTTGGGTTGATTGGTCCGTATTAAGGTGCACCAAACACTTTCTATGTTATTATTCTCAAATGAAACTTGCCTGCTTTCAAAATGACTTTTAACTGCCACGAAAACACCTCCTCCGGGTCTTGTATCTCTATCGTGTCGGTAAACTTTGAAATCTATTGGGAAAATTTCTTGGTCATTTATGTCATTGCACAGCCAACTCTCTGTGCCTATTACTATATCAGCGGAATGAGTTCTCAATGCGGAATGAGACAGCGGAATGAGTTTCAAATGAATTCTCAAGAATTCATTTGAATAACACTCAAGAAGCTTATCAAATCCTGTGTTCCGTTCACTCAGAATTTCTGCTTCAAATATCTTCTATTAAAAAAATCACTTCAGTAGTAATTCAGGTCCTCTTTATTGAGCTGCTCGCATTCTCACCGTATCCTTGACTCCGGTAGAAACTCTTCGTAATGATGGCCATATAGATCTGAATAGATTTGTATGAGTAATTTCGATAATATTTGAATGTTCTCCCCACTGTCATATGTTTATCGTGCCTTTGATACTAATTATTTATTTACATTGCTTGATAAAGAAATATTTAAGATCATTTGAGTTGCAATCATATTTGCAAATCATTTCCAATGAATGAGGCACCCTCTTTTCTACTTTATATCGCATAAATATTTTAACTTCACGAATACATTATAAAAAAATCGGTTTCATAGCTCCGAAGGATTGCCAAGGTGGACTGTATCCTTAGAGATAATGGTTTATCAATTTACCAATTAGGTTAGGATTCAGGAGTGTAAATAGAAGAAGACAAATGGACAACCAGATTACGGTAAATTCCATTGTGCCGTCTTTTAAACTTAAATGTTCCCACATAATACACTTCGGTGTCATTTGTCTTGATGAAGTACTCGGAGTTGAATGGTTAATCGTAAAGCAGAGGTCCTTATATTTATTTAGTTTATTGTTAAGTGGATTTTAGAATTATGGAAGTGCTCAGGTATAAGGGCCTTCAAAAATATACGTTGACCTAATTGTTCAGTTTCAGTTTCATGCTGTGGAATTTGAGCGTAATAATGAAAATATAGTAGCACTTTTTCACTAGATAATTATTTAATCCACGACCGGTTTCAATGTACTTCCGTTTTGATGTAAATAATCAACGATGTTTCGTTGACGTGTGGTGACCTAATACCCCCTGCCATACGCCTTTGCAGCGGCTTGCGGGGTATTATGTAGATGCACTACATCATCAGATGACTCTGACCTGAAGATGATGTAGTACATCAAAATTGGCCGTAGTTAAATAAATATCTGGTGGAAAAGTGATACTATTTTTTCATTATTGTATGTTGACCTGTTAACTATGGTTTATAATAATAAGATTTGAATGAAACCAGTAGATCATGATTAGGAGATACAGAAAGGGCTATATGTCCGGCGGGTTCGGTCCACAGCTGGAACAGTGTAGGAGGCGAAGGAGAGGGATAGAGTAAACGGCTTTGCTATGATGGTAATTCTTATGGACTTATACCGACGAAAAACTAAATTTCCGTGTTGAAATATTATAGGGATGATTTACCCAACACCGCGGACGAAATTTAATCCAATGTGAACACATTCCGGTAGTGTGAGGGTAGTTCTTCAGCAACAGTACGTAAGGCAGTTTAATAAACAAAAGTAATGGAATCTAGCGCCATGTGATTTGCGGAACAGAACATTAGAGAAATAAGAAGAGGTCAGCGAGTCAATTGGAGTATATTGCACCTGCTTGAATGCTTATGGTATGGAGAGGATATAAATAATTTACCAGATATTACAAATGAAAGTTACTCCTGACGACCAAATAAATGTGGTGGACTGACTAGATTTCAGATCAGGATAAGAAATAAATGAAAGTGTTCTCCACAAAAAAATTATACATTCCCATTTCCGGTAATAATGTAGTTTTAATCGTTCTAAAATATAATGAATATACATCGCTCTTAACTGATCGCTTCAATTTAAGATGCTCATTTTCAAAGGATTCGCCGTGGTTCGTGGTTTCCCCCTACCCTAACATTCTAGGCACTAGTAACGGCGCACTAAGTCGGTATCGCAGTTCAGCCAAGTACCGTTGGGCAGAACCGACAGCCCGCATGTAGCTTGTCCTCTAAAGTGAATAGATGTGGAATCAATGTAATTCGTAATTGGTAAACGCAAAATGTCCCTAGAAATGACAAAAAAATTGCCAAAAACGTCCTATGTTTTAGCCAAATATGTCTCCTAAAGGTTATTTATTATGGTAAATAGAAAAAGAAGGATATTAATGTGTTTTTTTGTCTGTAGGTCCAATTTTCAAATTTGGATATGGAATCAAATACTTATGGTTATGTCATAATCCTCCACTTTCGAATCAGATGTTAAAACCAGGGAATGAGCGAATGTGATAAATACGTATAAGGGATGTTCCCTATGGATTCAGAAACCTGGCACCGCCTACGGTAAGATGTTTATTTGTTGTCTGCACATTCCATTTGAATATAAGAAAAAGTACTTCTTCTTCTCAAAAAAACTTCTTCATATTGGGCTTCGTAATTTTTGGCAGAAGTAAAAGTTTTCACAATTTAGCCTTTTCCTCTTTATTTGAATCCACGAAGTCCTCTGTGCAATTGAAGGGAAGAGAAACTAAAGATATTAAATTTTTTACTTTGCCTCATGGAAGTGGTATGTTAATGTCATACAAGCAGCCACATATGCATTCTTTGACCACTTAACTCGGTTAACTAGTGCGCAGACAGACCTTTTTCTTCGGGAAGTGCAACATTGTCATTCTTGTATCTCCACCGACAAGGTAGGAATTGGTGAATTTTTTGCTAAACATATTGCACTTAAGGTGAATAGTATACAACTCAGTACCTGTGGGATGTATTATATGGATGTGCCTCTTTATACTTAACCGCTAAATAATTTTTCACACTTGGGATGGGTATTAGAATGATTATGATAGATGCATACATCATTAGGCACTACTTGGAAACCATGTTGGATATAATTGATGGCTTTCGGCGTAACTTTATGGAATCGATTCAAATTGGAAATGAAAAAATAGTAACTTTGTGATTCCACTGAAAATTTATTGCGAGACGTCCCGGGTTTCGACGTTCAATCTGAAGATGACGTCAGTCCTCAAGATGACGTTGAACGTCGAAAGCAGGGTCGTCTCGCAATAAATTTTCAGTAGAATCACAAAGTTACAATTTTTTCATTTCCCACCAAGTTGGATCTAATTTAATAATAAATTTACAGATAATTTTACCTAAACTACTTACGAAAAATAAAAAAAAATTAAATTTTGTTGATATAATTTAGAAAGCCATCTTAAGAGTAATCACTTAAAAAACTTCTCGATGTACCAGAAAGGCCACAATCATCCTCCCTAAGTTTCGTCTAGTTTTTCTTTAACTGGTCCAAGGCTATTGAAATGAAATGAAATAATTTACTTGGTCATTCCACACACTTTATTAAAAAAAAAACACGACCCAGGTTTCGACGTTGAACGTCAGCATTGACGTTCAACGTCGAAACCCGGTTCTTTTTTTAAATAAAGTGTGTGGAATTACAAAGTAAATTATTTCATTTCTTTTCAATATGTTATGCAAATTCCACAAAGTTACGCCTGTGATAACAAATTTTGGTCCAAGGGCATACTGGAAAGTCTACAAAGAAAATAAATCGGTAGAATTTCCTTGCATTCAACATTTTTGAGGAAGGTAAAGGAATTATCCCTCAACGGGTTTTGTATTTTTTAATTTCGAGGCACCTTCACTTGCTTAAACTATCATGTAATATCTTATAAGTGAAGCTCATGACGCGCACCTTAATTTTTACGCCCAATTGAGAGATTTGTGCTGGACTCTTTCTCCAAAGGTAAATTTTCAGGAGGCACGAATAAATCATGCTCTTTGGGATTGCTAGCGTATATACATTTCAGAAGTTCGTTCAATAATTCCTTATAAAATCCAAGCGATATCCGTAGCACATCCCCTCCTATGTTTGTGACTGTTCATAATCGGGAAAATGAGTTAAAAGTGCCCGAATATCTACAAATGATGAACATCGTCCGAGACGTACAGTGGTTGACAAAATGATCTAAAATCCCTAAATGATTGAAAAAATTCACGATTTTGTTTTTTAATAATCGACGTTAGTTCAACGTTCGCAACATTTTTTACACCACAGGCACATCACAAAGTATAGTGTTTTCAATTTTGAATGAAATATTGGTTGTGAAAAAATATCGGCAGGATGGGTTTGCGTTTGCTCTCAGTGGTGAGCAAACGTAATCGTGGGGTCGATTTGGAGGCTGGTTTGGCGCTCAAGAATTGAACGTCCTCCTTCCCTAATGGTTATGGAAATCACACTTATTCGTTTATATGGGCACCTGAAATATATGGCCCATACATGAAATCGACCGTACGGGTACGAGGCAGTGCATTTGAGGTCACCGTATTCTACAGGAATGAGAAAGGCGGAAGAAAGAGCAATAGTGACAGTTGAAAGAATATCGCAAAAAGATCGCAACTTGTATTACGCGAAAGATGAGTCATTAACACCTAAATAACAAAGAGCATTCGCCCTTGTACATACCTACGTCCTTTGCCAAACGGAGAAATAACTAGTAACCTGCTTAATCGCACCAACATTTTGTCCTCACCCCCACGTGGAAAAGCGCATATTCTGGCCATAATTATAAATATGAAAGGCAAACGGGATCACCACACTTAGTGTGCACATGACTCCGGCATGATCACGAAAAGCACTGCCTTTCCGCTTCGAGCGGGGTAGCCTCTCTTCCTTGGTTAATAATATCTGCCCAACAGCTTTCCATACTATGGCAGATAATTGTCTTTTTTGCACCGTTTTTCCCACGAAACCAAATATATACAGGCTAATCAACTACTCTCGCATGTAATTCGTATTTATTATGATAAAGAAACATTCTTTTCCGCCCCAAAGCCTTGCTAAGCTGATTGAAAAAGTGGTTTAACTCTGCCGTTACCCGTGTTCTCCATACCTTCTCTTCCGCGGAGATAGATATCCTCCAGTGCGCTTTCTCTTTTCGTGTTATTTCTCGGGCAATATTATCGTTTTTATTTCCCCGGCATTCTCGCATCCCTCTCCGGCTCACTTTCACTTTCCCTTTCGGTTATTGTTGCATCACCGCCCGCCTCTCTCCCCCTCCGCCCCTCCCGTGCCCTCGCCCCCCCCTCGCCTCGTCCCGACCCAAAACTCTTCCCCCTGCCCGGCTCCCGGAGAGTTATCAACGTAACCGTTTTCATAATGCACAGTTTCACTTTCACTCCCGCACCATCTCTCTCCCTTTCTCTCGCTCCCTCTGACCGCCTTTTCCCTTCCCGCACAAGAATAGAGGTTAGCACGCGCTCCAGGGCTGCCATTCCACCAGCCCCTTCAGTGCTGATACCTTCACATGGTGTGCGTTTTTCTTGTATTATCCAAGAGGCAGTTTTGCACTTTGGGGGTTTCCTCAGCGCGTTATACCACCGTTACACACACCACTGTCGAAAATACCACTATTAAATCCGTAGCCTGCCGCGTAAGTTCCCTAATTAATGGTCGGTTCTTATCTTCATCGTAATATCTTAAAGGCCACATCGGAAATTGTAGTTCTAATGACCTGTTTTTGATCTTCGAACACCGTTTCACTTATTTAACCCTAAACAGGCGCAGCGGTTGATGTACGAGTAATAGTGGGCTCACCGAATTGAGTCGTTTGTTTCGATTCCACCTCACCTCCTCTCTTGGCGCTCGTATCGAGAAGCTATCCACCTACTGCCATTTCTCCATTAAGCACAAGCACACCTCAATCACATGAAATACAGGGTTCGTCCGGAAAATAAGTGTACTGACTCCTGGGCTGGGCGCGCCGCTCCAGGCGCGCCCAGCACCGCTCTGACGGGCTGCGATTGGAGGGGGGTATGTTGGCAAGCGACGCTGAAAAAGGCAGTCGGCTCTGAGCTGTGGTGTAGTGAGGAGCTCTGTTAACGCGAACCTCCACGCTCGACCCACGTCACGGAACGCGATGCCGAAGTTTTTGGAGCAGCGTTATTCCATCAAATTTGCGGTAAAGCTTGGGAAATCGTCTACCGAAACTGTCGGTATGATTAACCAGGCTTACGGGGAGTCAGCCATGTCCAGAAACATGATCTTTCGGTGGCACAAGATGTTCGTGGAGGGCAGAGAAGAGGTCGACGACGAGTCTTCGAGAGGTTCCCGATGATGCCTTCGCGGGAGCGTTCCAGGAATGGGAACGCCGCTGGAACAAGTGTATCGACTCACAAGGGTCCTATTTTGAGGAATATTAGCTAAAGATATGTAAAAGTGTAATAAATTTTTTTTCCTGAGCTCAGTACACTTATTTTCCGGACGAACCCTGTATCATATTCACGAAGGATGAAGCGCCACTTTTGTTCTGCTTGTGACAAAGTAGAGTATTTAAGGTGCTAATTTTTTGCCATCAGTAGGCCATAAGAAATGCAAGATTATTTTTAATTAGCTCAGGTTTTTATTTTCTTTTATTTATTTGGAATCTCTTCATATATATATATAAATATATAAATATATATATATATATATATATATATATATATATATATATATATAAATACATACATACATACATATATATAGATAATATATATTCACATACATACATACATATATATAGATAATATATATTCACACACACACACACACATATATATATATATATATATATATATATATATATATATATATATATATATATATATATATATATATATATATATATATATCTACATCTACATAATACCCCGCAAGCCGCCGCAAGGGCGTGTGGCGGGGGGTGTTAGGTCACCAACCGTAAAAAAGAAAAATACCACATGAAAAAACAACACGGAAAATTACACCCACAGCAGCGCACACACTCATGCAAAAATCCCTTCATCCAATACTCATGCAAACACATATACCGCAAAACAACTAAAAAACTGCACCCCATGATGCGGCACGAAAGCCATCCTACAACACGGAAGCCAGGACACAACAAGCAAGAAATTGAAACACCACATGAAAATGCACCACGAAACACTCTGCCCCCAAAGAGTCTTTAAAAGGCAGGGAATGCGACCCAACGTTGCAGGTAGCAGGAATTTCCCCCCGCGGAGAGGGACGAGGGATTGAAAGGGAAACTTAAAAACAGATGAACAGAACATGAATGAGGTCATTCGGGAAGAATGTGTTAATATAACAAAACACATAAGGTTAGTGGAAGAGCATGCATTTAAATACAACTAATTATTTTTTAGACGCTGAGGGTGGCAAGTGGAATTTTTGCTATCTATAACCCTGCAGTTGCTATCCCGTATTGTCCGTGGGAAGAAGGAGTCCTTGAGTCGGCTAGTTCTGGCATCTATTTCCCGAATTTTATATGCATGATCCAAGCGACCAATGTATGTAGGAGTACGAATAATTTGCGAGACCTCGGTGCTGAAACATGCGGATCTAAATTTATTTAATAATTTCAATCTTGCATTGAATCGTCTCTCAGCCAATGATTCCCACCCCAAATCCATGAGCATTTCGGTGACGCTTTGCGTTTTATCGTAGGAATTTTTTACAAAACGGGCTGCCCGGCGTTGAACCTTCTCAATTTCCCGAATGAGGCCTTTTTCACTCGGATCCCACACGCTGCATGCGTATTCTAAATGAGGCCTTACAAGAGCGTGGTAACAACGTTCCTTGACCTTCGAGTCACTTTTGCCGACAATGCGTCTAATGAATCCCAATCTTTTATATGCTTGACCGCAGACTTTACGTATGTGAGTCCCCCAAGTTAAGTCTTTTGTGAATGTGACACCTAGGTATTTTACCGTATCAACTACTGCCAGGTCACCTCCAGCTAATTTGTAAGCAAATCCCGTTGATCTTTTAAAGAAATTTACCACTGAACATTTATTATAATTTAGAGTCAATCCCCAGTTAGAACACCATTTAGTAATGCAACCTAAATCCTGCTCTAGAATAAAACGATCCTCATCCCCAGATATCTCCCGATAGATCACCGTGTCATCCGCGAACATCCTAATTTTACTTTTCACTTCGCGGTTCAAATCGTTAACAAAAATCAAGAAAAGTAACGGCCCGATCACACACTCTAAGATTTTGCAACAGATAGAAGTGAGAGATATAGGTCTGTAATTACTGGGATCCTCCCTGTCACCACCTTTAAAAATAGGCGTTATTTGCGCGGTTTTCCAAATCTTAGGTACTTTGCACTCCTTGAGGGATTTTTTAAATATAAACTCAAGGTACGGGGCAATGTTTGGAGCTAAATGTTTTATCACCCTAGCTGGTATATTTTCGGGACCCGGGGATTTGTTGGGTTTAATCTCGTTAAGCAATTTTAGAATTCCTTGTTGGTCCACTGTTATTTTTTCCATGGGTGGAGTATGTATTGTTTCTTGGAGTTGTGCGGTGGCAACATCATTCGAGAAAACGCTTTGGAAGAATGAATTTAGGATGTTAGCTTTACCCTCACTGTCTGTATGAATTATATTGCTACAATCCCTTAAGCAAGCCACGGTTTGTTTACTCCCATTTACTTCCCTAACATATGACCAGAAAGCTTTGGGGTCAGTGTCCAAGTGCTCGCAAAGTACTTTGCGTTTAAAGTCCAGTAAGGCGCTACGTAAATGTGTTTTGGTTTCAATTTTAGAGGATCTATATGTGTCCCATAATTGTTTATTCTCAGGGGATGATGTGTTCACGCCTGCCCTCTTTACCCTAGAGTGTAGCATTCTCTGCTTTCGAAGGGCTTTTCTAACGTCTTTATTGTACCACCTGGGGTCGCGATTTGCTTTAACGTATTTTATAGGTATGAAATCTACGATTCCTTTTTGCATGATATTGACAAATTCTGTCCAAGTTTCTTCCACGTTGACATGACTTAAGCGGGTTTTGAACTCGGGTAGTGAAGAGTTTAATTGATTGGCAAAAGATTCAAAGTCTGCTTTATGGTAATTATAAATTTTTCTTTTTGGTTTAACAATCATTTTTATTTCTATGTCCAAGTGGACATTAATTGCTTTATGGTCACTCAAGCCCTCATCAGTTGATACACTAATAATACGTTCGGGCGTGTTTGTAAGAAATAGATCCAATATGTTCTTTCCACGGGTGGGCATGCGTACTGCTTGATGGAGGGAGTTTCTTTGAACCAATTTTATCATGGAATTGCAAGATTCGCGATCGCGGGTCCCAGATTTAACGATATTGTTGTCCCAATCTATACCAGGGAGATTAAAGTCGCCACCAATTATGTTTATGCTGTTATTATATTTACGTGTAAAATTGTAAATTTGATCGTTGAGGGTGTGAAGTGTTTTCAAATCTGAGTCTGGAGGTCTGTAGAAAGAGCATAAATTTATGTTGGGTTGATTGGTCCGTATTAAGGTGCACCAAACACTTTCTATGTTATTATTTTCAAATGAAACTTGCCTGCTTTCAAAATGACTTTTAACTGCCACGAAAACCCCTCCTCCGGGTCTTGTATCTCTATCGTGTCGGTAAACTTTGAAATCTATTGGGAAAATTTCTTGGTCGTTTATGTCATTGCACAGCCAACTCTCTGTGCCTAATACTATATCAGCGGAATGAGTTTGGATTATGTGTTCTAGATCCGCTGATTTATTCTTGAGGCTTCTGCAATTTATAACAAGTATAGTTAAGTTATTTTGATGTTGAATAACGTCCTTATTTGTGCCTGACTGTAGTTTAGGACGCCTTTGTGGGGAAGTGCGTGTCACAGGTCTTTCTAAATCAATGCCAGTGTTGTCGGTGACTTTAATATTTTTATTAATAATATTATACGCGCTATCCCCAGATGTTACTGACCCACTAAGTGACCTGCCCTTTATCCTAAAAAAGGCCTACAGTGGTCGAGTATCCTATCCGCCACCTTACTCGCCGCTTCCGCCGTGCAATGAGACCCTTGTTTCACGAAGAGAGCAGGCAAGATTTCGGCTTTTAGAAAGGTACAGGACGCTTGGGTTTTCTAGCAACACAGAAGGAATTATTCTGACCCTGCCTTATATTGACATATCACATTATCTAGATTAAATAAGGGACATAGACAGCATCCCCCTCCCCGGACTACAACCTTGACGTGGTGAAAGGGCTTGTGCGTTTCGATGACCCCTAGAGCAGTGCTGGCAGACATATTTATGCATCTCCCCTCACCTATATACATATATATATATATATATATATATATATATATATATATATATATATATATATATATATCCCTCCCCGGACTACAACCTTGACGTGGTGGAAGGGCTTGTGCGTTCCGATGACCCCTAGAGCTGTGCTGGCGGGAGTAATAAAAATTGCTCCTGGTAGGGTCACCCATGCCAGATAGGTCGAAGGTTAGGAGCCAGACGAAAGGTAGTCCACGCAGCGTCTGTTCCTCAGTGAGGCGGCTGAAAGGGCGTCTGACCCCAGTGGGGCGGCCAGTAAGTGATGGTGTCACGTTAAAAACACTATTGAGGAAGGCAACGGGAAACCACCTCAATTATCATTCCCAAGATTAACATGAAGGACTATACAGATATTTTGACTCCTGGCAACTACGGAGCTCGGCCCAATCGGCCGTGTGTCGTGCCCGGCAGCGGGGGAGGCAAGGCTTCCGCGGTCGTCATCCCACGAAACCCTTGCAAGGGAAAACCGGAAGTAGCAGGGCAGAAGACGCAGCAGAAGAAGACCAAATTAGCTAGAATATGAACGTGGAATGTTATGACAATGATGAGGACGGGGAAATTGGAGAATGTTAAGCGAGAGATGGGCAGAGGAAATATAGATATTTTAGGTCTATGCGAGGTGAGATGGAAAAATAGCGGGGATTACTGGAGCGATAAGTATAGAATAATATACAGCGGCGGGGACGAGAGCCAACGAGGGGTTGCCATATTATTAAATGAAGAGGTAGGAAGAAGCGTAGTCAACATAGAGCAGGTAACGGATAGAATACTACTAGTAGAGATAAAAGCAGAACCGATGAACTTGGTTATTATGCAGGTATACATGCCACCGAGCAACCATAAAGAAGAAGAGGTCGATAGGATATACAATCAGTTAGAGGACATAATCGCGTGTGTTCCTGCAGGGAAACATTTGATAGTGATGGGGGATTGGAATGCGACGGTATGCGAAGGAAGAGATGGTGACGAGGTCGGGGAATACGGATTAGGCATGAGGAATGACCGCGGGGAGAAAGCAGTTGAGTCCTGCAGGAGACGGATTAGTCATGACCAACACTTGGTTTACATCTACATCTACATCTACATAATACCCCGCAAGCCGCCGCAAGGGCGTGTGGCGGGGGGTGTTAGGTCACCAACCGTAAAAAAGAAAACAACTAGACACTACAAAAGACGCAGGTATACATGAAAAATACCAGGTGACTCAGAAAGGTATCAGATAGATTATATTCTTGTTAGACACAGGTTTAGGAACAGTGTGATAAATTCCCACAGCTTCCCGAGAGCGGATGCGGACTCAGACCACAATTTAGTTGTTATGAAATGTAGCGTCCGTTTCAAAAAGATAAGGCAGGGGCGGCGAGTTTGAAAATGGAATGTAGAAGCATTAAATGGTTTGAAAAGGAAGGAATAAAAACAGGCGGTAGAGGAAATCATGGAGGATGGTAAAGAGCTAAGTACTATCGAAGAAAAATGGGAATGTATCAAGAAAGGATTGTCTAAAGCCGCAAAACACAATATTGGAACCGTTAACGCTAAAAGGACTAGGAAACCATGGATCACGGATGAGATGATTACAAAGATGGATGAGCGGCGAAAATGGAAGAATGTCAATACAGAATTAGGCAAAATGAAGTACAAAGAATTGAACAATAAATTGAGGCGGGCAACAAATGAAGCAAAGGAAGCATGGTGGAAGACGCAGTGCGAGGATATGGAAAGTCTGCAGAGGAAGGGTGAAATCGGTGCACTGTACAGCAAAGTTAAATCTTTATCGGGAAGTAAGAAAGGGAGATCAACGATAGCAGTTAGAGATAAGGCAGGTAAGGTAATAGTTGACGCAGGAAAGATCCAAGAGAGATGGAAGGAATATGTAGAAGAACTGTATAGTAAAGAGCTTAGACCAACAAAGTTAGACATTGAAAAGGAACATCTACATCTACATAATACCCCGCAAGCCGCCGCAAGGGCGTGTGGCGGGGGGTGTTAGGTCACCAACCGTAAAAAGGAAAAATACCACATACCAAAAAAAAACAACACGGAAAATTACACCCACAGCAGCGCACACACTCATGCAAAAATCCCTTCATCCAATACTCATGCAAACACATATACCGCAAAACAACTAAAAAACTGAACCCCATGATGCAGCACGAAAGCCATCCTACAACACGGAAGCCAGGACACAACAAGCAAGAATGTGAAACATCACTACCACATGAAAATGTACCACGAAACACTCTACCCCCAAAGAGTCTGTAAAAAGCAGGGAATGCGACCCAATGTTGCAGGTAGCAGGAATTTCCCCCCGCGGAGAGGGACGAGGGATTGAAAGGGAAACTTAAAAACAGATGAACAGAACACGAATGAGGTCATTCGGAAAGAATGGGTTATTATAACAAAACACATAAAGTTAGTGGAAGAGCATGCATTTAAATACAACTTATTATTTTGTAGACGCTGAGGGTGGCAAGTGGAATTTTTGCTATCTATAACCCTGCAGTTGCTATCCCGTATTGTCCGTGGGAAGAAGGAGTCCTTGAGTCGGCTAGTTCTGGCATCTATTTCCCGAATTTTATATGCATGATCCGAGCGACCAATGTATGTAGGAGTACGAATAATTTGCGAGACCTCGGTGCTGAAACATGCGGATCTAAATTTATTTAATAATTTCAATCTTGCATTGAATCGTCTCTCAGCCAATGATTCCCACCCCAAATCCATGAGCATTTCGGTGACGCTTTGCGTTTTATCGTAGGAATTTTTTACAAAACGGGCTGCCCGGCGTTGAACCTTCTCAATTTCCCGAATGAGACCTTTTACACTCGGATCCCACACGCTGCATGCGTATTCTAAATGAGGCCTTACAAGAGCGTGGTAACAACGTTCCTTGACCTTCGAGTCACTTTTGCCGACAATGCGTCTAATGAATCCCAATCTTTTATATGCTTGACCGCAGACTTTACGTATGTGAGTCCCCCAAGTTAAGTCTTTTGTGAATGTGACACCTAGGTATTTTACCGTATCAACTACTGCTAGGTCACCTCCAGCTAATTTGTAAGCAAATCCCGTTGATCTTTTAAAGAAATTTACCACTGAACATTTATTATAATTTAGAGTCAATCCCCAGTTAGAACAGCATTTAGTTATGCAATCTAAATCCTGCTCTAGAATAAAACATGACGTAGAGGAAGATAGCTTAGGTCCAGGCATACTAGACAATGGGATAGAAAGGGCATTAAGGGATATGAAACTAAATAAGGCTGTTGGGGTGGATAACATTCCCGTGGAACTTTTAAAATGCTTAGGAAAATATGGGAGGAAGAGGCTATATGGGATGATCCGTAGTATTTATGAGGAGGGAATCTGGCCGGAAGACTTCGTGAGATCAGTGTTAGTTCCTATTCCGAAAAAGGTAAAGGCCACGTCACGTGAGGACTATAGGACAGTTAGTTTGATATCCCACGCAGCTAAAGTTGTTCTCAGGATAATAAACAAAAGGATAGAGAGGAGGGCAAATGATTACTTAGGGGATGATCAGTTTGGGTTTAGGAAGGGGAGAGGTACGCGTGATGCCATTGCAGTAATGAGATTATTAATCGAGAGGAATATAGAACACAACCAGGAGGTATTTGCCTGTTTCGTAGATTTCGAAAAAGCGTTTTATAGAGTGAATTGGGAAAAACTAATGAGTATTCTGCAGAAAATAGGAATAGATTGGAGGGAAAGGAGGCTAATCCGCAACCTGTACATGTCTCAGACTGCTCAGGAGAGAGTGAGGAACGGGGAGTCCGGTTGGGCAGAGGTGTAAGGCAGGGTTGCCCATTATCATCGTTGCTGTTCAACCTGTATGCAGAGGAAATGATCAAAGAGGCATGGGAAGAACTCGAGGTAGGAATTAAAGTGGGCGGGGAATTCGTAAAATCAGTTAGGTTTGCTGATGACCAAGCTTTAGTTTGTCAGTCAGCCAAGGGGCTGCAAGCATTGCTGAGTGAATTGGAAATTCAGTGCGACAGGTATGGGATGAGAATCAATATTAATAAAACAAAGGTTATGCGATTTTCTAGGAAGAAAATGGCCAAGCTTAACATTAAAATAGAAGGGCAAAAACTAGAGTAGGTAGAACAGCCTACGTATCTCGGTAGTGTTTTGGACCAACACGGTCAAAGTAGTAAGGACGTAAGGAGAAGATTTGCGCTAGGCAAAGAGGCTTTCACAAGGAGGAGGGAGTTGATGACAGGGAGGTTGAGTAAGGATGTTAAGAAAAGACTGGTAATAAATTTGATATGGAGCGTAGCTATGTACGGTGCGGGAACGTGGTCATTGAAGCAGGAGGATAGACGTAGACTGGAGGCTTTGGAAAAGTGGGTATGGAGAAGAATTGAGAAGGTGAAATGGACAGAGAAGAAAGCAAACGAGGAATTACTGGGTATGGTGGGCGAAGAGAGGGGTTTGTTGGGAGAAATCCTATGGAGGCAGGAAAAGTTGATTAAGGGGGTGTTGACCGGCAGTGGAATGTTGAAGACTGTGATAGAGGGGATAATGTTGGGCAAAAGAGGAAAGGGAAGGAACAGGATAAGGATGTTGGACGGGATGAAGGGAGGAAGAAAGTACTCAGAGATGAAGAGGGACCTGATATAGAGTAGGATGATGGATTTTGTGTTCTTTTAGGGGTAATAAAATGTTTGTCTGGTAGTTGTGTCCATCCAAAAACCTACCTTAACTGGTAGATTACCTTAAAAAAATAGACAGCATCACTGAATGAGTCAAGCAATCGTTCTTCCCTCACATGATACGCAGTTGTAAGAAAAGCGAAACCAAGCACCCGAATATTTTTTCTTAAAGACAAATATTTGATAATTCAGTCAATTATTGTACTTAGTACTGTATATAGGCATGCACGTGCGTATGCGTAGGAGTGTTTGGCTAGTTTGGACTAATTTTCATCAAAATGCTTATTTGAACTAAAAGTGTGCATTCATGGCTTGAGGGGTAACACGAGGTCTATCCAATAAATACGCGAACTGGTGCAATCTGGCGGCCATGACGCGGACTGTAGCCCCGCCCAATAGCGGCGCTAGTTGCCTGAGGCCCAATGAGCCGTATGTCTTGGCATATCGTCGAGCTGTGCGTATGGTGCCATTTATGTTAGTTTCTGTTGTCCTTGTTTTTACCGTTTATCGAAAATGGGAATGGACGAAATCACGGAGTAACGAATCAACAAGTTTTTGGTGAAGTGCGGTAAAAGTTATCAAGAAATGACTGAAATGTTGACAGCTGTTTACCGTGATAGTGCTCCAAAGAAAACATCCATTTTCAAGTGGATTAAATCAAATCAAATAATCAAGAAAAGAACAATCGAAAATCAAAGTAATGCTCCTGGTCTTCTTTGATGTCTAGGGTGTTGTTCAACATGAATTTCTTCCTGAAGGACAAACAGAAAATGCTGAGTTCTACCTTACAGTTCTCAATCGTTTGAGAGAATGAGTGCGCCGTGTGAGACCAAATTTGACTCAAGGCGATTGATCCTTCACCATGACAATGCACCTGCACATTCAGCATTGATTGCTCGCCAGTTTCTGCCAAAAATTCAATCAACACCCTTTATCATCCTCATTCGCCAGATCCTGCCCCCCCCCCGCGACTATATTCCTATTCCCAAAATGCAAAAATGTGATGATGGGACATCACTGGGAAGATCTGGACACAATAAAGCAAGAAACGACGAGAAAACTACAAAGCCTAACTGCCTAGGACTTCCAAGGGTGCTTTGAACAGTGGCAAAGAAGATGGAATAAGTGCTTGGCAACGAATGGAGAGTATACTGAAGGGGACAAAATCGATGTTTACTAAATTTTGCAAAGCAAAGTTGTTATGGCCTCAGTTCGCGTATATATTGGACAGACCTCGTATGTAGTTTTAGATGCGACTTAAGGAAATATTAGGTGCAAGAGTCATACTTCCAAATGGTTAATACTGTATAATGTTTGCTACATGCTTTCCATTGGCTAAACATTAGGAGATAACACAGCGGAAGTAACAGTACAGTTTCAATGCTTCAAATAATCAGATAATTGTCACTTAAGGGAAATGAAAGAACGTGAATATACATTTATTCGGTACAATGCGTGGTTTTATTAAGAAAAGTGTTCACAGGTCTCTACTTCTTCATTAATTTTAAATTGCTTTCTTTCAAACTCGCTTTACTTGGAAAATATATTTTTTCTGTTTCTCTGAATCCATTATCCATGCTCTTTTTCCTTTAAGCCTCTGAGAACTGTACTCCAGAACATTTTTCTTCGTTGAGGCTTTCTGTGGAAATGCGAATCCACGAAGTAATATACTTTCAATTCTTCTCTTTCTTCTCCTTGTTCTACTGGCTGCGCCAAGAATTGGATTTTTTTTCTGGGAAGAGCCTGCGGAGCGTACTCTTCCTTCTGAATAAATAAGATACCTATACTCTCTTCCTTTCCAGGCGGGGATAGAGATTTATGGAGTTCCCCGTTGGAGCATCGGAGCGCTTGTAGGGCGTAAAACATTCAATTCTATGTTTTAACATGAGAAGGTTAAATTAAATTTTTCAGCTTTTATGCAAATGCCTGGAGTTGGATGGATGGTTTAGCTTCGCGAAATTTTCAACTTCAAGGATATCTTAAAGACATAATAGCATGGTTTTAAGATATTTTCAAATACCTTATGTAATATAATCGCCTTTTTTTTCATAACATTCTAATAATAAATTTTCATGGAAATCGCAAAAAATGACGTTTTTTTCACGCAATGAGTTCTGTATAACACGGATATCAAAACGGTAATGAATGCTGTGTTTACGCAGCTGGATACAACCATGCAATCTGGTTGGCTAATTAACTTAACCAAACTAAATTTCTAATTAACTTAACCAATTTCTATTAAAGGGCCATTCTTTCATTAAATTTGTATGAAATGATTTCAGCAATAAAACCAAAGCAACATTATAATCTTCAGCATACGTAAATGTTGCTTATGAGGTGATATCAGGGCTAAAGGATTTCCCAATGCCTCATAGGGTGGACAGTGTAGTTCGGTCATTAAGAATATCACACCAAGATTTAGTCTTTAGGTTTCCATAGGCAATGTCCGAATTTGAACTCAAAAACCCTATAGTATGCAGGGCGTTCGGCCAACGCTACGAGATCCAGCCGAATGCTCCATCATTAGGAATTTGGAATCCATCGGCCTTGTATGAACAGAACGATGTGAATGCCTCAATATAATACTTAGCCAAACTACGTTTAAAGTAAATTTGTTCTCTTCTTCACGACCGTAGCATTGTCATTTCTATATTTTCGCTATTAAATGTGGAAGTTTTTGGATAACGTCAGGACAACATGGCAATGTGCATCTACACTGATAATAACAAATAAAATTCAAGTTTCTATCTCGATTATTTTTTTTCAGTAATTAAAAGTTTGCGATACTCCCTCGTATGCAATTGTGAAGAAGCTTGATTGATATTTTTCAATGAACTTATGAAAACACACGCACGAATATCATGCAAAATTATGAAAAACGAAGATGGTAGGTTTTTGCATGATAAAATTTTAGCAAATGAAATGGTTTCATATTTAAAAAAAACGAGAGAATGCAACACTTTCTCGAAAAGTTCACGCAAACCGTTTATTCCCTGTTATCATTCAGGAAAGCTGTAAAAACAGCGAAACTCTCCACCATAACTTAAAATAGTCAGAAGAGAATATCGAATGAGGGGCTCCTGAAATCCACCACCCCTGTCCCCTCCGTATTGTGAAGTGCAAGGGGCGGCTGTCGAACTCTTACTACCCCCGCTCAGTTCGTGAGCGGGGGAAGGGAGTAGGGGTAGTGGGAGAGTAGGAGAAAGGGTGTCCCTATTTTAAGAATCCCCACTTTTAATTAGAACTAGCAAACTCATGCCGAGCTTAAGAGTCGTATCCCAACGATCCTGGACAACTCAAATCCCAAGCAGATAGCCCCCAAAAACGAGCAAAATAAAATGTTTCCAGGCCAACTTGGTGGAATTCTTCCATCATTAGCGAACAAAAAATGTACGTCTGATAATTAACGTCTCATCTGGGGTAAAACAATAGTGGTATGCGATCGGAGTTCACCAGAGGAAATGCAGTGTCCCTCATTCCATCCCTAAGAAAGGGAGAAATGATGGGACAAGTTTCGCGATTTCCTTGATTATGGCAGAGTAGTTTGTGCCAAAAGGAACCCGAGAATCCGTTTGGAACAACCCCGTCGGTTGCCAGTGGATACTTCCTCCGTTTGGTGCATCGTCCTCAGCAATCCGTTTTGCTCACCATGAAGTTGTTTCAGGGCAACTTTGGAATAATAATATAACATTATCATAGCTCGTCTATGATCCCCCGTACTTTTAAATATGCCCAGGTAAGAAATGAACGCTAGGGGAGGAATGTGTGAGGGGTTAGGTGTAAAAGATGAGGGCGAGTGGGGAAATGATCACGCGCAAGTGTTCGGATATTCGAGTTTTAGGTAGTGAATCTAGATGATGAAATCATGCATTGCTGAGCGTACTAAAGACTCGGTGTGGCAGATACGTGAACGTGAAGAAAAGGAATGAAAAGGAAAATGACGAAAAGAAAAAGGAAGGCAAATTTACACATCAATGTCGGAAGGCATACAATAGAGCGGACAACACTACAAATTTTAATGACGGGTAAAATTATTCTGGCATATATTCACCCCCTGCCACACACCCTGGCGGTGGCATGCATAATAAATAAATAATAAAAAATAATAAATATGTATTTCAGACGAACATGACCACGAAATTAAACGAAGAATGGAGATGGACGCATAAATATTTTAAATAGCGGCGGGAATTGACGACAGGGACTTTTGAGTAAATTGCGCAAGAGAAGATATTGGGAATTTCAAAATGGAGCGTGGCTTCGTCTGACTGCGAAACTAGGTCGTTGAGGCAAGAGGAAACAGAGTAGACGGGGATCTTTTCGGCGCGGATTTGGAAAATAATGGAAAAAATCAAAATGAATGGAGGTAAAACAAAGGAAGCTCGACTACTTTCTTTCGTGCAAGGTGGGAGGCTAGGCTATCAATATGAATAGCGCTATCAACATCAAATTTAAAAATGTGATGAATTGAGGTAATTCTCAGAGGAAAGAGCTTTCTTTGGGGCGATAAAACTCTAATGGAAGCAGTCCGAATGCAGAGAGATGCGATAGGAAAAAGAGAAGCTGACGCCTTGGGATTGGATAGGTTGGGGAAGGGATACGGGAAACACACTCCCTTGATCTTTTCTCCCTCTCTCTAAAGAGCACCGCCGGTGATCTTGTATGCCCGCTGGCACCAATCTTCTCCCCCCGCCCGAGCCGCAGACCCCGGCCGCTCCTGACCCGCAGCCTTCCCACAGGCCGCGCCGCGAGTGTCGCTCGGAAAACTACACAAGACGACGAGAATGGCGGGGAGGGAGGGAATGGCATTTTTCCGAATCGCTTCGACCGATGGGAGAGGAAGAGAAACGAGGAGAGAGAACATCCTCTCCGCTCCCCCGGGGGGCGGGGGGGAGGGTGGAGGGAGACTTCTCGCGGAGGCGAAGAGTAACAGCGGCGCCCGCACCCGAGCCAGCGAAGACGGTAATAATAAGAGCGGAGGCGGCACCTTTCCCCCTTTCCTCGCCTCCTTCGTACCCTCTTCCTCTTTCTCTCCCTCTCTCGTTTCATCTTCCCTCCTCCTCCCCACACCCACTCTCGCTCAAGAGCCTACCCCCACTCCTCCCGGCCAACCCTGTTCCTTTCCATTCCGTTCCCTCCCATCAGAACCACCGCTCCCCCAACCCATCTCTCGCGCCGTCTCAGACCATTCTTCTTCATATATATCCCTTTATCCATTTTCATCCCCCTTCCCTCCTCCTTCCCAGCCGCCAACTCTCACCTTCCGCGAGAGCACCACCTCCGCACGCCCACCCATCCACTTCTACTCCCTTCGCCCCCCCCCCCACCAAATCCCTCCCTCCGCACATCCACTCGCTCATTTTTCCTGGCCGCCACCCCGCATTTCCAGTCTCATCCAGGCGCCTCTCTCTCTCCCCCGTCCCCCGTTCACTCCCGCCCCCCCCCTTCGTGCACACGTGGGGGGCAGCGGGGGAAGAGACAGACAGACAGACAGACACCCGGCCCCCCTCGCCGCATTTCTCCGCCGCCTACCACCCTTCCCGGCGAGCGAGCAGGGCCTGCCTCCCCACCAAACCTCATTTTCTCTCCAGCCCTCTCTCTCCTCTCTTTCAACCACACACACCCTCCCTCCCTTCCTTTCTCATTCCATTTTCTTCATCCCTTCACCCAACTTCCCTTTTCCCTCGCCTCACCTTTCCCCCCCCCCCAACCCCCACACCTCTCCATCTTCCACGCCCTTTTCGGAGGCCTTCTTCCCTTTTCTTATCTCGTTTCCAGCGCCAACCATTCCACGCCGCCCCTTCCTCTCCGCACCCTCCCGAAAAGACCCTTTCAACCCCTGCGAAACCATCTCCAACCAACCCTCCACAAACCCCACTCTCCCGCTTGCTCCCCCATGTCTCTTTCCCTCTTTCTTTCTCCCTCCCCGCCCCCACCCCCGGCCTTATCCGCGCTCTCCCCCCTTTCCATCCCCGCTTCCCTTATAAAGCCACCATTTTTATACGTCATCTTCGTCATCCCCCCCGCTTTTTCTTATCCTTCTGCCTCTTTATTTCTTTCTTTCATCTCTCCCTCCTTCCCGACCACCTAACACCCCTCTCCCCTCCAAGCCCCACCCTAAAGCACCCTTTTCCATCACAATCCTCCCTTCCCTCCTTTTCTCTTCGAGCCCAAATTCCTCAGGGTAAAACGAAGGGATAAAATACAAACGCCGTATTTATATAAACACAGCAGCGCACCATGATATTTCTCATATCTCCAACGCTTGAAAAGTGCGCCGTTACCGCTTCACACGGCCTCGTGGTTTGTTTTTGCCGACACACTCCGCCAGAGGGATCCCATCTCGCGTTCCAAATCCTTTTGTTGCATTTTCCTCTCCCACCCTCGGAGTAAATAGGGACGGCGGGGGGAGGGGCGAGGGGGTCGGGACTCACTCCGCCGCTCGCCATTACATCGCCCCGCCCTTCGCTCCTCTTTCCTTCCCGCGGGCCGCTGCTGCTGCTCTCTTGGGCAGTCCGAAGGCCGGCCGGCCGTCTACGTCTTCGTTCTTTCGTCTCGTGAGTCGGCCAGGGATGGGGCGCTGTTTCGGGGGAAGGAGCACCTCCCTAGGTTTTACAGGGCTTGTTTTAAAAGGAGTCTCGTCCAAGTGACTCAATTCCCCCTGCGGCGATGCGGGGTCCGTAAAGGAAATTGTGATCTGCTTTCACCCGCTGCATCTGGTGGTGTACACGAAAGTAATGGCGGTGCATCCGGAAGAGGGCACACGAAAAAATTGGCCGCCCTGCCTTCCCCAAAGAAATTTTGCCGGTGGTAGAATGTTTCGCTGAATACTCGACATGCAGGGAAACATCTGAGGCAGGGGCGTGACCAATGCGCAACTATGCACATTCCCATAAACATAAACCATAAACACAGTAATCAACCCGACAGTCGGTTTGACAGGTGACGGTAGCTATACATGTATATTTGAACAAGAACACTCTTCAGGGACGACACAAATTAATAAAAACTTTCATTGAAACACTCATACACACAAACTCAGAGAAAGAAGACTCACATATCAAGGTTTGCCGTTTAAACGACACGGCCGTCGGGAAATCATACAGCTCGGGTTAAGCCGAGGGTGCCCGGAAACGTCAAAACTAGATATTTGAGAGTCCTCTCTCTTTGTTTGTGAGTATAAATGTTTGAAACAACGCTTTTTAACATTTGTACACATGATTATAAATATACATATTATGCATATCAAGATAGAACTAGCAGGCAAAAACAAAAACACTGAAATAAAAAAAAGAAAATCACATGTTTCCAAATTTCCAGTGGTCAAGCCATCTTTCTCAAGGGAGAGAGGGAAACGACTCAATTCCTTCCTTCTCCTTCTGGTGGGAGTTTCTTTTCTTTTTTGTATGTTTTTGTGTTTTTGTTTGCTACAGTTTACGTTATTATTCACATCCGTGAGACTTTCGCATAAGTTATATATATATATATATATATATATATATATATATATATATATACACACACATATATATATATATATATATAGTATATATATATATATGTATATATATACATATATATGTATATATACATATATACATATATATATATATAATTATTATTATTGAGTAATCTACCAGTCAAGGTAGGTTTTGGTTGAACACAGCTACCAAATAAATATTTTAATATTTTGCGACTCCTAGCAAAATACAATCCAGCAACCTACTCTGCAAGTCCCTCCATCTCTGAGTACTTTCTTCCTCCCTTCATCCCGTCCAACATCCCTATCCTGTTCCTTCCCTTTCATCGCTTGCCTAACATTCTCCCCTCAATTACAGTCTTCAACATCCCACTGCCGGTCAATACCCCCTTCATCCATTTTTCATGCCTCCATAGGATTTCTCCCAACAAACCCCTCTCTTCGCCCACCATACCAAGTACTTCCTTACTTTGTTTTCTTCTCTGTCCATTTAACCTTCTCCATTCTTCTCCAAATCCACATTTCAAAAGCCTCCAGTCTACGTCCATCCTCCTGCTTCAATGACCACGTTTCCGCGCCGTACATAGCCACGCTCCATATCAAAGTTTTTACGAGTCTTTTCTTAACATCCTTCCTCAACGTCCCTGTCATCAACTCCCTTCTCCTTGTGAAAGCCTCTTTGCCTAGCGAAATTCTTCTCCTTACGTCCCTACTACTTTCACCGTGTTGGTCCAAAACACTTCCGAGATACGTAAACTGTTCTACCTGCTCTGGTTTTTGCCCTCCTATTTTAATGTTAAACTTAGCCTTTTTCTTCCTAGAAAATAGTATAACCTTTTAATTATTAATATTGATTCTCATCCCATACCTGTTGCACTGAATTTCCAATTCACTCAGCAACGTTTGCAACCCCTAAAGCTTGGCCATCAATGAACCTAACTGATTTTACGAATTCCCCACCGACTTTCATTCCTACCCCCAGGTCCTTCCATGCCTCTATACTGGAAAATTGACGGAAATCGAAATTAGAAGAGCAAATCCTTGAGCAGATTAATTTCGAAGACAGTATTATCAGTGATCTAATATTAAGGAAAATTTGGACATTTTTTCTTTCCTATCCTCTGCCAACGTCCGTGTTTTTTCAAAGTGAATTTCCTAATGTGCCGACCTCACTACGCAGAAGGATCTTACATAAGACTTAACTATAAAATACAATATCAAATAAAGGGAAGCCATGCGCACAGCTGTATATCGGAACATGTCAAGAAAAAAATTAATGAGAAATTACTCTGTGGTAGAAAAAAATGTGATTTTATTTTTGAGGACGTTCCTGTGAGGCGAAAAGTCATGCGAATAAGGTTTCAGTCATTATCCAAAATTTCATCTTACATTGGAAGACGATACGATAGCGTTTGGTAGGAGGTGTTAGACACCAGGTATTAGTGCAACCATTGGCTGTTAAATAATTACATTCGAGAAGTTCAAATTGGCACACACAATGATTTCCAGTATTGAGGTCGTAAATTAATGGAGGGCACTACGATCCCTGATTCCTTTGATTCGGCAGTCAATTTCCCTGAACTTCTCGGAGTGGTCTCGCCTACCTCGCCTAATGCAATGCGTCGTAAAAATGATTCTTTCTGCGCAAGCGTTACACTCGAATGATTTGCACTGATCCAAATATTTGAGTCGTTCATGTATCCCTCGCGTATTCAATCCATCCCATTTCATATAAAGGTCATTCGTTTCGTCTGCAGCTCTTCCCGATGAAGCAAACAGAATTGATCTGCTTATTTAGAGATTATCTTGCAATTTAGAAATTAAGCCCTTCCGCGCTGGGTCCCAGGCATGTAGAAAGCGCATTCAAGGTGAGGTCCTTGTGAGAGTATCCAGTGAGAAATAACACAGTTTCTCAATCAAGTGCGTATTCCCAAACAATTTGTTTGGTAATAAATAGGTTCCTTAATGCAGCTACAAAGATTTTCCAAACTTTCTCAAACTCCAGCGTTCATGTGTCAAGCGTCCAATGATTTTTTTGAATGACGAACAATAAGTAAAAATGGAATAATGTACACTAAATGAAACCAATTATTTCATCAAGAAGTTTTATTGAACAATGATGTTAAATATCCAAAAATGTCCGTGTGATGCTTGATTATTGAACG
Source organism: Hetaerina americana (assembly GCF_022747635.1). NCBI lineage: Eukaryota > Metazoa > Arthropoda > Insecta > Odonata > Calopterygidae > Hetaerina > Hetaerina americana. Next base: position 17,410,969 of record NW_027286763.1, read on the forward strand.
TATTGATTCCCTTGTTTGTATAAATATATGAATTCTTGCGGACAGAAATGATATCCGTTTTTGCATTTCGCCACATGTGGGAGAGGAGAAATTTTGGTATCTCGAAAATTCCACGCAAAAGAATTTAGCAGAGAAAACTCACTTATCAAATGTATTCGTTTAGCTGCATATGTAATCACGATATCAGTGGTAAAATTTACTTTAGGAGGATAATTAAAAGGAAAACTATAGTAAAAGATTTCTGGGTTTTCATCCCATCAAACATCCCTAAATTATATCATGAATCTATGAAAGCGTCACGACAAACGCATGCGTAAATAGTACACGCGCATTTGTGCAACTGAAGAAGATGCAACACTCCAATTTTCTTCTGCGAAACACATTTTTGGATCACAGATCTTTCGAGCTGGGTCCCCCTATCTGGGCGAGTGATGCGTGGCCGGGACCAGAAAGAATCTCGTTAGCTCGAAATTAATGAAAGGCAACAACGGCAACTTTCGTCGTTTGTTGCGCTAATGAAGATAATTCACTCCCTTGGCGCCCCGGGTCAATACTGCTTATTTAATATGTATCGAGTGGGTTGAAACCTTCACTCTACATTCCAATGATTTTTCCGCGATATTTTTCTGCTCTCTGATCCTTTCATTCTCCCAATCGATCCTATGTGATTGCCAATTACGCCCGCGGGCTCGCCATACGGGCTACCGGGACGCCACCTATCGAGAAACTTAAAAAATAACGACAGCGGCACAATCTCTCATCCTTCCCGACACATTAATTTTCCACCCTTCATCCCCCTACCCCCCACCCCACCCTCCCCATCTCCTCCATTGGGATATCTGTCCGCGCTCACGGGTTTTTTTCCGCTTCCGCATTTAATGGCAAGTGCGCATCGTGCAAGTAGTACTAGTTAGCCTTGGGAGCGTGAAAAGAGGCGGAGAGGAGGCTGGGGTCACGTGCATGGTTGGGAGAGGGGAATGAGACGTCGGACGGGTGCTCAAACCCCACAATCCGCCATCTCATCCCCCCGCCCCCCCCCCCACACACACACACCACAACACGAGGACTTTCACTCTTCCGAGGCCTCACCCCCACGCCCAATTGCCCTGGCGGCGATATTCGTAAATCAAGAGTCGTCGTGTGCAGCGAGGGGTCCGCGCGGGTGTTGCGTGTGCGAAGGAAAGGTTAGGTGTTCTGTCGCGACTGACGACGCGAGGGAGCACCCTTCTTGTACTTGCGACGCCGTTGGTGCGCGCGCGCTCGGCACGATTATTTCGGCAAGTCTAGCGCTCGTGATCGGCCCTCACTCCACCCCCTTCATCCCCCCCACCCTTTCGCAGCCCACTCACCCCCCCCCCCCCATGGCAGCATTTCCTGGATTCAGCGCGATTTCAACTTTATGTTTGGAATCTCCCGTTTACTCGATCAAAGATATTTTATTTTTCAGTTTCCTTCGAAAACCAAAATATCATCAGGTCCTATTGCATACGTACAGGACTACCTTTTTTGATAGCGACAGTGGTACTTATGTTAAAACATACGAGTATTTGCTCCTCGTGCGGCATCTTTTAAGACGCGAATAGTTTGCACATTTTGTGAATCTTTAACTTGACGGTGAATGCATCCCTGCAGCACAAACCGAAGACAACACGGTGAGAGAACATTTGACGATTCGTTGGACTCTCTAATATCCCCAAAGAAATCAGTCGGCGAGCGTGTTTGCATCCATATTCCCCACTCCCGAGCTCTCTCCCCACATCGCTTGGAGTCGCCCCACCTCCCTCCACAGGAGAGCAAGTGTGGGTGGCCGTCTTTGGGTGCTAATCGAAATTAGCAGAAGTGATGCCGTGTCGATTTTGCACGGTAAAAAGACAATATAACATTTTTGCAAACTGACCACCACAAATTTCGATGTTAAATTCAAACCAGATAATATTGTGTTGTAGCGACTCCACTGAAGACATGAAGACTGGAGTAAGAATGAGGAGGAGTAAAAAAATGAAGGGGTCGGGGTGTTAGGATTCGTCCCAATACGCGTCAGTTTTGTTCGCTTTCATATCTTCATTTACCTTTTCAAATAATTAATTGTACATCGCATTACAGGGTCAGCGTGAGAAGCAATTTTCTATACATAATTTCGGTTATTTTTACTTAATTTTCATTATGCACTGTTTTAGTTCTTTTATATTGCTATTATTTTCGATCGGAGGCATCTAAATGTATCGTTGCCGTCACTTGTTAATAATTTGATCATATATGATCAATAATATGTGTTCTAAACATTAGGCATCCCTTACTCCCTAAATAGGTTATTGGTGGTCTTGCCTAAATCGGTTTCTAGATCCCTGGGATACCAGACCTTTCTTGGAAATCAAAGCCGTCGCATGGATAAGGGTTACCACCCACTCCGTCGTGATACCTCGAACAGGGCTTACTGTTAAGACAGCTTTACCGTCACCATCAAACCAAACTTCGGGTGGAAAACTGTGGTAGCCGGAACGAACTCATCGGAGTTAACAACTGCAACTACAAAAAATACACTCACTACTTTTGATACATGTAATATGTACCCATTTGATAAATGAAGAGGCGAGCAATATTATTTAGAATAAACGTATGCATCAATTAAAAATGGTTACCTAATGATGTGCGAAATCTATTATTGTTATAATTATTGTTGTTATTAATGTTATAATGGTGATTTATGACTGAATTGATTGCGAAATTTTCCAATTTCGCAATCAACTCAGTTAAAATATGGTATGCAAGACAATTTAATGTAAATTTTCAATTGTAAATACATGTCATCATTCAAAATAAGTAAAATCCATCAGGGTGAAGAGTCTCTACGCACTGCATTGCTATGCGAAGACATGAGACGCCATCAGTTAAGGTCACTGTTTCGCATGATGCATTTGGTTTACCTATTGTTGTGTAGCAAACGCCCTCGAAGGAAGTCACCTCTCAAAGATTAATGGCTAATTAATCCTCAAAGAAAGATGTCTGAGGCTTCATTCTCTCACAGAAGGCACTTGGCCTTGATTTTTGGCTTCGTCTGTAAAGGATATTTTTGTTTCCCTGAGAAGTCACTCGTATCAATTCGTAAACGTAAATGTTTTCGAAGAAATATCAATGTAGGTTTCTAGTAGTGGCATATCTAATGAGGATAATGGTAGGCGAATAGTAAACACCTTTGAAATTCCGCAATGCGCGTGCATGAATTGCTTATTCAAGTATTATAATGAATACTGTGTACTGTTAATTTACCACGACAACGCGCCGGCTCATTCGTCTCTCAGAACCCGTGAGTTTTTAGCCAAAAACAAGACCGCTGTGCTTCCCCACACACCCTACTCACCAGACCTGGCCCCATTTGACTTTATCCTGTTCCCCAAACGAAAAATCCCGCTCAAAGGAAAAAGATTTATCACCATTCCAAAGAGTGAGAAAAATTCCACGGAGGATCTTATGAGAATTCCGGAAGAAGCGTCCCAGGACAGTTTCAAAAAGTAGAAACCCCATTGGGATAAGTGTATACGTTGGGGAGGAGACTGCTTTGAAGGGGAGCCTGACTAATAATTTGTTAGTGAAATATTTTTTTCTCATTAAAAAAGTTTGGGAACTTTTTGAATGAACCTCGTAAGACTTGGAAAAATATAAGCTGTATTTAATTAAGGCTGATGCCGATGACATAATTTTCAGTCCACAAAGCTTTCTTTCTTAGAGAAGGTCACAATGAGAAGCTAAGCGACGTAGACTGTGATAGAACGGATGCAGGGACATCTTTCAGCCACTCAAAATTTCCGAAACAAAGAGGGGAAAGAATAAAAACAGTGGAAAATAAATATTTCCTTACTCCTAGATTTCACTTCAATCCAAATTCCATTTAACATCTGGTTGCCTAATATTTCTTTGCAGCGGCTTGACGACATTATGTAGACGTGAATTTGGACATCATGAGGTATGATAGTTATGAGCAGATATTTTCGTAAGACAGGGTGAAAGGGAGGAACTACAAAGGACGAACTCAGATGGGCACAAGACGTAGATCAGGGGAAGAAGAAGGTGATAAGGCAATGAAAATTTCCAGGAGAAAGGACGATAGGAGTGAGGCGTCAAACGAAACCTACAACTTCGTGGAATAATATATTTTTAATCATGGTAGGTTTTTCTTCCTGCTGAGAAGATTAAAATAAAAGCACGGATTATAATTTACAAAACAATTAATAAGTGATAACAGACACCAAGAAAAAAGGAATAAATATATGAAATCGGAGATATTCCGTGGTATTGTAGCCCAAACCATTCAGTAGTGTCGAACCTGACCTCTGATTGGCCGATACCACTCTTATTGGAAGACTTCTTTTGGATGCTAACTCTTGCTGTAAGTAGTGGTTTCGACCAATACCATTACCCTTATTCAACTCAGGGTGCAGCTGACAACTGGAGGCAACTCATTCAATTCTTCCTATTTTAGGGAATTGTGAAGTAACCACTCACAAAAAACCTTAAACTGTGCAGTCAATTATCATACTTCAGACCAACGCTAGCTTCTGAGGATTTGAAATGAATGTTTATTCACATAAAAGAATTATTACATAATCGTATCAGTGAATCATTTTACCACGATACGTACATCAATTGCTTCAACTCTTATTTTCCGATGTTACAGTTACTATGGTTAGGAGGGATCTATGGACGGGCAGTTATGGATAGTTCAGAACAATCTAATCAATTTAATACTTTTACAAAAGATTTGACGATAGATCTTGATTTTTCCGGGACATTCGTTAAGGTTTGATGAAATTTCTAGGTACTGCAAGTTTTCGGCCATCATGCACGTATCACCATGTCCCAGAAAAACATAAGCTTAGGCACAAGTCCACTTTTTGTAAAGCAAAGATGCGGCATTTGTGTTCACCATACCTTTTGAAAATCTCGCTAAAAAATGAAGTTGAAGTTAGTTCATTTAACTCGGTGTACCTACAAATAAATATCTTATGAGGAGAAAGCTTCTTTCCCAGTCTCGGTGAAGATGAAATCGAGTGCATTCGTGTAATTTCGACTCCTAAAAATGGAATTGATGCGGTCAATGTGAAGGGGCATCACTAACGAGATACGCGAGGTAAATGAAATGAAAACGAGGGATTGGAGGGTTGAAACTCTAAGGGGGGGAGGGCAAGAGAGAGAGAGTGAGAAAGGAGGGGCACGAGGGTCGCCGGGAAAATAGACGCACGGAGATGAAATAACCGTCAATGTCAGGGAATAATGTGGGCGGAAGGGGGGAAAACATGAGAAGGGAGAGGGAAGGGAAGAGAGAGAGAGAAAGAGGGAAAGAGGACGGGGAGGGAGAGGGGATGGAACGGAAAGGCAACGAGAGGAGGGAAAACGAGATTGGAGATGGGACGGCCTTCTCAAAAGACACACAGGAGGAATTTAACGGTGACAAACGGAAAGAAGACCATAAAAAGATTATCCATGGAATTCGAGGGCCTGGAGAGAGGAACATGAAATTAAGAGAGAGAGAGGATGGACGGAGAGGGGAGGGAGGGAGAAGGGAGGAAGGGAGAAGGGAGGAAGGGGGGGGGAAGAGTTCCGAGGGAAGCATTCAGGAGGAAAGGGCGGACGGAAAGGCTGAGGGAGAAAATCGCCGGGGGACGCGCTGAGGGGAGATTGCTTTGAGGGCAACAAAAGAAATGGCAAACACGACTCGAAAAACAAGAGCAATGGGAAGGTCGCTAGAGACAAGGAAACAGGTGCGAGCCCCTGTGGAGGGAAATGTAGGCGCGGATGTGCAGCGGTGATGCCCGGTTTTTCATTCCCGCGAGTGGTTTTCTGCCTAAAAGGATTTAAAAAAAATGGGTATCATCGGCATCCATCTATTAATTGATCCTCTCCTCGCAACCAGTCGACATAATTCCACAGAAATGACGGCTCTTCAACTAGACGTAAAATATTTAATAAATTTTACCATTTTATTTTAATTTTTTGCAGCAAGAATAATCCGTAATACTTCATTACCATTGGAAGTTATAGTTTGATGTAAGCACTTTGGGTAAACAGTTTTCTGAAGAACTTGCATAATTGGAGGCTACTGTCGGAGATAAATGACGGCGAGCATATCGGATGGTTCGGGGAACTGTCGGAAGGAATGCTTTGGTGGTTGGCATAACCCGCAAGGGCAAAGAGCTCGGTAGGTCTGGCCCAACCTACCTACGCCTCTGCGGGTATGGTTACGTTGGGTGGGAGAGGTTACTGGATACAAGATTAGATCCCTTTTGGTGGGCATGGAACGATTGACGTAACCAAGAGAGATGCAGAAACGGAGTTCGAGAATGGGAAAATCGGAAGTCGAGATACATCGAATACGAAAGTGACCTCATCTAGTCTTGGTGACCGATTCCAGCCCCGGATTACATTGGAAGGTGAGAAAAGTGGCTGGGTACGCGGTGAATGAGTCTACAATGAATGTTATTTAAGGGAAACTGGCTGATTGACCAATAATTATTTGGGATCCTGGTTTTACTCGAACCCATTCGTGCAATTCCATGATCATAACAGTTAAAAATTACACATGCACGAATCCGAACTATTCCGTAATAAAATGTTAATTAAAGACCTTGAATGATACACACTAAACGTTTTAATGACTGGTGATCTAGCATACCGAACACACGCCGTAATGGCAGCTTTCAGAGCAATAAGCATAAGCAGATGATTAGTCAATTAGCTAATTAGCTGTTCAGCGTTCTATTGACGCGTTAGGTTCATTCCCTCTCTGGCCCTCAACCTGAGCGGACCTGCCTACTGAGCGCTCCTGGTAACCGGTTTGACCCACCTGAGACTACCTGCCTGCCAGCTTGATTCTTGGTGCTTTTGGTTTTAGTGAAGTGCAGTGTAGTGTCATCGTATACGTTGCTTCGTTTATATAGTTTTCGTTTTGTGTGTGGTTTGTTAACCGTAGTGTGTGGTAGTAGTAATTTATTTAGTGGATTGTGGTGGTTTTTGTCCTTCGACTCTGATTGGTGACCGGTGAGTGCTTTCCTTTTTCTTACTATCTTTTTTTGGTCCTCTGAAAACCAGACCTTACTCAAGCATCGTTTTTTCCACTTAGGCTTCATATTCAATTCCAAATCGTAACTTATTGTTTGAGCTAAATTTAGCTAACCCCTTCTAGAAATTTTAGCATAGTGCATACAGCTTAGCTTTTGTTGGGAACTTGGTAATTAAATTAGGATGGCTTCATCCAGGTCCCCTGTTGCCATGCTCGAAGGCACTGGCGAATGTGCGGCTTTAAGGGCCCGTATCGTCATGCTGGAGAGAATGGTGCGGGAGCTTCGATCGGAGATCGCCGGCCGGAGGGCTCCCCTCGGGAGAGATGGTGCTCAGGGTGGGAATACGAAAACCCGCCACGCCCATAGGGGTGCACGGATTCGTCCGAATGCAACACGTGGCTGGGCGATTAGAGACCTACCCAGTGTCCCATCTCTCAACGAGGGAGTGTCTCACGTCCGTAGGTCGGACGATTGGAGGGTCGTCTCTCGGGGCAAGGGGAAGGTAACGCTGCGGCGAGGATTGGACTCTGCGGAGGCAGATACCATCCCCGTCTCCAACAGGTACCAGGTGCTGTCGGATGACAGCACCACCGTACCTGTAGCCCCTATCCCTACTCCGAGGGCACTGCCTAGGGTAAGGCATCAGCGGTCGGGGAGGGAGGGAACCGTTATATTAGGTAGTTCAAATGTCCGGCGTATAATGACCCCGCTACGCCGCAGAGTCCAACAGGAGGGAGGTGTTGGATTCTTGTCGTCCTGGTGTATACCAGGCGGCGGGGTACCCCAGGCGACGCTGGCGGTGAAGGCGGCCGTCAGTAATACGGGCTGCTCCAAGCTACGCATTGTGGCTCATGTCGGGACAAACGACGCCTCGGAACGTGGATCTGAAGAGATCCTGCGCTCCTTTAAGGAGATGCACTTGGAGGTGAAACGAGTCGAGGCAGAGTTGAAGGTCCCAATTAAATTAAGTATATGTAGTATTGTGCCGCGTGTAGACCGCGGAAGGCTCGTTTGGAGCCGCATTGAGGTTTTAAATCAGAGATTGCTGGGATTTTGCCGGGGAATCGGAGCGGACTTCGTTGATCTGAGGCCCGTCCTCTCATCGTGTCGGGTACCCCTTAATCGCTCCGGGGTCCATTATACTGCCGAGGCATCGCATTTGGTAGCGCGTAGGTTACACGAACACGTTTCGAGGGTTTAGCATAGCTGGTAGGCAAGAGCGTAGGTCATATATTGGGAAAAATAAAGTAGAATCCAGCGCTTTTTGTCAATTCAGTTCAGGTAATGCCTCTCATATCCCCAAAAAAATTGAACAAACAAATACTTGCGTTAAAACAACATATAACCCACGTAAATTTAATAAAATTGGTGCCTCTACATACATAACAGATAGCAATGCAAGTGAATGTAATTCTTTTGTCTCTGTTCACCACGAATCGTCCGAAAACAGTTTTGTTAGCGTACATAAAACCGAAAAACAAGAAGTTATTAGCCATATTAAAATTATAACATTAAACTGCCGTAGCATTAGAAACAAAATATCGGATATTGAACATATTTTTGTCAGTACAAACGCAGACATAGTAGTTGGAACAGAAAGTTGGCTCACGGGAGATATAGCAAACAATGAGGTTTTTCCAAACGGTTTCACAATTTACAGAAGGGACAGACCAAATAGGTTGGGTGGGGGAGTATTCATTGCAGTAAAGTCACATCTTAGTAGCCAACGATATGAATGCGACGTAGATGACATAGAAAGCGTTTGGTGCAACATTAAGGACTACAACGGCAGAAGCCTATACGTGTGTTCATTTTATAGACCCCCAGATTCTAACACAGATGTCCTACACAAGCTCGACGAACAAATATCCACTATCAGCAGCAGACAAAGCAACAGTATTACTATAATCGCTGGTGACACAAATCTACCGTCAATTGACTGGGACAACTACTGCGTAGGAAAATCTGCCAAAAACAGAGATTCATGCCAAGAACTCCTTCATATATTCACAAAACACTCCTTAGAACAAATAGTTAAATCACCAACACGGGGCCAAAGCATACTAGACATCTTTGCGACTTCTATGCCCGAAATCATTACTAACATTGAAATAATAGACGGAATCAGTGACCATAAGGCTATTCTTGTGGAGTTAAAAACTAAGTTCGTCAAAATAAACAAAGAAAAGCGTAAAATATACCTATACAACAAGGCAAATTTTAACGGACTAAGAGAATATTTAAAGATAAAATTACCAGAATACAAGACAAAAACACTGACAACAAATACAGAGAACACTTGGAATTATTTCTTAAATATTTTACGCGAAGGAATGAAGACGTACATCCCGTCCAAACTCAAATGCGACAGTAAGGAACCTAGATGGTACAACGGGGAAGTCAGATCGGCATTAAGAAGGCAAAGAAAGCTACAGTCAAATTTCAAAAAGAGTTTAAAAAGTGACGATATAATTTATGTGAATACAACCAAACAGCTACTAAAAGAATGTCGTAGTAAGACGAAAAGTATTATGCGCACAGCACTACACTCTTTTAAATCTAAAATGCTAAGCGAATATCTTGAGGAAAATCCAGTCATTCTGGTCCTATGTTAGGGAAATACAGGGTAAACGCCCCACTGTTCACACTTTGAAGACGGAAAACGGAGAAATCATTAAAGATAGTGTGAAAAAGGCAAATATTTTAAATCACTTTTTCCAGAGCGTCTACAACAAAAACACAAACGCACCAAACGATCCTCCACACCCACCCGGGGAACACATGAGCGATCTTACACTGACCAAGCAGGGAATAGTACATCTGCTCCGTAGTATCAAAGCACACAAGGCACCTGGTCCGGAAGAAATACCTGCTAGAATATTAAAGGAATTAGCTGACGACTTTGCCCCATTTTTACATATTGTTTTTCTAAAATCGATAGAAGAAGGCTCAGTGCCTCGCGACTGGAAGCTAGCCCATATAACTCCCATCTATAAAGGCGGCGATAGGGATAAACCAACCAATTACTGACCCATTTCTTTAACATCGATCTCTTGTAAAATATTGGAACACATTATTGTCACTAACATTATGAGATTTCTTGATAGTAGGAAAATACTAATCCACAACCAGCACGGTTTTAGGAAAAGCAGATCTTGCGAAACACAACTTGGTCTCTTCATTGACGATATACTTAGATCGGGAGAAAACAACACCCAAGTCGATGCAGTATTCCTGGATTTCAAAAAAGCCTTCGACAAAGTCCCACACAATAAATTGTTACATAAACGTAAATACTATGGGATCAATGAGAAAATAATTAATTGGATTAGAGACTTCTTGTCAAACCGCAAACAAAAAGTAGTCATAGATGGGTTGTGCTCAACGGAGAGAGATGTTACTTCGGGCGTCCCCCAGGGAAGTGTAATAGGGCCTCTTCTGTTCTTAATATACATAAATGACTTAAGCACACACGTTAGTAGCAATCTAAGGTTATTTGCTGACGACACGGTGATATACAGGGAAATAAGGAGCCAACTAGATCGCGAGCTACTCTCTAGAGACTTAGACAATATCTCGGAATGGTGCAATAAATGGGGATTAACACTTAATATAGATAAATGCGCAGTTTTGAAATTTTGGAACAGAGGAAGCGAGGAACAGGATATAAACTACGAAATAGAGGGTTCAGTATTGACTACGGCAAATCAAGTTAAATATTTGGGGGTTGTTCTAACACCACGCCTTTCATGGGGAGCACATATCAGGACAATATGCGGATCAGCTTTAAAGAAACTTGGCTTCATAAAACGGGTGGTGGGGAAATGTAATGAAAAAGTTAAAGAGAGGTGTTATTTTGCTCTAGTTAGACCTCATTTGGAATATGCCGCAAGTATTTGGGATCCGTGGGAGAAAATTTGGCAAAAAGAATTAGATAAAGTCCAGAGAAAATCCGCTAGATTCGTTAAAAATTGTTATGATAAAAACACAAGTGTGACAGGTCTCTTAGGGGATTTAGGCTGGGAACCACTTGAAGTGCGGAGAGAACAAGCGAGGCTTAGACTTTTAGAAAGGTTCAGAACAAACGAGTTTAACTATGACACTGAAGGAATTATAATGGCCCCACACTACTTAGGTAGATCAGACCACAAAGATAAACTAAGGGAGATAGATTCCAAGACAGATAGGTACAAATACTCATTCTTTCCCCGAACAATCAGTAATCATAATAGCAAGAAACCGAAGTCACTTTAGAAATATTAAAAACGTTGAATTTACAAGTCGGAACAAAATTAAACACTATAGAGATGTTAGGTATACTTTCAGGTGCATGTGTATGTTAGTTGGTAGTTTGAGTGTTTGCATGTGTGTGGGGTGTAAGTGTTCATGCATGAATGTATGCCATGTTTTTTTTTATATATGATTTTGTCGTTATTGCATGCGGTTTTTTTTTCTTTTTCTGTTCTAAATTATGGGTGGTGTCCTAGCACCCCCCGCCACACGCCCTTTCGGTGGCTTGCGGGGTATTAAGTAGATGTAGATGTAGGTGTTTTGGCGTCCGCATTAAATCGACTATTAATGTGATTTTAATTTGACTTCAGCTTCAGTTAAAAATGTAAAAAAAGCGTCATAGCCTAAGTTACAGATGAATTAAACTCATATAACCCTTAGATTAGCATTAAATACGATCGTTTATCTTGTTATGGGAAACCTTGGAAGGCTCGCGCCTTGGGAAACTTGATGACGAAAAGATGCCAATCATACTCCCGACTGATGAACCCTCACACACGCTCCCGTCCGTGTTTACAGTTTGAGTTCAATTTATATGTACAATTCAGTTCCTATATTCCATACCGCAGTTGACATTCGTGGTTTGTTAAAAAGTATCGGGAAAGTATTCGGAAAAATGGATTTATTGCAAATATGGCTACAATTCCTCCAAATTCTTCATAGCACATCCATTGAGTGTCGACACACTTTTGTCAGCGGGTTTTCCACGACTCGAAGGCTCCCTGGTTGGTAGATTCCTGAAGGTCCTCAAGGGTACGCGTGCTGTGACGGCACTTAAGGTCCTATGGTGGTGTCATTTTGAGAGGGGATTTCACTCTTGGGAATAGGAAATCGTTTGCTGGTGCTAAATCGGGACTGTAAGGTGGTCGGGGAATCGCCGCGATGGTGCTGCAGGTCTTCGCAAGCAGAAACTCGACTCCGCTCTTGGTCGTCCGTCTAAAGACTTCAGGACGAGTTCAGCGCAGATCTTTCGCACCGCCAAATTTTCTGTGATAATTGTGGGCACTGTCATTTTATCAATGCCAATACGATCTTAGATCATGCGCACACTTAACTGACGATCTGAATTCAGCACTACACGCACAAGTCAGGAAAACTTGTTACCGATACTTTTTATCCACACTTTGAACAACAAGGAAAACATGGGGCCATTTTAACACTTAAAACACGGAGTCGCCGTCATAGGAATTATTGAGAATTAATGGTAATACCAGAATGGCAGCGACGGCAGAATATATATGTGGACGAAAATCAGGGCTTTGGACTGTTCGAGAACCCTGGCGATTCCATCCACGGGAGTGGGGGGTCGACACATTGGAAGACTCTCGGACGTCCGCGCATGAGTGCGGAAGACAACGGTGCGCCGCTCGCCCACCAAGGCGCCACTTGGGAGGTCACACTCGAAAGTACATATATTCCACAAGAGAGAAAAACTGACCTTTAGATGCAATAAAACAACACCGGCTCTACTGCATTTTCACAGGCTTAGCAATGCCTTGTGTCCACAAGAGAGGTCCCATTTTTCAAAAAATGGTTGCTCTACTATAATTTCGGATAGCACTTCGACCAGAATTCATCCCTTCGTTCACCTTTCTAATTATTTACCTCTAACTTCAAAATGTCGACTCACACTTTCAGTAAAGGGATTGACGACGCGCCAAAGATTGTGACAGAGGGGTGGTCTTCATTCCTTTGGCACGGATCCTCACACATTATTTACCTCGTAAACCTGCGATTACGGAATTGAATTTTCTGAATACTTCTCATTCCATTCTCTTCCTCATTTCTCCAGTTTCTCCCGATGTAAAAACAACCGCAAAAAAGCGAGGGAATTCGGCGCGATGGCGGCGTATGGCGACGATGTGGAGAAGAGTACGAGGAAGGGGAGAGAGGGAAGAGAGACAGGCTAGAGAAGAATAGGGCGGCGGAACAGACCTGGAGGGAAGGGATGCGTGCGGGTCCATACGTACGTACATATGCAGGTAGGAGGATATCGGGTGAGCTGGGTTGGCGATGGGGAGGGAAGAAAGGGAATTCCTGCTCACAAAAAATGAGGGGGGAGAAAGAAATCTCTATTCCTACGCATCAAACACCCACACGCCCTTTTGTCCCTTCCCCTTCGGCGGCCTTCATCCCTTATTTCCCGCGACGTCGTCTCCGGCTCAACCCCCTCCCACCCCGACGCTCTCGACGTCATCCCCGACCAACCCCTCGCCACCAACCCCTTCCCCGTCCCTCCCAACTCTCCCTACGACCCCCCAAACCTCCTGCCATCCTCCCCTTTCACCCAATCTCATATAAAAAAAGGAGGAATATATATATATATATATATATATATATATATATATATATATATATATATATATATATATATATATAATAAAAGACCACCATCTCCTACCAACATCAGCGCTGCTTTTCTCTATCCTCCCCTCCGTCACAAACTCCAGGATTCTCTCTCAGTATTTTTTCCTTACCATTCCGTTCACTCCTCATCCCTTCACCCTCTCCCTTCGACTCCCTTCCCCATATATGCTTCAGTTCCCTATCCTCATCCCCAGCATCACCTCATTTCTACTCCCGAGGTGCAATTTTCTTTTATCTCTATCCAATTCCAGCTTTTGAGACGCTGGGTGTGGAGAGGAATGGAAAAAGTAAAATGGACGAAGAGTAATACGAGAGAGGAAGTGCTAGGAAACGCTAGAGGAGGAGTGAAGATTGCTGGGTGAAATTCCAAGGAGACAGGAGAGAGTGCAGTGCGTTTTCACTGGCGACGGAGAGTTGGAGACGGCGGTGCAGAGGGGCTAGGCGGGCGAGGAGTGGGAAGTAAAATAAGAGCACGTTGGACGGAAAGGTGGACAGCATAGAGTACGCGGAATTTAAGAAGAATTTATTGTATAGTAGGATGACACGTATTGTCGTGTTAAGTTAGGCATCGTAGTGTAATACTGCGTAGTCCGTCTCCATCCAAAGCTTCACTTTTAGACTAGCATTAATATTTAATAATAGTATCCAAAAAAATGTACCTCATAACATCGTGGTAGTATGGCGGGTACGGGGGAGAAGGGTGATGAGTGGGAAATGTGATGGATGTAAGTGATGATGGGATAGTCAAGCGACTGAAAATGAAAAAAAAAAACCATTGGTTGAGGAATCTGAAAGTTCTGTTGGGTCGTCGGATCCCTGGAATTATCAACGCTGGTGACTCATACATACGTTATATAGCCCTTCTGGGGCGTCGGTGTAATACTCGAACCTGGAAGAGTTTTTGAAAAACGATTTGGTAACTTTGAGCTTGTATGTCCTTGGTTGTACCCACACATGAGGATTAATGCACCAATATAAGAATGTATGCTAATTATTTACTCGTTGTCCAAGATTCTCACCAAAATCAGATTAATATAAACTCTGGGTTAATACCGTTCTTAAAGGAGATCTTAAACAGAATACATGCCCATCGAAAGTGGTGAAAATGCATAATGAAGGCGTAATTTCCAGTTTCCTTTCATCTTATACATTATTTAATAGGGAGAGTGACTAGAGCGTTGTTTATGAATAAGATGTAGTCTAAGATGGCGCGCAGGTTTGATGAATAATACTTTCATTCACATATCCAAGAAGGTACCAGTTTTACCTCCAAAAGCATCAATAACATTCAAATATCACTCTAACGCGTGCATCATTAACTGCTTAACCTTAATCATATTCATTTCCATAGAAAACTCTGGAGGATAGATCTAACCGGCCGCTACAAGGAATCACAAATCCCGTCGTTTATAAGTATCGGTCGATATCCACAATACACCATTTGGCCACAGAGTAATGGTCTGAAAGGACTTACGTCAGTAATAGTTTCAGTAGTTCCTCGAATCTATCTACGTTTAAAAAAATGCCCGCCAACCAAAGAAGAATCGTTGTACAAAAGTAAGGAGAGGTTAGGCTAAGGATTTTAAGTTAAAAAATGGTGGTGTGTGGAGTGGGTATGGGTCAGGGTGGGCGGGATTGGGGTCTTACCGAATCCACATCGTGAGCCGAGGCCCCGCACACTTTTTTACCGTTACTGGCCCTGGTCGCAGTCGGCACTTCAAAAATATGCGAACTCGGAAGATTAAAAATTATCAAAAACGGTTGAATTTCCCGTAATATATATCTCTTATTTGCGATAGCAAAAGGGCTGGAGAGGATTGGCTTCAAAAGGCTTCAAATGGGGCGGATTTCCCCCTGGCCCAACGAAACCATTCACACTACATCTTCGTCTGATACTCAGCCGTGACGTCACGAAGACTGCTCATCACGGCGCGGCGTGGGAATTCCGATTTTTAGACCGCAGTCATTTTCGTGCCAAGACTGATCGGCCAATTTGCGAAGGCGAGTTTTTCCTTGATTATCTAATTAGTCATCACTCTCGACTATTGCGCCCATGATTAGAATCCCCGTCACAGTGAACGACGTCCCCGTTCACGCATCGGAGAGCGGCCCCCACGTGCGCGCCCCGCCCTCACCGCGACCCACCCTTCCGCACTTCCCAGAAATCCATCCATTCCCCCGAAAAGGGAGAGAAGAGAGGGAGACTGTGTCGGAAAGAAAGGAAAGAGGAAAGGAAAAGGAGGGGAGGGGGTGAGTCCCATTCCTCTCCCCCTTTCCTCTCCCACTCATCCTTCCCCCTTTAATCTTCCTTATTTCTTTCTCTCCTTTTTCCTTCGCCGCCCCCATCTCATTTTTTCCATCTCCCCACCCCCATCAACCCTCCTCCCTTCGGAGAGTCCTTTATTTATTTCTGCCCCCCTCCCCCCTTCATCCCTCTCCAACTCCCGCTCTTCCCTCCCTTCTCCTCCCGTCTCATCTCCTTATATATATATATATATATATATCTACGTGTTCCCCCCCTCCTCCTCCACTCCATTCCTCCCTGTCCAAAAGTCTTCCCTTTATTTATTCCACCGTCCTCTCTCTCTCGCCCTCTTCCTTCTCCCTCCCTCCCTCCCCTTCTCCCAAATCTTTCTCTCTCCTCTGTCTTCACTTCCCGCCTTCCCATGTCATATTTTCGTCTCCAGTTCAGATACGCCTTATTTTTACTGTTTGGCCGTAATATCTAGAGCAGCGCACCGACTCAAATCGAAATCTCTCTCCCCTCTCGGCCAATGTTTCAACGGCGGAATGGGCGCAAGCATGTGGAAATTCTTGAAGTAGAATGGATGGAATTACAAATGTAAATCACGCAGCATTTCCCTCATGCATCCGAGTTGTGAGAGGTCTGTATTTTAAAATGAAATTCATGTGCGTGCTTCCCTTGGCCTCGTTAGTCATCGAAATGTCATTGAACCTTTTTTACTTGGAGGGGAAATGAGTTTTGCACAACAAATGCTGATCATACTTGAAAACCGTGAAGAACTCGCATAAAGATTGCTTACTAACTACCGCAAAAACTATTTCATTGTGATGGAAGTGCTAATGTGATCGTCTTTCCTAGGGTTAAAAAAAGGCGGAGGTTCTCTCGTAGTGACGCTGGCGTTTTTTATTCCTGTAGAGTGAATGTCAGAACAACTTTTTCCTCTCTCTCACTTTCCGAACTTTGGCTCGTCCTTCATTCTTTTTCCAAAGAGCCTCTTTCCCCCGTGCGTTTCAACTCCGTTCCTCGCCTCACAGGAACACAAGCATTTCTACTGTCTTCCGTTTCAACACTGCTAGAACGACATACCAGACGTCGTCGCAGACTTTTCACTTCCGTATACATATTATATATATATATATATATATATATATATATATATATATATATATATATATATATATGTATAAAGAATATGGAAACTCTTACTACAGAGCGAGGGTAATTTTACTTATGTTTCGCTCTGTGGAGAGGTGGACTGGTTCACCTGAAAATAAGAAATCCATACATTGGTGGCGGCCAAGAAAAATTATTTCAAATGAACTGCAGCATAAAACACCGATCACTTACTGAGAGATCAAAGAATGATTTACATTTCTTTCAGCCGTCAAAGGAAAACGTTTCCCGACATTCACATTATTTCCGTTTGAGATAGGCACAAGTGTGATTCTCAGTGCCGAAGGAATGCACTCCGGATGAGCGCTTAAGGAAATGGGTTCCGATGATTAATGGGAGGGCCTGTAGGTACCGCGCCAGAATTCAATACAGCACGGAATTGCCTTTAGAAGACGACGGGTAACGAAATAAAATAACCTACATTTTATTGTATTCATTCTATATGCACGTGCTAGATAGGTTCATTCAATACATATCGACATAGACAAAATCGACGCCTCAAACAAGTCCGGCATTTACAAAATAAACTGCTCCTCCTGCGATTCAACTTACATCGGCCAGACGCGGAGGAATATTAGAACTAGATTCAAAGAACATATGGCCCATTACAGATACAACAGATCAGATAAATCGAGCATTGCCCTACACTTACTCAAGGAAGACCATAAAACATCAGAAAAGGAATTGAAGTTGATCAAACAGACCCCCAACCACCTTTTAGACGCATACGAAAGCATTTTCATACACAAATTTAGAAATGTGGTTGTCAACAACGATAAAGGGCCGATTCCATTCTCCCCACTTTATTCCCTTTTGAAATGACTTCTCTAGTTTTGAAACATATTTCCGTTGGACTATGGTCCAACGGAAATATGTTTAAACCCCCCCCCCCAATTCCCCTTCATAATCCGTTACTCGGATACCTTTCACTTTTACCCAACCCCCCCCCTCTTCCCCCCCCTTCTCCTTCAATAATTACTCCTTCCCGTTCCACTCAGTCCCTTGGTATCTGTTTTTCCTCCTCCCCCCCCCCTCCTTCCTCTTCACCAATACGTTTAAAGTACCCCTCCCCTTTCCATCTTCCACCTATTTCGATTGGTCCCCCCAACTCCCACAGTCTCTATATAAATATGACGTGTGTCTACGGTTGTTCACTTTCAACCTTGTGTTGGAGGTGTTTTCCCTTCGGTTCGCTGAAGAGGGCCACTTTGTGGCCGAAACACGCGTGTTCGACGCACTTCCTAGTTGCTTTTTACCTGTGTCCAGATTCTCCCAGAAGTTGGGCCCTTTTGAGTGTGTGTGCGTTTCTCGAGTGCTTGTGTGTGTGTTTGATCTGTGCCATCCACAGAGTGTGTGCTTGAGAATATCCTGGAATCTTTAACGGGGTCTACTCTACAGCCTCGTGAAGGATTCCATCTCCATCTGAAATTCTTTAACAGGGTCTCACAGCCTCGTGAAGGATTTCAGACAGGATAGTGTGCGTGTGGCTGTGTGTTGGTCCCTGACGCGGATTAATCTCCCGTAAACCGCCACAGAGTGTGTGCTTGAGAATATCCTGGAATCTTTAACGGGGTCTACTCTACAGCCTCGTGAAGGATTCCATCTCCATCTGAAATTCTTTAACAGGGTCTCACAGCCTCGTGAAGGATTTCAGGCAGGATAGTGTGCGTGTGGCTGTGTGTTGGTCCCTGACGCGGATTAATCTCCCGTAAACCACCACAGAGGGTATTCTGGTCGAGAGGTTGTGGTTGGTCCCTGACGTGATTCCCGTCACACCAACACAACATTTGGTCTGACGAGAGATTGGCAACTAATCCTTACGGCCATTGGAGTTTTCTTCCCCTTTCTTCTTTATTGAGAGGTCGTAGAGCTCATTATTTCTTGCCAATTGATACAATGATGATCAATCCATTTGAACTCGGCGGAAATTTCGAATGAAAGTTAAGTGCTAGCAAAAAAACAAAACTGAATCAAAATAATATGCCAGAACAAAGATACGACTGTAAAGAAGATTGGTTGCACTCAACAGGTAATCAGTACATAAACTCATGAAATGTGTTCCATGCAGGTGTTTTTATTAAAATGTCCATATATCAGGGAGTATGTAATTAAAAATGAAATGAAATTGTTTCCTGCAGACTTATACTTTCCACATTACTTATTACTAGGGAAATAGAGTTCAAGAAAATCACATATTGTCAATAATTTAACGATAGCAATTACATCCAAAAAAAGGAAAAGCACAAGCATGTAGACTGAGGAGTTTCTGCATCAATAAATTCCGAAATTGTACGATCGTAAGTAATACCACAAACGCTATAATATAATAACTTGGATTTAAAATAATAGTATTCGGGATCATTGCTTGCCTGCCTACAGCTATAGGTTATTTGTACATTGAAATTCTTACTATCTAGTTAGGAAATCGACAAAATTTTACGAAGAAGAAGTTTTGAAAATAGAAACCTCATGAATAGCTGGTTAATAACCAGAGGCAGTGATGTTGGAACGACTTATCATACAATCCTTAAGAATTAGTCTGTTCTACAAAAGACATTTCAGCATTCATATCGTCATATCCACACGGAGTTCTCCATGTGTGTACATGGAGGATTTAAAGGAAATGGGATTCACAGGATTCAAAAATTTCGAACGGGATATGAAACCCCTTGGCGAACCTCTCCGGGTCTTATCTTCTTACGGGCCCCGCAGACGCCCTCCGGTGGTGTCTTTCCCGGAGAAAGATTCTCGGAACAACTCTTTTTAAGCACCCGTTGCGAAATTGGAACCACTGCCGAGGAGCAGGATCACCTCTCGGGATGAATTAATAAATAAATCACCCAGCCTCAAAAACACCTCTCCTCGACATTAGGGCCCATCAATCCCCGCGAAAATTCCCATTTCCCTCCTCCCACCCCTCTCCATTCCGCTCCGAAAAACGACTCCTGCTCTCCCTTCACCCCCCTCTCCCTCCCTCCCTCCCTCCCTCACTCATCCATCCCCCCTCCCACCCGTTGGATATATCCCATTCCGGGAAATGGAGGCACGTGTCCCCATCTAGCGGGAAAGATCCCGCACGCCACCCCCTAACATCCCACCCACACATCTTTCCGCCTTTTCTCATTCTGCCTCCTCATCTCCTCGGCACCCCCTTTCGCAGTGTTGCCGTTTCAAGGGTCCTTCGAGTCACGCCATTGGGGGGCGCTATACCCTTTCTCCCCAGGCAAAGAGTCCAGTTGTTTGGCGCCTTGGGGATCTGGATGTCACAGACAAGATTTCTCAGTGCCGTCGGATAAATAAGTCTAAGACCGAGACCGACTAGGTTATTTCAGGTGCGCACGTGGGTGGTGAAGATTTTATTATCTAGTCACATTTTCGTCAAAATCATAGTCACCCGCGACACAGAACATGACGCTGTTTCCCATTCATCTAAATTACTTATATGTCTATTTCCCGTGATTCTTTTACTGCCTCTTTTAACTATAACCAGCGAAGAGTTAGGGATATTTTACGGCTTTAAACAGAAACACATGACTATATTCCCGTAAATCATGAATGATTTAGGTTGGAACTTATTGAATACCTGTGTTGGGGCAACCGGCATTATGCATAAAGAAATTTATTGCAAAAAAATGAAAGCAAGTCACATTTTCACAAATACACAAAACTCGAAAACAAAAGATCAATTTGAAAGTTAAGATTCTAAAAAACAATACAGCAATATCTGCTTGAAACAATATTCATGATTTTTCCATCCTTAGACACGCATCGCATGAATAAGAGAAGCCACTATTCTTCGGAATTTTCCGTGGAAAGGAAATTTGTACTAGCAAAAAATAATCGGAATAGTACCACGTTTAATAAAAATGACTCTCAAACCCTTACATACGAGTTTATACACGTGCTTACGGATATCATGAAGCGGGAAAACTTGGATTAAATATATATAATCGGAAAAGTAGGTATAAATATTCATAGCTCTTTTTTAAATGTATTCTTTTGTTAGATTTGGAGGTTTATAGCATGTATGTAGCAGTATGAACATCTCCAAAAAGCAAGTCTGAGGACTTGGACTGAACTAATGTACATTGTATAACTATCATAAAAGATAGCGTCTCCTTTCTTTTTCTATACATAAATCCAAGCTGAGAAGAACTTAAAAATCGATGATTATAGAAAAATATCAATAATAATTTTTCAATATGGCTGCGTAGGTTTTCGCGGCGGTGGTTTGAAGTACTTCAAGTACTTCAAGTACCCGAAGAATCTTCGACCTGAAGACGCCGAATGCAACTTCGGCGAAACTGTTGTCTGAATCAAACAACGACGCGGTGAAACCCGACAATGCAGAGTACTTCAATAATTTTTCAAGTTGATCTCTTATATAAGAAATTGTAGAATATTGACAATATCCAGATATAGTTATACATTTGTGAACTTCATAATTGTATCACCTTTTCAAAAAATAAGAGGAGAACTACAGCTTTATTTGTTGCCCGCCTCAATTTATTGTTAAATTCTTTGTACTTCATTCATTGGTTAACGACTGCAACTGATAGGTTGTTAAAGTGTTGAAATAATGATCGGATTCATTATTCAAGATAGAAATATTAACGTCTAAGTCTCTATCAATGACATGATTTTATGAAATATTAGAATAGTAGGATCAATATCATTTAGCTTCACAGTTTAGTTCAAAGCTTCACAGGGGTATGCTAGGATCTACATACACTTAAAGCACTAAAATCAATATGATTAATTCAATATATGTTGAATAGTCCGATGAAAATTTAAGTTGTCTGTTTTTCATTTCTATTTCTCTAATCTCTCTTGTCCGCAATATGGTGACTGGTTCTCGTATTGCCATCAGATCATTTCTCTGCCGCCTAAGTTCCTGCCAGGTTCTTCCAGTAACTAAAGCACCTTTTTCCACTAGACGTCGCCGCAGGCATTCTAAAATCACCCGGACAACGGAATCAATGGCTTGTTTTTTTGCATCATTTTTCTATTAGAATATCAGAGCTCCCTCATTACTCGGTCCATCCAATTTCCAAATTACTTTGTCTTATTTTCCTCCCGACAAGAAAAAAAGGGAAATAATTGGACACACCCTGAGTCAGAATACTACAGTTAATAATTGAAAAAAAAACCATTAAGGGAAGAATTACAGAGGATGACCAAGGATGAATTATTAGGAGCAAGTTTTGGAAGATGTCAGCACAAAGAGCGAGGAGGGAATGAAGAGACTGGCAGAGAGGAAGAGATTGCAGAGCTGTTACAAAACAATCCTCGAATAGAAAAATGCGATAATGATGAGTTGTAGTTCCAATTATTGTGGCAGTCAAATATATACAATATTATTGCATGATACACTGCGTGACAGCCGATTGATTGATGGACCTCTCCGTGGGAGGGGTCCGTGGGAGGGGTCCGTGGGAGGGGTCCATTGAAGGTGGGCATGGAGTAGGTCGGGGATACGTGAAATGTGCTGTTTCACGGCAGAACCAGAATTTGCGTGTAAACACGACATGTGTTCGTGAAAAAAAGTTCGTTTCGCACTCTAATACATACTATAGTTAACAGTTTTCGCAGGTCAAGGTAGGATTATGATAGACACAGCATCATCCTGCCACTGTTACAAGTCTAAGCCTCGCTTCACTCGTGACTAAATGCCACCAAACTACAAATTACTCTAATCTAGTCTTCCAGTCCAAATGCTGCTGATTCTCTTCCATCGGTCCAGCACATTTAATCTGTCCTCCCTCTACCAATTCTCACCTCTATCATACACTTCAGCATTCCCACTGCACGTCACTTAATATAACCAGCAACCCCTTCCCCTGACTTCGTGGGTTTTCAAGCTTCAACATTCCCGTTTTTCATACGATACCTAACACAATATTCCTTCAAAATAGAAAATCTTAAGGGAGAGAAATTCGGTACAATATTGGAGTGGTGCTAGACATTTTATGACTTTGACTGACGTCGATTGATCAAAATTGGACGTACATGTGGGAGATAATATGAACAGCCACTCCAGGAAAATTTTTTATGACTATTATTATTGCTAATTGAAGAATTAAAATTGTAGTTATGTATTGCAAATGTATATTTATCCCTAAAAAAGGCGAAAAAATTAGATCCGATTTTTGAAATTAAGTGCAGAGGACGGATTACAGATCGTGGCTATCCTCTCGAACACGTGATAGAGAGGATAACAAAGGAATTTTCATCAAAACCAATCCTAAAGCTATTGAAAGAAAATTTTCCTCTAAATACATGATCTAAATGTGACGATATAACACTTTTTTACAAGCAACTTGAGCGTATTTAAGGCAATAGGATTTGAATAAGATACTCTCCGATGAGCTACAAAGTGTGCCTAACTGTGGGATTACCCACCTTTTTATAATATTTATTCGAAGAGAAAACCTTATTAATGTGTAAAACATTGGATAATATGAATCTTTCACTTTATCACGCGAATCTCTTAGTAGTATGCATTAGTTTCAACAATAGTTTAACGAACTCCGTTGAAGGACACTCATCTCCTTCTCCTAAATTGAGCTGACATCGCATGGAGCCTTCTTGGCCCACACAGAGGCAACTCCTCCTCGCAGCCCATAAGGAAGCTCGACCCCTTCCGTAAGTCTCCAATCCCCGACCACCCCCAAGCAACCAGCCCATCTCTTTCTTAATTCCCCATCGCTCTCCCTTCCCCTCTCTCCTCCCCTCTCGCTCATTCCCACCTGAAACTGCTCCCCACTCCATCCTCGCCACTCGGACCCCCAATCATCCCCCAGAATCCCTTTCTTCCCAGCGGCCTCCGGGGGTGACGCCGGGAGGGCGGGGCCGGGGCTCAACGCAGCAAAATAGACAAGTGGGGAGAGAGAGCGATCTAGGTGTCCATCTATTATTTATCGAAATCCGACGGGTAAAAAAAGGGAGCACTGTAAAAAGTGACTCAGAATGAACGGCATCTTGTATTTCAAAACCCATTCCTCGTCTGCTCCGTGCGATTCGAAATAGCGACTGCGCCGTGCTGGACAACGTTCGACCTCTCCCGGCCAACGCCTCTGAATCACAATCGGGGGTTTACGAATCCCTTAGAAACGATCTTTCGGTGCTAATGTTGATCCAGGAGGTTATTGCCGGAATGTTGAAGATATAACTGCAAAATCCTAGTTGGAACACGTTTAGAGAACAAAACTTACCCTAGGATGCGTAAACAACCATTAATGACCTATTAAGTGATAGGCATACCAAAAGTGACAAAAATACTACATAGTAATACTGGAGTGAACTTAAATAAGTCCCCACGGAAAGCTTCAACCCGAGGTGTAAAGTGTATTCATGGTGTAAGAAGAGCCCTGAAGACACTGGTGGAAGAAAGCGCACAACTGAAGAACACCAGAGTGAGAAGGAGGAACTAACTCAAACAGAAACTGTTATGTCATGAAGGAATACAAAAACTCTAGATGACAATAAAATATGGTGGATTGTTGCAGGATACCAATTTCCGATTTATCGCTGTTGACATTGCAATTTTCAATTGAAAAAATACAGTTGCAAATTAGGGTCGCGGTAGTCCAGGGGTTGGACTACTGACCGGAGGGCCCGGGTTCGATTTCCGGGCAGGACTCTCTGGCCACTCTCGGCTCCACCTTAGCTATGTGATTTTTCGGGTGCCAGATCTCCCTGGGAAACCATAACTGACACACGGAAAGGAACCGGCCCCCCGACCCTGATGTGTGAATTTCACGCGCCTTCGGGCTTAGTACTGGGTGAACTCTATCAACACCTACCATAATGACCTTAAGGTTGATTATTGTTTATGATTTTTAATCTGCTAAATATGTGATTCGCAAAGCACAAAATTAACGCTGAAAGTTATTTCCATCCGTCCTGAATGAAGACGCATATTGTTAGACATACTACAGAAATACGGTTATTGCTTACGTTAGACGCAAAACAGACGAATTTCCGAAAAAGCAACGTAACATTTATTTTCATTTATTCCTTGCTAAATTAAGTGAACCAACACTCATTCATGGATTAAGAATGACTCAGAAGAGGTGGAAGCAACCTGGAAAAACAAATCCCAAAGAAAGTAAGAATGACAGTATCCAGAATAAAAAAAATGGGATGAAAACCATTAGGGAAGAAAACATGAGTGAGACCAACTCAATAAAGCAAATGAGGAAGGAAATGAGAGAATATTGAAATCACCTTTCAAGATGTGTATTACGTCTACCTTTTCTTCCAGTGTTAAGAGACGACAGCACAACAAACAATCTCCAATATTACCTCGTGCCTATTAAACTCGCGAACCAACATCATGGCTGGATCGGAGCTCAAATTCCGGTCAAAACAAATGATTTTTTTCCACACCTCCGCGCATTATCAGCCGGCAAAGAAAGAAGAGATAAGAACGACGGGAGGCGACCGACAAGAAGACGACGACATTTCATGCCAACCTTCTCACTCCGGGTTTCTTCCGGTTGGTCCGCGCGAATTTAACTGCTGGACGCTCCCCCGCTCGCCGTTAAGCAATAAAAACCCCGATGATCATAATTCCATGGTGACATTAGGATGCCGGCGTCTCTCCTTAGCGAAGGAGTTTCCGCCCACGGCGCCCTCACTTCTCACCCCCCTCCTCCACCCCTTATTATTTTCCTTCTTCTCTTCTCCCCTTCCAACCCCTCTTCCTACCCAGCTGCCAGCCCTCCTCCCACGCATCCATCCAAGTCCTCTCCACGCTTCTCCCCTCCCCCATCTCAAGACCCGCTCCCCATCCAGCCTACGCCCCCCCCCACCCGGAGATAAGCCGGCGGATCTTCCCGCCGCCCGCCAACGCCAAAGAAAGCCTTATCCTTATTCATCATCTCCCGCCGCCGCCGCCCTCATTCCTTCCTTATATCCCCACCCACGTCTCCTCTCCAGGATTTCTCCCTCCGCCCCGCAAACCCCTTTCTCGCCCCTTCCATCCGACCCACCCCCGCACGCAATTTCCAACTCTCCCCTCCTCTCCGCACATCTCATCCATTTCCCTCACCTAACTGCACCCTCCCTTCATCTTCTTTCTCTTTTCGCGCTCAGAGAGAGAGAGGCAGGCCTGCTCCCTGCCATCCCTTTCTGCCGCCTCCCATCTCCCCTTTATCTCCCGTCCCCTCTATTACGCCCCCAGTTGCCCGTCGTCTCTTCCACCCTCGTTCTCCGCCCCACCCAACCTTTCCTTCTTCGCTCTTTCTCTCTCTCTCCCCTCCACGGCTATTCGCTCCAGCCTCGCACCTATCTGCCGCTCGCTCGGAAATTGCGCACCCGACCTCTAAAGCAAAGTTTGGCCGCGAGATAAAGAATTCCTTGGTAGTTGATAACACTCCCAAAGCATTTACCTAAATGCATTCTGCTTGCGTATAAATGAAGGTTTCGGCAATCAGTAGTGATGCATTAAACAATCGAAGTCTGAATAAGCAGTTCTGTTAAGAGTAGTCCAATTGTCAAGGTAGTTTTGCGATGGACTCAAACACAAACGATTCTAAATTTATAAGCGCCGCCTGGGTCAAGGCTGAATATCCTAAAATCACAAATTGCTACCCTTCAAGTCCGAATAATTTCTGCATCCTGTCATTTGGTCCAACATGCCTCGTGTTTCCCTTCCTATGCCTCCTACCTAACGTTTTTTTCCCTCAATCGCAATAATTAACATTTGATTGCCACTCAGTATGTCTGCATTATCTATTATTTTTATATTGATTTTATGATTATTGTAAATAGATTAAAAAATTGCTATTTGAATAGTTGGCAATTCCGTTTCTGGGAAAGCTAAGGCAGAATTTCGGCCAGTTTTTCAATCACTATACGTATTAATAAGCGTTACATTTTCCGGTAACAGTATAGTGACCGGTCGTAAACAAATGTATTTTAATGCACTCCATCTGCGTGCAAGATACTTCTTCCTATTTCCACGGAAATTCAATTCAGTTCCTGGCTGGACGGTTTCCTGAATTGTTTTCTTCAAGGATCGGGCAATAATCCTTTATTTACCCCAAATATAGGTGTCTCATTTCACACTTACGCTAATAGATTGGTTTTGTGTATTTTATTGTAATTTGTTTTTAAAGCACTATTTTTATTCAATGTAAACTATAATTTGCATTACTTTGAGCACAGCACTGAAAAATTAAACATTCCGAACTTACTCATCACACTGACAAAGGGGTAGGTAGCTGATGGAACTAGTTAACAAGTCAAGTTTCAATGTTGATCTCATAAGGACTGTGATTTCTTAAATACGGAACTCACAGTCATCAAGACTGGTTTCCCTCATTCCCGCGTCCTCGGCAAATATTCCGTCAGGTTCCTTTCGTACCGATCTTTAATACGGAGCCAAATTTCTCAGTGATAAAACGCCTCTGAAAGCCTCTCTATCGCCCAATGCAAAGAAAGATGTGAATTTATCCGGGTGCATAACTCACCTTCCTGCTCCCCATATCCCCACTCACTCCAGGAATACCTCCGAAGCACCCTCGACCTCCCCGTCCTCTCCCCTCCCTCCCTCTCCCGCCTTCTCTTGGCTTCTTCCCGTTGTCTTTCCTCTTCCTCCTTCCCTTCCATCCACGCCAACTCCTTCCCTCCTCCTCTCAGCCCATACATCCTCCCTCCTCTCATTTTCAGGTGGTCCCAGTGAAGCCGAGGGAGGGAAGGGCCGGGTACTAGGCCTTGGGGGAATAAGGGACCACAACCAAGAGCTGCGTCTCCGGAAGAATTCGGTACATTTTTCTTTTGGAGCGAGGGTAAGTACTTATAAAGCTTTCGAATCTTACAAAACAAACGATTCGACAATCTATTGTTGTCAAATGCAATGGCTTTGCACGTTTTGGAGTAATTATATCACGGCTCCACACTTATCATCGGTCCTATACATCAGGCATAAATAAATATAAATGTTATAAGGAATTAAATTAAAAATATAAAATGTCACAAAGCAGAGATATTCTATCAATACTAGAGGAGTTGCGGTGTCGTATTTGTCAGAGCTCTCACAACTACATCTACACAATACTCCGAAAGCCGGGCGTCTGAGGGAACTTCGATGGAGGGAGCACCGTGAGTAAAGAGATTTAACTACGTTTCGCATGAGCTGCTTTTCCTAAACCTACGGTTACGACAGATTATGATCCTTTATACTCATAAAAATATTTTAGTGCATCGGCACGGAAGATCGAAAGACCCGTGGTTCAAATCCTGGTCAAGTAATTATTTTTTCCCTTGTGATCTGCTCGATTTCGCCTTTCCCACCTCTCCTGTGTTCGTCCTCTGTGTGTTCCTATCTCTTTTCCTTATTTCGATATCCACGTGAATGAGTATTTGTTCCCCGAATGGCGGGTTTCCGTGTTTGAATGTATATATCAATGCAATAAAATGCATGATACGCATGGATGCATGCATTCATATGATGGAATTTTTTTCAAGATATTGTTTTGTTTTCGGGAATTTAGGCAATTTTATTTCGTCTTTAGATGTCCAGTATCAATCACCTACGTGGAAAATCGAATTTTTTTGAGTGATGCTAGCAGGAACGTTAGGTGAGAGAAACCATACCAAATACAAATTTTCGGTCGAAAATTACGGGGTTCGGTAATAGCATAGCCTTGCAGTCATCATGAATTCACGATATCGATACGTTTCATCATTGAACGTTCTCAAAACACTACAGCTGATTTGATCAGCTCATTAAGATCAGTCCGATGGGTCAACCGCACGATTAGAGATTATCATTAAGCAAACACGGTATGTGATCTCGAATTCAATTAAGACTCGATTTTGACGCCATATGTTTTGGCGCCAATTTCAGCGGTGACCCAAGAAAGAGAGATAAGCACGGTGCAAAACGATCAAAAGTCGCTTCGGCGTACAGATGTAAAATGTTTTTGAAAGAGATTATCATCGGTATGTGGAATTATGTTTTCTTTCAGGCCGACCGAACCATTGCACTGAGTGAAGTAAATGCCACCTGATGGGATTCTGTGTAGTTGCCAAAGTGAATCCTCAAAATCATATAAATGGTCCATAATTAGCCACGAGGAGGTTTTCCTGAAAATGAATATTCAAGTTCAGAAGAAAATTAATCTTTTTAACTTCGTCTGCTGTTACATGGTGAAACCTTCGTCAAAACCTTCAGCTAGCAACAGGGGCCCTCCCATTCAAAACCCACCCTCCCTTCTTCCTCGTCATCGGTCACATTCTCTCTATGCTTTCTGGTTCTTTCTATGGAAGTTACGTAACTCTAAAGTCTTTGATTTTTTTCAAGCATAACAAGACCTTTGACTCATAAAACACAACTTTACCATTAACGTCAATGTTATCGATAAAAGACGACCATCTCCCATGCACCATTCGCGATTTATATACAAAGATATGCTGCACAACATGCATAGACATCGACATAAATATCCCGGGATCCACCAAAAAGGTGCGTGGCAGGAGCGAATGCATTGTATATATGCAATATATTGTAGCAATCATTTTGATCATATTCACCATTTCAAATTAAATCATGTCACCTTAAAAATAGATATGGATTGAAGATCAACCTCCGGGATGAAAATTAAAATCCCACTTCCGACTCCTCTCTCTCAGGCCCACGATACAAAATGACTGTGAGTTTAGTGCATGTCCTCATGCCGTACGTACTCGTATATCCTTTTTCATTCCTTACTCTTATATGCGAGGTGATGACGCTTACATCCGCCGCAGTCCCTGACCCCAGAGTGTTTTGAAGCGCAGCTCGTGCCTAACGCACGCGTATGTAGATCACCATGCCTCCTCACTCCTTCCGTGGATTCCCACTTCATCTACTTCCACCCATAATGCCTCATCTCCATTTCTTCCATCCTAGCTCCCTCCGCGTGGCGTAGTACCCTAGGGCGGGGGGTGGGCGTGGGGGAATGGGGTGTCTAGGAGATGAGGCGAGGGTGAGGGGGGCAGGACTAAATGCGGGCGGGGGTGGACGAGAAGCTCGATGTGGGCGGGACGGAGGGGGAAGGGAGGAGAGCGATGCAGAAGTTCCATAAAGGAGAAGAGAACGAACCAGTTCCAAGAAAGCTGAGAACTCCCGAGATAACCCCACGCATCTCGCCCTTCTCGGCGCCCCCATTCACAAACCCTCTTTTTCCTACCGGGGGCTCCCGAAATGCAACCCCTTTCTCGAACCAACCCCATCCCTTTCCGCTCCCACCAACCCACCTCCCCTGTCGATGCCCTCCCCCCCTTACTCCTCTCCCCTTTCCCGCGTGCGCCGTAAACCAGACTAAAAGAGGGGCCCCGAGCAAACAAAGGATTCCATCTTCCACCCGCCTCCCTTGTTCCTCAGATTCCGAATATCCTTTCTCCCCCGCCTTCGCCTTTCTTCCTCCCTCTCTCAATCTTCCACAGCTCCCTCCATCCTCCCTCTTCCTCCCTCTTCCTCCCTCTTCCTCCCTCTTCCTCCCTCTTCCTCCCCCTTCCTCCCTCTTCCTCCCCCTTCCTCCCTCTTTCTCCCCTGCCTCCGCCTGCACACAAGGAACACACGCGCACATCACTCCTCCCGCTCTATTGTTCGTTTGTTGCGGTTGTCATGACGTCGATGTACGCGGAGCAGGAAGGACGCTTAGCAGCGAAAGACAAGGTGGAGGGGGGGGGGGAAGGGGAACGGTGGAAATTGAATAAGCAACAAACGATCGGTGACAATGAGCTACGACACCTTACTTCATGCTCTCCACAGCTCCGCGGGAGACGAAACAGTACCAATGCGCATATTTTATGACACGAAGATGCCTTGGCATGCCACAGTATTTGGAGGCGAGATATTTATTTTCCTTTTCGTTCTGGAATTGAGCGTTCAAATGCAATAGCACCCAGGAGTAGGGTACATCCTAAGACTTGGCTCTAAGACATGCAAAGAAAATGCCGCGCAATCACTGCGCAATTTTTCTCGTGTTAATTAAACCTTCACAAACTCTATTTCCGTCCATCTATAGCTCTTTGCTTTTCACCTGTTCATGAAGTGCTCATTAAATGTTCGGTAACTCTTGGGGATTCCTTTCAGTGACTGCTAAAGATGCGTTCACGAACTGCGCGTGAAGATCTTCTGCTCGGGAACTCTTCGCGGGAAATGCTATTTTGGCCAACTCGGAATTAGGTCATAGCCGATTCGACGTTGGAAATAGTCACAAATACAAACCTAGCCGAGGGGTGCATAACTGTGTGCGCAAATATTAATGCATCTGTGAACTTTCTTAACTTTCCAACGGAATTACTATGTAGGGTGGTCGGCAGCATGAAGACGCATCGTTGGCTAGGGAACGGAAAAAACTCCAAAGAAACGGAATCATACTTCCCAATCTCCTTCTTAGTCATCTTACACGGCAAATTAAGCGATGGTTGCTCCAATGCCTGATGGATTTCATATTTCGCAAAGGTGATTTAAAACTAAATGGTGTATTTAAATACTTCTTCGTGGAAAACATTCCGGACAAGAGAGAGTAGCATTAGGTTATTGAAATCAATCAAACGATTAGGTAGACCACGGAACAATGAAAGCAAGATATTCCGCCTGGGATGCAGCTGGATCAATCGGATGAGCAAAGTGTCGATAATGAGAGTCAGGGACCTAAATAATTTACATTCTTAGAGCCTTGGACATACCTTTCGAAGCAATTTTTCAATGCTATTTCATCCCGTTCAATTAATTACCATCCTTACGTTCGTACTGCTTTCACTCCACTCACCATCCCCTGAATGTTTTGCATTCCTGCCACTAAGGAAAAACGTGCTCCAGATATGTTTTAATTAAGAGCATAATATTCCTGCATTAAAAGCATCTCTGCGTGGGTTATACATGTTTCTCTTGATTCTTCCATAATTTTTGATCCTAATTCTTGGTATAATATTCAGACGCTTTAAAATTGGTGGTGAAAAAAAGTTTCTGCAAATCACCTTATGACTCAACTAAATCGATTGTATTTACTTGCATGTAATTGCAATGCGTTGATCAAAAAAACCAGAATCAACACTGATGACATCAATAGAGTATTTGGCAAGAAGTACTTATTCCAGTAATAACATACTTCGAGCGGAAAAAGAGACAGAAGTATCTACAGTATTTAACCTATAGTTATCTCAAAGCTTGCGCCAAATCTTTTTAATATTTCTTGATGCATTATCCAGGAAAATTCAAAGGGTTAATCTAAAAAATGAAAATGATAATAGCAATACTCATGCAGCTTTTATTACGGATTACATTTACATTTTATACATTTATACGGATAATAGCCGCGCTTTAAAGCCAAGGGTTTAAACTTAATTTTTTTACATTAAAAGGATCGCCCACTCTTCAGCGGTTACCCAGTGATCCCTAATCTTCAATCTTGCTAGTCTTTTTCATTTAGAATATAATTTTATATTATTAGAGCTCTTCTAGCTCTCCATGTTGCCCTAGGTCGCTCGCACATTCATCTCACTGGGGCGGTGACCTCTCTTGGAGAACAGGCAATATTTTACTATCCATTCTTATCACATGGCCATACCACTGAGGTGCCATTTTGATAAATCCTTTCTCTATTCGGTCCCTCCAAGCTCTTTCTCTTTTTTAACTCAACAACCCGAAGGCCGCTTTGTCACGTGATGGCAGTGTTCACCCGACGGCGTGTGAAATTCACACATCAGTGGTCATGTCCTATCCATATGCCGCCTACAGTTTCCCAACCGAAAAATCAAACCGCTCGCGTATACCCAGAATGGCGTGCCCGAGAATCGAACTCGGGTCGTCCAGGCAGTAGTCCAACCCAATATTCACTATACTACCACTCGAATAGGAATTCATAGATGTGAACTTACAGAGATTGTGTCTAGCATTCTCCTGTAATTTCATATCGATTGACCTTGTACCTGAGCAGTACTGGGTGAAGAAAAGCAGTCAGCGGGTCACGAAAAATATTAATTTTACGTACTCCATCCGATGTGGTAACTTCAAAATGCAAAAATAATTAATAAGCATGGGAAGATATTTAACAAATTATCAGCTGAGAAATCAGAGATACGCTTCCTTGGTATAGGACAATAAAAAGGTGTGCATATAACTCCTTCGCAGACCACAGCATCCCTCGGCCAAAAGGATTTTATTGAACAAACGATATCTTTCCCACATGGCTGAAGTATTATTGGAGAACGTTTTTTCGGGAAGTTTCAGCATTGTAGATTTATATGAGGAGTCTCGAGAATATGGCACCATCCCCGCCACGATATTGAGGAGTCCATCCTACTGCCCCCCTCCCCCGGCTCGCCTCTCTCCAAACCCCCCTTCTAACCATCCAGTCCTGCTTCGTGATGCACACCTCCCCCCCCCCCCCCGAGTCGGATTTCCCCAGGCGAGAGACAGCCGACTCATCTGGGTAACTCACTCACTCGCTCACTCCTCCTCCTAGGGTGGGGCTAGGGTTGATGGCGTCGAGGCACTTGCGTAAATTCCTCTTCGACTCACCCCGCCGTCGCTATCACTCCCCTCGCTCCGAGGTGCGTCATCAACGTGGTTATGTGAGCACATATATCACCGCCTTTTTTGTTTCACCTTTACCCTCATATGCCTTATTTCACTCTCCATACCAAAGTCTACATTCTCACACTGAAATTTTTCCTCGCTATTTTCTCCTTTCCATCCGCCCCCGCTCATCATATTGCATGAATAATGCAATCATTCAAGTCTAATTTTGTCATATGAAGGTTATTTTGAAGTTCTTCGCAAAGGGGGAGGCTCACTGACAAGTGAAACACAAGAACAATGGTATACAAACAGACAAACACACACACATTATATATATATATATATATATATATATATATATATATATATATATATATATATATATATCTACATCTCATCTACATCTACATAATACCCCGCAAGCCGCCGCAAAGGCGTGTGGCGGGGGGTGTTAGGTCACCAACCGTAAAAAGGAAAAATACCACATACCAAAAAAAAAAAACAACACGGAAAATTACACCCACAGCAGCGCACACACTCATGCAAAAATCCCTTCATCCAATACTCATGCAAACACATATACCGCAAAACAACTAAAAAACCTGCACCCCGTGATGCAGCACGAAAGCCATCCTACAACACGGAAGCCAGGACACAACAAGCAAGAAATTGAAACATCACTACCACATGAAAATGCACCACGAAACACTCTACCCCCAAAGAGTCTATAAAAGGCAGGGAATGCGACCCAACGTTGCAGGTAGCAGGAATTTCCCTCCGCGCAGAGGGACGTGGGATTGAAAGGGAGACTTAAAAACAGATGAACAGAACACTAATGAGGTCATTCGGAAAGAATGGGTTATTATAGCAAAACACATAAGGTTAGTGGAAGAGCATGCATTTAAATAGAACTAATTATTTTTTAGACGCTGAGGGTGGCAAGTGGAATTTTTGCTATCTATAACCCTGCAGTTGCTATCCCGTATTATCCGTGGGAGGAAGGAGTCCTTGAGTCGGCTAGTTCTGGCATCTATTTCCCGAATTTTATATGCATGATCCAAGCGACCAATGTATGTAGGAGTACGAATAATTTATATATATATATATATATATATATATATATATATATATATATATATATATATATATGTGTGTGTGTGTGTGGGTCGTGGTAGTCCAGTGGGTAGAGCTGGGCTCTCTGGGCACCTGCAGCTCCACCCAAGCTAAAGTGATTTTTCGGGTACCAGGTCTTCCTGGGAAACCATAACCGGCACAGGGAAAGGAACTGGCCCCCCTACCCTGATGTGTGGATTTTCACACGCCGTATAGGGCTTAGTACTGAGTGATCTCTACCATCACCTACTAAACCGACCTTGGGGTTGATTACTGTGTTTATGGTTCATATATATATAGTATGTATTAGTAGATGGTAGAGTTCACCCGGTACTAAGCCCTATACGGCGTGTGGCATTCAGACCTCGGGTTAGGGGGGGCCAGTTCCTTTTCCTGTGCCAGTTGTGGTTTCCAAGGACAATCTGGGACCAGAAAAATCACACATCTTGGACGGAGCTGAGGGTGCCCAGAGATGCTGGCCCGAAATCGAACCCGGGCCCTCCCGGTCAGTGGTCCAACGCTCTAACCCTGGAATACCACTACCCCTTATATATATTTATAAGCTACCCCCTATATATATATATATATATATATATATATATATATATATTTATATATATATATATATATATATATATATATAACCCTCCCCGAACTACAACCTTGACGTGGTGGAAGGGCTTGTGCGTTCCGATGACCCCTAGAGCTGTGCTGGCGGGAGTAATAAAAAATTGCTTCTGGTAGGGTCACCCATGCCAGATAGGTCGAAGGTTAGGAGCCAGACGAAAGGTACCAGGTCTTCCTGGGAAACCATAACCGGCACAGGGAAAGGAACTGGCCCCCCTACCCTGATGTGTGGATTTTCACACGCCGTATAGGGCTTAGTACTGAGTGATCTCTACCATCACCTACTAAACCGACCTTGGGGTTGATTACTGTGTTTATGGTTCATATATATATAGTATGTATTAGTAGATGGTAGAGTTCACCCGGTAC
The DNA here is from genome assembly GCF_022747635.1 of Hetaerina americana. Taxonomy (NCBI): domain Eukaryota; kingdom Metazoa; phylum Arthropoda; class Insecta; order Odonata; family Calopterygidae; genus Hetaerina; species Hetaerina americana. The sequence goes on from NW_027286763.1 coordinate 17,446,730, forward strand.
TAAGCCCTATACGGCGTGTGGCATTCAGACCTCGGGTTAGGGGGGGCCAGTTCCTTTTCCTGTGCCAGTTGTGGTTTCCAAGGACAATCTGGGACCAGAAAAATCACACATCTTGGACGGAGCTGAGGGTGCCCAGAGATGCTGGCCCGAAATCGAACCCGGGCCCTCCCGGTCAGTGGTCCAACGCTCTAACCCTGGAATACCACTACCCCTTATATATATTTATAAGCTACCCCCTATATATATATATATATATATATATATATATATATATATATATATATTTATATATATATATATATATATATATATATAACCCTCCCCGAACTACAACCTTGACGTGGTGGAAGTGCTTGTGCGTTCCGATGACCCCTAGAGCTGTGCTGGCGGGAGTAATAAAAAATTGCTTCTGGTAGGGTCACCCATGCCAGATAGGTCGAAGGTTAGGAGCCAGACGAAAGGTAGTCCACGCAGCGTCTGTTCCTCAATGAGGCGGCTGCAATGGCGTCTGACCCCAGTGGGGCGGTCAGTAAGTGATGGTGTCACGTTAAAAACACTATTGAGGAAGGCAACGGGAAACCACCTCAATTATCACTCCCAAGAAAAATATGATGGACGATAGAGATATTTTGAGTCCTGGCAACCACGGGGCTCGGCCCAATCGGCCGTGTGTCGTGCCCGGCAGCGGGGGAGGCAAGGCTTCCGCGGTCGTCATCCCACGAAACCCTTGCAAGAAAAAACCAGCAGCAGCAGGACAGAAGACACAGGAGAAGAAGACCACATTAGTTAGAATAGGAACTTGGAATGTTAGGACAATGATGAGGACAGGGAAATTGGAGAATGTTAAGCGAGAGATGGAAAGGGGAAATATAGATATTTTAGGTCTATGCGAGGTGAGATGGAAAGATAGCGGGGATTACTGGAGTGATAAGTATAGAATAATATACAGCGGTGGGGACGAGAGCCAACGAGGGGTCGCCATAGTATTAAATGAAGAGGTAGGAAGAAGCGTAGTCAACATAGAGCAGGTAACGGATAGAATACTACTAGTGGAGATAAAAGCAGAACCGACGAACTTAGTTATTATCCAGGTATACATGCCACCGAGCAACCATAAGGAAGAAGAGGTCGATAGGATATACGATCAGTTAGAGGACATGATTGCATGTGTTCCTGCAGGGAAACATTTGATAGTGATGGGGGATTGGAATGCGACAGTAGGCGAAGGAAGAGATGGTGATGAGGTGGGGGACTACGGTTTAGGCACGAGGAATGACCGCGGGGAGAAAGCAGTTGAGTTCTGCAGGAGACAGGGGTTAGTTATCACCAACACTTGGTTCAGACACCACAAAAGACGCAGGTATACATGGAAAATGCCAGGTGACTCAGGAAGGTATCAGCTAGATTACATCCTGGTTAGACACAGATTTAGGAACAGTGTGATCAATTCCCACAGCTTCCCGGGAGCGGATGCGGACTCAGACCACAATTTAGTTGTTATGAAATGCAGCGTACGTTTCAAAAAGATAAGGCAGGGGCGGCGAGTTAGAAAATGGAATATAGAAGCATTAAATGGTTTGAAAAGGAAGGAATACAAATAGGTGGTAGAGGATATCATGGAGGATGGTAAAGAGCTAAGCACCATCGAAGAAAAATGGGAAAGTATCAAGAAAGGGTTGTCTAAAGCCGCCAAAGACACTATTGGAACCGTTAACACTAAAAGGACTAGGAAACCATGGATCACGGATGAGATGATTACAAAGATGGATGAGCGGCGAAAATGGAAGAATATAAATACAGAATTAGGCAAAATGAAGTACAAAGAATTGAACAATAAATTGAGGCGGGCAACAAATAAAGCAAAAGAAGCATGGTGGAAGACGCAGTGCGAGGATATGGAAAGTCTGCAGAGGAAGGGTGAAATCGGTGCGCTGTACAGCAAAGTTAAATCTTTATCGGGAAGTAAGAAAGGGAGATCAACGATAGCAGTTAGAGATAAGGCGGGTAAGGTAATAGTTGACGCAGGGAAGATCCAAGAGAGATGGAAGGAGTATATAGAAGAACTGTATAGTAAATAACTCAGACCAACAAAGTTAGACATTGAAAAAGAAAATGACGTAGAGGAAGACAGCTTAGGTCCAGGCATACTAGACAATGAGATAGAAAGGACATTAAGGGAGATGAAACTAAATAAGGCCGTGGGGGTAGATAACATTCCCGTGGAACTTTTAAAATGCTTAGGAAAATGTGGGAGGAAGAGGCTATATGGGCTGATCCGTAGCATTTATGAGGAGGGAATCTGGCCGGAAGACTTTGTGAGATCCGTTTTAGTTCCTATTCCGAAAAAGGTAAAGGCCACGTCATGTGAGGACTATAGGACAATTAGTTTGATATCCCACGCAGCTAAAGTTGTATTCAGGATCATAAACAAAAGGATAGAGTAGGGCAAATGATTACTTAGGGGATGATCAGTTTGGGTTTAGGAAGGGGAGAGGTACGCGTGATGCCATTGCAGTAATGAGATTATTAATCGAGAGGAATATAGAACACAACCAGGAGGTATTTGCCTGTTTCGTAGATTTCGAAAAAGCGTTTGATAGAGTGAATTGGGAAAAACTAATGAGTATTCTGCAGAAAATAGGAATAGATTGGAGGGAAAGGAGGCTAATCCGCAACCTGTACATGTCTCAGACTGCTCAGGAGAGAGTGAGGAACGGGGAGTCCGGTTGGGCAGAGGTGTAAGGCAGGGTTGCCCATTATCATCGTTGCTGTTCAACCTGTATGCAGAGGAAATGATCAAAGGGGCATGGGAAGAACTCGAGGTAGGAATTAAAGTGGGCGGGGAATTCGTAAAATCAGTTAGGTTTGCTGATGACCAAGCTTTAGTTTGTCAGTCAGCCAAGGGGCTGCAAGCATTGCTGCGAGAATTGGAAATTCAGTGCGACAGGTATGGGATGAGAATCAATATTAATAAAACAAAGGTTATGCGATTTTCTAGAAAGAAAAAGGCCAAGCTTAAAATTAAAATAGGAGGGCAAAAACTAGAGCAGGTAGAACATTTTACGTATCTCGGTAGTGTTTTGGACCAACCCGGTCAAAGTAGTAGGGACGTAACGAGAAGAAATGCGCTAGGCAAAGCCGACCCCGTTGGCGGCGGGGTAACGTCCTCGTCTGCCATTCCAAGGGTCGCGGGTTCGATTCCCGCCTGGGTGAATTTTCCTCCACCTAGGGCTTGGGTGTTTGTAAATGTGATCATTGTTATCGTTGTTAATAGTTCGATGTAAAGGCCAGAATGTGCTGTTTTCGGACTTATACTGAATAAATAAAATAAATAAATAAAATAAAGAGGCTTTCACAAGGAGGAGGGAGTTGATGACAGGGACTTTGAGTAAGGATGTTAAGAAAAGACTCGTAAAAACTTTGATATGGAGCGTGGCTATATACGGCGCGGAAACGTGGTCATTGAAGCAGGAGGATGGACGTAGACTGGAGGCTTTTGAAATGTGGGTGTGGAGAAGAATGGAGAAGGTGAAATGGACAGAGAAGAAAACAAATGAGGAAGTACTTGGTATGGTGGGCGAAGAGAGGGGTTTGTTGGGAGCAATCCTATGGAGGCAGGAAAAGTGGATGAAGGGGGTGTTGACCGGCAGTGGGATGTTGAAGACTGTGATAGAGGGTAGAATGTTGGGCAAAAGAGGAAAGGGAAGGAAGAGGATAGTGATGTTGGACGGGATGAAGGGAGGAAGAAAGTACTCAGAGATGAAGAGGGACCTGATATAGAGTAGGATGATGGATTTTGGGTTTTGTTAGGAGTAATAAAATTTTTGTTTGGTAGTTGTGTCCATCCAAAAACCTACCTTAACCGGTAGATTACCTTAAAAATATATATATATATATATACACACACACACGAGGGTCATCCGGAAAGTAGTACCCGTTCGTGAAATAAAGACACAAAAGTAAATATTAACAAACATAAAAAATTTTATTTGAAAGAGGATACTTTAAACTACTTCTCAACATAATCTCCAAGCAAATTAAGGCATTTGTCATAACGTGTGACAAGTTTCTCTATTCCTGCTGCATAGTCCTTCGCCGCCAGCTCATTGAGATACGCGAGGGACCCATCTTGCACAAATGTTTGCATAATGCAGATGGTGTTTAACAATTTCATGAACAATTGTTCGAGAAACATTGGGAAAATGCTCACAGATGTCATCAATTGTGACGCGCCGATCTTTCCTCACGAATTCGTCAACTGAGCTCACCAGTTGGTCTGTAATGACAGACGGTCTCTCCGAACGCTCATCGTCGTGTGTGTTCCCCCTCCCCATGTTGAAGTTGCGACACCACCGCCGAACAGACGACTCGTCCATTACATTGTCTCCATACACTTCCTTTAATTGGCGATGAATATCACATGGGCGAACGTTTCTTGCATTGAGGAATTTAATCACTGCCCTCACTTCACAACTGGCGGCGTTCTCAATTTTTTTAAACATTGTAAACAATCACAGAAACAACACAGGCAATGCTAGCGTCACGCAACTTGGCTCAGAGAAGGCAGACAAGCCACTGAAGCTATCTGACCTCGTCCAGCGGCTACTCGCGTCGTCAGCACTTCATGCGGCACGAACGGGTACTACTTTCCGGATGACCCTCGTGTGTATATATATATATAAACAATTATCATTAAACCTCATTAATAAACTTTCGGGTCAATGAGGCACTTCATAGAATCACAAGGCCAACTGTCTTTGGTCAAGTTTTAACGCTCTCTATGGATATACAAATTTTCGTTTCCTACCCATAAAATAGAAATGTTGACTGTTTTTAAAAGGTTCTTACAACTAAATGTGTAACTAATCGAGGAGCAGGAACTCATCAAAATTCTCTAACGCCTAGGTTAAATACCTAGGCGTTACCCTCACTCCCCGTCCCTGCTGGACGAAACACATATGGGGAATATGTGGACAAGGTAACAAAAAATTAGGATTTATTGGATGAGTACTAGGTAAATGTAATGAAAGTGTCAAAGAGAAATGTTATCTGTCGTTGGTTGGCCTCATTTAGAATATGCTGCAAGTATATGGGATCCTCAAGAAGTTGGATTAATTGCCGCATTGGATCGCGTGCAGCATAGAGGGGCTAGATTTGTAAAACGTTGTTATGATAAACTTAGTTGCGTATCCAAATCATTAGAGTAGCTAGGCGGTGAATCACTCACGGAACGAAGTTTGAATTTCAGATTAAATCTCTTGCATTAATTGGAATGAAGTCTCTTTAGCAGTGATGTTGAAAATGTATCATTACCCCCATCATATTACAACAGGAGGCATCATGTCAATAAAATGAGAGAGATAAGTGTAGAGCAGATAGATTCAGACGTCATTTTTCTACGCACGATAAGTGATCAGAATAGTTTCCGACCGCGTTAGGGTCATATTCGGGTCATAGTTGATCTTGTGCGTGTTTCCCCCCGTCACACAGCGGTGGCTTTCAGGGTGCTAAAATAACTAACTAAATAACTAAATCAATAAAGAAAAACCGTGAAACGCAGACAATAAATCACTGACGAAATACTGGAGCTAATGGGAGAGAGAAGAATGTACAAAAATACAAGGATTGAGGACAGATACGTGTGAAACAGAGGGTTGAGACATGCAAGAGCGAAAACGAGAGAAGAGTGGGAGAAAAATGAATGAGGACTCTCTGAGAAGAAGTGCAGCGTGACCTTGTTCAGGGAAAAGTTGAGGAAACTCCAACATAGATGTAAGAAATCAATTCAATGGACGTAGAACAAAAGTCAATGAAATATGCCTAAATAGAACTTTTTAAATTAAGATCTGAATCCAAATTACCTGCAAAAAATTAAATTCTGACACAGCTATGCAACCTAATATGTGACATGTATATGAGAGGAGAAAGACCGAAGGACTTAAAAGAAGAATACAATCGTCCCAAAGCCAAATGTGGGGAGAAAAGGGGAGAAAAATCGTAAAACCTCTGGTAAGGAAAAGCAGCTGAAGAATGGAGAAGAAAGCAGCTGAAGAATGGAGAAGAAAGCGGAATGATATTGGAGTGATCTGCAAGGAAGCAATTTTTATTAAAGAGTTAGTTAGTTATACACCTGTATATGTGTCATTACGAGAGACACTTAAGGAGAGCAATAAGAAGAGGGAAATTGATTGGATATACAAGGGGGTAGCCAAAAATATCAGGAATGTTGTTATAGATTATTTAGTTCTCAATATATTTACATTAAATTTTGTTCGCCTTCAAAGTATTCTCCATTGACCACAATGCACTTCTCCAAGCGATGCTTCCATTGCTTGAAACATTTCTGGAATTCATTTATCGGGATGTCCTTTAGGCCTTCTAGCGTTTTTTGTTTTACCTCCTCCACAGTGTCAAAACGCTTTCCTTTCATATCCCTTTTGAGTCTGGGGAACAAAAAGAAGTCACAAGGAGCTAAATCCGGTGAGTAGGGGGGTGGGCAATCGATGTCATGCCGTTTTTTGTCAAAAACTGCGTCACGGAGAGGGCGGTATGAGCCGGCGAGTGAGATGGCGTGGGACAAATTTTGCTGCAACCCTTTTCATATGCAAATCTTCAGATAGAACCCTCTGAATTGAACTCCATGACACTCCAGACATCTCACCGAGTTGGTCAATGGATCTGCTACGGTCTTCACGAATGGTTGCGTGATCAATGGATCTGCGTGAATCTGCGACGGTATTGCTTTTGTCGACGCTTTAGTCTGTTCTTGATGTTGAAGGGCGGCATGAACTAGTTTGGTCTTCAATTGACATTTCACCATTTTTACAACGTGTAAACCACTCGTAGACTCTGGTTTTGCTTAGGGAAGCTTCCCCATACTTGAGCATTCCAATAATTTCCGCGTATGATTTCCCCAGCAGGAAGCAACATTTCACTGCAGCGCGTTGCTCTTGATGATATCCCATCACGTTTTTCGCCGAAATGAAAAAAGCTGTTTCACTAAAACAGCCCTCACGGACGGACTGATCCAGTCACAGCGACGGCGCTGCGCATACTGATGCAGGTGGCGTGAGCCTGACGTACGACCGGCCGAACAAAGGCTTCCCCCACTCTCGCTCCCCACTATATCCCAATTTCCGTTACTTTTGGGTCCCCCCTCGTATTTTGAGGCGTGATAACTAATGAAAACCACATTTGAAGGAAAATGAAAGATTTACAAAAGTTGAAGACACGCCGGTAAAAGTGTATCGCGCTAAAAGGGAGTTGTTAAAAAAATTAAAAAAATTGCTCAAAATAATTTGTTTTTCTATCTTCTCCATGGGGTTTATCGAACGACTCAAGTACCTCAAGAGACAGGACGGCGACAATTCACTTGCCTCCACCAAGAAAAAACACAAACTGATATCAGACCCTACCGTAAGTCCCTCTTCATTTTGCATACAACTACACTTGTATACAAACTCACACTCCCACACACACACAGGGTCTTCCCCTGGGAGAAGCTGTATCGTAATATTTGGATGAGGCTGGTGCGCGGTATATCCACCTTGGGAGGGCGGGGGAAGAGGAGAGCGACTGGGGGTGGGGCGTTATCCTCCGCAGATCGTGTGGGGACGTAATTGAGTGGCGTTGAACCAATGGAGGTAGGATGGGGGGGGGAAGTAGGTGCTTAGGAATGGGAGCAGAACCGAGGGGATGATCTCGCTGAGGAAACACAAATAAATGAGCCAGAAGGATAAATGGAATTCGAAAAGACATTTTTATTTTCAGCACAAAATGAGGAGGACAGGGTTATAGGAAAGCTGATTGCTGCATTCGCTTCAACGTTTATCATGGTAGCGTGTCCATACAATATACTATATACCTATAGGATCGGAGATCTCGAGGAGAAAAAAAATGCTTATGTGTATCACCAGAAACAAATTTGAGATAGTCGTATCAAGAGTACGTAGAACATATTGGTACGAAAAACTACTCAGAGGAACACCAAGAGAAATATTTAGCGCAGAAAAGAAAATGCGTAATAAATGGGATATAAAAGGCTCTAATGAAATTAGAGACAGCTTTGGAATTGATAGAGAAATTGTAGCAACCACTCCTCTAATTTACAAATAATGAAAATCATAACCGGGTATTCAACTCCAGATAACTTCACTAAATAAATGTTGTCTAAAACTAATAAATAATTTGATGAATCCATGCTGATTTCTGGGAATTACCGTCGCGTAGTTTAGTTGGTTGACAATCAACTAAACTACGCGACGGTAATTCCCGGAAATCAGCATGGATTCATCAGATAGACGGCGCGGAAGCCTAAGGATTAATAAATAATTCATCAAATATCTGCCATGCTTTGAAATAAGAAAACTGATATTATTCTCAGATTGCTAGCAAAATACCTACACTTAGCGCATCAATTAAAATATATATTAGAATAAAACGAACAAGATTGATTTACTTAAAAAGTTCATTTGAAAACCATGAGAATGCTATCGCCTTCCATACACTTGAAAAACGATAACTCTAATGCGCAGTAGAGTTGACTTTGATTCTTTTCCTTAAGAAAAGTTCATTTAGCAGTATTTGAATAACGAACTTAAAAAGGGTACAACACTGGTTGAAATTCCCGAGGACCCCCAGGAAGATTATATAATAATAAAAGCAATCATAACTCAAATAGCTAAAGAAAATATGTAGACCCTGGGAAATCTTCGTGGAAAAACATTCACTGTAGCGAGCGACATTCCAGCATCCCGCCTTGTGAGTTTTCGCTTAACTACGGTGATTCTTATCTCATGCATACACCCTTACCATATTTTACCCGAGAGGAATAAAAAATCACAAGAATCGTTTTCAAAGGCATAACACTCGAAGGTGGCAGTTGGCCGGATAACATTCGAGGAATAGTGAGCAAATAGGGAAATGTGATGGAGTGATGATTTGCCCTTCGTTTCCTGGTCCTCGAGAATCAAGGACCGCGTTTGTTTCCGAAGGCTTCTTAGAAAGCTCGTTCCCCACGCCGCCGCCTATGTCACAACCCCTAATACCCTCCCGTACCACAACACGGAGTCGACGAAATTTCGCATGGATAAATCATTCAACTTCTTCCTCAACCTTGTCACCTCCAGCTGACACGCAAAATTCTGTAGTATGAGACATATAGCGGAAAGGGTATTTTTTGTATTTTTTTAGAACCTATTGAGCCACCGCTAGGTTATGTGGCAGGGGGTGAATGCACAACAGACTAAATTTGACCCGAATATTTTTATCCCTACCGCGCTCAGACAATGTTATTCTGATCCCTTATCGACCGTGGAAAAATGACATCTGAATCTATCTGATCTACACTTGATCTCTCTAATTTTAATGATATGATCTCTCCTACCGTTGTACGATGGGGATAATAATACATTTTCAACATCACTGCTAAAGAGGCGTCCTAATTTAGGCAGAATATTTAATCTGTAATTCAACTTTCGCTCCGTGAGTTATTCCAATCCTCTAATAATTTGGATTGCTACTAAGTTTATCATAAAAAACGTTTTACAAATCCAGCTCCTCAACGCTGCACGCGGGTTAGTAAGCTGTGCAATGCATGAAAGGGAATTCGGGTCATAGTTTTATACTTCAACATTGTAGATGAAAGTAGTGAACACAAAAAATTGAGTTAGGGAAATCTCCGGCTAGGGACTTGAGGCTTGTTTTTTTTCTAGGCGAGGAAGTGGCTCATGGACAAGCGGAGGAGTTAATGGAACGTGAACTGTGGACATCCCCACAGCTAACTTCGAGCAACTCTATCAATATCTGGAGGTGCCAGGATATTGTAATTTAAAATGACATCGAAGGAATACACGAAATTATCTATTCTTAAATGTGTTCGTGATTGGCAAAGTCAGACGAATGCAGTCTGCGCTTCTCACTAATACTCTGATGCTTCTTCATTTACCGGAGCTGGGGTTGATTTTTTAAATTTATCCTGATGACTGTCACTCATTGGCGCTTTTAACTTATATCATTGATGTGAGAACGCTCGATAATTGTGAGCGTCGTGTGGACCTCCCCATTTAAATCGCGAAGAAGATTCTGGATGATGGCGGGCTGCTTTCCCACGACATGGACTTCGTTTCAAAGAATGGGGATCAAAATTAAACGTTAATATTAAATATATATTAATGACATATTAGAGAACAGATATTGGAAAGTGTAGTCCAAAGGGATACATAAAGTAACTCTGAACAATCCAAGCACCTCTTCCCTGGAACTAATCTTTGGGAGTACACACTATACGGATGAGCCTACTCACCTCAAAGAAGCGTACTACGAGGGTCATCCGGAAAGTAGTACCCGTTCGTGCCGCATGAAGTGCTGACGACGCGAGTAGCCGCTGGACGAGGTCAGATAGCTTCAGTGGCTTGTCTGCCTTCTCTGAGCCAAGTTGCGTGACGCTAGCATTGCCTGTGTTGTTTCTGTGATTGTTTACAATGTTTAAAAAAATTGAGAACGCCGCCAGTTGTGAAGTGAGGGCAGTGATTAAATTCCTCAATGCAAGAAACGTTCGCCCATGTGATATTCATCGCCAATTAAAGGAGGTGTATGGAGACAATGTAATGGACGAGTCGTCTGTTCGGCGGTGGTGTCGCAACTTCAACATGGGGAGGGGGAACACACACGACGATGAGCGTTCGGAGAGACCGTCTGTCATTACAGACCAACTGGTGAGCTCAGTTGACGAATTCGTGAGGAACGATCGGCGCGTCACAATTGATGACATCTGTGAGCATTTTCCCAATGTTTCTCGAACAATTGTTCATGAAATTGTTAAACACCATCTGCATTATGCAAAAATTTGTGCAAGATGGGTCCCTCGCGTATCTCAATGAGCTGGCGGCGAAGGACTATGCAGCAGGAATACAGAAACTTGTCACACGTTATGACAAATGCCTTAATTTGCTTGGAGATTATGTTGAGAAGTAGTTTAAAGTATCCTCTTTCAAATAAAATTTTTTATGTTTGTTAATATTTACTTTTGTGTCTTTATTTCACGAACGGGTACTACTTTCCGGATGACCCTCGTATAAAAAGGTTTCTACCAAAGTTTCATTATACCAGTGAAAATACAATATGGTGTTGTAATTATTTTTCATTTATATGGTACTTTTGCATGAATGCAACCAACAAGACGAGGTTAAATTAAGAAATACGGATGAAGTATTAGAGTGTTAACCTTAACCACGAACTTCTCACGGAGCGTAAACATTGGAATATCTGCGGGTGCTCTATTGTGAGAGGTTGCATTTATAAAAATAAGAAGAGGATGATATTTTGCATTGCTGAGTTCACTGTTGTAATATGAGGCAAATATTTTTGATACTTTGGAGAAAATGTTACTATTTGAATCACATAATGTTCAAGGAATAACAACTAAACTCGTCAACATTTTGCAAGATGACAATCCTACAGCCAATATTGATTTTTTGTGGAACTCTACACCAAGATTTTGGCCCACTTGGTGACCGTCAACAGGAGTGACAGTTTGACACCTGTGAAAACAACAATGAAGAAGGACTGCCGGGGACTTGACCACGGGCAGTCCTTCGTCTTTCCCGGTGTCAAACTCCCACTCCTGTTGATGGTTCACCTATTTAACCTAAATATCGGTTTATCGGATTTTCATCTAACAAACTCACAGTAAGTGAATTCAAACTTCGAGAGATGCCGCCACAGTAGCTTTTAGCGGAGTCATTCGCTAATGCGCATTATAATGTAACATTGTCAAAGTGTAAACATCAATCGCCCCGGTCAATGCAAGTGATTTTTACTCTTCAATTCTTACATTGTCCAAGCCAATAGTTCACATCCTCTTCGTTTTGTAAACATTAAAAAAATTAACGTTTCGGGGTTACCTTAAAACAAGTACTACAAGTCTTTCAAATACTAAAATCTTATATAAATTCCATTTTTTAATGGGAACCAAATCGACACATCAGCACCACGCCCTGGTGTTTCGCCAGCGGCGCTTTCAGCGCCCGCCGGCTCTAGGCGCTCATAGCCCCAGCTGCAGGGAGCCTTTTTAGGCGGAATGCGGCGTGGCTCCTCCTTGTGGGAAACACAAAAGCTACATCTGCGATCCTGACTTCATATTATAAATGATAGTGTTCTGACACACGCCCCCATGGTGGCCCTTTGAGTCAAACTCAGTTGAATATGTGGAAACAATCTCCTCAGTGCCGAAACTGAACTTTAACGAGGATCTGTTAACTGTCGCCTATTCTTTTTTATTAATGAGTTCAAGCGGGGAATGGGTTATACCGGAAGGACTTTCGAATGATAAAGAATCGACTGGTTAAGCCATTCGAAGGCTTTCAGTGATTGCATAACGCATCAGAGAATCAGTATGAGAGATATTATAGAAAGGAAAAATGATAAATGAAGCACGAAGATGCAATTAATTAGAGCATTAGTGGAACGGCTCACAAATTAGATTTGAAATTTAGACAGAAAGGAGCAGAGTAGTTTTTGATACCTTAATATCCCACAAACCACCACTAGGGTGTGCGGTACGGGGTGAATACACACCAGACTAATTTTGACCCGAAATACTTTTCCCCCATAGCGCGGTTGGGTAACGTTATTCTGATCTATTATCGTTCAGAGTAGGAATAACGGAGGTCCGATAATACTTCCCTGGGGAACAAACCTAAGCAGGTCATAATCTGGTGTGGAGAGACGACTGAATGCGAAACGTGGCCTTTGAGAAGAGAGGATGGAATTGAAATATGTGGAGGCGGATGCGGAGAGTAAGCCCAACAATGACGAGGATACATAAAGAATGGGGCAAGGGGGAGAGTTTTCGATTGATAATTGAATATGGATAAAAAGCAGTTAAAAGTGGAAATTACGAAGAAGTGGGGCGTTGAAGACAAAAGAAATTTGGCCGAGCTGAAGCCATTGTATGAGGCAAGAAAGTGTAAGTAAGATGACGGGTGAAAAATTGCAATGTATAAGTCGTTTGTCCAGTCCAGCACTATTTTTGAAGTGCTCGATGGTATAAAAGAGTTTTCAAGGTTGATCCAAAACCTACTAATCGAGAGGTCATCATAGACGATAAATAGTATTATCACTTATATTATAAAGACTTTAATTCACATTATTTATTACTAGATTATAAATCAGTATATACAGTATATACTGTATGTAGGTGGTTGATTTCATGATTTGCCGCTTTTTGGACATCGCCGGCGTTCTCCTCCGGTGGCAAAAAGAAACAAAATAGCCGCGTCGAGCGCTCCCACCACGTGCTTCCGCGTGTGGAACCGGTTGGTCGTTCTTACGTCACCTTTAAATAACTCGAATTTTAGGAAAATTCTTGAATAGATTTTTGATGGAACAAGCTCGTTTCTTGGCTCTAGGTGAGCGTTGAGGCTCGTCTCATCCGACCCACGGCCTTGGACCACACAGAGATGCTATAATGATGAATAGAGTGGATGGGATTTTGAAGGAGTTATCAAATTCCAGAATGGCGGCAGTCCATTCTACAGAGAAAAAACATTTGCTACGTCCGGTGAAAGATTTCCTCAAATGTAGACATTCGTTTTTTTTTGAGAAAAAATGATCGACTGCCTAATTTTATTTATTTTCCTGATAACATTAACGGTATGTTAACACATGCACTTGCAACATTTATGGATTTTAGGAAATGTTCCCATGGAAAATCTCAATACAGCGAGGAATTTTTTGCAGCGACAATTTTCCAACGAATTGCTAAGCTGTATACATTCCTCAATTGTAATAGTTTTATCCTTATTAAATCATCAAAAGAGAGAAAATTTTTATTTTTGCTAAAATATACGCTTACAGATAGACGGTGTCAGGTAGTACACAAATCATTAGCATCCGAATCAACTTTTCTTTCTGAAGTAACAATCTGAAACATCTAAACAACAAACTTAATCAAAAAATAAATCAACAACAAATTCTATTTGATAAAAAATCTAAGAACTTTCTATACATTAAAGAAAATAAAAGTAAGTAATACAATATCTGGGAACAAGTAAACACCTATCTCTATCACAAAACAATCCTATCTCATTAGCAATAGATTCTCAATCAACAATGAGTCAAAAGTAAGGCATTATATACTAAGATAATTTCAGCTATTACTTCCTAAGCAACCCGCACAGTCCAACATTATGCCCTGTCCACAATCAAGCACCGCCAAACGTCACACGCACCGCCCAAGTACTTACGCAGTCCCCATCGCGTATAGTTTAATATCGCATAGAGTTTTTGCACCGTTTACTACCCAATATTTGCCCAGCGCCTGCCTTGCACCTATTCCTTAAATTCCTAGCATTGCATGGGGAGGGCTTAAGAAAAACTCTCCAAGTTCCATTCTTCCAAACTTCCATTCGACAATACTAAAGTTTAAAAATGAAAAATCTTTGAATTGTTTTTTGTGTTCATATTTTCAATTTGAAACTGTGGTAGCTATTTTACTTTGAATTTGGTTTTTCTATTCTCTTCCTAAAATACTCCCACGCTTCGCCATTTATGCCTATTCTATGATTCGCACTAAACCTACTCCATTTTCTTCTACTCGGCACACCCTTCGGTGCTAGCATTTCAGTAAATTCTTTATTATATCCGTTACGCTGTTCTTGGATTTTCGCCTAGCACACACATTTTTTCTAACTATTCAATATGTCCTACCTCATACGGATCCCATTATTGGGAAGAGTATTCCTTGATAGATGAGGGGGGGGGGGCAGGATCTTATAACTTCTTTTTTTCGTGGCTACGGTTCTTCCTTTCACAATTTTCTGTGCCCGATGAAGTATATTTGAACGCACCACCCCAGTTCCCTAGCTAGGCAAACGCATAATTATTTACAATTAGGGCTACTTGGGATTCTATCTCCAAAGATAGGTTACTGATATACTCCAGTGAGTTCTTTTTATTAGAACAGGTCATGAGCAGGCTCTTCCTTTTGTAAATGCCCATGGTATTTCATGACCGAGTCGGAAAGGCAATCGATGACAAATTGGTGTGTCAGACTGTGTTTTATTTTCTATTTGTGTCTGTGAATATAATTTTCGTAAGTCTTACTTCGGAATTTAAACAATTCTTTGAATAGTTTACTTTAATTAGAAAAAAATAATTAGTCTAAATGGAAAATTTATCCGGAATAAAATTGTTATCCATCGTTTTACCCTCAATTACGATGACTCCATTTTTTAACATGTTCGAAAGGTCAGCGATCACCGAATCAACTTCCTTTCCCTCAGCTACTCGCATTAAGTCACCGACGTACTGAGATAATCGTAAAAGTTGCGTCTTGCACGAGCGTTAAGTTCTAAATCCATGTTGGTTTTTGAATAGCCAACAACTCTGGTCCACCAATCCAGGATGTTGTGCCCGCATTTAGTGATCCTTCTTTTTCCAATATTTGGCAGATCACTGATTTAATGCTTACCCATCTTGAATCCTTCGCCATCATTTTGTCTCCCTCCTTAAAAATAGAGAAAGCATTTGCTATTTTTACAATATCTAGGCAAGGCATGGTCATTTAAAGTTACATTGAATAAATGACGTGGGTGCGGAGCTATTGCGGTATCGCCTAGTTTTAGAATACTACAGGACTACTATACTACCACTATACCACGTACTATATATATATATATATATATATATATATATATATATAGACTATACGTATTATTATTACTATGAACCTGTACATCAATCGATACATTCTCTGGCCCCACTGACCTATATAACTAATTTTTCTTCTTATTTATCATAAAACACGAGTCCACTGCCAAAATGCAGTTCGCCAAACTACGTCTTCTTTGTACTAAAACCGGGAAATTTTAAAAACGTTAAATTTCTGCTCCAAAGAACGAACACTTTTGCATATCTTTGGCATTGAAGTTAAAACAATCTGTAAATTCTATGGCGACATACCTCCATTTGAAAGTCTTTACGAACGAGCAGGACAAAGATAAGTCTCGAAAGCAAGTGTCCAACATCTGTAGGCCCAATGCTTCAGATGGCCGCTTATCAGCTGACCATGGTTGCTGACAAGTGAACCTTACTCATGTTTCCTGGTTAAGCACTCGCTCAGTAGTAAAATTCAGCTCTGATCTCGAAAATAAAAAAAAACTGCATTTTATTTTAATGGTTCGTGTACATATGTTCCGAGAAATACCCCCCCCCCCTCTTTCCCTTCTCTCTTTCTGTCTCTCCCTGCGTCTCGGGACATTTCTCGAGCCACTTCCTCGTCCCCGATCCAACAGGTTTACAATGGCTCTCTAGAAGGGAAGATAGATCGACGCGCACACGTTTCGACATCGGGATCGATCCGCATAAAAAAACTGAAAAGCAGGAAAACTAGATTATCAATAGGCCTACTTGTTCTCAATGCCCAGAAATGGAACACGGAGAAAGGCACCCCCCCCCATCTGTCTCTCTCTCTCTATCACTCTCTCTCGTCATTGGCGTCGGTGTTTTTTTATGTACCGATGGCCTTGGACGCGGCAAAAGTTCCATTTAAAAGGGGTTGAAGGACGCGATTTACGATACAGAGCCTCTCCAATGGCTTCGGCACTTGACACGAACGACATTTTTCTTCATTCATGGCCGCCGCGCTCTTATTCATTCGATCCACAAGCGTCAGAATAAATGCAACTACCGAGGACGGATTTATAGCAAAATGGAGAAATGAGCATCGCTATATCGGGATATTTTTGTTGCAGGAAGTTGGATGTGGGAATCACGGTCATAACGCAACGACAGCATTGACGAATAGGTGCACCCGACAACGAATGCTCTCGATAAGGTGTCATCGTTTTAAGTATTCAACTGAACTAGTCCACGGAGTTGATGAGCGCTTGAAAACTCAGCGGAGAGTAGATTTCAAATTGAGATGAATTCTGAAAGAATTAATATATTAGATTTACATTTGATGCACCATTCTTCTTTGGTTGTTCTGCGGCGTACCAGGTTCACTCATGATTGACCCCTCCATGCCTTCCTGTCATGAGTCATTCTTTTCATTTCTTCGTACCTTACCCCAATTTTAACCATGTCCAACGTCATATTCCTCCTCTTCCTCCCTCGTCCTTTCTTTCCCTCCATAATTATTTCCTTAAACATAGTCTTCAACGCGCACTCCTTACTCATACAACAATGCCCAAACCAATTGGCATTCCTTTCCTAGATTATATTTACCTGTTGACTCTCTTCTCCTATCCTTAGTAGCACCTCCTCATCGTTATTCACTCTATCCTCCCCAACAAATTCTTTTCATCCTCCTCCAACAGCGCTAGTAACTTTCGGGTGCTAAACCTCTATGAAAATCTGTTGTGTCCGTGCTTACAAAAATGTTTACGTCCATATTGGAAGCTTTAAAAAATAGAGTGAGTCCTTGAAATACGAATAAATGGTAATTCTCTCGTGAGTCTTCGATGTGTTCGCAAAATCTATATTACAGCTGTCAGATTCTTCTTAATTTGTGAAACGAAAATCCACACTTTTTAATTAAAACATAAAAAATCATGACAACGAATATTTTGTGAACTTGTTCAAAGTGTCTCGTTTAGGAGTTTTTTAGAGCTTCCAAATCACGCCAAAAACGATATCCTCCCAGTGAGCCAAGAAAAATAGCAATAACATACAATAAAGTATGCAAGTTTTGCATTCGAGAAGGGCTAGGTGAATTAATGGGTGCACCCTGGGCTAATTATCTAAAAAATGGTTTTGATAACGACATCGTTTGCATTTGATGAGATCCCTCATCTTTTGCTGGAGATATTTCATTTTACACCTGACGGTTCTACTCTTGATCTCTCTAATTTGCTTTTCATAATCTTTGCAAGCGTGGTCCATCGGTTTTACCAATGCATTTTGAAAATCATCACAAAAGAGACCTAATTCCGATTTATAAAAGTGATTAAATCTGCAAGTTAATTTTCTCTCCGAGAGTGGTTTCCAATCTAGAGCTTCTAACAACTTTGGTTCGCACTTAGATTTATCACATCGACTTTCACTTATCTAGTTCTTCTTCGTTTCACACACTCTAATTCAGCAATCAGACCAACTTCCAGATGATCTTACATATTAACAGCATAATTTCAGCATTTCAACTGTGGTGAGATAAAAATGCCCTCTGCCCGCTCGTCAAATTTCCTCACTGTTTTTCACATAAATCAGAGCTTCTGCTTGGCTGTCAGCATATTCCCCACATTTCCTTATTTCCTCAAAAAGGTCGAAGTATTGTTACACGCTATTGGCACCGCCCGCCCACTGCTCCTCCATTTCATCTTTCAAGGGAAGTACCCAGGTTGCCCTTCAATTATTGCGTTTCACTTCCTGGATGTCCTCTTGCGTGCCAACAATTTTCTTTTAATGATGGCAAAAATCTTGTTGTTAAACAATTTAAGCTCGATTACATACAGGACAGGACGATTACGTAAATAAACAAATGAATGCTATACATATAGCCTCCCAGGGCTGCCTAAACCTTTTTTGAATAACATTTAAGACAACCATTTACTTTCCTTGATCAAAAACATGTTTTTAGGAAAGCTGCTCCTGATCTACGACAGTAGTACAACAAATATTTTAATAAAGCGGAGGTAAAGAAAGCAATAGGCGGAGGCTTTACCGTAACAACAGTTTCAAATATCGATATGATTCAATCTAAAAAAGTATCCGGCTTCTCCTATTATGGTGCTTACTCAATATCACAAAACACATATATGTACAAATACACGATGAAGTAATTGACTGCATTATTTAATGTTTATCGTTAAGTAAATATATTTGTATACTTGGGTTCGACTTTGTTTTGAATGCACATTATCATATATAAGGGATCTGTCGGGGATGGTATTCATCTCCCTTATTTTATTATCCTCGAGGTCGAATCTACCGATATAATTCGGGGCCATTAGAATTTCTTCAGTGTCGTAGAAAACGCAGATGCTAAAAGTTTTGCCTGTTCATTCTGTGGATCAATGGCCTCCCAATATGATTCCTCCAACACAACCGTCACCAGTAGTCTCTTCTGGTTGATATTTCTCACAAATCCTGGATTAAAATTTTCTCACTTGAATCCTAAATACGTGGCGCATATTCCAAATGTTATCTGACTAAATCGAAGTAACACCTCTCGCGGCTAATTTTTCCTTACATTTTCCTACAATCCGCATAATGAAACTTCTTTAAGATTGACCCGCATGTTCTTCTGATTTGTGCGCCCCAGAAAAGGCTTGATGCCAGGGTATTACTCGAGTATTTCACCTGTTCTGAATGGCCCACTTCGACTCCATCTATTTTATAATTATTCTCTTGTTTTTTTATTCCAAAATTTGGTGCCATATTTTCTCCAATATTTAGTCCTAACTCCCATTTCTCACCCCACTCAGATATCTCGTATACATAAATAGCACTAGAGGGTCGCTTGAAATCACCGAGGGTTCTAATTCCTCTGTGAAAGCTATTTTGTCTACGATCAATCTAAGGTCGCTTCTAACGTGGGAACTAAGATCCATAATGCATATCGGAAATATTAGGAGTCCCATAAAAATTCCCCGAGGCACTCCTCAAGTTACGTCTGCCCCTGATGAACTCAATCCGTGGTCACTTTCTCATTAATACCATAATATCTTATTTTTTGTGTAAATTTCTCGTGACAGACCTTGCCGAAGGCTTTCTTGAAATCCAAAAACACGGTAGCCACTTGTGTATTCCCTTGCCCCCATTTCGGGATATGATGAATGAAAAACTTCAATAGTGTTTCGCATGATCAGCTTTTCTTAAATCCGTGCTGGTTGCGGCAACGCAGTTTACTTTTGCCGAAAGAAGCTATATAGATACTTGCTAGAGTATGTTCTTTTAAGTTTTTGAAGGATATCGATTTTAAACATCAGTCATTGCCTCTGCCCATATCTTACGCTACATGTCGTCTCGAGGGTGCGCGGTAGGGTGAATTAGATCACTGGAAACTTTGGTAGTTTGAGATTTTTTAAAGTTGGCTGACATTTCATTTTTGACTAGTTCTAATTCCAGAACAAGATGTTTCCTGCATTTATCACGTCTTCAGCGGTGAAACTGAGTTTTGAAGCTACTGCCCCGTCCGCAAATGAGCAAAAGTTTCCAGTTCTAATCGGAGCTCAAAATTTAGCTTCAAAATTGCATTTGAAGTATTTCCAAATAGGGGAGACATACTTTCGCAGTTCATCCAAAAGATATTATTGTGTCCGTGAATACCTGAATTTTACTCAGGTTCCCTATTGCTCAGGAACAAATGTTGTCTATATACTGTATGATCAGTTTGGTAGTCACATTCCCTTCCATTCTCATCGTGGCTTTGCCAACCAATTTATTGCGGTGCTAAAATTATTCAGTCCCTCTGCGACACCAATAAGCGAGTATTCACGACTTGGAGAGCTTTTCCCTGCATCCTGAATTATTTCAAAATTACCCCTTTCCGAGCAGGATCCGAGGAATTAATCTCTATTAATTTCTTTCATTCAGCTCCCCATATGTTCTTAATATGATACCCTATGTTCGGTCCGAGGCTGCTTTATCTCCCGCGCATTTTATCCTTGAAGAAAATTAATTACGATTAGTGAATACTCAGTTTCTATGCTCATCTTTTGGCGTATTGGAGGACAAAGGCATAAATTATCTGAATGCGAACTTTAGCTTAACTCCCGATGCGATTAGTCATTACCCAGGTTTTTAAAAATAAGACGACGGACGGACGCCACCCGGCAAGGCTTCAAAAATGTTGGTTTACGGGTGTCACATACATACTTGAAAAAACATGACGGGATAAGAGAGTAACCCGTGTCCCGCGGATCGAGGCTTTCAGGGGAGAATAGGGGGCGTTTATGGTTTACTCCCGTATCAATTATTTTTGCAGCTGCCAGCCATGAATCAACACAAAGGTCATTAAAGTTGCAATTTCTTCACAAACAAACATGTATTCGATCATAGCTGAAAACTAGTACAGTTGAAAAGCAGTACAGTTGAACAAAGATAAGGAATAATTTTAGTGACCGCACATAAAAAATCCACTTTGTTTTTGCATGTATTCCCGTTCATGAACACCGAAAATAACGGAACACCTTCAACCTCATTTTTCACCGAATATCAGCTGTCGTAGACGAGGCTTTTTATGGCATTGTGTGTGTTTCGCGGTGGCGACACGCTCTGACGGCGGGCTCTGATATCCCCTGCCTGTTCTCCTGATTACACGAAAACAAACAGGAAAATTATGAAAATAAATGTTTTTCTAACCTTTACAAATGGTAAAACATTCTAATTGAACGTTTTCTGTGATCACTAATCCATTCTGACTGAAAGTGAACTAAATTCATTTTCCTATCGGCATGCGTTCTCGAGCTTCAAAAAAAGGCAAATCACATAGCGACTTCACGAGGGGCGTTAGTTAACTGCTTACATTCAAATATGGAGTGAACCAAAAGGTCAATGCGTGAGAAACATGTTTCTGACAGCGAATCACGTCAAGAAATGGATGAATAAAAATGGAATTAGTCGCTCAATAATCCACGGTAGTAAATGTTCCGTTAAGACGTTTACTGAAGACTACAGAGTCTAAGAAATTGGAGGTACTAACTAATGACTAACTACCAATTGATCAAATCAGTGGAGTTCGCGGTTCAGAGGACATGTGTATGAGGGCGAGGATACGCATTTGGGCGTCTGTGAAGGAAAAGGCGAACACGGGATTAGAAGGAAACAAGCAAGGAATCTCTCGAGCCAGTTGACAAGATTTCACTCGGTCACCCATACGCTATCATTGCTTTCGGCTTGTAAGATGAGAAATGACGTTAAGACCTGCCTTATAACTGCAGGCAGAGTGGCATAAAGGACACAAATTCAGATCAGGCAATAAAAAACGGACAATAGTTAAATTTCGCAAAAATACGAAGCAGTACGTGAATGAAAGAGATTGAGGATGCGAAACATCGCTAAATATTAATGTATAGAGCCCAGAGGACACAAAAAAATGTTTAATTTTCAAGAGTACTTAGAAAAATGAATACTAATTAATGCCAAATGACAGGACATTGCCAACTTGTGAAAAAGCGTTTTGTAATTTGACCCACTCCTCTTTCCCTCTCTCTGTTAGTCATCAGGTCCCTCATTAGTTCTGTTTTTAAGTCCCAATATCTTAAAAAAGTTAGGCAAATAAAATTGAACGAAAATATCGCCATTGGCACGCGACTCTCACGCCAGGCAATATCCTTTGACTCGTCCCCCCCCCCCTCCCGCACTTCGCTTCTCTCAAAAGCCCTACGCCCCCCCCCCCTTCACCCCCTGACCGGAGGGAACGCGAGCGAAAGTGAAAGCGGGACTGGGGGCGCGTTCCCCCCCCCCCCCCTAACCGGCACTCCCCTCCCTATCCTGAAAATCCCGTCACTCCCTTCTCACCCCATCCTTGCATTTCCATCCAACGCGTTGGCTACAGGGACCAAAGCATGTTGAGGACCGACTACGGATGTGCGGTATGAATCAATTTACATCTGTATTGATAATTTTCATTCGCTAATCACTTGAGAGCTATTGCATCAAATGACTCCCGATTATCAAAAATTTCAATATTTTGGTTTAAATATTACACATAATTGGCAATCGAATGTTGAAGACTGCGATAGAGAGGTGAATTTTAGGCAAACGAAGAAGGGGCAGGAATAGGAGAGGGATGTTGGTCGGAATGAATGGAGGTAGGAAGTATACATAGATGAAGAGGGGCTTGTTTTAGAGTATAATTTTTGGTTGTGTTTTGTTTGGGAAGACAAGAGAAATATTTAGTTGTAAGTAGTTGTTTTATGGGAGGCGACCGACAGCTGAGGTCATTTACGCCATTAGGAATGGATGGGAAAGGAGGGAGGGTGGAGAGAAAACCGACGTCGGCATTAATGTACTCTTGTCAAAAGGCGCCAAGGGGTCTGCAGTTTAAGGTTCCATCCCACTGACGTCGCACTCACTCAAAGTGCTTTCCACAAAGCACATCAAGTAGGGATCGAAATATCACTGAAATATATTTTAATTTCTCCAGGATTTGAACCGAGGCCCTCTCGGTGGGAAGCCTGTACGTTAGACGTCGTACCATCCCGATCCCCCATTTGGTTATTGTATCCATCCAAAAACCTACCTTAACCGGTAGATGCCTATGATAATTAGACCTGATACGCAAGCCTTTCGATTTTTTTAATGAGTACACCTACGCTTTCATAGAGGACTACAGTCTTTCCGGGCTTTTCCTTGGAATTAAAATCGATTTTTCTTGGCAAATACTAATTGAACTAAAGATTTAGAAAAATATTTACGGTCTATTACTACTGGCATTTGATTCGATACATATGATTGACAATCATATCGATACTATTGAACTAAAATACCACATTATTATACGGGCTTGCATCGATAATTTCAGGTGCGTACACAATTATATGATAATACAAACACAATTTTTAGAACGGTAGTCAATTATATTTGTACAGCTAATTCTACCTCTTTAGAACCCAGAGAGAAGTGGAACCAACACTACAGGATTTGTATAAAAAGTTTTTCTTTTTTTTCTTGTCGCTTTTGGTCGGCCGTCAAGACCTTCGGGACGAGTTTATCGCAAATATATCGCATCGCCAAATTTTCAGTGATGATGGTGCACTGATATCTTATCTATGCCAATACAATCTGCGATCATAAGCACACGTAACCGACGGTCTGAATTCAGCACTTCACTCACAATTGCACGTAGTCGTCAGTTCTTAAAGTCGACGGCCGTCCAGTGCGGGATCATCCTCCAAACTCTCTCGGCCATCTTTGAAGAGCTTGTGCCACTTAAAAACTGCCCTGCTTAAAATCATGCCCAACGTCTCGGTACCCGATTTCCCCAGTCCAACACAAAATTTGATGGCGTACCACTGTTCAATCTTTCGCTGAATTTAGCGCCTGCACAAAGTCAGTCGACAGGGGTCCACCAAAAACACGATTTAGCCTGAATGAACGCCCGCAGGCGATTGGCGATTGAAGCATTTTCAAGGTCAGACCCCTTATTTTTTCATTCTTAAAAAAAGGAACATCATGACTGCGTTTGCAGGGAGTGGGAGTCAACTGGTTCGACGATGTCTCTCATAAACTAAACCCGAAGAGAAAATAATTTTTCAACTCCTTGCAATGGAAAGCAGTATGAAGTGCATATGTGGTAGACACCAATGGCCTTCCAATTACGGCGAAAATACCACGAAATGTGAAATTAATTCCTTGCCTCAAATATTAGTGCATTTTAGGCGATACACCTAATATTGAGCTTAAAGGGCTTTGCATAACGAGATACCTTACCCAAAACGTTGACGAATAGCTGAAGAATTGTTACATTTTGTTCAAGACTATTTTATCACGTGACATGCTCCTTTCTTATGACCGCGATTATGCAATGTTATGATAAAAATACGTTATTGTTTGAAACTCCGAATCAGTGGTGTTGGCATATTCCAGAAGTATTTATAATTTAATAAATCCTTTTTGGCTTACTTTAACTACATTTATAGCAATAACAGATCTGATCATCTCAGGCCAATGAGGGACTTGGAGGGGGGGGGGGGTGGCTTTATAAATTAGAAAAATGAGATCATTCAGTATATCTTGCACAGCTTTGGATGGCGGATTTCAAGTACACTACACGGCATTAAGAGAAGAGAAATTACGTACTAGGCTTTGTAAAATGGCTTAATATATGTAGAGGTATGATTTCAGCATTTTGCCTAGACGGTGGGAGCACGCCTAGCTGGGCATTACGCTGAGGCTTCACCATCCCTAATCACTGGGTCTGGGATGCATTTTTTCGTACATCCTCAGTTTGCATGCATGGCTTTGCTTTTGCCTCAGTTGGCATGACACTAGCATATTTTTGACGGAAAACAATAAAATTGTAGGTGGGAAAATTGTCTCACCAAACGCCTTCTCTAAATGACGCCTCCCGCTTCACTGATGCATTGAATCAATCGTGTATTGAAGCAAAAGGCGTGTAGGCAGCGCAAAAGTGTATTAAAATATCCAGATACCGCCTGACAGAGTTCCGAGCTCATCCAAAAACTGTCTTCCATCGGAAGAATAAGTTCAAATTACCCGTGTCGATGGAAAATCGAATTCAATGATTGAATAATTTCATCAATTGACGAATATATACTCTCGCTGCCGATCGTTGAGTGCACATACATGGAGGAGAAAAGAAAAGTGATCATGAATATTTTCAGGTATTAAAGAAAACATAATATTAGTCATACCATGCCAAAGTGATATGAATTTGATTTAACCCTATACCAGGAGTAGCGGAATGTGATCATCGTTGAATAACGAATCAACATCGGGTCCCTCTTCATCTCTGAGTACTTTCTTCATCCCGTCCAACATCCCTATCCTGTTCCTTCCCTTTCCACGTTTGCCTAACATTCTCCCCTCAATTACAGTCTTCAACACCCCACTGCCGGTCAATATCCCCTTCACCCTATTTTCCTGCCTCCATAGGATTTCAACCACCAAACCCCTCTCTTCGCCCACCATACCAAGTACTTCCTCATTTGTTTTCTTCCCGGTCCATTTCACCTTCTCCATTCTTCTCCACACCCACATTTCGAAAGCCTCCAGTCTACGTCTATCCTCCTGCTTCAATGGGAGCAAGTTTCCGCGCCGTAGGGTATATATATATTTTTTAAAGGTAATCTACCAGTTAAAGTAGGTTTGTGGATGGACACAACTACCAAACAAACATTTTATTACTCCTAACAAAACACAAAATCCATCATATATATATATATATATATATATATATATATATACCTATTTATATAGAAACAGATATAAGGAAAAGGGATAGGAACACACACATAAAGGATGAACACAGGAGAGGTGGGGAAGGTGGAATCAAGCAGATCACGAGAGTAAAAATACATTTCCGGGACTGGGATCCCGGTCTAGGAAATATATTTTTACTCTCGTGATCTGCTTGATTCCACTTTCCCCACCTCTCCTGTGTTCGTCCTTTATGTGTGTGTTCCTATCCCTTTTCCTTATATCTGTTTCTATATAAATGAGTATTTGTTCGCCGTTTGGCGGGATTTCGTGTTTGAATGTGTGTATATATATATATAGATATATATATATATATATATATATATATATATATATATTATAAATGTATATATATATGTATATGTATATATATATATATATATATATATATATATGTGTGTGTGTGTAATATATGTATATATTACTTTACGGTTTTATTATATACAATATTAGAGTTCAAAATTTAAAATCTGGAAATGTACAACGATGTTGGGAAAATATTTCTGAAAGTAATTCATATTTAAGTACATAAATTAGCAGAGGTTACAAAAAAGATAGCAACTATAATTGGAAAAATACGGATGAAATAACTTATTTTCATTCAAGAATAGAATGTGGCGCCAGCGTTAATGCTGTACCTCCTTTGACTAGGCCTATATTAGAGTCCTTTGAAATCCCTCTCCCACGTTTCCCCTTCAAGGCCCACTTCTATTCAAGTAAATTTCAGAGTGGAAATGTGCACCACATCACAATCGGAGGGCTCTTGCCTTGGGATTATGTGCGAGAGAGAGAGAAATAAAAGGTAAGGATGGAAAGGGTCTCGCATTCCCTGGCGCGTCACGCGGTCACGAAAATGCCCATTGCTTAGGCGAGAACTCACTTTGGGTGCAACTTTTACTCTCTTCGAACTCACGCGGATGGAAGCTATTCACGAGGCTCCCATCGGAGAAGGGGGTGGGGGTGGCAAGGTGGAGCAAGGAGATCAGTGGGACGAAGACCCTCAGTTCTGGACGAAGCACTCATTATTCAGGTGGCTCGCCATCCGTATTTATCCTCTTAAGCTGTATAAAGAAAAAGAAAACACGAAGGAAGGCCACCCGGTTCGTTTCAAACTCTTTGGAAATAACCAGGAGCTTTATTCTGCTTTAGGAAAAACGTATGATGAGATGCGGTCGAAGCCAGGAGATCGAGTGCAAGATTATAAGTAATATATATAACGCACGATAAAACTAACACTGAAGGAATAATTATAACTCCTAATTATATTGATGTGTGGTAACATAGAAAAAATGGATAGCGAAAAGTTTGTTAAGAAGAAGGCAAGGAAAGTCGAAAAAGTTGTTATAAGGTGCCCTTTTCTACCTACATGTATACTCGTAATTCACAAATATAACAGTACAGAAGCAAAGACTGTTATATTGAGAACTCCTCCATAAGCAATTACCTATTTCTCTTTTAGGTTGCTAGATAAAATTACCAAGTCTCTTACCTTTACACCCAGTCATTTATACATGTATGTATAACTACATATACATGCATGGTGCAGTTAAACTTTTAAAAAAATTTAGACCATTTCCAGTTCGAGTGTGACTAAATATTTGCAGCATAGAGGGAGAGTCCTTAAATGTATGTGGTAGAGAAACTGAAAAAGCGATTGCTCATGTTTATTTTGTTTATGCTTGTTTTTATGAAAATAATGTCAATTTTATTCCTGCTTCATTTCAGGGGAAGCTAAAACAAAATGATTCCAGTTATGAACGAAGAAAACGACACAGTTGGATTGTATGGCTTACAAATTGATTTTCTATCTCTATAATATATCGGGTTAACGTCTACATATTTCTTCATAAGTCAATTTTTAGTCTAAAGCTCATTTTTTCATACGATACAAGTGACAGGCCTTATTGCAGCATCACAGAAAATATTTTTGTTTCAACTTTTTTCTCAATTTCACTCAAACATTTACAGATTTTTTATCCATTCTCCGGCATTTCAAGGAATAAAATTTTTCCCAGCCTTTTCGACTTCTGCGGATTATGAAAATCGTCCGCGTTAGATATCGCTACACATTAAAATGAGATCCCTAGACGGAATTCTGATGGAAAATCGTTGGTTGGCCTTGTAGCCTAAGACAGACACCGTTTAGACTCAAATGTAACCGCAAAGCACATGGAGTTATTGATGTCAAACATACAAGAACGAGATTAGCCATTTCCTCAGAATAGTAGCAATTGAGCAAGAAACCGAATCACCTGTAATTTTTTAGTTTAAGTTAGGAGGCTACTCCATGGTGAGCCGATTACTGCGCTCTTTCCCGAACTCATGCCTACTCTGAATGCACGATTTTGACCTTATCATAGTACCATCTTTTGTATTTATGCAGAATTATGAACATTAAGTTTCCTTAATTGGTACATTAACTTCAAAAAAATATATATTTGTTTCAACGATACGCATTAAAAGTCTTCATGTTTGCCCGCGTACCATCTAAATATGGCTGTGATATTAGTCAAAAGATCGAACTAACTAACACCCCCGATAGAGATTTACTGAAGCATATCCTTGGAAACCAGAAATAAAACATTTGAAGTGAATTGGACCGTGGTTTACATAAGCTTGCTATCACCAACCTGCTTTTATCTTAGCACCTAGGACTGATAAACGATCGGGGAAAATCATACATTGATGTAATGACAAAGCTAAAAATAAACTTACCATGCAACTTCACTGTATATTAAATCTACTGCAATGTTTAACAAGAAGATTAATACTTCTCTTATCACTTGGCCTCGCTTTTCTCAGTCGTTCCGAAGTCGCGCACTGAAAAGTAATGGCAGCAGCACTCGAACAATAAGTAGTCGCGGCGCGGTTGCGGGGGCAGCGAGTGTAACGGTCTGACTTCAAAAACAGAGGTCAATTGCTCTAAGTCAAGGGTAATAATATTTACATAATTCATTAATAAAATTCTTCTAATACCGTGGAATGCTCTAATACTACCTTGATCAAAAATTTCCCGGAATTTATTCAGAAAATTAAAAATACAAGTTTATTCATCTAAATCTATATTGTCCCCTTCAAAGTAATCCCCATCGACTGCAACACACTTATGCCAGCGCTTGATCCAATCCTCGAAACATTTTTTATATTCGGTTTTCGGTATGTCCATCAGTGCTTCCTGCGATTTTTCCATTACTTCCTCTCGGCTGCTAAAACGCGTTCCCCGTAATGGTTTTTTAACTCGATTGAACAGAAAGAAGTCACAGGGAGCCAAATCAGGTGAATTCGGTGGCTGTTGGATGGTATTTGTTGCATTTTTCGTCAAAAAATTACGAATAATGATAGCACTGTGCGACGGTGCGTTATCATGGTGCAAAATCCACGAGTTTTCTGCCCACATTTCTGGTCTCTTTCGGCGAATTGCTTCACGCAAACGTCTCATAACGCCCAAATAATACTCTTTGTTTACTGTCTGGCCTTCTGGCAAAAATTCATGATGCACTACACCGTTGTAATCCATGAAAACCGTCAGCATTGCCTTCTTTTTTGACTGAAAACGACGTGGTTTTTTGGTCTCGGCTCATTTGGTGAACGCCATTCACTTGCCTGATGTCTGGATTGCGTGTCGTACTCATAAACCCACGTCTCGTCTCCAGTAATGATCCTTTTGATGAATGTGGGATCGGATTCAGCCTCGCAAATCATGTCTTTTGCGACGTCAACACGGTCTCTTTTTTGCATGAAATTGAGGTCTTTTGGCACCAACTTTGCTGCTACACGACGGAAACCCAAATCATTAACCACAATGTCTTGGGCGGATCCATAGGCAATGTTCAAGTCCTCCGCTATTTCTCTGATGGTTAATTTGCGGTTATTGACCAACATTTCTTTTACTTTATCAATTTTTTCACCGACTTTCGATGTCGATGGTCTGCCACTGCGTTCATCATCTTCGATTGACTCACGACCACTTCTGAACCGCTCGTGCCACTGGTAAACGACCGTTTTTTTTAGAGAATCGTTGCCGAAACACTTTTCCAACATTTCCAACGTCCGTGCGCCACTAAATCCGTTTTTTACGCAAAATTTAATACAAGTTCGTTGTTGCAAATTTAAATCCATTTCTGAAATTGTAAAAAATCGCCAACACACACAGAGATAGATGTACTCTTGGCTACGTAACTTTTGCAAATGTCAAGTTGTGACACTAAGATTTAAAGGGAATATCAACAACAGATGTACCAATTTAACAAAAAAAAACAACTCAAATCGGAACGATGGGAGCGCCACACGGTGGTTATTCCGGGAACTTTTTGATCAAGGTAGTATAACCCTGCAGTTGCTATCCCGTATTGTCCGTGGGAAGAAGGAGTCCTTGAGTCGGCTAGTTCTGGCATCTATTTCCCGAATTTTATAGGCATGATCCAAGCGACTAATGTATGTAGGAGTACGAATAATTTGCGAGACCTCGGTGCTGAAACATGCGGATCTAAATTTATTTAATAATTTCAATCTTGCATTGAATCGTCTTTCAGCCAATGATTCCCACCCCAAATCCATGAGCATTTCGGTGACGCTTTGCGTTTTATCGTAGGAATTTTTTACAAAACGGGCTGCCCGGCGTTGAACCTTCTCAATTTCCCGAATGAGACCTTTTTCACTCGGATCCCACACGCTGCATGCGTATTCTAAATGAGGCCTTACAAGAGCGTGGTAACAACGTTCCTTGACCTTCGAGTCACTTTTGCCGACAATGCGTCTAATGAATCCCAATTTTTTATATGCTTGACCGCAGACTTTACGTATGTGAGTCCCCCAAGTTAAGTCTTTTGTGAATGCGACACCTAGGTATTTTACCGTATCAACTACTGCCAGGTCACCTCCAGCTAATTTGTAAGCAAATCCCGTTGATCTTTTAAAGAAATTTACCACTGAACATTTATTATAATTTAGAGTCAATCCCCAGTTAGAACACCATTTAGTAATGCAATCTAAATCCTGCTCTAGAATAAAACGATCCTCATCCCCAGATATCTCCCGATAGATCACCGTGTCATCCGCGAACATCCTAATTTTACTTTTCACTTCGCGGTTCAAATCGTTAACAAAAATCAAGAAAAGCAACGGCCCGATCACACTTCCCTGAGGTACCCCCGACGTGACTCGGACGCTGTCGGAACTAGCGCCATCAAGGACTACCCTCTGTTCCCGCTCCGAAAGAAAATCTTTAACCCAACTTATGGCGCCCTTATTTATACCCGCGACCTTTAATTTATGAATGAGTTTACCATGTGGGACCTTATCAAATGCCTTTTGAAAATCTAAGAAGATGGCATCCACTTGCCTACCTCTCTCACCCGATAAAAGTAAATCATGTGTAAATAATCCTAATTGGGTCTCGCAGGAGCGGGTTTTCCTGAATCCGTGTTGATTGTCACTTAAAAAGTTAATATTGTCAAGGTGTCTCATTATTGAACTGACAATTATGTGCTCTAAGATTTTGCAACAGATAGAAGTGAGAGATATAGGTCTGTAATTACTGGGATCCTCCCTGTCACCACCTTTAAAAATAGGCGTTATTTGCGCGGTTTTCCAAATCTTAGGTACTTTGCACTCTGTGAGGGATTTGTTAAATATAAATTCAAGGTACAGGGCAATGTTTGGAGATAAATGTTTTATCACCCTAGCTGGTATATTTTCGGGACCCGGGGATTTGTTGGGTTTAATCTCGTTAAGCAATTTTAGAATTCCTTGTTGGTCCACTGTTATTTTTTCCATGGGTGGAGTATGTATTGTTTCTTGGAGATATGCGGTGGCAACATCATTCGAGAAAACGCTTTGGAAGAATGAATTTAAGATGTTAGCTTTACCCTCACTGTCTGTATGAATTATATTGCTACAATCCCTTAAGCAAGCCACGGTTTGTTTACTCCCATTTACTTCCCTAACATATGACCAGAAAGCTTTGGGGTCAGTGTCCAAGTGCTCGCAAAGTACTTTGCGTTTAAAGTCCAGTAAGGCGCTACGTAATTGTGTTTTGGTTTCAATTTTGGAGGATCTATATGTGTCCCATAATTGTTTATTCTCAGGGGATGATGTGTTCACGCCTGCCCTCTTTACCCTAGAGTGTAGCATTCTCTGCTTTCGAAGGGCTTTTCTAACGTCTTTATTGTACCACCTGGGGTCGCGATTTGCTTTAACGTATTTTATAGGTATGAAATCTACGATTCCTTTTTGCATGATATTGACAAATTCTGTCCAAGTTTCTTCCACGTTGACATGACTTAAGCGGGTTTTGAACTCGGGTAGTGAAGAGTTTAATTGATTGGCAAAGGATTCAAAGTCTGCTTTATGGTAATTATAAATTTTTCTTTTTGGTTTAATGATCTTTTTTATTTCTATGTCCAAGTGGACATTAATTGCTTTATGGTCACTCAAGCCCTCATCAGTTGATACACTAATAATACGTTCAGGCGTGTTTGTGAGAAATAGATCCAATATGTTCTTTCCACGGGTGGGCATGCGTACTGCTTGATGGAGGGAGTTTCTTTGAACCAATTTTATCATGGAATTGCAAGATTCGCGATCGCGGGTCCCAGATTTAACGATATTGTTGTCCCAATCTATACCAGGGAGATTAAAGTCGCCACCAATTATGTTTATGCTGTTATTATATTTACGTGTAAAATTGTAAATTTGATCGTTGAGGGTGTGAAGTGTTTTCAAATCTGAGTCTGGAGGTCTGTAGAAAGAGCATAAATTTATGTTGGGTTGATTGGTCCGTATTAAGGTGCACCAAACACTTTCTATGTTATTATTCTCAAATGAAACTTGCCTGCTTTCAAAATGACTTTTAACTGCCACGAAAACCCCTCCTCCGGGTCTTGTATCTCTATCGTGTCGGTAAACTTTGAAATCTATTGGGAAAATTTCTTGGTCATTTATGTCATTGCACAGCCAACTCTCTGTGCCTAATACTATATCAGCGGAATGAGTTTGTATTATGTGTTCTAGATCCGCTGATTTGTTCTTGAGGCTTCTGCAATTTATAACAAATATAGTTAAATTATTTTGATGTTGAATAACGTCCTTATTTGCGCCTGACTGTAATTTAGGACGTCTTTGTGGGGAAGTGCGTGTCACAGGTCTTTCTAAATCAATGCCAGTGTTGTCGGTGACTTTAATATTTTTATTAATAATATTATACGCGCTATCCCCAGATGTTACTGACCCACTAAGTGACCTGCCCTCTATCCTAAAAAAGGCCTACAGTGGTCGAGTATCCTATCCGCTACCTTACTCGCCGCTTCCGCCGTGTAATGGACCCCAGATCGGTTAAGGGGAGTCCTGCAAGATCGGAGGGTTGGTCTCAGGTCGACGAAGGAGGCTCCTATGTCCGAGCAGAATCTCGATAGTCTCTGGTTTATGCCTGTTCATTCTTTGAAGACGGAAAATGGAGAAATCATTACAGATAGCGTGAAAAAGGCAAATATTTTAAACCATTTTTTCCAGAGCGTCTACAACAAAAACAGAACGCAACAAATGATCCTCCACACCCACCCGGGGAACACATGAGCGATCTTACACTGACCAAGCAGGGAATAGTACATCTGCTCCGTAGTATCAAAGCACACAAGGCACCTGGTCCGGAAGAAATACCTGCTAGAATATTAGAGGAATTAACTGAAGACATTGCCCCGTTTTTACATATTGTTTTTCTAAAATCGATAGACGAAGGCTCAGTGCCTCGCGACTGGAAGCTAGCCCATATAACTCCCATCTATAAAGGCGGCGATAGGGATAAACCAACCAATTACCGACCCATTTCTTTAGCATCGATCTCTTGTAAAATATTGGAACACATTATTGTCACTAACATTATGAGATTTCTTGATAGTAGGAAAATACCGATCCACAACCAGCACGGATTTAGGAAAAGCAGATCTTGCGAAACACAACTTGGTCTCTTCATTCACGATATACTTAGATCGGGAGAAAACAACACACAAGTCGATGCAGTATTCCTGGATTTCAAAAAGGGTGCCCCCCCCTGGGAAGTGTAACAGGGCCTCTTCTGTTCTTAATTAATAATAAATGACTTAAGCACACACGTTGGTAGCAATCTGAGGTTATTTGCTGACGACACGGTGGTGTACAGAGAAATAAGGAGCCAACTAGATCGCGAGCTACTCTCTAGAGACTTAGACAATATCTCGGAATGGAGCAATAAATGGGGATAAACACTTAATATAGATAAATGCGCAGTTTTGAAAATTTGGAATAAAGGAAGCGAGGAACAGGATATAAACTACCAAAATAGAGGGTTCAGTATTGACTACGGCAAATCAAGTTAAATATTTGGGGGTTGTTCTAACACCACGCCTTTCATGGGGAGCACATATCTACATCTACATCTACTTAATACCCCGCAAGCCGCCGCAAGGGCGTGTGGCGGGGGGTGTTAGGACACCACCCGTAATTTAGAAAAGAAAAAGAAAAAAAAACCGCATGCAATAACCACAAAATCATATATCCAAAAAAAAACATGGCATTCATTCATGCATGAACACTTGCACCCCAAAAACATGCAAACACTCAATCTACATCGTACATACACATGCAACTGAAAGTATACCTAACAGCTTTGCAGTGTTTAACTTTGCTCCGACTTGTAAATTCAATGTTTTCAATATTTCTAAAGTTACTTCGGTTTCTTACTATTATGATTTCTGATTGTTCGGGGAAAGAATGAGTATTTGTACCTATCTGTCCTGGAATCTATCTCCCTTAGTTTATCTTTGTGGTCTGATCTACCTAAGTAGTGTGGGGCCATTATGATTCCTTCAGTGTCATAGTTAAACTCGTTATTTCTGAACCTTTCTAAAAGTCTAAACCTCGCTTGTTCTCTCCGCACTTCAAGTGGTTCCCAGCCTAAATCCCCTAAGAGACCTGTCTCACTTGTGTTCTTACCATAACAGTTTTTAACGAATCTAGCGGATTTTCTCTGGACTTTATCTAATTCTTTTTGCCAAATTTTCTCCCACGGATCCCAAATACTTGCGGCATATTCCAAATGAGGTCTAACTAGAGCAAAATAACACCTCTCTTCAACTTTTTCATTACATTTCCCCACCACCCATTTAATGAAGCCAAGTTTCTTTAAAGCCGATCCGCATATTGTCCTTTCATTTGGAATAATTATGTATAAAGTGGAGGTGGAATAAGAGGCAAGCACGCATCGGAATCATTGCTGCGATTTCCTTATTTTCGAAGAAAAATTGCCATTAATATTGCCAATAATGGCATTGGCAGCAAGAAATTCATGATTTAGAAGACTGTTTTCAGACTACCCAATACCCTTTGTGTCCATACAGCTTGAGTTTCGTGATGAAATATATAACAACTCTTTTGATTTTATTGAGTTTAAAGAATTATTATACGTTAAGGGATTACCTCAACTTATAATTATATGTTGAGGTGATTCCTCAACGTAACCCTTATTCTTTAATAAAATATTATTATTAAGACAATAAATTTTATTAAGGCTGAGGTGAAAATCTTTTTTTCTTGCTTCTCTTGCTTTTCTTATACCAATTCCCATTCGCATTCGCTTGAAGCAAACAATTCTAATCAGAAGAGAATAAAGTCCTCTCCCCTTCACATTTGAACTTAATGACTTCTACATTAATAACCTCCCTAAATTCACTCCGCCGGCAAATCGTGTGCAGGAATATAGCGACTGTAGTAGCATATGTCACATCGCCCTGCTATGCCTATAATCAAGATCATACAAGCTGTGCCGGTGGCTGGCGCGCGTACTACTTCATGGAAATTATCCCCCATTTCGGAATGCGAGTGACACAATGGGTGGTGGCCTAACAACCCCCACCACAAGTCCTTGCGGCGGCTTGCGGGGTGTTATGCAGGTGTAGAATGGGAAAGAGATCTCGCCGAAGCGAAATCGCACACTCCGACAGAGACTTAAAAACAAGAATGGCCAGAAAATTTTCATCGCGAGCATCACTAACTGACTGCTAAAAAAAACACTTCTATCGCTGATTTGCTAGGTAATTTTTTTGCCTCGTTAGCTCGTTTCAATATATTACATTCAACATAGTGGTGAACTTTAAGTTCGGTTTCCATGGTGACAGCCATCCCAGACTAAGTTCTAAGGTGTGTGTAATTAGGACATTAGCGTAGGTACTTCTCCCTGTGCAGCCATTCGGCTTCTTAGCGACGCTGAAGAAACAGGAAAATCGCACGGCATGGACTTGGGACGAGATGGATCAAAATCATGCCTCGGGGTTCTGTCCCAGACCGATTAACAGCCGGGCGTTACTTCCAATAACATGAGTTGCGGTGCGTTAATTACGAAATAAACACTATAATTTTGAAAGATGAAAGCTGAAAACCAATTGTGAACCATCGTGTGTGAGCGGAATTTCGGATTCATAATAATTCACTACTTTTGGCTCTTTTTGAAGACGCAGATAAATATAAAGCAGTAATAAAACATTTGTAATTTATCCCAAGTAACGAACGAAACCTGACGGATAAGTTCAAACACAAAATCAATTATTTTGTACAACTACTAGAGCAACCTATGTGCATTTAGGATTTGAATATAATTGGCTATTTTAATAAGTATTAACATTTTTCATTTTTTCACGGGCACACCATGTCAACTGTGTACACCGAACGTCAAGTTTTCATCTAGTGTTGTTTGTAAAATATAGCCATCAAAATAACATCGCATCAGGCCAGAACAGCCCAGCAAATGACAGCTCAAATGGTCAGATAAATGGAAGGGAATATTGCCATAGAGTGAAACGTACTAAAAAAAAAACGAGAAACAAATGAAAGGGGGCGCCCGCAAGAGGGGCGGTCGGTGGATGGAGCTGCGGGGAGTTCTTTCACTCCGGAATTGATATTTTTTTCCCCCGCCAATGCTTTCCACGCTCCGCCGAGAGAGGCGCTCTCTCCCTCTCTCTCTCTCTCTTTCGCTATCACTCCGGCGCGCGTAAGATGAGGAAAACAGGCCACGGCCAACTGCTTTCCCTTTCGCACAGGCCGTTGAAAAGGGCTGGAGGGGGAAGGGGGAGGAGGAGGCATAAAGGGTGGAGGTGGGGGGAAGTCGGGGGGTGGGGGACACGCGAACGTTGCCGGGCAACCGCGCGATGCTAATATGCGGGATGGAGGTGAGGATAGAGTGGGAGTGACATTATCAGTGCCGCAACAGCCACCGGCTTCCATCGGGCGAAATTGAGCACCCGCAAAGACCTCCATGGCTGTCTAATCGTTGCCGACGTTATCCAAATTAGAATGAATATCTGCACAGCGAACGTGAGGAATAAACTGCGGATGGTCTGGGAGAAGTGAAGACCATTCGTCCGAATGCTGATTCGTATGAGCGACGCGGAGGAGAAAAAATCTCCCTTTATAATATTTCAACGATAAATCAAAAATAAGGTCGCGCGTAAAAAATGCGAAACGGGTCAATAAGCTATTTCGCCTGGCATCATTCGTGAGCTTAGTGAATGTTTTTACTACGGTGAATGGAAAAATAGGCAAGTTCCAATACTTGGAATAACTTGGAATACTAAAAGAGAGGAGTATCTTTCAATTCTATGATAAACAAGTCACCCTATTTCGATAGAAAAAGATAAAAATATGTGGGTCGACCTAAATAAAGGAAATGTGCCAGGAAGCGGTCTCTCGTCTGTTTAATTCGACGTATATGCAATTGGGAGAGGGGATCCATGCATTGAATTGGATGAGAATCCAAGACGTAAGTTGAATGAAAGAAAACCTAGAGCGCTTTTTTTAACAGAAGACGACGCGGTTAAAACAAATAATCTATATGAGGTGCGGGCATCTTTGCTCTCAAACGAAATGTCAATCAAGTTGACGAAAGATATAGCGTGAAAATCATTGGAAATAAAACCAAGATCCTCTCAATCGGAAAAGAAGCTGCAGGAAATTTGCACAGAGAGAGAGAGGAGTGAAATAGGAAAAAGTTGAATTTTCCATGCAGTCGAGGGCAGCATAAGTGGAGAGAGAAGAATTTTGACAAATTTTGTGCCCAGAACAACTCACCATATGACGGCACTCATGATAATAAGACTGCTATCATATCTTATTTTAGAGAATATACGATTGCAATTCAAAGGTCAGACTGACAAAGGGAATGAGGTAAGAACTGGGGCAAAAAAAGAAGGAGAGGAAAATAGCACAGTGAGAGCATGCGTAAAAATGGACTAAATGGACTGAACCCATCCTGAGATATGAAGCAAATTTTATAGAAAATGCATTAAAGACAATTATCCCGAGAAACACGAAAATAACGATATCGCTGTTGGTGCACCATATGATGGGAGACTATTGTATTTAGAAGATTTTTTCAGACGTTAGACAATCAACTATGATGTCGGCCGAAATATGGTGGGGGTCGGTCTAATTTTCTTCTGATGGACAGAATAATAAGTTAGTACATGTTTAATTAAGTAACAGTCTCAAATTCAATGTTTCATCGGATGGGAAATAATTATTTAGAACTTTGTATTTGGGACAGATTCTTTATTCCTACCAAAGATATTTAATAGGCTTGTGAAATATTAAAGTAACCGCTCTAACTTAGACGCACCCTGCAGTGGATGACTTTATGCTAGGGGGACATCAGGGTATTCCAAATTAGTTTTAGGGATATCAGTAATATATTTTTTTAATTTTACTCCAGCCAAAAATATTCCTTTACCCTTCGCATGGTACTCTCAAACAGCCAATGGAGTTTATACAAGGGAATCGGTAACGACACTTACCCTAAGATGTGGTACATCATCAAAACCGGTGACGTTTATTCAACGTTTTCTTACGGAGAAAATGGAATCATCAGGCTGTTGAGCATGTTTCAAACCACAAAACTGAATCTATCTAATTCAGTCGAAGTTTTCCTTAACATATAGTTAAAGAAGTTTTGAAAATCAATGGCATGAGTTATTTTTCTCTGCATGTGAAGTGCAAAATAAAAGATTGGGGGGGGGCGGGGGATGGAGATGGTTCGGCGGCTAACGTACTGGCTTCCCGCCCAGAGGGCCCGGATTCAAATCCCGGCGGTGTTGAATATTTTTCAGAGGTATCTCGAGCCCTACTTGAGGTGTTTTGTGGAGGGCACTTTGAGTGGGTACGCCGTCAATCGGATGGGACGTTAAGCTGCGGACCCCTTGGCGCCTTTCGTTAAGAGTAGGCTAATGCCGACGCCGGGTTTCTCTGCACTCTTAATCCTTTCCTGTCCATCCCTAATGGCGCAAATGACCTCAGCTGTCGGTCGCCTCCCCTAAATACTACTACTACTACCAAAAGATCTGCATTAGGTGGTTCTCGTAGAATGCGGGTGGGCTGAGAGCTGACGTTAAATGGGGAAATATTAATCCACCAACACATCTTACTTAAATTTCTAAATTCCGAAATTACAACAACGGTCAATAACCTTCGGCCCAATTAAGGACGACTGCATGTGAGTCGGCCAGAATATTGGATTCTTACTGAATTCATTCTTGTTGGATGTTTACGACAGAGGCATATGGTACTTGACCAGATGAGCGAATCAAGGCAGAGTGGAACTGGCAAAAGGGCAGCCGAACACCGAGACATGTTTGTTGAGTATTTGCATAAATAAATGTATGCTTTCTTCATCCGTCATTCGACGTGTCGTCCATCAGTGGATGCTGGATATCAACCGGATATAAAATATGATCATTCTCATTTGAAAGCTCTCCGACAGTTTCCTCAGGATTAGACAATCTAAGCTAGATTAGCTAGACTTAATGTGACGGATTCACGCTTAATTTTGCAACCAGGTAGCACAGTAACTCTAGACGGTGGGAAATTCTTTGCTTTCCGGAAAGATGACGGAAGCCAAGTATTTTGTGCCTAACGCTCAAGTCATAATAAAGCTAGAGTGCAAATCGGGCATTGATCTACTTCAGTTATCAATAAATAAGCATCAGAATAAAACCAAGCAACAATGGTTCGTCCCATATCTCTGCATTGCTATTCTGCCAGAGCGTCCGTGTAAAATATTTTCATACAATTGAATAGGTAGTCATAATAAAAGGTCTCATCCATCTAAAAGAAAAATCTATGACTATTGTCGGCTTCTCAAAAATCTGCATGGTTTTCGAGGCCGCATATTTCTTATTTCAACGATAAATGGAAATGTATTGCATTAATCGCGCAGTTAAGCTGCTATGAGGGTTTTCCACGAAGCGAATATCCCGGATAAATCTCCAAAACGAGTCAAAATGTTTCGATTGCAGAGAAAGTTAAAAAAAAATAACCTCTTTTGAAAAGGATTCAAGCGCTTTTTGTAGCTTAATGACATCTTTCCATAAATGTAATACTATGGAAAAATTCTGAACGCGAAGCATTAC
This sequence comes from Hetaerina americana, assembly GCF_022747635.1. Classification (NCBI taxonomy): domain Eukaryota; kingdom Metazoa; phylum Arthropoda; class Insecta; order Odonata; family Calopterygidae; genus Hetaerina; species Hetaerina americana. The sequence goes on from NW_027286763.1 coordinate 17,487,043, forward strand.
AAGCAGCTCCTTGGGCACCCAATGGCGATCTTCGCTGATCCCAAAGCCTGATTTGATCCCGGCATGGACATTTCAAACATGTGGCTCATTGGAAATATTTGCTGGTAAATTAATTTGAAATATGAACATGACAATTGAAATAATATAATCACAGACAATTTTTCCAAGCTTACCCTCAAACGAATCCAACTTTCACTCGCTTATTTAACAATTTTCGACGCAATAATTTTCTGTTTTGTAATTTAGCCTGAAAGTGTTTAGCCATTTTGCACAGTTATTGCTATGAGTTGCGTTGGCTCAGAATTCGGCTGGTTGAAACACAAGTGAAACCACCCAAGAGTTCCACAGAATTCAAAAGGCTACGCTACCTCAGGAAGGTTTGTCAGGTGAAACTTCAGAGGAAGAGGAAGAAGGAGATTGAATGGATTTATCCTGAAGGATGACGACTCAATGAAAAACATTACTGGAGGAAAGATGGAGAGGAGGAATTGCAGAGGACACCCTAGGATGAACTAGGAAAAGAAGGCAGTGGCAAATGCCGGCGCAGGGAGCCACGAGGGAATAAGCGGGGGACAGGGTGGGAAACCGATCCTTGGATTGATAAGCCGCGGTGATAGACGGTAAACTCTTCAGGAGATTGGGGATATTCACAATTACTTCAGTGCACCCACTTCATCAATAAAATATCATTCGTTTAATATAAAGTATTTCTGCTAAACATAGTTTCCCCGTATTATCTTTCTTTCGTCTTGTAACGATATATACAGGTATGGGGCAATTAAACACTGCGCTCTCTCTTCCGTGGGTAGCACAACCGTTTATCGTTTTATCTAGCAATCCCTTCATCGTCAAAAGATATCTCGAGTGTCTTACATCGTTCAAGATACTTTTATGACATTGTCAGATACCATTCCGAGATTCAAGAGATCAGCATCAATTGGACTGACTATGAAAATATCAATGGACACTCATATCTTCATGTGAAATCCAAGTCCGGCCAGTAGCCAGCCAGCCACACGCCAACTGTGAGCCACTGCATGTTGAGTGCCTCCCAATGAATCAAGCGCCCGATTTCAATGGTATCTATCTATTCATGGGGCACGTGAGGTGTGATACCGCATTCTGCCTCCGAAGGAATGCTGCCAACTTCGCCGCTCTTTTGTTTTCGGCGACCAAGAGTGGAACGGCCGATATCGCACGGGCTGCCACTCGCGCACGCCACTCGCCCGAAAGCCATTGCTCTCGATTGCTCCAATACCCCCCCCCCTGCCCCCTCCCCACTCTTAATCATGCCCCCCGCCCAGTCCTCCCACCGCCCGACCCACTTTCCCAACGCTCCCCCGCCGAATCCACCTCCGCCACCCACCTGGGAACTCGCTCCGTCCACCCCAAATCCCGCCGGACCCGGCGGTGGCGGGGTAAAGTCCTCGCCTGACAATCCAGTGGTCGCGGGTTCGAGTTCCGCCTTGGTGGGTTTTCCTCCTCCAAGGGCATGTGTGCTTCTGATTGTCTCTATTGTAATGTGTTAGAGTTAAGCGGAAGAGGGGACTATGAACTTTCAACCTCGCCCCGATAAAAGTCGTTAAATAAATAAAATGAAAATAACTACGTTCCCCTTCTTCTCACCTAACTGAAACAATTCCACCCGCAACCGCATCACCGAAGTGGTGAGAAATATTTTTTAATCTATTGTGGTAAAATGAAAATTTTTCCTTTCGAATAAAACAACGTAAAATCAATATTTACTTTCTTTCGAAGATGTACCCTCTGTTTTCTCTTAAACTAGGTATTTATTTGTACCGCTACAGATTGAGATACACACTTTTTTTATGTTGCTCTCGTGGATCAGAGCTCACCTACCTTTGAGGACAATAGCATTTACTCGGATAGCATAAATCGCGGCCAAGCTATCGTTTTTTAAACATGAAGGCGAACCCTAATTAAAATGAACTATGGGATTTAAATAGGCTCAATAGATTAGTAAATGTTTTAGAAATGAGAACAAATAAAAAAAAAGTGTTACAGGGGAATTCATGTACTGGCGACTAGGATATCTTTGAAACCGTGAGTTAATTAGTATTTACAAACATTTGTATCCAATGGAATTACGATATAATAATATATTCACACAGCCTTACATACATATGTCATAGTATTAAAAATACTACCATAAATTGTCATATTTAGCGTACCAAGAATGCATGCGGATAGTTTTTAGAATGAGGTATATTGCATTGAGAACTATTGAAATTACGGTTCATCTCTTGTCCTGACATTTAAACAACATCTCAAATGGGACCAATATCGCCAATGTTTTGTAAAACGTGCATTGGTTGTCCCAGAAATGAAAGAGGAATGGACATGAATGATGTTAAGGCGCACAAAATCCGGGAAAGAAGGTAATGTTTGGTACCAGAAAAGGTGATCATATCTCGCCATGCATAAAGATACATATCAGCTATGATTAACCGAAACAAGACGGAAATATGTTTGCTACTTAATTATTTTAATCGATTCAAGATGTTTCCATCTTTCGAATGAACGATTTCCCAACGTGGACTTGATATACGAGGCTAGTATTGCTTGAAAAGAAAACAGAAACACGGAAATTCTCTCGCAAAAGATATTTCAGAACGTCTAAAACAATACACAGTCGAATGCTTTCCCGAGGGGAGCGAGGGAATAGCGAGGAAGAGAAAGTAATATTTAAAAAAAGGGATCTAAAGATATCGTAATAAGAGGAAGATGAGGAGATAGGATTTGATAAGATTATTTTTCCACCGAAAAGGAAGCGTATTAATTCGGAAAGTGGGACACAGTGATCCCAGAGCAATGAGGACACACGGCGAAATGTTTTGCGTAATTACACGCACATAGAAATGCCCTTCTTATTTTCATAGAAATGCCCTTCGTGCAGGAGTGGCTGGGAGAGCGAGAGGAAAAGTCGCGGCGGGACATGACTTCAAACGTCAATGAAAGCGCCGTCTTTCGCTGTGGGAAAATATACTAATTGGAGTACAATAAAAGTGTATTCGTTAGCTATTCCGGAAGCCCAAGGGGCACAGCATGTTCTCTCATGCCCACCAAGCGACTACGCACGAGGAGTGGACGAGGCATTCAGCGCAGCGGAGTAAACTCACACCGAGGAAACCTCAGAACGAACAACAGGAAGATTAGTAACGAGCAGGCCGGCGTCGTGACCTTATCTTGTTAAAGACTAACATGATGGCTTTTTTACATTACAATACAATACAATTACAATATCACGAAGGAAGCAGGAGTTTCTTTTTCTTTCCGCTTTGATTTCGGTTAACTAGAGTCAAAGGCTAGTCAGGGCGAATCTTCTTATAATTTTATATGGTTTCTTTCTCGTCACATGAATTACACTCCCACTTCATACAAAGTTGAAGATGGCGGTTAATTGTCAAGTACACTTTCTACCGAGACCATCAAACTTCATACCAAAATTTTGGCCGGTATTTACTTAAAAAAGAGCGTAAAAAATTAAAAAAATCATTTTAATAATATGAACATAATACATGCTTGTCTAAGGGTCTCTCTCCAACTCCCTCTTGCCTATCAAAAAATTATAAGTAAACAGGAACTTTTTAGACTACAACATTTATTAAATACGTAACGTTTTTCAGTTCTCCCCTATTGCTATTTCTCGTACTAATTCGTTACAACTTTTGATAAGGGTAACTATATATTTCATTATCCCTACCGAGTAACGGCAAGAATGTACACATTCAAGAGTTTAAGTTTCCATAAATAAGTAAATATATATAATACAAAGGAATCAACACACAGGAATGTATGCTGAAAGAGAACAAAACCAGCATGCTGTGTTTTGCAATGGAGTGAGTGCCTGTTAACTTGATGTGCTGAGAAAGCACAAACCGAAGAATAATGTTAATGGTCTTCAGGGGAAGAGAAATACAAATAAACATTGGAAAAATCAACAGGTGGGAGTGAATTAGTTGAGATAATCTGAAAGCAGGATCACAAACGAAGCAGAAGACATTGGAAGCATATTTAACAACAGAAGTCGAGAATAATTTCAAAATGATAAATATCTGTCCAAAGTACAAAATATAAAGATGAGAATTGGGGGAAATATATTTCAAAAATTTACAACACTGAAAATTAGAAAACAAGTACGTGGCACCACTATCTTTTTGCGTAAAAATAAGTTTCAGAACTGACATGTTTCGGATCACGCTGTCACGCAGAAAATAGTTGTGCAATGGAAAGTGAACGGGAAGAACTAATGGTACAGGGAGGCCCTGGGTGAGATGCATGGAACGTCAACCGAGACAGATGAAATATGAATGAGGACGCAAAGGGACAGGTCGATAGCAAGAGTGAGAGGGGAGCTGCTTCAAGGAAGCCACCCGATTGATTCCCATTGATAATAACGTTGACTAATTGAGCTGACATTTTCCAAAGCATCATGTACTAAAAACTCAACCCACATGGCTCAACGGTGCCGAGGAAGAAGAATACTCATAGATTCAGATTAAAGGCAAACACTCACGTTTTCCTTTTTTTTCGAATGGTTAAGAACGGCTCATCGCATTGCCACTTACGAACGGGAAGAACTCGGTCTCGTGCTCCCTCATTTTCCGTATCATTGGGAACTTTCACCTTCGCTTAGATAACTCCCCACTCTCTAACACCTCTAACCTATACAGATCAAGAGTCAAGGTCAACTTAGACAGTTGTATCGTCCATTTAGGGCACGGACAAATGCTCTATGGACCTAATTTACAATGAGATGACATCATTAGGATAGTAATAGGGGTATTTAATCAAGTGTATGAATGAACTGCAATGAATATTTTGTCTTAGAGCGCAATAGAATGCTAGTAGCATCCACCATTACTTGCATCCATCCGCATTCATTCAAAAATTCTCGTGTCATTTCCCGTGAGATTAGAAATAATGGGCATCAATTCATTTCTGCAATATCGCTGGATGAGGCCAACTTCGCTCATCAATCACTGATTGATGTATGTCATCGGCACACGATCATAGCGCGGATGACGGGAGAGGCGAAGATACGTACGTAGTGATGGGGTTGAGGCCGATGGAAGCTCGAGTCTTTGACAGGGCTTAGACGCAATTCTGTTTTGTTTTCTGCTGCGAAGAATAAATATTTTAACGTATATTCTTGCTGAGAAAAGCAGCACGGCTCCGTACGACTGTGAATCTAGCAGCCAAGCACTCCCCCGAGGATGCGCCAGTGTGTAGAGATTGGGAAACACTTGCCCGACGACCGTTTGAATGATTCTTCCTAAGAAATTGTTGAGAAAGGGGGTAGAGGGGGGGGGATAGGCTTGGTAAAATATCGTTTCTGATTGAGGAGGCACTTGAGAGGAGGTGAAGATAGATGAAGTAAGATCAGAATGGGAGATGAAGTGTGCGCGGAATATATTGAATGCGAGTTTCATTTGGATGTTCGGTTCAAGAAACGACCATAATACTGCATTTACATTCCCTCACCGCCAACGCGCGCATTGATATTGCCATAACAGTGAGCACTTTTCCGCACCCCTGTCCTCATAGTTGGATAACATTCTGGAGTGGTGATTCACCACACCGCTTGGTGAATTTGGTGACCTACACTTCATATTAAAAAAGAAAAACTTTTATTGACGCTGATTACGTACTCTGGCACAATCGGGAAAATATTTGTTTTCAATTTACAATTTTAAGAAAGAGCTAATGGTGCACTAAAAATGTATGGTAGAAATATGTAACTAAAGTGATTAGTATGTTTGAAGATAATCTTTTATCCTTTCACAACCCAAACATCCGCTCTCCAATGACAACGATGAAGTGACTTTGAAATATTGATTTCTTTAGGTACACGGTTTAACTGATAAACTGGCCATTCATTATAACATGATTTGTGCAAAAAATTGAATCTAGATGAACTGCAGGTATTCCATCATGTTTTCAATAGCAATTAGTGCAATTTGTTTTATTGAAGATTAGGGGGCATATTCAACATTTTTAACCGATTTTTTTTCAAAATAACCGCTAATTAACAATTAGGGAAACAGTGCTTTGAAGAAATTCGTTGGAAGTATGTAGAGAGGATATGTAATCAATAATTAAATAATGGATTTCGTGACTGCTAACTTCGTGAATTTTTTAATCGTTAAGTCACAAAAACATTCACAGGATAATCAGTTAATTTATTTGCGTAAGCCTTTTTTTATTTAATGGACAGGCAAGTAGGAAGGGAGAGGAGACGAGACATTTGGCGTAGCATTACGTAGGGGTATAACATGAATCAGGGAAATAAACACATTGCTTTGATTGGTGAGGGTGGAAGTCACCTATTACTACGTGTAAGCCACACCGGGTGTGTGGAATTCACCCATCGGGTGCCGTTCCATTCCCTGTGCCGTCTGAAGTTTCACGGGGAAGACGTTTTATGAAAATGTTTACAAAGCTTCGGTGAAACTTATGGTCACAGGGGACTTAACCTAAGTCTTTCGATCAATACCCCAGCACACTATCCACTGAACTGCTATGACTCTGTCTTGATAAATTTTAGGCTTTAAATGGTTTATCTACATGCAGCCTGTATGTTGGGGTGTAGGGGTTGAAATTAATCTTCTCAAATTTCAACCTCATCGGCAGGGTCTGTTCCAAAAATACGTAATTCTTTTTCCCGTCGTCTTTATCGACTCAAAAGGGGTTATCCACAAATAGTTTTTACCTCATATGCCAACACTGAACAACACATTTTACGTGGAAGCCCTCGAAAAGCGGTGGAAAAGAGTGCAACGCTACAGGAAGAAGATCTTCACTAACCGGAGAGTGCACCACGATAACGCACTTTCCCACACCACTTCCCTCGTGACCGAGTACTTGGCCAAGCACAAGATGGCAACGCCCTACAGCCTACCCTGATTCCCTGATGTGGCACCACCGGACTTCTTTTTGTTCCCAAGAATAAAAAGAAGCTCGAAAGGCAACCAATTTTGAAGGCTGGATAACATCAAAGAGACTGCGACGAGGTACCTCAGCGAGGTTCCCATTCCTTCCAGGATGCGTAAAACCACTGACAGAGGCGCTGTCATTGGCATGCCGATGCACAAGGGTCTATTTTGGAGAATTTTTGTAATTTGTTCTTTGATCTGCAAAAAATATTTTCCCCCGATTTATTCTTCATATTTTTGGGGCAGGCCTTGTACTAACTGTGCATTCTGTTGTCAACAACGAAGCTTTGATGTCATAGTGACTCTCAGCCCTCTACCAAGTGCGAACGCCCTCAAAAAAGACATTATCCGGTAGAGGACAGCCACAAAGAAGAAAGGGATGGCTGATCCTGCTTAAGAGGCAGATGAATTTTAATAGATTATTGTTTGGATATTTAGAACGGTAATATTCGAGACTTAGAAGTGTAGTTCCTAGTCGATTTTCGACCGTATCATTGTGCAGTTGTTTTAATGGGTCCATCAAAACCAACCCATCATTGGCGGACTACCAGGAATGCAAGTCAAAGCTGGACCTCAGATACCTGTCATTAAGTAATCGCCGGGATATATAACTGAAGTTTATTTTTATTTTTCAAAGTAATCCGTTAACATTTGTACTATCCCTCCACCTGAGCACTTGAATCCATAGCATAGAAGTCTTTCGGCGACTGCTTCGCCCAAATTCGCCCTTGATTTTCGGAATCGTAATCATGCGCCAAATATTTGCCGCCAGGGTTAATTCTTGGTGGACGAACCACTTGGGTGTTGCTTAAATCTAATCCACCATGGTTAGGCGACCGATGAAGCAGTTTATGCCCTCCAACAGGTTGTAGTGCCTACATATATCGGGCCACATGAGGTCAGATTTGATAATGCAATTATCCTATAGTCAGTAGGCTTAGATCAATGGCACTTACATTGTTCAATTTGAACAGAACGGGGCTCCACTTGAGAACAGAATTTGTGGAAATATCGGGAAATCACAGTCAAATATTTCATGCTAGATGGCATTTACCTGAAAGCTAACTGCACACAAAATATTTAATAACAGGATATGTTTATTCAAATTATGCTGTAGACCTGTTAAAAAGATTGGTCTTTTAAATAAAAATAATAACATGCAGGAAGATACATGCGAGATATCGACAAATATATACATTATCAATTCTAATTATCTCCTACGCGATTGCTGTCATATCCATTATGATCTCCAATGAGGAAAAAACGGTATTCTAAAACTTTCCGTTCTACGATAAATCTCCCTGATTTTACGTCGATTATCTGATCTGCCATAGTAAGTGTGGGGCCTTTAATATGTCCTTAACATCCTGTTCATTAGATACTTTAAAAATTGATTCTCATCTTAAACCAGCAATCTTGAGGTTATACCGCAAAAAATTATACAGAAGTTGGAAAAAGACGAGTAGGCTGTTTCTGGCTGCTTTCTTAAGAGGCCTTCTAGAGGTAAATCGAAGTGCTTCTTAATAAAACAATGCGTCACCATTCAAATTTATTCTAACTGAATATTTGAGTGTATATTTATGTTTAAAGAATATGGTTAATACGTATATATACCACAAGGTCCGGTTAACACTGTTTCTAGTGACAGTAATGTTGCCCTTAATACGGCTGAACACATCGAGAATGAGCCTCCTTCGCCAACACCCACGCCTTATCTGCAAACACCGCTAAACACGGCATTAAGTTCAAAGAGAGATTTCCTGTCGTATTGGCGCAGTTCGTCGGGATAGAGTTGAGCTGGAATATGATGGCCGTCGGGATATGTTGAGCCGCATTAAACACATTGAAATAATACATAACTTGAAAACAGCTTAAGTGTTAGCAAGGAAAACCTATCGCCAGGTGTTAACAGAATTTAAAAATGAAAGATGTGGTGAATATTTGAACTATAACCCAAAAGCGTTTTGGTCATATGTATGGGAGGTTCAGTGAAGCAAGTGCCGTCCCTAAATAGTAACGGGCAAAAACTTACCATCAGTTTAGAAAAAGTTGCCCATTAAACCACTATTTTTATAGCGTTTTCAATAATCATCCACAGCAACAATACAAGTCACTACCCGATTCCTTCCATTAATCCATGCTAGAAATTGTAATATCTTTTACACTTCCACAATAAAGTAAATTGTAAAATAAAAGCAAAGTAAAAAATTACTTTATTTTGGCTGTGTGAAGTTTCTTTTTTACCCTCATCATGAAGGAATACTACAAAGTTAAACCTGAAACTGTTATGTTTGAAATATCTTTTCTTGAAATGGAACGCCAACTTAGAGACAGAAGTCCCAACAAATCGTCATGCTCTGATCAAATCCCTGCTTGCGTATACCAAACGATTGCCTCCGAAGTAGCTCCTTATATGGATATAATATATGTATGCAGTATGCATTTATATAGTATACAAAAATGATACAGGGAAGCTGGCTTTAAACAGGAAGGAAATTGTGTTAAAAATGTAGTTACTTTGACAACTAAACCAATTTTATATAAGCGATGAGAATTAAGCTTGGGAATAAACCTGTCTTTCATTGACTACACCAATGATTTTGACCGGATTAAGTGATAAAAAATATGATGCTTAAAGGAACACAGGAAAAAAATCTTAAGGATTTACAAATGCAAACTTATCTGACAAAAAAGCATTTTATAGAAACTAAAAAATAACAGGGTGTGAGACAAAGATACAGTTTATCAGAAACTGAAACTCACTGCTAATCCTAGCATGAAAATCGCACTAAAAACAACAATTAACACTCTAGTAATTGCTGAAGCCATAATTACCATTAAAAACAGACGAGGATCTACAACTCAACTCAACAAAATCAGTCTTCCAAACTTTACAAACTCTGCGAATATATTCTATTGTTTCAGGCTTCACTTCGTAGTAGTAGTAGTTTTGAGGGGAGGCGACCGACAGCTAAGGTCATTTGCGCCATAGGGGATGGATAGGAAAGGATGAAGGGTGGAGAGAAACCCGGCGTCGGCATTAGCCTACTCTTTACGAAAGGCGCCAAGGGGTCCGCAGTTTAACGTCCCATCCGACGGACGGCGTACTCACTCAAAGTGCCCTCCACAAAGCACCTCAAGTAGGGATCGAGATACCTCTGAAAAATATTCAACACCGCCGGGATTTGAACCCGCGCCCTCATGGTGGGAAGCCAGTACGTTAGCCCCCGCACCATCTCGATCCCCGCTTCACTTCGTGGAAGTATTTAATATCCATTACTAAAAAAGAAAGAAAGACTCGTACCTGATGATGCCGCAAGTCGGTGAAACGCGTTGTACCGTATAATAAAATCTGTGGAAAAGTACGAGTCTTTCTTTCTTTTTTAGTAATGGATATTTACAAACTCTGCGGTAAAATTTGTTGTCTCAGGCGTAACTTTGTGGAATTTGCATAACATATTGAAATGTAATGAAATAATTGACTTTGTAATTCCACACACTTTTTGTGGAATTACAAAGTCAATTATTTCATTACATTTCAAACTCTGCGGTATTTATGATCATTAAATATCGCTCACAAGGCTAAAACGAAGGAATTCTCAGGATGTGAACTAATATGAGCAAAAAAGATAATATGAAAACACAATATAGAATTTATTCTTGAAATTGCTACATTTTCAGGAATACAAAAAGTTTTCTATACCAAAATGTATTTCCCACACCGATGTTGTTTATTTTGCCGCTTTTGAGCCACAGTGGGGATAAGGATTACTTTTGATAGAAATATTTTTTTTCCGATTTTACCATAATAAGAGAGGTAGGAATGGAAATTCGGTTGCAGGAACAATAATTAAAGGTTGGCAAACAAGGTGTATCAGCGGAGGAACAAAAAGAGAACGCTTTGCTCCGAAAGCTGTGTGACACATATCAGGGCACTTAAATTCTACGAACGAATCTATTTAATTTTTTAAAAGGCAATCGGAAACTTGACGGACTCATGGAAATATTAAGTTTGCGATCACTATTTGAACATTTTTGAATAAGATACGTTAAAAATTGTAGAATTAAGCCCTGAAAGTTAAAAGTGTATTGTGGACCAAATCTTAAAAAATGTGCGTATTTTAAAACCTTGAATAAGAATGTCCTGTTCTTGAATATATCATTGATTTCCAAACTTTTCTAACTTGATAACCAAAACCAGGAGAGGTAATACCAAGAGAATGAACGTGTGTTGTACCATGACTGCACAGGCAAAACAAATACGTAAAGAAAAAGGTGGGTACGGGCAGAAAGGATTTCATCATGCTAGCGGGAGCCATCTTTTCGCGCAATGACTTACGTCCCTTCCTTGTAGGAGCTTCTTTCCAGCAGGGAAGAATGCTATCACACGCCTCCTCTCATATCTATCTTTATAGCTAACTACTCTTTCCTTAAACCATCCAAATCCTAGTAAATATTTTAAGATTCCGAACCATATGATAAGTAATTATGCAAGCATATATTTCCACAGTAGATTTCAGTTCTTCATCTCACAATTTAATGCCAGCTTGGCGTGGAGGTACATTAAGTGTGACTCTCCTCCACATGATATCATTAATTTTTCTTACTTGTTTCAAATGCTAGTTTTTTTTAGGTTACGTAACATCTATCTGCACCTCTCCCATCAGGGTTTCGGATTTCCAATCCAGAGCCATTGGGTCTCAATATGACACCTGGCATTATCTGATGGGCGGAATTCTTCTGGAAACTTTTACATTTCAACTTCTGATGACGCAATCCGTAATTATCCGCGTGTATTTTCACCCTTCCTACTGCCGAAGTGAATCGCTGTCATCTGTAGCATCCACTATCACTCCTCGGAGTGTTTATGTCTGCTGTCAAGGACTCAACGTCCCATGATGATCTGATCCGGCGCGGCCGTTAATTGCTGACAGGACCCCCAGCTCTTCATGGAATTTGGACAATTTTCGTGGACTTATCCGGCGAAACGTTCGTCTTTTTCCCACCCACATACAAATTGAGGGTTCATTCGATTTATGTTTTTGTCACTTGTACTCGTGGGCGTGATCGGCAGGAAAGGGGAGAAAATTAATATTATTTGTTTAAAAAATTTCTACATTTGTATCATGTTCACATTTTATGCATGGTAATATTTTTGTTGTTTGTGGAGCGTGGAAGACCTTTCATGTTCAGCAATCGTTTGAGGTGTCCACTTGGAAACTTGTTGAGGGATTTTACGGCTGCTTCACGTCCTTGAACACTTCACGTACAACACTACATTCTTTGTTTCCGGAGCGTGACAATTGCGTAGATCAAGAATGTAGACATGGGAGCCCTATCATTATTACTCGTCATTTAAATGGCGTCCAAGTCGAAAATAACGTATATGAGAGTATTTTTTCCGAGTATGAAATACTGATTGCTGTTGAGGATACGATTTCTTAAAAATCACTTATCTAATCTTTCTTCTAAAATGTCTAGTCACAAATCTAATCACAATCATTCCAAACGTAATCCACTGTAACATACCCAATTTACGGTTCAGATGCCGAGACACCAATTTTATTATAATAGATTATATTTTCTACTCTTTCGGGTAGTAATTTAAGGCTCTATCAGATGGTGTAGGCAGTATAAAAAAATGGATTCTTGGATAACGTAGTATTTGATTTGGTGCCGTGGAAAATGGGCTTAGCATAACTGATTTAGGATTGACCGGCTCTTGAGCCAATCGAATGAGTGACGTGGAAGTTTTAATGTATGTGAGATATCCATTGGTGATGCTGTACCACCACAGCAGTTGCACGGGCTTCTTTTTGCGCCGTGACCACATTTTTAATTCGGTTTCAATTAATTCACGGAGGCTTCCCTCTGCTCGCTCCAGAAGTTGGCGTTGTAGGCACTCAAGCACTCATGCCTAGTTCCCTTTTACTATTGGAAAAACTTTGCTCGAGATGATTATTTCTACCCAAATGCTTCTGTTTTCTTTATTTAGAATTTATTTCCGTCCCGGCATCTTAAAATTATTGAGTCATGACCCGGGTACCGGAAGGGAGGGGGACTGATGTTCTCAATATCACGCGACCCAAGTCGCTCGACCACTGGCGTTTTTTTCCCCTCTCCTCCCGAAAACCTTTTGCGTTTAACGTTGCCTTTGCTTCTTCGAGAGGGTGTGCTGGCGTTTCTTCGGCCCTTGCCAATCATCCAGGGCTGCGAAAAGGTTTTTTAATTTTTTTTCGATACGATCTCCTCCCTCTCGTTATTTGTTTACCTCACGCCTTTCGTCCGGCAAATGATCCATTGGACATTGAATGTATATCTGTATCCCAATTGATTACACGGATGCTCAAGAGATACGTTGATTTTTTAAGACAAAAACACTTCCATTAAAAATTGGAAATATTTTGCACAAAATAAAATTTATTAATGTGACCGGTTTCAATGTAACTACATCATCGTCACCTAATGATGATGTAGTTACCTTGAAACCGGTTGCATTAATAAATTTTATTTTGTGGAAAATTTCCAAAGTTTAATTTTAAATTAATTATGATATTCCACCATATCACGCCTGAAACGTCTGTTTTTATAAATGACTTTATGATAATATGTCTGAGACATGCTCGCAATACACATTCAATATGACATACACCACAGAGAAAGTATGTAGGTTTTGCTACACACTTTCTCTCAATTTCCGTCGTCTAAGTGAATAAAATCGTAAGTTTAAATAAATACTACTGCAAAACTCAATTTTATATGTTTAATTGATTTAGTGTCCGCAATGTAATGAAACAGGCATTACGGTACTTGGAATGAAAATATGTCATTAACGTTTAATACTTGACTTATTGATCTACACATGTGAGTGGATAGCTATCAGGGTTCATTTGAATACGGAAGGGAATAGAGTCTTAAGTTATCCTCCAATTAGACATTTTTAAATCCTGTAGTTTTTGCCATTCCCTTGAACGTCAATAAAAATAGCGAGAAATTGGTCCCAAAAGAATTGGGATTAATGTATTAATAATGGGCAATCGGGTTCCTCCCACTATAAGTAGTTTCGCGTGCTTTCTTAGAAATGTTGTCTAAATACAAAATGTCCATATTACAAGTAATATTTTTACACTACGACTTTTAACATTTTTATACTCAGAATAGTCTTTTTCCCTCAGCATTCAGAAGGAGAGAAACATCAGAAAATAACCTAAGTATCTTTTTACTAGAGAGAACATATTCAATTTAGTGCTGATAAATAGAATATATAACATAAAACAGCTGAAGTATTTTTACCATCAATTAGTAAGAAAAATAATTAGGCTGTTGGCGAGTTGAACACGCCCTGGTGGGAGCGAACATCGGAAAGGGCATCGGTGGGAAACGTGGGAAAGGCTGCCATTCCGGCTGATCGAACTGAGGGCGACTGATCGGTTCAGATTCCAGAAAGGGAAGTGGTTTGTTGACTGCTGTTGAGCAGCGCATGCGCTGAATGACGGGCGTGATTTGAAGGGAGGGTGGGATGCTGCACTTCGGATTCGCTCAGTTCGAGGGGAGTATATGAATGGCTGCACCTTTCATTACTCAAGAGACACTGACTGGTCGGAAGAATACGACAGTTAGTTGAAATACACGCCATCAGGCGTCACATGGTGGAATCTCTTTAAGGGTGAAAGGAACTTGTAATTGTATAATTATTTTCACTGACACATTAACTGGTGCATATACATCTGCATCAATACCCTGCGAGCCACCAAAAAGGTGTGTGGCATGGGGTGCAGCACCAGGAGGAAAGGGTAAGGGATGAGGGGGTTAGGGTTTTTCAAATGGAAGGGGAAAGGTGGGGGGAATCTGCAAAAAAATTCATAAATATACTAGTATAACAGTGCGCAGTCGCTACCTTGTAGGCTGATACTTATTATGTCAAGCTGACTAGTGGGGGATTTCGATTACAAGCATTCTGGTATCTTATTGTTGTTGGAAAAAATGACCATTTAAACCTGTCAGTCTTGCAGTCTATCTCTCTAATCTTGTATTCGTGATCCCTCCGCCCGTAATACTTTGGAGTTCGTATTATGTTCTTGATGACATCGGAAAAGGACCCATCTTTAAATGTTTTTAATAAGTTTAATCTATATTGTAAACGCCGCTGTGTAAGGGAATCCCAGCCTAAATTTTCTAGCAAAGTAGTTACGCTACTGCGTTGGTCATAACAATTTTTGACAAATCTAGCCCCCCTCCGCTGAACTCGATCCAATTCCGAAATTAAATTTATGTCTTGAGGATCCCATATACTGGCAGCATACTCAAGGTGGGGCCTGAACAGGGCAAGAAAACATCGTTGCTTCACTTTTTCGTCACATTTACCCTCACTCTTTTTACAAATCACAATTTTTTATTAGCACGACCGCATATTTCTCGTATGAGCTTTCCCAAGGACAGATCGTGATTAATTGTTACACCCAAGTATTTAAAGGAATCTACCCTCGCGATTTCTATTTGTTTCACTTTGTAACTAA
The DNA here is from genome assembly GCF_022747635.1 of Hetaerina americana. Taxonomy (NCBI): domain Eukaryota; kingdom Metazoa; phylum Arthropoda; class Insecta; order Odonata; family Calopterygidae; genus Hetaerina; species Hetaerina americana. Next base: position 17,502,515 of record NW_027286763.1, read on the forward strand.
ATGGGAGGGAATTACTCCTTTCCCAAAAATGTATTACTGCGCATTTTTTCAAATTTAATTCTAATTGCCTTGCATCGCACCAAGTCTGAATTGCATTTGGGTCGTTAGCTAACGCGACTCTGTCTTCGCGACTTCGAATATCCCCATAAATAACAATGTACGGTGAATACGATGAAAGAATAACTTAGAAAACCCAGCTAATCAGAAATTATTGGCTTTTGATGATACTTTCCTTACGCTTATCAATCAAAGGCATTAAGATTACAGTTTTAATCTTTCGAACGGCTTTTGCGTCGCGGTGGTCGTCGGAATACTAACGCGGGTAATTATTTAATCGCGCGCACATGCATAGCCTATGATTGGCTTGCTCCGATTAAATTTACGTTTCCAGAATGCACTGAAAAAATTCGCATATTTTTTACTTCGGATCCCTTGGAGCCGATGGAAATATTTTCAACGGTTTTCAAGTATGATGCCATTTATATTTGTAGACATAGCGAAATACAAACTATGAACCATTCTTATTTTTCCGTAGAAAATTTTTTTGAATCATAAAAAAAACAAAATTTTTAGTGCCTTTAATTTAAAATATTTAAATTACCAGTTATACAAAAATTAGCGGAAATAGTGGGAGATGTTGTAAACCATACTGCATGTATAGCATATGTAATTATCTTATAAATGAAAAATCCAAAATTATTAAATACGGCGAACCTTATCGAAATCGGCGTAAACTAAGAAACATTCAAAGCCACAAAGTGCAAGGGACTCCAACAAAAAATCATTTGGTGACAATAGAGAAAGACTTGTTAATCTCTTATTTATTTCAGGTAAGAGGGAAGAATCTTATTTATAACTACAGCGGTCGCCTCACTAACATAAGTCTCTTCCTTGGTGATGATTTATTAAGGTAGACCTCTTCATAAAAAGTATCGAATGAGTTTTTTATAGGGATTCATTGGCTACAAATATACTGTTTTCAAATTTTTAGTCAAGCAGCGAACCTTTGACTCAAATTTGAACACGATCGCGAGTAAGTTTTGTTGCTCATTTTCCTGCCGTCTGTTAAGCCCACATTATTAAATACGCATGAATTTTAGGAGTACACCTTAGAAATATCCCAGAGACGCCATAAATCGCCTATAAAGAGGGGAATTAAGTGTTTATTGTAGGCTGAGAGACACTGGAGAATTCTCAGTGAGACGTTAGGTAATTCGCTGGATTGTTTCTCTCATTCCATTCACTCACTTTGTAAATACAAAAGGTCTCGTGTTTCCATTGACTCCATAGCGTTTCTACGATAGCTCACGCCGATTGGAAGAGTGGATAGTGGGACTTTCGCGAGAGTTTCCCGTAAAACTCCATTGGTAAAGCGTTCCGAGGCCACCCCGCCGACCTACCGATCGCGCCCCGTGCATCCCAGCAGCGTGTACGTTTCCCTTGAGCCAATTAAGCAATCTCACACATGGGGAGGCCTTCTTCCTTGGGAAACACGAATGGATGATATCTCCCGCTTGATGAATTCGCTGAACTCTGCCACGACGTGCATAGGATTGCCGATTCCCCGCTCAGATACTGCTTCTCTCGAGAGAGTCCTCGGGAGGTAACGAGGTTGTGTTTATTCTTTCAAATAAAGGGGAGAATTACTTCAATATTTCACCGGGCGATATTCCATCTGAATGTGGGAGCCGCCGTAAGGGAGTACGAATGGGGGGTAGCAGAGTCCCCATCGATGGGAATATACATCCGCGCTCGGTTGCCGCTTAGATGAGGAATTAATTTGGCGATGCGAGGGCATAAAACCTAATTAGTCTTTATCGAGCCGGTGCGAAATCGTGGCATTGATGCATGCCGTCGAATCAATCTCTCGTGATCACAATACTTTCGTTTCCGATTAAGGAAAACTGAATGCTGAGGAGATTGATCGACGTAGCTTGGATAAATAATAAAATGACCTCCCCATGGATGCTTACTCGAGCCCTTCACTTATTCACGGAAAAGTACCCACTGCTACATAACAGAAAGATTTGGCTGAGTGATTGAGTGAGGTGTGTCAAAATAAATGGATTTGCCGATCACACCGCTTGTGAGAAATAGAATCGGTTTTTGAAAATGTTGGCGCGATCTGATTGGGACTTTTCCAAATCCGCATTAGTGCACTACTAAAATTCTTATCTGTCGAGATGAAACATTATTGTTGGTTGTTTTTATTTTCTTCGAGAATATAAAACTTAAGGCGTTCGCTTCTTAGTAGAGAGCAGTCACAGAAATATCGATCCAATGGAAATGTGGTAATATTTCACACTTGCATGAAATTTGTTAACCGAAATTAATTTAATTAGGCTTATATTTACAACATTTTTATGCAATGATATACTTTATCATCGTAAGAAATAAACACGGTGTCTAAAGATGATTGGTAATGTAAATTTCAGTGTTGTCTCTACTAATCCCGACGGCGTGTGCAATTCACACTTCAGGGTAGGGGGGCCAGTTCCTTTCCCTGTGCCGGTTGTGGTTTCCCAGGAAGATCTGGTATCCGAAAAATCACAAGGCTTAGGTGGAGCTGTCCGGTGCCCAGAGTGCCTTGCCCGGGACTCGAACCGGGACCCTCCGGTCAGTAGTCCAACGCTCTACCCCCCTGGACTACCGCGACCCACACACACATACATACATACACACACACACACACACACACACACACATATATATATATATATATATATATATATATATATTCATTTATATATACAGGTATATGCAACGAGTGAGCATAAAGAGGTAAACACAGACGAATAGGGCACTGAAGAGGGCATATTTCAGATGTTGTGGTTTAACGTAGGTAAGGTCACGCTGAAAATGAATGAGTAAGAGGAACGAACCACAGCAGGGTGCAGTGTCATAGACCCACAAATGCAAGCAGCTGATGGGTGTATGGTCGTCTACGCCGGACATAATGCCTCCGAAGACTATTACTTGAAATATTCAAAGCAAAATTTAAACGAATGGACTTTAAGTCGATGGAAATTTAATCAATTGACCTCGTAATGTACGCGAAGTCGTTCACGAGTGGTAAAAATGAACTGTTGCAATTATCTGTGAAGGATTTATCAGAATCTATTAGCAAACAAAAAAAACACGACACTGTCGTTGGCGTCCCAGTCCTCTTGGCAGTAGCTCACCGGAATGCCAATAAAAATGAAAGACATCGGACAATTTTTGTTACATTATAACGTATTCCCTACGTCTGCTATTTACAATACGCTTAACTGAATGACTGCAAGGACATTGAGGAGTTAGACAGACCAGGTCTGATGCGATGGAATTTTACCTTAGCAATGAAAACAGGCTTAAATTTTCTACCAATATTTTCTAACGGCGCCTAACTTATATGCATGGCATTATTTTACGTGTATTTTTATTTTCAAAGTAGTATTTCTATAGCCATTTTGAGAGAGCAAGGGTGAATTTTTGAGGCTTTGGAACCAATCAGAATTATATTGAGTAGGGCCTTTGGTGGGGGAGGATTAAAGTTTTGGGAGTGCAAGACAGTAAAACCCTAGGTATGTGGGAAGAATGGGGAGCCCAGGGTTGAAGGAAAGGCGGAATGAGAATATTTTGGAATGTGAGCAGCAATATGGCAGGAGGCACAATGGAAAAGAGCCAAGATATCCATTTTGATTGAAGGTGCGCAAAAATGCCGACATTTAAAATTGACCATTTTTTGATTTCAAAGTGCAGGTAGAGCAACCGCTCGTTCCCCGCCTTTCCCCTTCCCTTCGCACCCGCGACGCCTTCTCACTTCCTGCTCCTCCCTTCCGCTTCATCTCGCCATCCAATTCAGGAGTCCCACTTCCCTCTGAGTCACTCCGAGCGAATTGCGGGGAGCATTGTCCCCGATGCTCCCTTTTCGTCCCGACCTCATTCGCCATTTCAGCCTTTCCGGATTGGTCGGATTCAAGTATTTTCGTGAAGAGGACTTGAAGCGATTGAAGAATTTCTGCACGGATAGCCCAAAAATAGCTTTTTTTGGGCTATCCGTGCAGTATAAAAAATTTTACTCCTAACACTCCTAAATTTTACTCCTGAATTTTACTTCAAACGGTGAAGGTTTTATATTATTATTATTTACATTTCAGTACAATTAGCCAAATGGCCCGGTGGCAATGGTCTACTGAGGTATTAGGTGTATTTGTAGGTGCATGTGTATGTTAGTTGGTGGTTTGGGTGTTTACATGTGTGCGGGGTGTAAGTGTTCTCGCATGAGTGTATGCCATGTTTTGTTTGTGGATGGTATAAATTTGTGGCTCTTGCATGCGGTTTTTTTTCTTTCTCAATTACGGGTGGTGTCCTAACACCTCCCTCCACACGCCCTTGCGGCGGCCTGTGTGGTATTAAGTAGATGTAGATGTACTGATGCATCCTTAAAATGCATAAGTAGGACATATACGAAACAAAATGCATTTAAAAACAATGGCACTTAAAGATTCTCGAAATTCCCAATCGTACCTGTACTAAAACATATGACCCAGGTTCACGCCACACAAAGCAACGCAAACTCCGTCCAACATCACACTGCATCCAAAATCACACACCGTTCAGGCATCACACACTTATAATACCCAACTTCTCAAGCCATCCACATCACGTACAGAATAATATTTTCAATAAATAAAACAATATAATAATCACGGACCGATAAAGTGTATCACCCAGTCCTTGTTCAATGGTTGCTTCGCATCTATTCTTAAAACTCCGAAAACTTTATAGAAGGGTTCAAAGAACCCTCCAGTCAGCTGGTTCCATTCAACAATACTTCTGTTTAAAGATTAATCTTTTTTCTTATGTATTTTTTGTGTTTTTGTTTTATAACTGTGGTCGCGTTTTCCCCTAAAACTTGATTTTTCTATCTCCTTCCATAAATCTTCCTACGATTCGTTATTTTTGACTATTCCGTTCATCGCACCCAACCTACGTTTTTCCTCAATTTTTCAAACTCTCCTATTTCAGGATACCCAACATTTCCGTCACGCTATCCGACCTTTTGTACCTTCCGCCAAGCACATATCTCGCTGCATTTCATTGTAATTGTTCTATTTTTCAATTATCATTGGATTTTTTCCTGGATATTGGAAAATAGAATGAAAAATTAAAAATAACACTAAAATTTAGTACTTAATGAATTGATAAGATCATGCGGAACACGTTATATTTTGGACGCATGGGAGAGGAAAGTGTACAAAAAATGGCATTCATTTCCATTAATTTCCGCTATTAGTTTTAAAACCATGTTGTCAAAAGGAAGCGCATTATAAGAATTTTTTTGACAATATATATTGAGGATCCTTAAAACGCTTCCAAGCAGCACATACTAGTTTAGTTATCTTTTTCTTGGAAGATTTTCAGTAAAGCATCACCATAATCATCAAGTACTTAAATTTTGTTGGTCTTACCTCTTCCTTCAAATTTCATAGCCACTCGTGAATGCAGAGGAAGTCCTTTCGATGATGAGCAAATCCTCCGAGCGATGAACTGGTGCTAGAATTCGAGCATCTCCCGAAAGGTGAAGGGCGCTCCCATTCCTTTATTACAGATCTCGTACGATGTGATCCCCATAGGTCCCCATTGACCATTGCTAACGGTCTAACCTTATCCTTGATTCAATGATTCCCTGCCAATTGCCTCAATGAATCTTACCATTCTTCTTCGCATTAATGTTTCACCTGACCCTTGCGTTCGGTCAGTCACCTCAAGAGCTGTCTGTATCCGGTAAATTGCGTCGCACAGTTTTCTGGGAGTCAGGAAGGCGCGGATGATTTTCCTAGCAGCGTGTCCGACACTTAAGTCCACCTCAGTTTAATTAATTGTGAGTACAGTATATTTTTCAGTGCCATGAATCCTGGTTTACACGCTTCTGTCTATACCACTTCTTGCGTGTCACCTCAACTGTTTTAAGGTTATGAACGGCACCTTACTATGACTACTTTCAGCCTGATATTGCGCGGGTTGCCATGTTTTCTGACTCACATGACTGCTATAAAATTGGCACAGAATCAATTGGTGTGAGTTGAGTATTTTCACACAATTCATTAATAAACTATCAAATAAGAATCGTTTAGTAATGAATTTAAGTCCGTCTGCATGTGAAATTCAGTCGTTCCAGTTACAGGTGTCAATTCCTTTCCCTATTACTCGTGGACCTGCGAAGTTTAGGAATTCGTAAAATATCTTCAAGTCAATTTTTGTTCGTGTTTTGAGGTAAAACCCGGAATCAGAAAAGTGTCCCTACGGTCAATAACAGAACGTTCTACCAATAGGAAAACGCAAGAATAAGTGGCATAAACAGTAAGAAAATTAGCACTGAAAAATATAACAAAACCCGGACGGAATGGAAAAAAGTATCCTTCAGCATCTCCAAGTTAGTCTTATCCAATTTTAAATTTTTTCCTAATTTTTTTTGTTAGAGAAAACATCCCAAAAACTAATTCAAGTACATTATTCTATTCCCGTTTAATGAGAAAAGAATGTAGACAAGTAACTTTTCTGAATAAGATAGAAAAATTCCAGTTCCTTCTACTTCTTCCATCAACAATTCCGTCCGTTTATTTTTTTATAAAAACTTGCGGAAACGTCAGTTAAATGGCGGATTGCAAGTGTCGGTGATACAAAACCTACCGATGTCACATCGATTGTCCTTGGATAACGACATACATTTATTTATTCCCTAAACAATTCCACCATCTTCTTCATAAAGTAATTAGACCTGAAAAGTATTTCTTTTAAGTATCACTCACATCTATGAATGAAAGCATATCCGTATTACCCAGGCATTCATTGAGACCTGAGGTGGAGAGTGCGACTATAGCAGCCGAGGGGTCACTTTTTAATATCTATTGAAAGAAAAAAAAGCCAAAGGCAATTAATAGAAAAGTAAAATCCTGTAAATTTGCGTACATATATTAGATTTAATGGAAGAAAATAACTGAAATCAACGACACCACATATCGTATAATCTCCCACATATTCTTCTGCAGTAGCCAATAGTATTAAGTAATTAGATAAGCGTTATCAATTCAATGCCTACATTACAATGAGTGTCCTCAATATTTCCATCAGTATCAAATTTGAAGTAGAACCTCGGTAATTCAAAACTTTTCTGCATTCAGCCACGAGTGCCGCATGGAAAACCTAAACTATCTTGAACGGAGAGCGTTCGTAATGAGATTCATTGATTGATGCAGCGAAGCTGAAATACGGAAGATTAATGTATATGAGTGTATCAATAATATGACACTAGGCTCTTACCACAAATGTAGTTATTGAAACTGAAAAAGCACCCGCGCTGTGGTACGTGGGCATTATTCCCTTCAATGGGAAAGGGGGTCCCTCGTTGAATGTTAAGACACAGCATAATTGGTGGAGGACTGACTCGATTTCTCTTGCTCAAAAAGTCTTGCGTTGAAACAAGAGGGAGCGAAAGGGCATCAACAATGAAAGAGATTAGTGCGGGGGGTGCCGAATTTGCTGCACCGGAAACTCCCGACCGTTGGCACAGTGAAATGCGGCGCACGTGTTTTCATCCAAGATTGTTCCCCACTCTAATCATTCCGGAGCCACTATTTAGCCAGAAATGCCCTCTCTCTCTAAACACGATCACCTTTCCTATTCCACCCTCGAGGTCTCTCTCTCTTTCCTTCCTCACTCCTTAGCACCGCATCACCACCTCTCAGCCTCCTTTCCCTTTTCGTCCTTCAAAAGTCTCTTCCTCTCCCACCCCATCCCCTCGCTCTCTCTCTCTCCCCCTCCCGTCTGCCTCCCACCCCCTCCCTTCACTTCCATCACCGCTTCCTCAGAATCTCCAACCGATTTGATGGTGATGAAAAGATGAAAATTATGGAAAACTTAAAATAACATGTCGGGAACATATTTTAGTCACTATTTACAAAAATGCGCATTTATTTCATTGCAATTTCAGTTTAATATCAGAAAATGTTACCAATAATGGCCATGTACAATACAAATTTGTATGTCTATCCGAAAGAAATAAATTCGACTTGCTTTTTCCAACTTGGGTGTTAGCGAAGTTCATTGCGAGGCTGCTATCCTATATTTTTACTTTTCAAGGTTACACCTATCTCACACACATACACACACTCTCCCTGTCTCAAAACATGAATTCCTTTACCTTAAGCTCACTGTCCGCCTTCTCTATCGCTCCCATGCCAGCACGCTCACTCACCCCCCCCCCCCCACGGCGCCTCCCTCCCTCCGTCTCGGCAATGTTAGCATTCGCCGAAGGGCCTTCCCACAGAAGGGCGAGCCCGCACCACGTTGAAAGGGCATACTGAGCACGGACACCGCCCTTTTTCACTCATTACCTAATACATTAAGTCGAGATTACGCTGATCACCACTGGAATTTAAAAAAATCTGCTGAACGGAAGTTGAATAATGTAATTAGGTAGAACGTTTCGCCTTCAGGAAACAGACCTGCGTGGACAATGAATATGAATAGCGGGTAGCTCTAATGACCGGAGAAAATCCGAGTTTGAGCGGGTCGATTCGATGTGGCCTGCCTCGTGCAACATATAGCTCGCGATCGCTTCTGGCTGGTAATCAACCTTAACCTGTAGTAAATAATTGTTTCCTATGTCGTGATTCAGCTTATGTTTCGGATTCCCCTGAGATTATTTCAATCAAATAGTGTACAATAAAAGAACCGTGGATGCGGATTCAGGATTAGCTTACCAACCAGATTCGAAGCATATTCAATTGCATCAACTTTTGTTATGTCGATCAGCATACCTTCGAGGAAGTTATACATCTAATACAACGAAATTTGAACCATACTGTACAATCCATTTTATCCTCGCATATGTGTTAATAAGCCAAAGGCATCTTTCGGACAAAAGATCGCTTTTAATTTAACGTCAGTAGAAAAAAACCAATGCGAACGCTTCCCTTATCCCTTCGCGAACAGGTTTTGATTCCTAAAGCGTCAAAGGACCAATTATTTTCTCTCTCAATCTTCAATTAAATCTTTCCATATGCACTTTTCTGTGTTCGCTTGGTGGAAATCGACGACTTTCATCGAAGTCCTTGAAAATGGATGGAAACGGCTTTTATTCTATTGCATTTGATGAGATCAATCCTGCAACGCCGCATTTTCTGGGATAGTGTTTAACCCTTATTAAAGGATTAAAAACGATGATATGAAGAGTGATTTTCACGACACGGAAACTTAATCTTTGAAGGAAAATGATGGGCGTACATAGGAGGCTTTTGAGATGTGGGTACATAGAATGATGGAAAAAATAACATGAACGGAAGTGAAAACAAAAGAGAAAGCGCTATGAATGGTGAGAAATGAGAGAGGCTTGTTGGGAGAAATCATAAAGAAAGAGGAAAGATGGATGCAAAGCATATTGATTGGTAATGTTATGCAGAAAGCTTTGATGGAGAGGAGAATGTTAAGCAAACGAGGAAGGGGTAGGAATAGGATAAGGATGTTGGATGAATTAATGGAGGAAGGAAGTACGTATACGGAGATGAAGAAGGATTTAATGCGAATTCCCAGGTTGTGTCTTGTTATGCAAGACTATGAACTATAGCGTTGTTCAATCTATGTCCGTCTAAAATTTAACTTTAACGGTAGAATACCAAATAATAATTTAAAGACTTAAAATTGGATAAAACTTGGTTTTGATACAGATATGGCTTGATCGCGTTGAAGTGACACAGAAAACGGAACCAGCAGGAATTCCTTATTTTATGTGCGGCAGAATTTGAAAAACCGTGGATAAACTTTCTTTTTTAGATGTGAAAAACAATCGTTAAATGTTTATTCCCTGTGAACCATTAGGTATACAAGCTATTCCGTTTTACAACGCGCAAAGTCTTTAAATTTTAATTTGTTGAATGAAATATTTGCGATTAAAAATTTGGGTCAAGTGTTTATGAATAGCAATAACCATATTCTTTGGGAATTTAATCCTCACCACAGTCCTACTACAAACATTGGGATCATTTCCTACAAAAGTGAATTTCGATGCACCGAAATGGGGCAACGCCGCCCGCCACTTTGACCTTGTGAATTCGACGAAGCGAACCGGCAAAACGCTACGATTCGTCAGCACTTCATATGTTTCTGCAGGTATTTACGAGGAGAGTTTGCGCTAGTCATTCCCTCGAAGAGGTCATTTCACCAAGATTCTGTTTCGTGTATTTCACTGGCGGTTTAATCTTTCTTTTCTCTTTTACACTTCGTATTTAGAGGTCGATGCGACACCGTTACGTGCTGTAATCACACTGTGCCTAAAATCAAGGTCAATCATTAAGATTACTTTCACGGTATAAGTACTGTGTCGTAAATAAAAGTTTTTCTCCAATGGCGTTAACAATGCGATAATACATACAATTTAATTACTGTCCCAGTGAAGAAGGCCGGTCGCACTAATGCCGGATGAATGTTACTCCTTCAAAACCCATCCCCCTTGACTCGTCATGCGCTCTTATAGGGTAGCTAAATATTGAGTCGCAATTCAAACCAGATTAAGACTTTTTCCTCAAATGAAAATTCGTCAAATATGGATGATCTCTCGTTGGATCTTTCACTTTGTGTCCTTAAGCTCGGAGGCCATTGATATTCCCCATGACTTCATACTTTAATACAATCATCAACAGCCACGGAAACAAGGTTAGTTTAAAAGATTTATCAGATTTTTAGCAGTAGAACATTACTCGGCTAACAAAGTTGTATCACAAACCTATAATGAAACACTCCACCTAATAAACTAGGAATAAATAAAAATGGGGACTGCAATAAAATGGTCTTTTTTGGGCAAATGAACGAGGACTGTAAACTCTCTTATGACAAGAAAAGAATTTGAGAACGCACTTGGAAAACGGTTCTGGAAAAAAGTGCGCAAATCAGGCACAAGATATTCCTATGACATCAACAGAAATGATTCACTCAAAAAACCGTCCTCGAAACCGACCAGGGCTCAATAAATTCGAATTGCGAAAAAAATAAACGTTTGGCCTGTCCCAAAAGTAGTAGGACTGAGTCGATAAAAAACATTTATTGCCAGAATTGATACATTCACTCAAATTCTTCGAAATACGTAGCACCCTTGTTCGTCTACACACCGTTGACAGCGAGTTGTCCACGCCTTCTGGAAGGCGGCGCGTGGAATGCTGCTAAGCTTCCTCGTCACGATCCGTTGTAACGCTTTTGCCGAGCCGTGGTGACGTCCTTTCAACAAGACTTTGAGGCGGGGGAAGAGGAAGAAGTCTGGTGGGGCACTCTCTAAAAAATTTGGATCCTCACTCACATGGTCGAGAAGCACTTGGCAGATCCGCATGCGAGTTTTCTTTTGTTCGTCCGAGAGCACACACGGCATCGATTTCTTATGCCCATGTTTTCGCTCACAAGTCGATGTCGGTCACTTGTAGGGATGCCAAGTTCATCGGAAGCCATGCGAACACTTAATCTGCGATCGTTGTCCTATAAAGCCTTCACTTTTGCAAGATTTTCGTCACTTTTTGAGGTTTAGGAGAGTCCCGAACGTTCGGCGTCTTCAACATCTTCTCCATCCTGCCGAAACAAATTGTACCACTCAAAAACACCCGATCCACCAATGACGTTATCACCACAATGCCTTGAGCATTTCATGAGTCTTTATCTTGGTTTTTCCCAGTTTCACGCAAAATTTGATGGCGTAGCGCTATTCTAACAATCGGTTAATGACGAAGCGTAACGAGGTCACGTTACTGAGGTTTCGCAAATGACCGATCCGCACTCGGCAAAGGCTGGAAGCCAACTGCCACCAGTCTTCAGCCTTTCCTGAGACTCCCCTCCCTCGAACCCAGCCAGAGAAACCGCCACCCGTCCGTCGTACTACCTACGGGAAAAATACGTCATACCACTTTTGGGACAGATCTTGTAGGTTCAAATTGTAAACGTCAAGCTTGAATCGGGGACTATGAGACCTAAAGAATAATCAGTTTGAGATCCATTGCCTAACAGGGGGTATCGCCAGTCGTTTCAGAACTCAAGATATGAAGTCCAATGTGTCATCCCTGAGTCTGAATTCCATCTCAATGTTTTGTTTTCAAGACGTTTCGGGTCATCAGAAGAAGAACGAAGCGGTGATGTGGCGGGGGGGGGGGGAGTGGGCGGGGAAGGGCGAGGGTGAAGAGGGCGGAGGAGGCTGGAACCTACGAGCATAGATTTTCTTCTCGAGTAGGCACTCTCTGAACTCATTTTCTTCGCTCATGGGATCACGCTCTGAAATGACTCAATTCCCAAGGCCAAAACATATGGCATGCAAGGGTTAAAATTCCAAGGGAATCCTTCAAGTTGCTTGCATTCACCATACTTCACCAGGATTACGGAAAAGTTGCTGTTTTCATGAAAACCTAATATAAACAGGTATGGGAAGGTAAGGAAGGCATTATGATAACAGGGATACGCTGTTACTTCCGTCACTATCTGTGCGAAAACATGATTGTTAATATTTGCATGCAAAATATAAATATTTAGTTATCACCATTCCACGTTTATGTCTTATATCACATATCTCATTTTAAATTTGATCATTTATGTGTAGCAAATTTTATAAACTTAAAACAGATACTTTGTACAAATATTGCATGCGTAAACCACCCACAATTTCAGACGGAACACCCCGAAAATACAGGTATGTAAAACATCCATGGTTTATTAAATCTTTTCTGTGGCCCAAATTATCTTCAGTTTATAAGAGCGCGACCCTGTTTTGCTCTGTTCCCTCCGAATCAGTTTTATGGTATTCCAAGAGCCGTTAGAATATGAAAGCAGGCGATGAAATGTCTCCAAAAACATAAAACGATGTGACATGTGCTCCTAAGACACAGGCAGGCTCCTAGATAGGCATTATATATACGTTATTAGACGCGTGCTGAGAAATCTTAAGAAAAGTCGGTGCCTTTGGAAATAAGGATCAGAAAAATCGGATTTCAACAAGTGGATATTGCGATCTGTTAATCAGGAGCAGGTACGATTCCACGTTCTTTTTGCAATGGAAGAATACAGGGGTAATTTAAATTAGCGAATGACAAATTGAGAAGATAAGTAAGACTTTTACAGATATTTTTCTTCAGCTAAAATCTGAAAAGGAAAGTAAAATGCTTTAAAAGGATATTTAGAAACCTTCCCATTTTATTCCCGTTTCAGTATTAAAAGCATTTCAGGCATGAGTGCCTTCAACTAAAAGTTTAAATGATATTGTGATAAAATGCTCTATTCATCGTATATCATCATATACGATCAAAGGTAGGCATTGAAGTGTTCTTAAGAACTATTGCATATGCCGTTGATATCTTCTAGCACAAACGCTTGCTTACCCTACTTTATTTACTTCCTTAGTTCGTACTTACAAACACGCTTCATGCTGTACCTATTAGCCTATTCTTTCATCTTTCCCGCACTCCCAGCGTTCACTCCTCTATCACAGACTTCAACCCTCCGTTTCCCCAAAGAGCCATCTCCTCCATTCACAGAATCTGCCTTCCGAATTTCGCCCAACATTTTCCCCTCTTTCCCCATTTTTAAATCTTTGTCGTCAGTTTTCCCATTCTACCAGCTCATTCTTCCCATAACAGTATCTCAAAAGCCTATGATACACAATATGCCTATATTTTATTGTGGAAGTGGTGATCCACGGCGTAGAGCCAGGTCTACGGACCGTAGGGTCAGAGTTCATTTCCGTATAACGCCTCTGGGCACCCTCAGCTTCGCCCAAGTTGGGTCGTATTTTCTCTTACCAGAACTTAGGGGAAACCACAATTATGGGTGAATAGCTGAGGCTTGTATCTCTTGCCTCAAAGACCACGTTCTGAATCTACACAGCACTGCAATCCATTTTTAAGTCTTAAATTAGATTTTCTTTGCACGTCTAATTAGTGCACCGTTCATGAATCCCTCCTTTCCGCAAATGTTTCTCTCTCCAAAGCAATTCTTTTTCCAAGGTTCCCTCTACAATACTTCAAACATTTTACTCTAAGACACTGCCTAAATATGTAATCCTATTATCCCTTTTTTAGTCTAATTCCCCCCTAATTTTATGTTCAAAAAACATTTTGAATTCTGAGGGCCCAATTACTATGATTTCATTAATTTTACAATCCATGCCCAGTCGAGTCACATTCAAGGTAGACAACATTTCCTCGCCATAGAGGGAAAAGGGTGCATAAAGGAGTTATTTCTAACGTTGACTCACAATCAGTGCAGGGGGAATGAAATTGACAATCATTAACTTTTGATATTCTTGGATATCATGTTATCTCTTAAAATCAGTTTTGAACACAACCATAAATGAGTTGAAAGCCATTGTTTTACGTGTTGGTGTTGCAGATTTGTGGTGCAAGAGGTAAGATAAGCGATCGTCCTCTTGATATATTTGACTGTGTCGATCGTAGACTAAAATGGCCCCATGATTGTCTGTCATTTTGTTTTCAAAGATAAGAGTTTAATGAAAACATGTTATCTAATGCATTCCTTTTTACTTTATGCAGACTTTTATTATTAATTCCCCTTCTGAGGTACACGGTATATGGAACATTTAAAATTTTAGTCTTAGGATGTACGTGTATGTTATTATACGACACTCTTGACTTTTTATAGCTCAAAAAGGCACATATGAGCTTTTAAGTAGATATTAACACGTGTTTTACATGTAGATTAGTGATATACGAATATTACAAAATTAATATTTCAAAGTAAACTATACCAATATTATTTTCATTTCTTATCTTTCTTTCTCCAAATTAAGTTGGCCTGCATTCCATACATCCTTCCTTCTCTTTGAAAATTCCACATGAATACGTACATATATATTACTGATACAAGTCATCTTACGCACTTTGGTCTTTCTTGACACAGCATTTTTTTTAAGGTAATCTACCGGTTAAGGTAGATTTTTGGATGGACACAACTACCAGACCAACATTTTATTACTCCTAAAATAACACAAAATCCATCATCCGACTCTATATCAGGTCCCTCTTCATCTCTGAGTATTTTCTTCCTCCCTTCATCCCGTCCAACATCCCTATCCTGTTCCTTCCCTTTCCTCTTTTGCCCAACATTCTACCCTCTATCACAGTCTTCAACATCCCACTGCCGGTCAACACCCCCTTCATCCACTTTTCCTGCCTCCATAGGATTGCTCCCAACAAACCCCTCTCTTCGCCCACCATACCAAGTACTTCCTCATTTGTTTTCTTCTCTGTCCATTTCACCTTCTCCATTCTTCTCCACACCCACATTTCAAAAGCCTCCAATCTACGTCTATCCTCCTGCTTCAATGACCACGTTTCCGCGCCGTACATAGCTACGCTCCATATCAAAGTTTTTACGAGTCTTTTCTTAACATCCTTACTCAAAGTCCCTGTCATCAACTCCCTCCTCCTTGTGGAAGCCCCTTTGCCTAGCGCAATTCTTCTCCTTACGTCCCTACTACTTTGACCGTGTTGGTCCAAAACACTACCAAGATACGTAAACTGTTCTACCTGCTCTAGTTTTTGCCCTCCTATTTTAATGTTAAGCTTGGCCTTTTTCTTTCTAGAAAATCGCATAACCTTTGTTTTATTAATATTGATTCTCATCCTATACCTGTCGCACTGAATTTCCAATTCACTCAGCAATGCTTGCAGCCCCTTGGCTGACTGACAAACTAAAGCTTGGTCATCAGCAAACCTAACTGATTTTACGAATCCCCCGCCCACTTTCATTCCTACCTCGAGTTCTTCCCATGCCTCTTTGATCATTTCCTCTGCATACAGGTTGAACAGCAACGGTGATAATGGGCAACCCTGCCTCACACCCCTTCCTAACACTGCCCATTCTGACTCCCCGTTTCTCACCCGCACCTGAGCAGTCTGAGACATGTACAGGTTGCGTATTAGCCTCCTTTCCCTCCAGTCTATTCCTATTTTCTGCAATATACTCATTAGTTTTTCCCAGTTTACTCTATCAAAAGCTTTTTCGAAATCTACGAAACAGGCAAATACCTCCTGGTCGTGTTCTATATTCCTCTCGATCAAAAATCTCATTACTGCAATGGCATCGCTCGTACCTCTCCCCTTCCTAAACCCAAACTGATCATCCCCTAAGTAATCATTTTCCCCACTCTCAATCCTTTTGTTTATGATCCTGAGAACAACTTTAGCTGCGTGGGATATCAAACTTATCGTCCTGTATTCCTCACATGATGTAGCCTATTACGGAATTCAAAAAAAGTACTATGACATCTTTTCAGGTTTTCATTAAACTAATTAAACTATATCCTAAGAGTCATTGGAAAATATTCCTGGTATCTCAAGGGCGATAAGTTTAGATAATCGGTGCGAGAGGCTCGGATCGAGAATATCAAATCAGGATATCACGCAGCGGCTCGTGCTTGACTCTCTCAAGGAAAGTGCGAATTAGTGAGCAAATATTTCACCACCCGAGCATAACAAGTCTTGGAGGGTGAAATTCTCAAGTGCCAAGGCATTGCGTAAGGCACTCACGTAACGAAATTGCGAAGGGTAATTTAGGCGATTGAGAGAGCGATTCTAAAGGAAACGCTCTCCTCATCACCCGCGGAGACGCTATAGTTAAAATTAAATAGCATTATTATGTGAATTGTGTTGTAATAACAATGAAGTACACATAACTGACATTTGGCATTAAATGCATGATGCACCATATGAGGCCATTGATGGAAACAGAGGATTTAAACCTTTTGACACTGCAGGAAACTTGAGTGCCAAAGAATCAGTGCTAAGAGTTAAGAGCGAAGAGCTAACTACGGCCAAAGTAAAAACAGATTAGTTACCAACTTGATTACATCACCGTTTTTTTATTTCTGTTTTTGATAATGGTTTTTGATAGCCAAAAACAAAAGAAAAAATATTGCGTGAAAAATTATACCTAAAACAATATTTCCAAAATTTATATCACATTTATATTGCATATATTTTATATCACATATATATTGCATTGGGTGATGAGAAATTTAAAAGGAAGTAGCGTAGCCACAAAAGAAAAAGCATATAAGGCACTGGTTATCCCTATCCTAGAATACTCCTCCATAGTATGGGATCCATATGAGGTGGGACATATTAAAAAGATAGAAAAAGTTCAAAGAAAGGCAGCAAGATATGTACTCGGAAGGTACAAAAGAACAGATAGTGTCACAGAAATGTTAGATATACTGAAATGGGAGAGTTTGAAAAATAGAAGAAAAAGGAGTAGGTTAGGCGCGATGTATAGAATTGTTAAAAAGGACGAAGCGTGGGAATATTTATGGCAAGGGATAGAAAAGCCTAACTTTAAGGGAAAAAACGACCATAGCCTCAAAATAAAAATAAGGACTCAAAAAACAAATAAGAAAAAATACTCTTTTTTAAATAGAACTATTATTGATTGGAACCAGCTGCCTGGAGGTTTGTTTGAGCCCTTTCCATCCAATTTTAGAAGTTTTAAGTTGAAATGTAAAGCAGCCACTGGGTAATAAACTTCATTGTAGTTATGAATTTATTGTTTGTATGTGATGTGGACGGCATTTTGTATGTGATGTGGAAGTTTGTTTGTATGTGATGTGGAAGTGTCATTATGTAAAAATATTTTGTCTCTTATCTGTTTTTATGTGTTCGTATGTAATTTTCGTTGTTAGTAGTTATCTTTGACCTAACCTGACCGTCGCCACCAGGGAATTTGCCTAATTGCAACGTAATTGTGTAAATAATAATAAATTAAGCCAAGGATTTGGAAAAAAATGTCATTTAATATGAGCATGACGGATTATGACTTTTCAATGGTAATATGATATAATAGCAGACGAAGACATCAAATATCAACTGTAATGCGAAGCTTTTTAAAATTGTGTAAAAAGTAAAAGTTTTATCGAATAAAACATTAAAGAGATCTTGAAATAGTACACAAATAAATAAATAAATTAGTTTTAAACGATAATAGACGGGACACAAATATAAAGGTAACCCTGGGACACATTGGCTTGGTCAAGATAATAGTGGACGCATGAAACAGAGGAAGAGTTAGAATGTTATACGCAGATAGTTAAGAATTTGGTGTAGAAGGGAAAAGGCCGCGGGAGGAAGAGGAACCGAGGGGCGAACCGGATTAGACAAAAATACCTCAAATCAAGGAACTACTGGCAATAACTCACTCATCATCGAATCGCAACGGAAATGTTTTCCTTGCAATTATTTAAAATTCCCTTGAAAGATTTTTATTTTTATAATCGTTCGTTTGAAAAATACGGACTTCAGTATTTCATAATCACCAGTGGTCATCACTAGGATGTTTTGATACGGCATAGCATTCCTCTGGACTAATGCCTTCAATCACCTCACCATCCTCATTCATTTGTTCTACGCATCTCATCCGGAGTATTGGTTACCCAGGACGCACTGTTCCGTTCACAATTGCCCTCATCAATCCGCGTATGAAAACATCTGCAATGAGTTTCCTCGACCATTCCATCAACTTATCCCTTCCCTGCCTTTCGAAGAACATCCTCATCATCTATTTGGCAAATCAAATCACTAACCCAATGCTTCTTTACGCTTCTCTGCCACTTCCGTCGTTCATGCCTCACATCACGAGATGTTAATTCCTGCTTGAGGGATCATGTTTTATGCAGAGTTATTTTTTATTTTGGCAGATGTGCTATTCTGATATTTCTTATTGTTTCCATTACTTCCTGGTTCATTAGAGGATACAGGTATTACTGCGGGGGCCTGGTTCGTATCGGAGTGACGACTCTGGATACCCCAGCTTTACCCAAGCTGCGATTTTTCTGGGCCCGTGTCCACCCATGAAACCGCAAGCTGTACAAGATAAGGCATGTCCACCGGTCGCCGATAGGTGGATTCCACGCGCAGTAGGGCTTACAAATAGGAAATCTCTACTCACACCTTTCCAAAGATTCTTGTGAAGTGCTGTAGAGTGAGCACGTTTCCGAAATAAATCAATCTCTTTCACCTCTTCTAAATTTAAATCAGACTTGGTTTTGAAATGATTTGGAGGCTCAAGTTGACGGGTGAAATTCGAAGAGACACAAGAAGAGGTTGGAGGAAACATTGAGCGGTGGAATGGGATATGCATGGTCGTAATAGAACGAAGAATGTTACGTAAGCGGAGTAGGGGAAGGAAGAGCGGATTGGGCGGTGCGAAGGCGCTAAAATAATACGAAGGACTGAATAAGCAAATGCTGTAGGCCAAACAAGATGTAGTGAGCGATTCATAGACACAGCAGCTGTTATGGACTATCCACAACCTACTTTTAATCGGTAGAATACACGTGATGAGGCCCAATGAATATGCCTGCAGCCTTTTATCCTTCTGGCCTAGGCTAAAATGTTATGATTAAAACAGATTTTTCCTTTCCTACGGGTTAGATTAATAATCCACATGGAATGAGTGCAAAATTAATAGTAAAGCAGTGGCGGAGGTACGTCCGATCTACTGGGATCATGGGAGTGTGGAAAAGTTACTTTCCTTGAAATCGATTGTTGAACGTGGGGGATTCATTGAAAAAAATAGCATTGAGAAGTTTCAGAGGTGGGGGATAATGAGGCGTTGGAGGGGAAATGGGACTTTGTCAGTCGTTAAAGTGACTGCGTCCTGCCCCAGATACTCACGTTCTCAATGCATGAGCAAATAGCCATGCGAGTCGAGTATCATTTTCTATTACACAGGAAGGTTGTTGCTATTTATAGACTCGAAGACTGTTAAGGGTGACTCTATGCAAGCTACTCTACACGTCGTCGGATTGGTATCCTGAGCTTTCGGAAAAGACCGATGGTTACTAAATCGTGAAAACATTACAATGCAATATTATTTATTTTGGAAGCGGTGTGGTCCGCGGTTAAATAATATGGTATATCACTTTTTCGTCAGACTTTCTTCATTAAATATTCGATTAAACTTAACATCAGGCCCTCTCGTTGAATTAAAATATGTTTAATGGAATAATCTAGGCTTTTCCTTCGAACAAAATCTATTTCTGATTTATGGTGCGTAGAATTTAACTTGAAAAAACATTTTATGCATTAATTGTTGCAAATGTTCACTTTTAAAAATATTTTTGGTAAAAAAACTATTGATTTCCTTTTATTTACCAAATAGAAAAATCTTATCAATGTGAAAAGCTTTGAATCAAGCCTTTACGTTTTTAGATAGGCCGGCATGGCGGAGTGAATCGATCTGAATCGAGACATTTTATACTCGTAGATCAGCACATACGTGGCACAGCACTTAATGTACACATGAAACCATTAACACAGTAATCAACGCTGAGGTCTTTTTGGTAGGTGATGGTAGAGTTCACCCAGTACTAAGCCCGACGGCGTGTGAAATTCACACATCAGGGTAGGGGAGCCAGTTCCTTTCCCTGTGCCGGTTATGGTTTCCCGAGAAGATCTGGTACCCGAAAAATCACATAGCTTGGGTGGAGCAGCAGGCGCCAGGAGACTTGTCCGCGAATCGAACCCGGGACCCTCCGGTCAACAGCTCTACCCCTCTACTACCGCGACCCGCTAATTTATATTATATATATATATATATATATAAATATATATATAAATTATATATATATAATATAAATATATATAAATTATATATATATATATAAATTATATATATATAATATAAATATAAATATATATAAATTATATATATATATATATATATATATATATATATATATATATATATATATATATATATAATTCCTATCCCTTCACACGCAAATTCCCACAACCTTTCATTCAACCAGTGTGTTTCTCCCTAAACATCCTAGAATCCCTACCCATTTTATCCACCAATATAGAGGTGAGAACTCGCGAATGCCCATATACTATATACCAGCTTTTAGATGTTTTACGATTCCCGCCCGCTTTAAAATAACCGCCATCTTTAATTCCCTTCCCAGCATACTCTGCACCTTCCAGACTATATACAGGTATGTCCCGTCCAAGACCTTCCAGTCTGACCTAAAGAAGGCCTCAGAGAAGGCCGAAAGCTCAAACAATCTAATTGATGGTTTCTGGCGTAACTTTATAGAACCGATTCATTATAAATAAATGAAAGGACTAACTTTGTAGGTCCACACGAACAATTTATTCACGCGACCCGGGTTTCGAAGTAAAACTTTATCATCACCTGATGATGAAGTTTTAATTCGAAACCCGGGTCGTGTGAATAAATTGTTCGTGTGGAACTACAAAGTTACTCCTTTCATTTATTTATAACTCAAACAATCTAAAATGTGACTGTCCTTCTACCTGTTATCTATTTTATTATGTGTTACAATGCACCGTCCAAATGTTGTATTGCTCGCGTGAGTGCTTATATATATATATATATATATATATATATATATATATATATATATATATATATATATATATATATATATGCTTTCGTAGACGTAACACGGAAGTGCCGAATAGTACAATACACAGTAACACACAATATAGAAACACAAAAAAAGAAGAACACTCACACGTATTTTCTTGATATTTCGACGGAAACAATCCGTCTTCATCTGAAGATATAGAAGTAATGACTGCTGGAATTGTTTAGGTGAGGGGTGCGAGAGAAAGGGAAGGGGGCCAGGGGAAGGGGGGAACGGGAGGCGAAGGAGGCGTGAGAGGAATGGTTGGGGAGAGGAAAGGGAGACGGAGGGGGTGGAATTGACACAAAATCGGAAAATAGAACAACATGCTCACCGCAACTATTGCAACATACGAGACCCAGGTTTCAACCTACAAAGTATTGATCAAGACCTCGCAAGTCAAAACAAAGGCCACGTACACCAAAACTCATTCGGAAAAACACAGTGTCCACCCCCCGATATGCTTTGCTTCCACAAAGTAACAATTTTAGGCCACTCCCATCAGTGAACGACATTGTGGCCCGGATGCTGATAGGCCATACAGATGTAAATGAATGCCATTTCAAGAGTTTTTAATTCTATAGGGTTATCGGATGTGGGAAGGGACGCTAGGACGGAAACATTGTAACACTGGTTGAAAGGGGTATTATGATGGGAAGCATTCCGGCCTTGACATGACCTGTGTACACAGCTAAATCTCAAGTTACTATGTGGTGCGCGGAAAAGCAGTATTCGTCCGCAAATAATTGATATGTTTTGGGCTAATATGAAGTTTTCATCCGTTTTATTCGTGAATTTTGTTGTTTTTCCTATCCCACATTGCCGTGTATGGAGATGGCAGCAAGAGCCGCGATGTCTGCACAGATGCGAAGTGTTTCTAGAGTGTGTGAGGATATATCGTTGATACTGTAACCTTCGCGGGCGTCTGTAATATCTCTCTCATTGAAGAGCCAAGACGAAAAGGGCGAAGCAGGTAAGAGCCAGAGCAAAATAGGGCCAGACAAAGTCATTGTGATGCTTAGATTAAGAAAATCCGAAAATATTGATGTAGAAATTTTGGAAAGAGGTGTGATATGTGCTTAAAAGTGTTAAGTCCGTGTCAAGTCACAATGAAAAGCTCTGAATGCATTTTGAATGGAGAATACGCCAACCAACTCCTTAATTTTGACTTAGTGATACATGGTATGCATAAAATACGGGCTCACTCCTAATCCGAAACACGCTGTAGGCGATCAGATAATTTGTTTTGGTAGAAAGCACAGGCGGGGCATTAAAACAAAAGGCATCAGATGTGATCAACCACGTAGAAGCGAAAAAATCGCTCAAAATTCAATACTGATATTATTGCTTACAAATATCGATGTAAAGGTGCAATGATTTCGAAGGAGTAACAATTCGTTAACTATTAACCGTTCGTGTTTTAGTCAAGGTTTTGAAGCCTCTGGAGCAATTAATTCGTATTTTAATGTGGAAAGAAAGTTTCTCTTTGCCAATCGGAACACTATTTAACTCGCCAAACAAAGGGAAGAGATTGGAAAAGTTGTACAATCGTCATCAGTTCCCAACGGGAAGAAAATCAAACATACTATGAATTACATGTGTATGTGATGTGGTGAAACTGTTCCATTATAACGTATTCATTACTCATTAATAATATGTTCTTATAATTTTTAAAATCAAACACATTCGACTCCGTTCGGTCCCGTTCCGCACCAAGTACTCTACATTTGCAAAGAATTAGCTTTGCAGATTTGATCCTGGAGAGCGTGGTAAGTTGGACAGAGCCAGATATTGAGGGCGCTGTGACACTATAAGTATATCATCTTAAAGACCAAGTTTTACCCGTTTAACGGGCGATAGCCATAAAATACACAGGAGGAAATTATCCATAAGAAATGACCATGGTTAAGCAATGCCCCGAGGAATGGTTTCCCGCTGGCATAAGATGTTTTGGGAGGGTGGAGCAACACAGTGAGGCGAAAATGAGTAAAACATGAGAGACATGCACATTTCCATGTGGCACGGCCGGACATCTTTTTGTTCCAAAAATAAAAAGGAGCTTGAAAGACAACCATTTTGGAACGCGTAATGGCGTCAAAGAGGCTGTAACGAGTTGCCTGAACGAGGTTCCCGTCGACACCTTCCAATTAGAGCACCGCGACAGGTAGAGGCGCTGGTGTGTCGATGTACAACGGCGCTTTTTTTTAGAATTTAGGTAATTTTCACTTTGATATAAAATGCATTTTTTTCTCGATTTCTTCGAATTATTTTTGGGACACCATGTAGTATCAACAAGCACTCTATGATGCCACAATTTAGCGGATCCTGTTTCGCCGTCAATAAAATTCGTCTTCGTCACTCCGTGCATCTCAGAAACCTTTTTAATGTGAGAATGACTGAATAAGAACAAATGCCGTGCTATGATACTTACTGTCTATCGAGCCGAAAATTGACGATTTTTATTTGGCATCATCAGAAATCATGAAAACCTGGACTGTGCCAACAAGTACTCCGGCAGCGAAAAGCATCAGGTTAGCAAAGAAAACTTTCATACGTTGAACATACTAAAACTACAAAAGATGACATGCTTTCAGCACTTAGATTGCAATAAGACGTGCTAAAGGAGCTAAAGAGCAAATAAAGTTTATTTTAGATACCAATGCGAAAGGATTCTTATGGCTTGAATTCGTTTCAACAAAAAAGAATTGCGTCGCAGATGCACTTGCATTGATGATAAATGTTCCATGACTAACTATGGTATATTTTTCTAAAAGTAAACCGACATGCTAATATTACTTGTTATCTTTGAGTACTTAATATTCACAAAAAGATGCGATAATTAGCTATTTATCCAACTTCTTTTATTGGAAATTAATCGATATTAATATACTGAATAGAAAAGAATGGAGGGTTGCAGTAAACCGATTTTAGGGTTGAAATACTGATAATATTAGTAATGACTGATATTAATAGATCGATACCAATCATATCACTGATTAATAGAAATCAGTGCACGGAGAACAATTTACCATACTCCATTTCGCAGATAATATTATTGTGACTGCAATAGTGTTGGAAAGCCCAATGGAAAACCATTAGCGGAGTCGGTCAAATTCTGCTCAAGTAAAAACGAAATTGAAAAGGGAAAAATGAAGCACACCCGCATGCAGCAAAGGAAAAATGTGGGTTGAGTAAAGAGGAAAATAAGAAAGTGGTTTTATTCAACCACTTAATAAGTAAACTTACGGAAGAAGCACGATCAATTATAAACAAAGAGAAAGCAATTACGAGATACTTTGAATTAATTAATTAGTAAGTTAAATTTTATGAGCACTCTGCTCATCATAATGCAATGTTACTGAAGGAAGCAATTCTTAAGACATACTTCACGAGGGGTAATTCTAGGGATCAGAAATGTGGAAATGGTACAAACGAGATTAGCAACTATTAAAGCGTTGTGACAGAGGCAATTAATAAAAATAAACTTGTGAGACATTAGGAATTATACATTAGAAAACCATAGGATACATTTCACGCAATAGAAGAAACAACACATGAAAATGTCGAAAAGTTGAAATACTTAATATTAATGATAAATTATTGCTTCACATGATTTATCCAGCTTAGAGAAAATTTGGCCTGTAATTTCGAGACCGACTGATATTCAATCGATCATCAGAATTTACTGATGTGCCCTCTCAGAGAGTCCCCGCCTGGAGATTCAAATGAGGACTAGATTTTTTTATATTTAGCGGAATAATAATGTGTTGCTTTCCTGTTGCCTTACTAAAGGCTTTGCAACATTTTAAGATGCCTTAGATGTACCGTCTTGGCGGTGAAATAAGAGCATATGGTTGCTTTTGGCTGTTTTCGCAGCACCGAAGGAGCAGCTTTTGGCTCCAATTTCAATAATATCAAACATAGCTGCCCCCCCACCCCACCCACTACATTGTTGGCAGTTTATTGGCAAGGCGGCAGCCAATCACCTTGCCGCGACGCCGATTGTTATATCACTTAGCAAATGGAGCCAAAGGCAGCCATTAGATTTACCCAATTTTATTTCAAGCTTTGATGATCGAGACGAAAACGGGAAAGCTCGGGATAGAAGATTTTTTCCAACTCCTGCTTAATATTTTCAGCAAAGTCAGCCATATTATAATCAGAGAACAATTATCATTGAACCTGCGTGATGAAATGACAATTGAAAGAGAGGGATCTACAGAAGTGGTTGTGAATGTTAAAAACATCGCTTACGAGGAAGGTTGGCTTATCATTTACATATGCTCACATTTTGCAAATGCGAAAATATACACTTGCTCGTATTTCCTCTCGCTCGGTTGACCGAAAACTAATTCAGCACAGATTAAATCAAGGAGCTCATTAAAATTATCTTTTTTAAAACTCTAAAATCGAATTAACGTTATTTTAGAACGGTCCCTATTTTAATCAAATATATCTATTGGCCAACATTATAATGATAATATCACTATGCCAGCAGTAAGTGTGCTCCAATACAGAATAATGGCACTGGCTGGAGGAAACTGTGTCATACAACAACAATATAATAAAATAGTAACCATTGGCGAAACGACGACACACACATGACTTGAAATCAATGCAAGGTGTGCTTCCAACCTCGCTCGCAAATCGCTTCCCGGTTCGAGCGATTCCCGGAGGTGCCATACGGGTGCAGTAGTGGTGCGGGGTCCCTCGTCACCGCGCTCGGAAGTGGTGCCTCTCTCTCCCTCGCTCCGCGCAGCTTTTGCAAACCCCAAGGCGAGGTAGTGATGTGTTTTGGCAATCGTCGTGCCTCGTCCAACGCAGTCTACAGGTATGGCTGCCACTAAAAGGCTTAATAGTGCACGCCTCTCAAAGTCGACGGACGTGAAAGCAATGTGAATCATTAATACGAAGGGTGGAGAGATTAGCGACTCGCGAAAAACTCGACGCAGTATCGGCTTGCTCGGACGGGGAGCAACAAGGAGGGGTGGATTTTCCACGCATTTAGAGCAATCCGAGCACACTATATTCCACGAACCCTCTCCTCTGAGGAATCTACGACAAATTCACCGGCATACGTAACCTACTCCCACTCAAAGACTAACCCCTGTAAACGTTTGCTGTTGGGGTTGTCTTAATCCCAAATCCTACTTACGAGCAAATGCCAACGCTTTCATAAAGATATCAAAATTTTCCTCCCTCATGGAACTTGCGCAGGAAATGAGGTAGCTATGCGGGAAATTAAGTGTGCGTGCATTTTTCGCAAAAAATAGGAGGCATTTTGTATTTACTGAAAGTTGTAAAAAAGGCTCAAGCGCAGGTTTTAGATGCCATCTTTGGTTTTCTCCTTGCGAAACGTTCACAGTGTACTCTACGTATCATACTTAAGTCCGCAATTCCGCTTTCAAGAAGGTACAGAAGAGATTGTGTCAGAGTGACTTCAAGGACAACGGTTAGCAAACCTAAAAACCCTTTCATTCCAGACTTGACTTGTCCAATTTAGCATTCGCGATAATTTGACGACAAGGAATTACTATTGCTGAATATATAAAGAAACAGATTTTTATGTTACCATCTTATTTCATCTCAGCCGTGTATAAACATTTACATTCGTGTCAGAATTTTTCATCACCGATTATCTATTTTAGTATTGCCTTAACTTTGTGACAGTAAGCATAATCACGCATCACTTAATACAAAGGGTTGAACTTGAATGTGTAACGCGATTGGCTGATGCAAGTCTTGTTTATAGCTGCGTTAGATATTACTACTCTGTGGCGATCTGCCAGCAGAAAGCGGAAACAAGCGGGCATTCTTTCTAATTCTAATATTATATAGGTCAAACTACAAACGGCACGGAGGACCACCTTTATTCCAACTAACACTTCGTCATTCACAATATGCAAATATTTTTTTAATCATTGCGAGAAAGTATTTATGATGGTGGAAAGAAAAATGATGGACTAAACGTACAGTGATAAATTGAAGGTAATTGGGTTCAAGTGTGTAAAGATAGAAACGTTTGAGGGCAAAGCGTTGGAATTGTGGACTAATATCCTAAAACAAAAAAAAACAATGTAGGGAAACAACCAAACAGGAAAGGTGAGTGAAAAAGTAATTCATTTATAATTAAATTAATGAAATTATTTTTCTTCTCATGTTTTGATCTGGCTATTACCTGGCTAACTTCAAATTATTGATTGGCTTTACTGTATATACTTGTACCTGTAAATTTTCAAATATTCACTGGTTTTACTGAACCTCACCAATAGACTGATTGCCAAATTCCATTGTAGTAAATAAATAAATATTTGCAAGGGATAAAATAGCGTTTTAGCGTGTTATCAATCTATTTCTCGTGACTTAAGAATTGTCTTGTGTAGTCCCCTTTTAAAATATAGCAGTGAAGGCGCATTTCTTGAAGTTAATTTAAGGTTATTCATTTCTCGGAAAGCACCATAATAGTAAACGACTTGTTGTATTTGACTTTTCTGTGAAGGGGTGTTACAATAATTTGAGCAAATATTTCATATCCAAAGTCTTGATAAAGTGGACTGCACAAACAACCCCAAAGGGTGTTGGTGCAGTCCACTTTATCAAGACTTCGGATTTGATTATCATAAATAAATTTGTCTAGACGAGTTAAAGTACAGGTATGTCGTGGGCGTCGAGAGTCAAGTTTGCCAATACGCTGAATTAAAAGGTTTTCCTAAAATAATCATGAGCTAAGGCATATTCAAGGCAACAGGAGTCTAATGAAATATTCCTTCTTCTCAAAAAGAAGTTTGAATCGGACCTCCGGTCACTGATCGTACAGAAGTAACCCACCAACACCCCTTAAACCAAAACTGGAGAAAACACCGTCGAAAAACATCAAGGGCACTGTAATTTCGTAAATATTGAAAAGTACACTGACTGGCACCACACGTCGATACCTGTCTTGCTTGTCCAGAATGTTTTCTAAATTACGGGTGGTGTCCTAACACCCCCCGCCACACGCCCTTGCGGCGGCTTGCGGGGTATTAAGTAGATGTAGAATGCTTGGCTTCCAAACGTAAAAAAATTCCTTCGTGGAAAACTTTTACCGCCATCCGAGGCAGGCATAGTCGAACTGAGCATATGCTTAACTTTCATAAGCGGCCACTGATGCTATACTGGAGTCAAATCAATAAAAATTGTACCATATACAGGAGGGTCCCGGGTTCCATTCCCGGGCAAGGCACTCTGGGCACCTGTAGCTCCACCCAAGCTATGTGATTTTTCGGGTACTGCCCCCCCTAACCTGATGTGTGAATTTCACACGCCGTCGGGCTTAGTACTGGGTGAACTCTGCCATCACCTACCAAACCGACCTTCGGACGACGACGAAGATGTCTTGCCGTTTTTTAGGCGGCTTTTTTATTTCAGAGATCGCCTTATTTGGGCTTTTGCTCTGTGTCCTGTGTATTTTTTCCGTCTTTTCCTGGACTACCAATCCAGCGTCGTTTTTATTTCCCTTTTCCATTTTTTAATTGTCATTATATTCATTATTTATATATTTTTTTCCTATGTGTTAGGGGTTTAACACCATGTTTGGTCTTTTGTACTTATCGTATGGACCAATTTTGTTGATTTTATGCACTGAATGGTTGAGGCCTTAACTTTGTAGAATTCCATTATTAACTTAGGAGAAAAAAACACAATTTTATCTTTGCTTTTCTACAGAAAGTAAGTAAGTAAAGTGAGTAAAAGTCTATTCTGTAGAAAAGCAAAGATAAAATTGTGTTTTTTTCTCCTAAGTTGTTGATTTTAGTGTATGTCATAGCTTCGTTAGAATTTCCTTTCAGTTTTTCGAAGTAATTCTTAGTTTGCCTCAGTAAAAAGTTGTGTAGTGTCTCTATGTCTATTATTTTGTATATATTTTCGTTTTTCTCCCACGGAGGGAGTCCAAGGGCCAGTCTTAGTATTTTCCTTTCAGTGGTTTTTAATTTTTCCATTTGGGATCTACTCACTAGCCCCGTCCATGCAGGTGACGCGTAGGTTAGGATTGGTCTTATAGTGGTTTTGTAGATTAATAATTTTATTTCCTGAGGGGTGGCGTTATTTCTTAGAATTTTTGCCAGTTGTGATGTTTGTATGGCCGCTTTTTGTCTTATTTCCTTAATATGGCTGTTAAAGTTTAATTTATCGTCAATGACAACTCCGAGGTATTTTATGGTGTTACTCCATTCAATCGGCTGCTGTCTGATCCTGATGCATTCGCAAGTAGTTTTTGTAGTTCTAGGGGGCGTGAATAGTATGGCTTTTGTCTTGTTTATATTTATATGCAGTTTCCATTTTTTATACCATTTCACTATTTCATCCAGTGCATCTTGCGCTCTTTCTTGCATCGAGCTAATATTTTTTCCTTTAACAAGGATTGCAGCGTCGTCCGCGTATAGGGCAATTATGCTACGCCAGTCATTTCTGTTTCTTGGAAAATCGGCTGTATATATAGTATATTGAAGAGGAGGGGGCCTAGTATGGAGCCTTGAGGAACGCCGGCTTTGGCACTTGTGCTAGTACTTGTTTCTTCCCCCCATTTTACTTTAAAGGTTCTTCCGTTTAAGTAGGAAGTCGTCCACTTTACTGTCCATTTCGGGAATTTCCACTTTTCCATTTTGTGTATAAGTCCCCAATGCCATACCTTATCAAAAGCCTTTGATAGGTCTAGGAAGATACCAATGGTTCGTTCTTTTTTGTTAAAAGCGTCGCTGATGAAATCTGTGATTCTGTGAATTTGCTGGTCGGTGGAGTAGCCCTGGCGGAAACCAAACTGCTCTTCCGGAATTACTTCGTTCATTTCCGCATGTCTCCTAATATGTGGTGCAACTACCCTTTCTAATAGCTTACCGAGGTTGGAGAGGAGGGATATCGGTCTTAGGTGTTCTTCTATTATGGTTTTTCCCCCCTTTTTAGGGATGCATCTGATTAGTGCCTCCTTCCATTTTTTTGGGTAGTATCCCAAGCAGATTGAGGCGTTGAAAATTTTTACTAGATGTTCTCCTGCCGCTTCCGGGAGCCTTTTTAATAGTTCATTTGGGATGTTGTCCTCCCCAGGAGATTTCTTGTTAGGAAGTTTCGATATTGCTTCGGTAACATCTATTACTTTAATTTCCGGTGGTTTTTCCTTTGCCTCTATGCAGCTTCCGTGTTGCTGTTTTATTTCTCCGGTTTCAGTTCCCGAGTCATTTATCGTAAAAACCTTTTCGTAGAAGCTAGCCATATGTTTGGCTTTTTCCACGGACGTCGTGAGAGTCTTCGATTTTGCTTTTATATTCGGGTCGCTTGGTGGGGTTTTCCGCTTGATTAATGTGTATATATATATATATATATATATATATATATATATATATATATATATATATATATATATGTATATATTCTCTTTGTATTATTATTATTACTTGAGGCTTTCGTTATGTTGTAATCCCAAAAATATACAACCGATTTTCATTCAGTCGGATGTATCGTATGATAAGGAGTCAGAAAGAGGTTTAGCGAGGGACAGGGGTAATGTTTAGGTAAATCCTTCCAAACCCACTTTAATTAAACACTTTATCACAGAAAAATATTCAAAAAATCATAACCTTCGTGAAATCGCAAATGCTGAATTCCGTTCAGAAATGAGTTGTCTTCCAGATTTCTCCGAATCTCCCGATCGCAGAAGTTTCACAAAGTTTTGCTCACAATCGCCTTAAAATCCCAAAAATAAATAACTTTCTTCTTTGATCCCGGTAGAGTCATTTCTCACCAACAAATCTCGCCAAAATAATTCGCCTTATTGTGTTTTTCCAAAAGCATACGTGGAGGCTTTTGACCTTTCGCTGTAATGCCATACCTCTTTGCTTGGCTGCTCCTTATTCCGACAAAGCAGAAATGAATTCCCTTCAAAATAAAAGGTCATCCCAGAATGTCCCCGACGGAAACCAGGAAAACGCCTTCCCTCGAGTGAAATGCTGGTGCCTAGATTTCTCCGCACCCTCCCCCTCCCATGAAAATTAATACACAAATCAAATAGTGATTTATGTATCACTGCTCTTGTTGTTTCCTCCAGAAGGGCAAGGGAAATTTATACAGCCATGAGTTCATGCAGAGATGACACGCTGGCGATACAAGCAACACGACCTGGTGAGAATTCATCACATTAAATGGGCCATTTAGGATAAACATCACCTTTGCCGGATGATATTAATGGAAGCAGGATATGTTTTTTACTTCCTTCGATGACTTTTGTCATCCATTTCAAGTGTAATCTGACTCAGGTGCATTAAAATAAAGTAATCGCTATGCATACCATATACAAGGTCTGTTCAAAAAGTATCGCGGCTTTTGAATTTTCGCGGGTTACGTACATTTGATTTGCGATTTTTTTGTAGCCTTATGTTGGTACTAATGCCTCTCACTTATGCCGAAAAGTTCGGCCATTTTGGATGTTCAGTGAATTGCTGACAGCTGTTTTGCTTGGACGTGTTTTGGCTTGTCTTCGATTTTTGCCTGTTCCAAAAAATGGATCAAAGAATCTGTATCAAATTTTGGGTGAAAAACGAAATTAAGTGCGCGTACGCATTCCAAATGTTGACTGTGGCATATGGAGAAGCTACCTTGGACCGAAGCAACGTTTATAGGTGGTACAAAATGTTCCCAGAGGGCCGAGAGGATGTGAAGGACGATGAGCGTGCCGGACGCCCGAGCACGTCAACGACAAACGAAAACATTGAAGAAGTGAAGAAAAGAGTATTGGCCAATCGTCGATCACCGTCAGAGAAGTTGCTGAGGAACTAACCATATCAATTGGCTCGTGCCATCGATTTTTACCAATGGTTTGGGCATGACACGGGTCGCGGCGAAATTCGTACCAAAATTGCTCAATTTCGACTAAAAACAGCAACCCTAATAAAATCTTGCTAATGAGGTGTTGGACTCTGTCCACGACGACCCAGATTTGCTCCAGAGGGTCATAACCCGTGACCATTCATGGGTTTACGGTTATGACGAGGAAACTAAAGCTCAATCATCCCAATGGAAGCTGCAGCACGAGCCAAGCCCGAAAAAAGCGCGCCAAGTTTGGTCGAATGTGAAAGTTTTGCATACAGTGTTCTTCGATTGCAGGGGCGTGGTGCATGCCACAGTGTAGAACGGTAAATAAGGAATATTATTTGCAAGTAATGCCTAATTTTGTATGCGAAGTAATCCGCCACAAATGCCCGGATTTGTGGAAAAACAAATATTGGCTTTTGCACCATGACAACGCCCTTGCTCACACATCGTTACTTGCGCGCGAATTTTTCGCTAAAAATAACACACTAATGATGCCGCATCCACCGTATTCCACAGATCTGGCCCCAAGTGACTTTTTCTTGTCCCCGTAGCTGAAGAGGTCCATGAAAGGACGACGCTGCACTACAATTGACGTGATAAAGACTGCATCGAAGTAGGAGCTGAACAAGATCACCAAAATGATTTTTGTGAAGTGCTTCGAGAATCGGAAAAAACGTTGGCACAAGTGTATAATATTTAATGGGAATTACTTTGAAGGGGAAAAATAAATACTTATAAATAAATGATTTTTGAACAAACACAAAAGTCGCGATACCCTTTGAACAGACCTCGTATGTCCATGTAAATATCGTAAATAAGTGTGTATATATATATATATATATATATATACACATTCAAACACGAAATCCCGCCTTATGGCGAATAAATACTCTTATATACAGAAACAGATATAAGGAAAAGGGATAGGAACACATATAAAGGACGAACACAATAAAGGTGGGGAAGGCGGAATCGAACGGATCACAAGAGTAAAAATATTTCCTCAACCGGGACTCGAACACCGGATCTTTCCACTTGCCGGGCGGATGCTCTTAACCACTTGAGCTATCGAGGATAGTCAATTTACCCTGAGATCCGTGGGTCTAATATGTCGCCAAGCGCCCCGATTCTTTCAGCCAAGAGATGGCGTCAGGGGGCAGTTTCACCCACCAAAGGAGAAATAGACAATACACAAGGAAAGGAAAAGACAGTGGGTTAGAATTCATACAACATCATACAGGAAAGGAACAGTGCGTTTCGTGGCACGCATAGCCAGAAGAAAGAGATGAGCCACATTGGCCAAATACACATTCAAACACGAAATCCCGCCTTATGGCGAATAAATACTCTTATATACAGAAACAGATATAAGGAAAAGGGATAGGAACACATATAAAGGACGAACACAATAAAGGTGGGGAAGGCGGAATCGAACGGATCACAAGAGTAAAAATATTTCCTCAACCGGGACTCGAACACCGGATCTTTCCACTTGCCGGGCGGATGCTCTTAACCACTTGAGCTATCGAGGATAGTCAATTTACCCTGAGATCCGTGGGTCTAATATGTCGCCAAGCGCCCCGATTCTTTCAGCCAAGAGATGGCGTCAGGGGGCAGTTTCACCCACCAAAGGAGAAATAGACAATACACAAGGAAAGGAAAAGACAGTGGGTTAGAATTCATACAACATCATACAGGAAAGGAACAGTGCGTTTCGTGGCACGCATAGCCAGAAGAAAGAGATGAGCCACATTGGCCAAATACACATTCAAACACGAAATCCCGCCTTATGGCGAATAAATACTCTTATATACAGAAACAGATATAAGGAAAAGGGATAGGAACACATATAAAGGACGAACACAATAAAGGTGGGGAAGGCGGAATCGAACGGATCACAAGAGTAAAAATATTTCCTCAACCGGGACTCGAACACCGGATCTTTCCACTTGCCGGGCGGATGCTCTTAACCACTTGAGCTATCGAGGATAGTCAATTTACCCTGAGATCCGTGGGTCTAATATGTCGCCAAGCGCCCCGATTCTTTCAGCCAAGAGATGGCGTCAGGGGGCAGTTTCACCCACCAAAGGAGAAATAGACAATACACAAGGAAAGGAAAAGACAGTGGGTTAGAATTCATACAACATCATACAGGAAAGGAACAGTGCGTTTCGTGGCACGCATAGCCAGAAGAAAGAGATGAGCCACATTGGCCAAATACACATTCAAACACGAAATCCCGCCTTATGGCGAATAAATACTCTTATATACAGAAACAGATATAAGGAAAAGGGATAGGAACACATATAAAGGACGAACACAATAAAGGTGGGGAAGGCGGAATCGAACGGATCACAAGAGTAAAAATATTTCCTCAACCGGGACTCGAACACCGGATCTTTCCACTTGCCGGGCGGATGCTCTTAACCACTTGAGCTATCGAGGATAGTCAATTTACCCTGAGATCCGTGGGTCTAATATGTCGCCAAGCGCCCCGATTCTTTCAGCCAAGAGATGGCGTCAGGGGGCAGTTTCACCCACCAAAGGAGAAATAGACAATACACAAGGAAAGGAAAAGACAGTGGGTTAGAATTCATACAACATCATACAGGAAAGGAACAGTGCGTTTCGTGGCACGCATAGCCAGAAGAAAGAGATGAGCCACATTGGCCAAATACACATTCAAACACGAAATCCCGCCTTATGGCGAATAAATACTCTTATATACAGAAACAGATATAAGGAAAAGGGATAGGAACACATATAAAGGACGAACACAATAAAGGTGGGGAAGGCGGAATCGAACGGATCACAAGAGTAAAAATATTTCCTCAACCGGGACTCGAACACCGGATCTTTCCACTTGCCGGGCGGATGCTCTTAACCACTTGAGCTATCGAGGATAGTCAATTTACCCTGAGATCCGTGGGTCTAATATGTCGCCAAGCGCCCCGATTCTTTCAGCCAAGAGATGGCGTCAGGGGGCAGTTTCACCCACCAAAGGAGAAATAGACAATACACAAGGAAAGGAAAAGACAGTGGGTTAGAATTCATACAACATCATACAGGAAAGGAACAGTGCGTTTCGTGGCACGCATAGCCAGAAGAAAGAGATGAGCCACATTGGCCAAATACACATTCAAACACGAAATCCCGCCTTATGGCGAATAAATACTCTTATATACAGAAACAGATATAAGGAAAAGGGATAGGAACACATATAAAGGACGAACACAATAAAGGTGGGGAAGGCGGAATCGAACGGATCACAAGAGTAAAAATATTTCCTCAACCGGGACTCGAACACCGGATCTTTCCACTTGCCGGGCGGATGCTCTTAACCACTTGAGCTATCGAGGATAGTCAATTTACCCTGAGATCCGTGGGTCTAATATGTCGCCAAGCGCCCCGATTCTTTCAGCCAAGAGATGGCGTCAGGGGGCAGTTTCACCCACCAAAGGAGAAATAGACAATACACAAGGAAAGGAAAAGACAGTGGGTTAGAATTCATACAACATCATACAGGAAAGGAACAGTGCGTTTCGTGGCACGCATAGCCAGAAGAAAGAGATGAGCCACATTGGCCAAATACACATTCAAACACGAAATCCCGCCTTATGGCGAATAAATACTCTTATATACAGAAACAGATATAAGGAAAAGGGATAGGAACACATATAAAGGACGAACACAATAAAGGTGGGGAAGGCGGAATCGAACGGATCACAAGAGTAAAAATATTTCCTCAACCGGGACTCGAACACCGGATCTTTCCACTTGCCGGGCGGATGCTCTTAACCACTTGAGCTATCGAGGATAGTCAATTTACCCTGAGATCCGTGGGTCTAATATGTCGCCAAGCGCCCGTGTGTTCGTCCTTTATATGTGTTCCTATCCCTTTTCCTTATATCTGTTTCTGTATATAAGAGTATTTATTCGCCATAAGGCGGGATTTCGTGTTTGAATGTGTATTTGGCCAATGTGGCTCATCTCTTTCTTCTGGCTATGCGTGCCACGAAACGCACTGTTCCTTTCCTGTATGATGTTGTATGAATTCTAACCCACTGTCTTTTCCTTTCCTTGTGTATTGTCTATTTCTCCTTTGGTGGGTGAAACTGCCCCCTGACGCCATCTCTTGGCTGAAAGAATCGGGGCGCTTGGCGACATATTAGACCCACGGATCTCAGGGTAAATTGACTATCCTCGATAGCTCAAGTGGTTAAGAGCATCCGCCCGGCAAGTGGAAAGATCCGGTGTTCGAGTCCCGGTTGAGGAAATATTTTTACTCTTGTGATCCGTTCGATTCCGCCTTCCCCACCTTTATTGTGTTCGTCCTTTATATGTGTTCCTATCCCTTTTCCTTATATCTGTTTCTGTATATAAGAGTATTTATTCGCCATAAGGCGGGATTTCGTGCTTGAATGTGTATTTGGCCAATGTGGCTCATCTCTTTCTTCTGGCTATGCGTGCCACGAAACGCACTGTTCCTTTCCTGTATGATGTTGTATGAATTCTAACCCACTGTCTTTTCCTTTCCTTGTGTATTGTCTATTTCTCCTTTGGTGGGTGAAACTGCCCCCTGACGCCATCTCTTGGCTGAAAGAATCGGGGCGCTTGGCGACATATTAGACCCACGGATCTCAGGGTAAATTGACTATCCTCGATAGCTCAAGTGGTTAAGAGCATCCGCCCGGCAAGTGGAAAGATCCGGTGTTCGAGTCCCGGTTGAGGAAATATTTTTACTCTTGTGATCCGTTCGATTCCGCCTTCCCCACCTTTATTGTGTTCGTCCTTTATATGTGTTCCTATCCCTTTTCCTTATATCTGTTTCTGTATATAAGAGTATTTATTCGCCATAAGGCGGGATTTCGTGTTTGAATGTGTATTTGGCCAATGTGGCTCATCTCTTTCTTCTGGCTATGCGTGCCACGAAACGCACTGTTCCTTTCCTGTATGATGTTGTATGAATTCTAACCCACTGTCTTTTCCTTTCCTTGTGTATTGTCTATTTCTCCTTTGGTGGGTGAAACTGCCCCCTGACGCCATCTCTTGGCTGAAAGAATCGGGGCGCTTGGCGACATATTAGACCCACGGATCTCAGGGTAAATTGACTATCCTCGATAGCTCAAGTGGTTAAGAGCATCCGCCCGGCAAGTGGAAAGATCCGGTGTTCGAGTCCCGGTTGAGGAAATATTTTTACTCTTGTGATCCGTTCGATTCCGCCTTCCCCACCTTTATTGTGTTCGTCCTTTATATGTGTTCCTATCCCTTTTCCTTATATCTGTTTCTGTATATAAGAGTATTTATTCGCCATAAGGCGGGATTTCGTGTTTGAATGTGTATTTGGCCAATGTGGCTCATCTCTTTCTTCTGGCTATGCGTGCCACGAAACGCACTGTTCCTTTCCTGTATGATGTTGTATGAATTCTAACCCACTGTCTTTTCCTTTCCTTGTGTATTGTCTATTTCTCCTTTGGTGGGTGAAACTGCCCCCTGACGCCATCTCTTGGCTGAAAGAATCGGGGCGCTTGGCGACATATTAGACCCACGGATCTCAGGGTAAATTGACTATCCTCGATAGCTCAAGTGGTTAAGAGCATCCGCCCGGCAAGTGGAAAGATCCGGTGTTCGAGTCCCGGTTGAGGAAATATTTTTACTCTTGTGATCCGTTCGATTCCGCCTTCCCCACCTTTATTGTGTTCGTCCTTTATATGTGTTCCTATCCCTTTTCCTTATATCTGTTTCTGTATATAAGAGTATTTATTCGCCATAAGGCGGGATTTCGTGTTTGAATGTGTATTTGGCCAATGTGGCTCATCTCTTTCTTCTGGCTATGCGTGCCACGAAACGCACTGTTCCTTTCCTGTATGATGTTGTATGAATTCTAACCCACTGTCTTTTCCTTTCCTTGTGTATTGTCTATTTCTCCTTTGGTGGGTGAAACTGCCCCCTGACGCCATCTCTTGGCTGAAAGAATCGGGGCGCTTGGCGACATATTAGACCCACGGATCTCAGGGTAAATTGACTATCCTCGATAGCTCAAGTGGTTAAGAGCATCCGCCCGGCAAGTGGAAAGATCCGGTGTTCGAGTCCCGGTTGAGGAAATATTTTTACTCTTGTGATCCGTTCGATTCCGCCTTCCCCACCTTTATTGTGTTCGTCCTTTATATGTGTTCCTATCCCTTTTCCTTATATCTGTTTCTGTATATAAGAGTATTTATTCGCCATAAGGCGGGATTTCGTGTTTGAATGTGTATTTGGCCAATGTGGCTCATCTCTTTCTTCTGGCTATGCGTGCCACGAAACGCACTGTTCCTTTCCTGTATGATGTTGTATGAATTCTAACCCACTGTCTTTTCCTTTCCTTGTGTATTGTCTATTTCTCCTTTGGTGGGTGAAACTGCCCCCTGACGCCATCTCTTGGCTGAAAGAATCGGGGCGCTTGGCGACATATTAGACCCACGGATCTCAGGGTAAATTGACTATCCTCGATAGCTCAAGTGGTTAAGAGCATCCGCCCGGCAAGTGGAAAGATCCGGTGTTCGAGTCCCGGTTGAGGAAATATTTTTACTCTTGTGATCCGTTCGATTCCGCCTTCCCCACCTTTATTGTGTTCGTCCTTTATATGTGTTCCTATCCCTTTTCCTTATATCTGTTTCTGTATATAAGAGTATTTATTCGCCATAAGGCGGGATTTCGTGTTTGAATGTGTATTTGGCCAATGTGGCTCATCTCTTTCTTCTGGCTATGCGTGCCACGAAACGCACTGTTCCTTTCCTGTATGATGTTGTATGAATTCTAACCCACTGTCTTTTCCTTTCCTTGTGTATTGTCTATTTCTCCTTTGGTGGGTGAAACTGCCCCCTGACGCCATCTCTTGGCTGAAAGAATCGGGGCGCTTGGCGACATATTAGACCCACGGATCTCAGGGTAAATTGACTATCCTCGATAGCTCAAGTGGTTAAGAGCATCCGCCCGGCAAGTGGAAAGATCCGGTGTTCGAGTCCCGGTTGAGGAAATATTTTTACTCTTGTGATCCGTTCGATTCCGCCTTCCCCACCTTTATTGTGTTCGTCCTTTATATGTGTTCCTATCCCTTTTCCTTATATCTGTTTCTGTATATAAGAGTATTTATTCGCCATAAGGCGGGATTTCGTGTTTGAATGTGTATTTGGCCAATGTGGCTCATCTCTTTCTTCTGGCTATGCGTGCCACGAAACGCACTGTTCCTTTCCTGTATGATGTTGTATGAATTCTAACCCACTGTCTTTTCCTTTCCTTGTGTATTGTCTATTTCTCCTTTGGTGGGTGAAACTGCCCCCTGACGCCATCTCTTGGCTGAAAGAATCGGGGCGCTTGGCGACATATTAGACCCACGGATCTCAGGGTAAATTGACTATCCTCGATAGCTCAAGTGGTTAAGAGCATCCGCCCGGCAAGTGGAAAGATCCGGTGTTCGAGTCCCGGTTGAGGAAATATTTTTACTCTTGTGATCCGTTCGATTCCGCCTTCCCCACCTTTATTGTGTTCGTCCTTTATATGTGTTCCTATCCCTTTTCCTTATATCTGTTTCTGTATATAAGAGTATTTATTCGCCATAAGGCGGGATTTCGTGTTTGAATGTGTATTTGGCCAATGTGGCTCATCTCTTTCTTCTGGCTATGCGTGCCACGAAACGCACTGTTCCTTTCCTGTATGATGTTGTATGAATTCTAACCCACTGTCTTTTCCTTTCCTTGTGTATTGTCTATTTCTCCTTTGGTGGGTGAAACTGCCCCCTGACGCCATCTCTTGGCTGAAAGAATCGGGGCGCTTGGCGACATATTAGACCCACGGATCTCAGGGTAAATTGACTATCCTCGATAGCTCAAGTGGTTAAGAGCATCCGCCCGGCAAGTGGAAAGATCCGGTGTTCGAGTCCCGGTTGAGGAAATATTTTTACTCTTGTGATCCGTTCGATTCCGCCTTCCCCACCTTTATTGTGTTCGTCCTTTATATGTGTTCCTATCCCTTTTCCTTATATCTGTTTCTGTATATAAGAGTATTTATTCGCCATAAGGCGGGATTTCGTGTTTGAATGTGTATTTGGCCAATGTGGCTCATCTCTTTCTTCTGGCTATGCGTGCCACGAAACGCACTGTTCCTTTCCTGTATGATGTTGTATGAATTCTAACCCACTGTCTTTTCCTTTCCTTGTGTATTGTCTATTTCTCCTTTGGTGGGTGAAACTGCCCCCTGACGCCATCTCTTGGCTGAAAGAATCGGGGCGCTTGGCGACATATTAGACCCACGGATCTCAGGGTAAATTGACTATCCTCGATAGCTCAAGTGGTTAAGAGCATCCGCCCGGCAAGTGGAAAGATCCGGTGTTCGAGTCCCGGTTGAGGAAATATTTTTACTCTTGTGATCCGTTCGATTCCGCCTTCCCCACCTTTATTGTGTTCGTCCTTTATATGTGTTCCTATCCCTTTTCCTTATATCTGTTTCTGTATATAAGAGTATTTATTCGCCATAAGGCGGGATTTCGTGTTTGAATGTGTATTTGGCCAATGTGGCTCATCTCTTTCTTCTGGCTATGCGTGCCACGAAACGCACTGTTCCTTTCCTGTATGATGTTGTATGAATTCTAACCCACTGTCTTTTCCTTTCCTTGTGTATTGTCTATTTCTCCTTTGGTGGGTGAAACTGCCCCCTGACGCCATCTCTTGGCTGAAAGAATCGGGGCGCTTGGCGACATATTAGACCCACGGATCTCAGGGTAAATTGACTATCCTCGATAGCTCAAGTGGTTAAGAGCATCCGCCCGGCAAGTGGAAAGATCCGGTGTTCGAGTCCCGGTTGAGGAAATATTTTTACTCTTGTGATCCGTTCGATTCCGCCTTCCCCACCTTTATTGTGTTCGTCCTTTATATGTGTTCCTATCCCTTTTCCTTATATCTGTTTCTGTATATAAGAGTATTTATTCGCCATAAGGCGGGATTTCGTGTTTGAATGTGTATTTGGCCAATGTGGCTCATCTCTTTCTTCTGGCTATGCGTGCCACGAAACGCACTGTTCCTTTCCTGTATGATGTTGTATGAATTCTAACCCACTGTCTTTTCCTTTCCTTGTGTATTGTCTATTTCTCCTTTGGTGGGTGAAACTGCCCCCTGACGCCATCTCTTGGCTGAAAGAATCGGGGCGCTTGGCGACATATTAGACCCACGGATCTCAGGGTAAATTGACTATCCTCGATAGCTCAAGTGGTTAAGAGCATCCGCCCGGCAAGTGGAAAGATCCGGTGTTCGAGTCCCGGTTGAGGAAATATTTTTACTCTTGTGATCCGTTCGATTCCGCCTTCCCCACCTTTATTGTGTTCGTCCTTTATATGTGTTCCTATCCCTTTTCCTTATATCTGTTTCTGTATATAAGAGTATTTATTCGCCATAAGGCGGGATTTCGTGTTTGAATGTGTATTTGGCCAATGTGGCTCATCTCTTTCTTCTGGCTATGCGTGCCACGAAACGCACTGTTCCTTTCCTGTATGATGTTGTATGAATTCTAACCCACTGTCTTTTCCTTTCCTTGTGTATTGTCTATTTCTCCTTTGGTGGGTGAAACTGCCCCCTGACGCCATCTCTTGGCTGAAAGAATCGGGGCGCTTGGCGACATATTAGACCCACGGATCTCAGGGTAAATTGACTATCCTCGATAGCTCAAGTGGTTAAGAGCATCCGCCCGGCAAGTGGAAAGATCCGGTGTTCGAGTCCCGGTTGAGGAAATATTTTTACTCTTGTGATCCGTTCGATTCCGCCTTCCCCACCTTTATTGTGTTCGTCCTTTATATGTGTTCCTATCCCTTTTCCTTATATCTGTTTCTGTATATAAGAGTATTTATTCGCCATAAGGCGGGATTTCGTGTTTGAATGTGTATTTGGCCAATGTGGCTCATCTCTTTCTTCTGGCTATGCGTGCCACGAAACGCACTGTTCCTTTCCTGTATGATGTTGTATGAATTCTAACCCACTGTCTTTTCCTTTCCTTGTGTATTGTCTATTTCTCCTTTGGTGGGTGAAACTGCCCCCTGACGCCATCTCTTGGCTGAAAGAATCGGGGCGCTTGGCGACATATTAGACCCACGGATCTCAGGGTAAATTGACTATCCTCGATAGCTCAAGTGGTTAAGAGCATCCGCCCGGCAAGTGGAAAGATCCGGTGTTCGAGTCCCGGTTGAGGAAATATTTTTACTCTTGTGATCCGTTCGATTCCGCCTTCCCCACCTTTATTGTGTTCGTCCTTTATATGTGTTCCTATCCCTTTTCCTTATATCTGTTTCTGTATATAAGAGTATTTATTCGCCATAAGGCGGGATTTCGTGTTTGAATGTGTATTTGGCCAATGTGGCTCATCTCTTTCTTCTGGCTATGCGTGCCACGAAACGCACTGTTCCTTTCCTGTATGATGTTGTATGAATTCTAACCCACTGTCTTTTCCTTTCCTTGTGTATTGTCTATTTCTCCTTTGGTGGGTGAAACTGCCC
This sequence comes from Hetaerina americana, assembly GCF_022747635.1. Taxonomy (NCBI): domain Eukaryota; kingdom Metazoa; phylum Arthropoda; class Insecta; order Odonata; family Calopterygidae; genus Hetaerina; species Hetaerina americana. The sequence goes on from NW_027286763.1 coordinate 17,545,321, forward strand.
CCTGACGCCATCTCTTGGCTGAAAGAATCGGGGCGCTTGGCGACATATTAGACCCACGGATCTCAGGGTAAATTGACTATCCTCGATAGCTCAAGTGGTTAAGAGCATCCGCCCGGCAAGTGGAAAGATCCGGTGTTCGAGTCCCGGTTGAGGAAATATTTTTACTCTTGTGATCCGTTCGATTCCGCCTTCCCCACCTTTATTGTGTTCGTCCTTTATATGTGTTCCTATCCCTTTTCCTTATATCTGTTTCTGTATATAAGAGTATTTATTCGCCATAAGGCGGGATTTCGTGTTTGAATGTGTATTTGGCCAATGTGGCTCATCTCTTTCTTCTGGCTATGCGTGCCACGAAACGCACTGTTCCTTTCCTGTATGATGTTGTATGAATTCTAACCCACTGTCTTTTCCTTTCCTTGTGTATTGTCTATTTCTCCTTTGGTGGGTGAAACTGCCCCCTGACGCCATCTCTTGGCTGAAAGAATCGGGGCGCTTGGCGACATATTAGACCCACGGATCTCAGGGTAAATTGACTATCCTCGATAGCTCAAGTGGTTAAGAGCATCCGCCCGGCAAGTGGAAAGATCCGGTGTTCGAGTCCCGGTTGAGGAAATATTTTTACTCTTGTGATCCGTTCGATTCCGCCTTCCCCACCTTTATTGTGTTCGTCCTTTATATGTGTTCCTATCCCTTTTCCTTATATCTGTTTCTGTATATAAGAGTATTTATTCGCCATAAGGCGGGATTTCGTGTTTGAATGTGTATTTGGCCAATGTGGCTCATCTCTTTCTTCTGGCTATGCGTGCCACGAAACGCACTGTTCCTTTCCTGTATGATGTTGTATGAATTCTAACCCACTGTCTTTTCCTTTCCTTGTGTATTGTCTATTTCTCCTTTGGTGGGTGAAACTGCCCCCTGACGCCATCTCTTGGCTGAAAGAATCGGGGCGCTTGGCGACATATTAGACCCACGGATCTCAGGGTAAATTGACTATCCTCGATAGCTCAAGTGGTTAAGAGCATCCGCCCGGCAAGTGGAAAGATCCGGTGTTCGAGTCCCGGTTGAGGAAATATTTTTACTCTTGTGATCCGTTCGATTCCGCCTTCCCCACCTTTATTGTGTTCGTCCTTTATATGTGTTCCTATCCCTTTTCCTTATATCTGTTTCTGTATATAAGAGTATATATATATATATATATATATATATATATATATATACATATTTATAAACCATGGACACAGTAATCAACCCGAAGGTCGGTTTCGTAGGTGATGGTAGAGTTCGCCCAGTACTAAGCCCGACGGCGTGTGAAATTCACACATCAGGGTAGGGGGGCCAGTGCCTGTCACCTGTTCCGGTCATGGTTTCCCAGAAAGATTTTATACCTGAAAAATCACATAGCTTGGAAGAAGCTGCGGGTACCCTGAGAGGCTTCACCGGGAATCGAACCCGGGCCTTCCGGTCAGTAGTCCAACGCTGAACTCTCGGACTACCGCGAACCACCAATGAGAATGGAGGGATGAAGGGAGGTAGGAAGTACTCAGAAATGAAGAAGGACTTGATGTAGAGTAGGTTGCTGGATTGTTTTTTCATAGGAGTCACAAAATAATTATTTGGGAGCTGTGTCCACCCAAAACCTACCTTAACCGGTAGATTATTTTTTTTCCAACCAGCGAAATGATGCGATTCTCTTCCTGGTTGTCCCCCATAGCTACGTCATCCGCAGCCTTTCGCACTCGACTCCCCTCTTTCTCCCTCTCTCTATGTCCTCGAGTATACTGAGAAGTGAAAAAGTACAGCGAAAATAGTCTGATGATTGGCATTTCATTCCCCCTACCCTTAAATTTGTTTTTTTTTCATCAAGGTACCATCTTCAGTCTTCCATTTTTTTAGAGGACTAATGGGAGACTAAGGAATTTGTCCGCACTAGATAGGCCCTAACATAGCTTAAGGCTGTTAGTTTAATCTGATATCAACATTTTTGTCGTGCGAGGCCGCTGTTGGGAATATTCCACTCTTTTATCCTAGGGAAATGTTTCCTCTCTTTTTACTTCTCAGGTAAACATTTCCTTCTTGAATTTCCGATATCATTCCCTTCCTTTTAAATTCTTATATACAGATGCCAACGTAAAATGAAGCACGCGAGGGCGTTTCCATGTTTATTTTACTTTCCAGAAGTTATCGCTACCAATACAAATCAAATTTAGGATTCGTAACAAGGTCGTGCAAGAAATGATTCAAACGATTTACCGAGACTGTGAGGAGTTTGACTATTCATGATGGCAGTAAATTACTAAACCTTTCACAAAACCCAATCACGCATGCTCAGCCAAGCTGTCTCATGGCCATTTTAAAATAAATTCCACCTCGAAAGCTTAAACAATGTCTTCCATGACATATTTCAGAATGTACGTCTAATATTTCAAGGCCCTGAGGAAAACTGAACCTTGCATGCCAATGCTCACATTATTACATTCAAATTTGCATACTAACGAATTACTGTGTATTTAATCAATACTTTTTTACTGCGTGATTTTTTAGGTAAAACAATGAGAGTTAAATCATTCTAGATCTCCCGAAATTACTTAAGTAAGAATTCAATATCCCACCAAAAAGAAGCTCACCCTATGGCGTGCTGTTGAAATTTGTAAGTAACAACCGAGCGTATTAGCACGTGACTATAACGACTTAATTAACTGCAAAAGTAACAAACGCCCTTCAATGATATTACCTACAAGTTGAAAGAGCCATTCAGGTAATTTTGGCCTTTCTTATTTTGTATGCAATAGATTTTAACGATATGGAACGCCGATTTCTTAATTAACGCTGTTATTTGGTATTCTACCGTTTAAGGTAAGTTTCGGATGGACACGGGCTGAACAATTATGCTAGGATATACTTCATTTTATATGTTAACAAAATGCAACCTGAAATCCGACGCTGCAATAAGGCCCTATTCAATACCGCAAGCTTCCATCCACCCTTTCAATCAGTGTAACATGCCTTTTCTATTTCCTCCCCTTCCTCGTTTGCCCAACGTTTTCCCATCTAGCACAGTTTTCAACATTACGTTGACAATCAAAACGCTCTGTATTCATTTTTCCTGCCTCCTTAGGATTTCTCCCAACCATCCCCTTTCCTACCCCAACATCCCCCGCACCTCCTTATTTTTTTCCTCTCTGTCCTCTTCACCTCCTCCATCCTCCACACCTAAATTAAAAAAGCCTCCAATCTACGCCTATCACCCTCCTGCTTCAATGACCATGTTTCCGTGCCGTACATAACTACGCTCCATATCAAAGTTCTAACGAGCCTTTTCTTAACATCCTTACTCAACGTCCCTGTCATCAATTCCTTCCTTGTGAAAGTTTTTTTGCCTAACGCAATTCTTCCCCTCGTGTCTCTGCTAATTTTACCATTTTGGTCCAAAACATTTTCTAGATACGTAAACTGTTCCCCGTGCTCTAGTTTTGGTCTCCTATTTTAATAGTAAGTTTGGCCTTTCTCTTTTTAGAAACCCGCATAACCTTTGGTTTATTTATTTTGATTCTCATCCCATATCTATTGCACTGAATTCCCAATCCTCTCAGTAATGCTTGCAATTCCTTGGCTGATTGACAAACCAGAGCTTGGTTATCTGCAAACCTAACTGATTTTACGAATTCCCCAAAGAGTTTTATTCCTATCTCTAGTTCGTCACATGCCTCTTCAATCATTTCCTCCACATTTACGTTGAGCACAACATGTGATAATGGACATCCCTTAATCCTCTTCCTATCACTGTCCATCTAGATTATCCATACGCTACTTGCACCTGCACAGTCTGAGACAAGTACAGTTTGCGGGTAAGTCTCTCATCCCTTTAATCGTCTCCTATCCTTTTTATCTACTCAAATCTTCTGCAATGTATTAATCAATTTTACCCAATTCACTATACCAAGTCCCTTTTCCATATCCTCAAAAAGATAATGCATACTAATTTTACAAATTGAAAAGACATCCTGTCTATGCCTAGCTTCTATTAATGACCTCATTACAGCTGTGGCATCATGGGTCTCTTCCCTTCCTAAACTCAGACTAATCTTTCCCCAAGTAATCATTTGTCCACCTATCCCTTCTCTTATTAACGATCCTGAGTAAAACTCAAGCTTTGTGCGAAATGAAAATTAATGTTTTGTAATCTTTGTAAGCGGCTGACTTTCTCTTTTTTGGAATAGGAACTAAGACTGATCTGACGAAATCTTCCGGTCAAATTCATCCCTCATAAATGCTACGAATTAGTTCATAAATATTATTCCTCCTATCCTTCCCAAACGCTTTAAGTTACTCTGCGGGACTGTTGGTCACCCCCATGGCATTATTTTATTTCAATTGCTGCACCCTTTCTATCTTACTATGAAGTATGCCTGGATCTGAACTATCTTCATCTCCGTCATATCATCTCTCTATGACTATGCTTACTGGTTGAATGCCTTTAGCATATAGTTCCTTTGTCTTTTCTTCATTATCTTATCTCATTCCTGGTTGAATTAATAATTTTTCTGACTTATAATTGATTACTTGCATGGATTTTCCCTTTTCATTCCTCCTTAATAAACTTTCCTCCTTAATAAAAATCCTCGTGTTGTGTGTTCCGCCTCTATCCTTTCGCCCAATCAGTTCTCAATTTGGTTTTTTATTCAACTCTTTGTACTTTTTCCACTCATATATGCGTTTATATTTTTCACATCTCTCATCCCCATCATCTCGTCTGTAATCCATGGTTTTTCCTCTACTGTACCCGTCTCCCTGTCCTCACTCACAAAGTTCTCTGACTGGAAAATTTTCGACTCCCTGCCCTCATGCAGACCCTAAAAATGACCAAATTAGTTAGTTCAACTTTTACTTCTATTAATAACATTCTATCAGTCGCTTGCTCTATGTTAACTATTCTTCTATCCACCTTTTTATTCAATATTATGGCAAACTCTAATTGACTCTCGTCCCCTCCGCTGTATATTACTCTATAACTATCACTCCAGGAATTCTCACTACCTTTCCATCTCACTTCGCACGGACCTAAACCATCTAAAGTTCTTCTTTCTATTCTTGGTTTATATTCTCTAATTTTCCTATCCTCATCCTTCGTCCTATTCTTTCATGACCCTATTCTAACCAGTTCGGTCCTCCTCTGAATCTTCTGTGCTGCTGGTGTGAATTGCCCTTCGCAAGTATTTTTTTAAGATGACCACCGACCACAGATGCCTTCCCTCTCCCGCTGCTGGGCAAGACACACGCCCCAGCGGGCCAAGTCTCGCAGCTTGCCAGGACCCTTGCTAAAACCACCACAGCCCAATATTGTTTCATGGGATATATAATTGAGGTGGTTTCCCGCTGCCTTCCTCAATAGTGTTGTTAACGTGACACCATCACTCAAAAGGCCGCCTCACTGGGAGCCGACGCCTTTGCAACCGCGTAACTGAGGAACAGACGGAGCTCGGACAACTTCGGTATTTCGTAGCGAAATATAAAGCATGCTAGAGAACCACGCCATGCCAATGGTGAAAGCATAATAATAATGATAGATGAAATCGCAAAGACAGTTGTAATGAAAGCAGTAAACGATCTCCTTTTTCGCCATGAGCAATATCCACGACCGCGTGTCCGTCGACGGCTCGCCATCTCAACCGGCCAGTGGCTATTCGGGTGCCTCCCCGCAGTGCATACATAAGCCTCCGAGAAATGAAAAAAACAACGACCAAGAAACTTTCGAAATACAAGGCTAGCCATTCTTCTCCTTTGCATCTTGGTCATCGAGTCAAGTATGCACGTAATTTCTAATTTAACTCCTGATCTATGGTCATTATTAACAGCGATTCATGACAGGTGAGTCCTTATCGAGTTAGCGGTGACCATCTGAAACGATTGCGATCTTATCGTCTGTTTCGAATCCCATTCAACCAATATATTTCCGCCAAGTCCTTCTTTCTACTCAATTCTAGATTCATGGAGGCGCATCGGGTCAAAGTGTTTGCCCCCCCCCCCCCCGGAGGATCACGTTCGCCGTCCCCCTACTCTGCCTCTGACGCCGCGCGACAATGACTAGGGCCCTTGTTAAACAATGTTACCATGAACTTGTATGGTTTTAATAAAATTGTGATGAATTGTTGGAAGAAATAAATTAAGAATGACGCAGAGACCGAAAGTTAAACTGTTGCTGCTTTGATTAATTATAAGCAGTTCTCTTTTTTGATTAAGTTAAAAATGTAGAAGACATGGAACCCATATTCTTAGTTAAGAACACTTGTGAAATAAGACTTGAGAGATAAATAGTAAAACCGAAGGGCCAAACTTTCATTTGTTCCAGAGAAGTATAAGGAATTAATCATTACAAATTAAGTCTTCGAGGCAATAACTTTTTAAACAAGGTAGACTAGTCTGTAGGTGCCTGTTATTCCGTCAAACCCTTATTGTACTGCAGTCGTTGCTAGCACATACTAGTCTCACATATAAGAAAGTACTGTAGATACCCGTGTGGAGGAGGATAATTATTCTTCGAACTTTAATACATAATAATTAAAACTATTCAAAACTGTCGGCACAAATAATATCCTTGACGTATTCCTTGGAGACCTAGATATTCTCATTATGCTGTTAGGGCTTACTGTTAAATTTACTCTATTTAAATCAGTGTCTTCTAGATTGAAGTAGTGAGACGAATCGAACACTTTGAGAATAACGTTAAAACAGAGAGGGCGGATTACCAGAGCCACACATTTTGGAGAAAATTTTACTGTAATGAATTTATCGTCCCGACGCGACGGACCAAAGGGTATGAATAGAAATACTCTTTTAATCATGATAATGTTTTCCCTTTCTAAGCGCATTAGGCCAATAATGATATACCACTATTTATTCATTTCAGGAAAACGCTGGGCACGAAGTCAAAATTAAATTTACAAATATCCCTCGGTTTTTATAATTCCATGAAGCGTGTTATGTATATATAAAAAAAACTTTTTATTGATGCAAGTGAACGCTTTCTTGAATGTTTCATACCTAACCTGAAGTTATTAAAACGTCTTTAACTCAATTTTACAACAACAGTGAACATTTTTTTTTCTTTTAAACAGTTCTTGTCAACATGAAAAGTAAAGAAAACTCGAAAAGAAAATCTTTCGAGAACTGGAAACAACGCGCAGCGATAACAGGGTGCACGCATGTCGATATAATTGGATGGCAATGGCATTGGCATGGCAATGGCAGGAGGGTAAACGAGGAAGATATTCGATATCGACGTTGACCCCACTTGCACCTTTTAATCATTTGGCAGCACTTATGGTCACACATGAATGTTCCCAAAGAAGAGACCTAGCTGAATGAATTCCTCGTGCCTTAAAATCCTGAAATACGGAAGTTTTACGATATCCCCTTGAGTTTTTCCGAGAAAAAGTTCATAATACATATTAGAATACAATTATTGTCGGTGTTGGAGTATATGAGAGGCAAACTTTATAGAAAAAAATACTACGGAGCACTCCAAAATAAAATCAGGTGAACGTATTCGTGATTTCGTTAAAATATTCAAAAGGAAATGCAAGAAAAGCACTCCATTTCCGGCGCCAGTCATTACGTAATGTAGGTATAAGCCAAGTCAAGGAATTAAGCCAAGGTCAACTTCTATTTTTGCCTACCTCTCCCGGGCGATGTATCTGTTCTTTTACCCATGCAGAGACGGTTTTAGAAAACAGATATTAGAAGATGTCTCGAAAATAAGCGGACGCCATCAAAAACTACCTTATGATAGAACCTAACGTTTGCTTGAAAATTAAAACACATTAAATAACAAGGGAAGTTCATCCGGAAGAGAAATTGATTCCGGCAAAAAAGAATTTCTGTAGTTCCCATTAGGAATATCCATAAGTCTCAATAAGGGAGAGGATATTTGATGAGTTTGTCAAAGATATGCAGCTTAATGATTTAGTGAATACATAGCATTTTTGGTATGTGACATTTATAAACTCTGCTGACAAGAGAAATGATGTGATACGACGAAACCTTAGTCCATTATTAATTGAAGGAGATAGTTAATTTCTTTAAGATAAAATGTAAATGAAAATTTGATTGCCATTCAAAAACATTTTACCCACGGGCGCAATCGCAATATGGAACCAATCAGTTGCTAGGCTAAGGTTTTCAAGGAACCATAACTGTTGTATAATCCTTAATATATAGGCATCTTGTAAATCCTTTGAAAATGTATGCATTTACTCCCATGCGATCTACATGGCACGGATTTAAAAGAGATCGCCGGGCTGAAAAACAAGCATCTGTAAATAAGGGCGTATCATTAATCACTCTACCACATGCTGGGTGGGGTAAGGCATTACCCGTAGATCGAATACAATATTTCCTTTTATGATGAAAAGTTTTTATTTAACCGGGTCCACACATAAATGTGGAATTTATCAATGAAAAAATTCACTTAGAAGCGCAGGATTTTATTCTAAAAGCGCAGCGTCGGCCAAATTTCGCCCAGCTGAAAGGATCTCCCGTCTCCCTTTCTCCCACCCCATTCACCCCCTCCAAGGACTCCATTATTATTTCCCCTCCTGCCTCCCTCTCGCTCTCCTCCCACGCTCCATCCTTCTCGTGGAGACGGAATTACTTTATCTTTAATATCATGCTTTCCTGCTCCAACACACGTCCCCTCTCTCTCTCTCCACAAACTCCTCCGCCTTATCCGCCTCCGCAACATCCCCACCCACCCTCTCTTCCCCTTCACTCTCTCTCCCTCTTCCCCTTTCCAAGCCTAGGCACCACCATTCCTCACCCCCTTCCCCTCTGGTTGCCTGCCACACCCCCACCCAATCTATCCCACTTCTCCTTGCTCACCGTTAAACACTTTCCCGTATGGTGCTGCGGGTGATGCGATACAGAGGTGCCATCGACGCATAGTGCCTCACCATCGGTGCTACCCTCGTGACCCCGCAGGTGGGAGCGTGTGGCAGGAGGGCACCAATCACTGACTGTGTAATTTGTTGAAATGGCACAGGTTATTTTGCAAAGGAAATAAAAATATTAAGAAATGAATGCAATGGTTATGTAAGTTTGTAAGCCGTAAATTTACGAATTAAGCGGAACGGAAAATTCAGGTTTTTAGACACCCTTCTCTTAGGCGTTTGTGTCCCCTTTTGAATCCAAAGGTAACGCGAACATTTTGGAAGGGAAAACGGATATTTTAATTCCACCTCCGCAGGAATACATTGTCGGTATGCTCAAAGCCCTCGGACACATCTCTCGTTTGTTTCCACAAGCAAAAATCATTCGACTGTTTAATTATGAATACGAAATTACAGTTCATCGCAAATTCCGAGGAATGCAATATGCGCCATTGTTTTTAAATTTCTTTTTATGCCTGTTGTGTTTGTCTTGTAGGTACTTAAATGATAATTTAATATTTATTGCAGCTTGCAATTGCAGCTCACCTAGATAATACCTAGAAATAATTCATATTATCGTTTCCTACGCACAATATAATTGGGAGCGGTAAAAAAGATCCTTCCGATTTTTTATGTCACCATTAAAATGTAAGCATGTGCACCGCGCAATTTCCATTATCCCAATCCAGATTTCATTCCAGGTCGCTGCGCAATTTGGATGGGATACTGAATCCTTCGTAAATATTTGGCTCGGACAATATGATGAAGTTGTACCAACTCCCGACTAGGTTAGTAAACGCTTGAAACACAACGATATCATCTTCAACGAAAATAACATTTTTCTGATACGCAACAATCGAGTGCATAGAGAAACAAATTTCTGTACCATAAAAATACTAACATCCTTAACTCGCACTAACTAATGATACGGGAATTGACCATCACCAATGGCGATGGTTTTCTAAGATTAACAACGTTTCTTCCAGTAGGAGAAAATATTTTGTACGGACCAAAAATATGTTTTGATCAATTTACCACTTTTATTCTAACAAAAGTATTAGGTTCGCTCCGGTTGATCTTGTGAAATATTTTTGTAATCTACCTTCTGTTAAGCTTATACCTCATGTTAAACGACTATTATTTTCATTTATCTATCCTCCCAAATAAGCCGATTGTACCTCGAGAGACGAAGAATAGGATGACATTGATCTAAAAGACTATATGTTATAGTAAAGATCGTTCGAATATTGTTCCCTGAGTTCCATAGAAATACTAGGTGCCTACTTGGCCGTTCAATCGAGAAAGGTCCCATGACACTATAGAGTTTGTGAGGATTCCTATGTTGTTAGTGACCAGGCATACGTAAATACCTAATTAATTCATACAATTAATAAGTCTTAAAATTCTCATTTTTTACTCCGCATTACGAGAGTAATATTTATATATTTATAGTTTGCATCGACAGACCAATGTAGCGTCGTGCAAAATATAATGCAACGGAAACTATCTCAATAATTTTTACAACTAAGGTTAGACATGGACTCGGGTCACATTTTTTCTTAGGCTTGCAGGTTCCCCAGCTGTAATTTCAACTGTTCCCAACCGAATCCGAGAGAATGGCAACTGGAGGCGAACGAAATCCGACGACGTAGTTCGAATGATTCCATGCTCCCGTTCCGCGCGTGCGATGCGCGAAAGTAAATGTTGAGCGAATCGCGAAGCGCGCATCGACTTGGATCTTGAGTCAAAGCCGCAGTCCGGAGCTCAAATTGAGGCGTCCCTTCCCCGCCCGTCCACCCCACTCCGTCGCCGCCGAGTTCTCCTCCCCCGTCCCCAACCCTCGCCCCTACACACCCACGCCCCCTCCCCCCCGTTTGCGGCGGGCCATTCTCCTCCTCACGTACGTATTATAAAAGTCTTCGCTCGCAACACATATCCCCAACGCCCCCACCCATCAATCCCCTCACCTGCTCCACCCCCACCCATTCCTCACGGGCTCCTTCGCCTCCTCCCCTCGCCTCCTCCGGCCGCCCCCTTTCATCCCCACACACTCACACCTACTCCTACGCTCCCTCCGCGTTCCTGCCGATGTGCAAATGCCGATCAATTCCCCGCAAAACAACATCAACAAGAGGACCTACCACCGATCAATGCATCAACAATTCAGAAGAGGACATAAATATGGATTAATTACTCCAATGCCCGTTTTATTTGCATAAATGATTTTTTTAAATCTGCTGATTCATTAACATACCCGATGGATACGTGAAGGGTAAAACTATTATTTTTATCCTACGGTAACGTCCAATAATTAAGCAAACTATGAAGAGGACTCATTCTTCAAATCACGCTTTTAAAAACGCACAGTTTTAGATGAAGATTTAAAAACTAGATTTTTAAGAAGCTTCGTCAGTCAGCTACAAATTTCAATAATGTTTACAGAATTATTCTTAAGTAAATGTTGGAAATGAGGTAACGCACCGCTTCTCACCATTTCGGTATGCACGTTGCACTTGCTAGAGCTGCGCGCAGAATAAAATGATTTACTTACAATCGTTGGTTTCAACGTTCGATTCCTCTTTAGAAATTAATCTTTGACTTTTATTACTCTATGTATATGTTACCAAAGAATCCCAAGAATGCTGATTTATCGATGCTCACTCCTGCTAAAGCGCGCATTTGGGATAGTAAACAATGGAAAATATCCGTGGCCCTTAATAAGAGGTATGCTGTCGGCTGCTGCAATTGAAATATCTTATGTGCCCAAGAAGATAAAAAGCGACCAGTAATCAGACGCATTACCCCTTTGTTACTGTCGGGAAAACGCCACATCTATGAAATTGCAGTGCACCGAAAAAATTGTAATTAGGGAAGAACCTTAAGCATTGCGAATATTTTCGGTGGGATTATCGCAAATTCATAAAGTGTAATCGAAATAGTTCTTCTGTAAAATCAATATTTTTTTAAACGTCTTCTTGACCCCTGTGTTCCTTTGCAATAGACGAAGTTCCAAGGTATTATAATGTAACTCAACAATCATCAAACTCTGTTCTTAGAGAATGAATACTCTTCATGAATAGTTATTTACAATCCCTCAGTAAAGTAAAAATATTTAGCGAACAACCAAGAAGAAATAGTGAAAAATAATTCTGAATCAAAGATTACTTAGTGAGGTCAACTTAAAAAGGACACTCTAGACAATAGAAAGTTTCGCCGGGGAGGAATTCAACAATCAAAGGCACTGACATGAGGTGTGCAAGTTGATATCAATGACTTGAGATTTTGGGTGACTGCCCATATACCAGTACGACACGTTGGCATTTTGAATCAGAGAGTTATTTATGGTTTCTGGTCATAGATGCCATACGACATACCGACGAGTTGAAACAGGTATCAACACCCAGTAACAGTATAACGTATGTCTTCGGTGATTGGCTTTGCTTTCTTATAAATTACTAAAATGACCATATTTAAACAAGCCTGATGACCTTAGCAGGACGTCATCTCCATGTGCGGACAATGAAGGTGAACAAAAGAAGCATGTACGCTCAGGGAAATTTATATTTGGACAACGGTACCGAGTCGGAGCTAGAGAGAGAGAGAGAGATGGAATGACTGGAAATAAGTTTATCATTGAATATAAATAACAGCAATCACACTGAATATTAATAGCACAGGTGCAAATTTTGATCCCCCTATTCCCTCCCTTGACCGAATTAGAGTGTTTTCTGCGTTAAATTTCAAAATTTGCATTTCGTGATACACGTACTCAAACAAATAAGAGAGCCTAACTACCAGTGAATGGGTAGAGACAATGGGAATCGGATCTCAATCCTAAGTTCCATTCGGTAATGGAGCGCAAACCAGCCCACACGTCATTTTTCAGCATTCTTTTTCATAAGCATCGTTTCACATCCAAGTTCTAGTTATTTATTTATTTTGCTCGACATTAAAAGTCTTTCAATTTCACAAAAATCAACGCAAGTTAATTGTGAGAGCTTTCAGTGGATTCGAGAGGAATTTCCGATAAAATTTCATGTTTTACCTTTCTAACATCCATTTCTCCCCATAGTTATTTGTTTTTAATCGTAATACTTTATATAGGCTTTTTCAAAATTTATAAATCATTAGAATACCTAAAAATCGACTTAAGATTGCATTGATAGGATTTAATTTGTTCGTCAGTTAAGCGTAACTGAGATCTAAAATGCGTTTTAACTTAGGCGGGACGGCTCGTTTGAATCACTAACTGCAGCAGCAGGGTGAGAACTGTCCTGCACCCACCCCTCCAACTCAGAGACGCCTGTTCCTCCATTTCCTCCCTCCACCAAGACCCCACTCCACCACCCTCTCCCCTCCTTATCCTCGCCTCTCTCCATCCTCCTCCCTCCGCGCCCCCCACTTTTCCTTTCCCTTTTCCTCCTCGCCTGCAGCAGCCTTCTTTTTCCTTCCCCGGCTCACCTTCACCTCCTACCTGCCTCTCACGTACCACAGCCCCCCTCTTCCCTCCTCGCATTCTCAGCCTTCACTTGTCTTTCCTTACTCTCTCCCTCCTCTCCTGCCCCCTTGCATTCTCCTCCCCTCACTTCTCTTTCACGTCCCACCACGCCTCCCTTGATCGAACGCACTCGCGTCCCCCCCCCATACCCGCCCTCGTGGCCTTCTTCGCCGCCTCACTTCCATGGACAGGGGAGAGGATAGTCCGGCCATGGGGGTGCTTCCAGCCCCTCCCTCCCATAAGTGTAGCATTGCTATTGCTTTTAAAAGCACTTCTAAAAATCTTTCCCTTCGTGAAACACTATGCCCCGTTCAGCACATGCCTCATTTCTCCAATCTGCAAAGATACGCCTTGGACGCATTTCAACGTGCGTGTCCTTTTGTCTCACTCACGATCTGACCTGGGTGAAACACATACGGGGAATTAGTGGACAAGCTAGCAAAAATGGCATTGTTAATAGAGTTCTAGGTAAATGTGATGAAAAAGTCAAAGAAAAATATTATCTGTCGCTAGTTGGGCCTGATTTAGAATAAACTGCAAGTATATGGGATACTCACGAAGTTGGATTATTGCCCAATCGGATCGCGTGCAGCGTGGAGGAGGTAGATTTGTAAAATGTTGTTATGATATAATTAGTAGCGTATCCAAAATATTAGAGCAACTAGGCTGGGAATCACTCACGGAACGAAGGTTAAATTGGAGATTGAAGCTCTTGCATATATTGGAAGGAGGTCTCTTTAGCAGTGATGTTGAAAATGTATTATTACCCCCATCGTACTACGGTAGGAGAGATCATTTCAATGATATTTCAGAGATAAGGGGAACACAGATAGATCTACAGGTAAGATGCCATTTTTTCCGCAAACGATAGGGGATCTCAGTAACATTGTTCGACCGCGGTAGGGTCATGTCCGGGTCAAATTATTCTGTTGTTTATTCACCCCCTGCCACACACCCTAGTGGTGGTTTGCAGGGTATATAAATAAATCAAAATAAATAAATAAATGCTACACTCCCGATAGCATCACCGTGGAAAATCGAGAGCACCATTTTGGATAATCGCGCAGGAGATAATTAGAATTGGTAGTGTATATATTTTACTGATATCTTGCATGTTCTTTCCCGCGTGTTATTTCATTTATTTATAAGACCCATCTTTTTAACAGTACTACAGCCTGATTTGAATATACGTATCCTGTTATTGAATATTGTTGCATTTAAGTACTTTCTTTCGTGTGATTAACATTTTTCGAGGGTTTGATCAAACTATTATATGTGTAGAGTTAATTCCTGTATGATTGGGATTTTTCATGCGTGGCTAGCGACCTAACACACCTCGCCACACGGCCTTATGGTGGTTTGTGGGGCATTGTGTAGATGTAGGAATGCTTACATCAAATACGTGTGATATCACTAACTTTGAGAGAATAGGTTATTAGGAGGAGTGCACATCTTTTTGTGAGATAGGAACTGACTATTTAAAAAAATGGAAGGCAGAGGGTTAATATAAGAAATATGGAGAAGCAATGGTAAAAACATCATAATAATAAAACGCAACCGTGATCTAAAATTCCCATTTACGCCAAAACATATTTCCATTTATAATGAAAATCTCCAGTCGTACGTCGTCTGCCTGGCTGTGGAACAGTCTAATCTGCCTATGTTAAGCAGTTGCACTCAAGGCGTCTAATGTAACGCAGAGCAACAATTTGAATCATCAATGCCATGAAAGGGTAACCGAAAGAAAAAGTTCTCATTGAGGACTTATAAATAGTTTATTTTACTAATCAGCTCCGCTAATAGTAAAATAATTTAAACTTTCCGGGATTCAGTTGGGAGAGGTAAGAAATAAAAGATGTGCCGATAGCATTATATTTAACGGTTTATATTCTCGTAGAATACGGTGAAAATACTGCACCGAAAATATAGATTACTTGAAGAAACTCGACTTATTCTTCAAAGTAGAGATTAAGATCTTTTACATCTGCATCTACATAATACCCCGCAACCCGCCGCAAGGGTGAGTGGCGGGGGATGTTAGGTCACCACCCGTGAAAGATAACAATACCACATGCAAAAACAACAACATGGAAAACTACACCCACAAATGGAACAATCGATACTTATGAGAGTGGAGTGTTTACAACATGAAATTAAAAATAATGTCATTTTTCGCTATTTAGGTGTATTGAGAAATCTTGGCAAACGGATAAGCATTTCCCTTGAGAGGATTTGAAATCATCGGGAGTTAGTCTCGTTAAGCTGCATGCCAAAACATACTAGCCCTTTAAAGCAGTCGCAGGGAGTTTAAAATGTAGCCATTGTAAAGGCAGGCTGGGTAAACTCTGAAAGTTATATTTGCTATTAAAAGGATGCCAATGAGCGAATTGCAAGAACTAACACTTGTGGCTGTGAGAATCGGACCCAAGTCTTCCCTTCCGACTGGTCATTTGATGTGACCATTCCTTAAATAAAAGTTGCGTTTAGTGATATAAAATTTACTACCCTAATATAGACAAAAATAATAATTTGTCAAAATTGATTATGAAAAGATGCTGGAATGAAATTTTTCCATAAATATTCGAATATTATTTCCCACACACCACCTGTCAACCCACTCACGGGTAAATAGTGTTCCCATTAAATTGACTGTTTGCAGTATTGTGTTGCGCATTGACGGCGGAAGGCTCGAATGGAGCCGAACTGAGGGTGTAAATCAAAGATTGTTGGGATTTTGCCGGGAAATTGGAGCGGACTTTGCTGACCTGAGACCTGTCCTCTCATCGTGTCGGGTGCCCCTTAATCGTTCCGGGGTTCATTATACTGCCGAGGAATCGCAGTTTGTAGCGCGTAGGATACATGAGCACGTTTAGAGGGATAAGCTTGGATGTTAGGCAAGAGCGGAGGTCATGCATTGGGAAAAAATAAAGTAGGATCCAGTGCTTTTTGTCCCTGCAGATCAGGCTATGACTCTCAGACTCAAAAAAATACAGAACAAATAAACACTTGCCTTAAAACGACACATAACCCACTTGGCGGACAAATTTAATCAAATATTAAAGAATTTCATGTCTAGAAACATACCAAAACTATAATAATAAACTGCCGTAGCATTAGAAACAAAAGAGCCGAAGTCGATCATATATTCCAAAATCTAGACGCGGACATAGTTCTGGTAACGGAGAGCTGGCTTTCGGAGGATGTTAATGATGGTGAAGTTTTCCCTTTAGGTTACTCTATATACAGATGAGACAGGGGAATGAGAAATGGAGGAGATTCATTACCATTAAATAAACTTTTAAAGCTATGCGCAAAAATTTGATGACCAGATTGATAGCGTTTTGTGTACGATAGAGAGAAAAAATACACACTTGCTTACAAGCCACCCGATTCTACTTCAGATGCGATAGAGGATTTAAATAACCAAATAACTCATTTCATCCGCAAGAACACGAAAAGCGACATAATAGAGTGGGTGACTTCAATCTTCCTTCAATAGGCTGGGACAAATACTGCATTGATACCGCTGCAAGAAACCGTGATTCATATTCAGAAGGCTACTACTCTTAATATGCTCACCGCCAACAAAATGAGCCAAACAGAAAGAACACCAAACAGGGACAACCTTTGCAATTCTTTATCTTTGCTTAATAAACCATCCCGAAATTTTGACACATTCATCTGCAAGGAAAGAAATAAGTGACCTCAAAGCAATTGTAATAGAATTATCTGCTTCGGTAAACGAAATCGTTACACTCAGGCAAAGGTAAACCCATTCGCGAAAAGTAACTTCAAGGATTTTGCCGCGTGCCTTAGAAAAAAGTCTAGATTTACACATCATGAAGACGCTCAACGCTGGAACAGAGGCTAATTGGAAACGTTTCCTAGAATTAATTAGACTGGGTATAGACACATGTATCCAACCTAAAGAGCAAAACGATAGTCACGAACCACAATGGTACAACAGAGAGGTGTGAAGGGTTTTAAGACAACAAAAGAAAATGCACTCGACATGCAAAAAAACTTTGAAAAACGGCCAAGGAACGACTTCTGAAAGTGCACGAAAAAATGATTATCACATCGTAGGGAAACAAAGAAATTAGTGCAAAAAACCTCAATATATTTCAAAAAGAAAATTCTGAGCGACTACTTGGAGAATGACTCTAAGGCATTCTAGTCGTAGGTTAGGGAATTGCACGAGGAACCGCCAACCATAAAGCAACAATGGTCATATATATTCAGACAGCATCCAAAAAACGAATGTTTTAAATAATTTCTTTCAAAGCGTATACAATAATGGCGAAGAAACACCCAGTGAAGGCCAGATCATACCTATCGCAAAGATGGATGGCATGAGAATTACGCGTGAAGGAATCACGAAACAACTCCTACACATAAAAAGTAATTGACCACCCGGACCAGAGGATATTCCCCCAAGGATACTGAAAGAGCTCGCGACCGCAATTGCGTATTTTTTTGAATATCGTACTCATTAAAGAATAGATTTCAGAAGGAGTTGTTCCCCTGGAATGGAAAATAGCCAACATCACACCTATTTTTAAAAGAGAAAATAAACAAGACCCCGGTAATTGCGGACCAACGTCGTTAACCTCCCTTTCCCCTTAAAGTGTTGGAACACATTATTGTTAAATAACTTCATGACATTCCTCGACACTCACGACCTTTTCTCCAACAGACAACACGGATTCAGTAGGGAGAGATCATGTGAAACGCAGTTAGGACTTTTTATGCACGACGTTCCACCATCGGGGGAAATAAACAAGTAGATGGGATTTCAAAAAGGCCTTTGAATAAGTCCAACACGCTAAATTGATTCACAAGTTGCAATGGTATGGAATAAATGACAAAGTAATAAACTGGATTCGGGACTTCCTTACTGACCGCAAACAAAGGGTAGTGATAGATGGCTCAACCTCTAATTATGTGCACGTGACATCCGGCGTCCCACAGGGTAACGTGTCATAGGACCACTACTATTTCTTATACACATTAATGATATCAACAGTAATATAAAAAGCAGCATAAGACTTTGCCGACGGCACTGTAATCTACAGGGAAATAGCGAAGATCGTGAATCACTACAGACTGTCTTTAAAAACATTTAAAAATTGTATAAATAATGGGGCCTTGATTTATATACGAAAAACCATACCGTCATGCATTTCTTAAACAATAGAAAACACAACAAAACTTCACCAATTTACACAATCGGAAGTGTTCGGATGAGCGTCGTGGATGATGTAAAATACTTGGCGCTCACCATTGCATCGGATCTTTCTTGAAGAAACCATATACGCACGATTTGTGGAGGGGCACTAAAAAATCTGGAATTCATCAAGCATATAGTTGGAAGGTGTAGCGACGAAACAATGAAGAAAACGTGCTATTTATCTTTAGTTAGGCCTCGAATTGAGTATGCGGCGAGCGTTTGGGATCCATTTCAAAAAATATTAATTGAATTGAATAGGGTACAGAGAAAGGCCGCTAGGTTCGTGAAAACTCAAACCAAAAGATACAAAGCGTCAGGCAATTAATAAAGAATCTGATGTGGGAACCTTTAGATAAGCGAAGACTCAGGGCTAGATTAAACTTACTACAAAGATATGAAGCGTATGGTTTTGCATCCGACACTAGAGATATAATTTGGCCCCCTAATTACAGCCTACATTGGAAGGTCCGACAATTGCTACAAAATTAGAGAGTTAGATTGTCGAACTGATGAATTCAAGTATTCGCTTTGGCCGTGCACTATTCGCGACAACGAGATAAGGGGAAAGCCTAAGAAAATAATTAGTATGCGTTGTTGAAAATAGGGTTTTACCAGTACAAGATTAAAACCCACACACTATCTGTAAATACACCATATAAATTCAAATCTGTCGTCTTAATACCCCCCGCCGTGTGCCCTTTAGCCAGGTGGGGTGTAGGTAAATGTATATAAAGCCTATTGTATTTGTGAAATGTCCGTTCGGAATGCGTAAAATACTAGCTGGTAGTAAGTGTGTTTTCCTGCCCTCTTTGTGCAGGCATAGGAATAGCTGCTAACCATGAAACACTCGTAATATATGTAGGCATGTTGCATGATTGGTGTTCGGTCACCCCCTTTCCTCGCGGTTTTCGGTGGATCACGGATTTCCAGGTGCATGAAGAAATAGAGTGAAAGTATATAGAATTGCTGGTGACCTACCATCCCCTGCCACACGCCCTTGCGACAGCTTGCAGGGTATTGTGTAGATGTAGTAATACACCGATAACCGTAGCCTCCTGAAGCCAACACCAAAATCGATACATTATCCTGCGTGGTTACCTACGTGTTAAGAGGAATATTCAAATAATAATTTCCCAATGGTTTCACAGGCTAATTATCTAATGTAACGGGCGTCGCTTACCGCTATATCGATGAATAAATTTGGGCACAGCAGAAACGAACCGGTGATTAAAGCCCAGTTCTTTTCACTTTGTTTCAGTTTTCACTTTGCTGAGTGGGGTCATGCTCTGCCTGATCACTTTCTTAAATGCAAGGCAAATGATCGAGGGGGAGAGTCAGAATATGAATAAATTCCTTTCTTCCCTATTTTCCCTTCTCGAGGAAACTTCCTTGAATTCTGGATCCACCCACGCTTTAGTCCTCAATGGCTAACGTTCTAAAGGTGCGATCCCACTGAAATACGTCATTACCCTAACACAAGCCTTTCGCCCATATTCCCAGCCGAGACAATGGAGCTGTGACTGCCAATTCTGGTTCACTGCCAACTTAAGAGCGTGAGGTATTCGAAAGGTTTTGCGAACGGTATGGCGTTGGGGTTAGCACAGCATAGACGGGTCGAGGGTCCCAGGAAGATGAAAGGCGATATGAGGGCTAATCATCGATAGTGATCGGAGAACAGGAGACCGCATTCCGGACAGCCTACTACGTTCTCCCCCTCCTGCCAATCCCATTTAAGTATCCGGGATCGACCCGAGGGGATCCAAAGGCTTCAGCGAACGCGAAGGAGAATGTATACTTTCTCGCACACAAACACTATCACCAAACACAAAAAAAGAGTGCTGACTGAGCTAAATGAAAAACCGTCAGGCTGAATACAAACTGAAATTGTATAACACGCATGCATTACGCACCACAAGTAATAAAAACCATAAACACAGTAATCAACCCGAATGCCAGTTTGGTAGGTGCTGGTAGAGTTCACCCAATTCTAAGCCCGACGGTATGTGAGATTCACGCATAAGGGTAGGGGGGTCAGATCCAATCCTTGTGCCACATATGGCTCCTCAGGAAGAGCTGATACCCGAATAATCGCACAGCAAAAGTGATTAACCCGAAGGTCGGTTAGGTAGGTGATGCTAGAGTTCACCCAGTACTAAGCCTGATGGCACGTAAAATTCACACGTCAGGGTAGGGGGGCTAGTTACTTTCCCTGTACATGTATCTCAGCCATCTCATACAGATGAAGGTCGTTGGGATCAACAAAAATTCTAAAATATTGAATGCTCGTTTCTTGAGTGGTTACGTATGCGTCAATAGGGGAGGGTAGAAAAGACATAATTTTGAATCCATTCATTTGTAGTTTCATTTGTAATTACAATTTTGTATAAATTCATTGTTGCATTGTACATCAAAATTCATGTCGTTATAGGAGTAAGAGCATTTTACTGATTGCTCACTGCATGCTTAGAGACTATTTTTAGCCTCCATTAGAAAGTTCAAGTGATTATTTCCCCGTTATACGCCAGCAACCTCCGAATTTCATGGCATTTTACTTATCTATATTTATTGAATTCATTAATTTTTTACCACCCACAACAGTAGTATATATTCATTAGTCATAGCTCATCTATCTCCCTATAGATCACCGTGTCATCTGCGAACATCCTAATTTTACTTTTCATTTCGCGGTTCATATCGTTAACAAAAATCAAGAAAAGCAACGACCCGATTACACTTCCCTGAGGCACCCCCGAGGTGACTCGAACGCTGTCGGAACTGGCGCCATTTAGGACTACCTTCTGCTCCCGCTCTGAAAGAAAATCTTCTACCAAATTTATTGCGCCCTTGTTTATACCCGCGACCTTTAATTTATGAATGAGTTTACCATGTGGAACCTTATCAATTACCTTGTGAAAATCTAAGAAGATCGCATCCACTTTCCTACCTCTCTCACCCGATAAAAGTAAGTCATGTGTGAATAATCCTAATTGCTTCTGGCATGAGCGAGTTTTCCTGAATCTGTGTTGATTGTTACCTAAAAATTTAATGCTATCAAGGTATCTCATTACTGAACTGACAATTATGCGCTCTAAAATTTTGCAACAGATAGAAGTGGGAGATATGGGTCTGTAATTCTTGGGTTCTCCGTGTAAGAATACTTATTACAAAAGCGAGAATGCCTATTACAATAGCAAGAAGTGAAGCTAGACTTGGTGATAAAGTAAATGAAATGTTGCAATTTGATCGACCTCCCTTAAATCTCGAACCTTCGTGAAACCTGTTCCCCTCAATCGTGTCAATCAGCTTCAAATACAGCCCTACTTAGTCGAACTTAAAACCGTTTGCTTTTATTAATCGCCGAAATCACTCTTTATCAGTCTTTCGTACCTACGATCAATATGAAAATCAATAAGATATATTAGAATTGGAAGTGCGTTCACCAGAGCATCGAACGGCTGCTTTTGGGATCAAGGGACTAAAGACCAACATCCGTTTTAATCATCATGAACCTTTAAATCTTTTACAAGAATAATTTCATTCATTAATGGCTATTCATACTTACGCCATAAAAGTTTATATTTCCCCATTTTTTGTTTTTATCTATCTGTCATAGTTTCTCCTCTGGATTTTCCACCCCAGGGGCGGCCAAAACTGCCCAACTTCAACCAAATGGCATCAAAGAGACCTTGCAACAGATTCACTCCGCTAATGTCGAAGGTGAAATTTCTTCCTGAGGAGATGTCCCGAGGAGATGGATGCCCATATATAAACACGAATGTGCCCACCAAAGGGACGGAACTTTCTCGGGACGAGAAAGGGCAGACGGAGGGCTGAAGGGCGGTGGCTGCCTCTCATACCTCGGGCTTTGCCCCACGGGATGACGGCTGGGACCGCTGGACGAAGGGCGGACGGAGGCTGTCACAAGGTGTCACCACCCTCCATCGCGAGATTTTGCTAATCATATTTGAAAATGACGGCTCACAAACGCGACAATTCACTATTATTCCCCAGTAAAGCAAGCAGTGGGATAACTACATTCCGCATTCATTATTCATTCTTCCAGTATTATCTTTAGAATGTTATATACTTTGACAGCAAAAAATTTTGTCATTGACTTACATCGACAGTCGGTTGTGCACAAGGCCATCTCCAGCTAAAGTTTTAAACTTATTCCTCAAACAACGCACACTTCAATGTCGAGCCCATCTCGAATTTAAAAGTAAATTGTTAACCTGAGGGAGAATTTTATATTAATATTAATGCAAAACTACTTTTTACATAATACTTAGAAAAGAATCTTAGGAATTGAAGAAAATTGTCGAAAGAATTGCCTGCATCCTAGGGTGCAGTTTTTTGTTGGCTTATGGTATATGTTGAAAATAAATTTAAAATACTTCGCCTTTCCACATAAAATACTTTAATTACGACCTAGGTTTCGTTATGGTATGACATCATTAGGTAAAAATACAAGTCAAACACAGTATATATAGCTCTGGACGGAGGGGAAGAGGAGGGAGGGAGGAAAGCAAGGATTGGTTGAGGTCGGAAGAGGGGCGGAGGAGGAGCAGGAATGGTAACATTGATAAATTAGCAGGCTGGGAGAAGTAATTAATACATTGTTGAAAATATAAAATAAAAATATACATTGCTGAAAAATATATTGTTGAGAGATAAAAAAAATATATACAAATATTGTTGAAAAAAAAGAAGTTTTGCTTGGCGTTGATTAGTTGGCAGAGGATATTGCATATTGCAGAGGATAATATACATTTTTGTTATTTTATATTTTCAACAATGTACTAATTCCTTCTCCCAGCCTGCTAATTTATCAATGTTACCATTCCTCCTCCTCCTCCACCCCCTCTTCCTACCTCAACCAATCCTTGCTTTCCTCCCTCCCTCCTCTTCCCCTCCGTCCAGAGCTATATATACTGTGTTTGACTTGTATTTTTACCTAATGATGTTATACCATAACGAAACCTAGGTCGTAATAAAATTGTTTTATGTGGAAAGGCAAAGTATTTTAAATTTAATTTCAATATGAAGAATTTCCACCAAGTGACGCCAGAAACTGTTTCATTTATGGTGTATGTGTTTGCATGAATGTTGGATGAAGGGATTTTTGCATGAGTGTGTGCGAAGTCATGGGTGTAGTTTTTCATGTTGTTGTTTTTACATGTGGTATTGTTCCTATTTACGGGTGGTGACCTAACACCCCCCGCCACTCGCCCTAGTGTTGGCTCGCGGGGTATTATGTAGTTGCAGATTTAGCTTTAATTTGCCTTGTGCACACCAAGTCCGGAACCCTGGGTGCCGTCCGCTCCGTTATCGTTGAGATTTCATGGCGTGGGAGGCGTCGGGAAGGAAGAGCCCTTGGATTACCCAAGACCTGAAAAATATGTGAAAGAGGTAAGATCGGATTCGGGAAAGCGTGACTTGTTTTCTTTTTGGATGACATAACATGAAGTGCACAGCAGAAATTCAAAGAGAAAACTCATGAAATGAGATCTAGAGGTGGTCGACTCTTTTGA
The DNA here is from genome assembly GCF_022747635.1 of Hetaerina americana. Classification (NCBI taxonomy): domain Eukaryota; kingdom Metazoa; phylum Arthropoda; class Insecta; order Odonata; family Calopterygidae; genus Hetaerina; species Hetaerina americana. The sequence continues at coordinate 17,569,501 of NW_027286763.1, forward strand.
GAGCGGAAAATGATCTATAAAATCTAAAAGGACTTCAGATATTAGAAATCTGAAATTTAGCAACACTTGGAAATTATATTTTCCGTGGGGATCAGGCTGGCGTTCGCTCGATTCCTTGCCTCTCTCCTGCGCTCTTACCCCCAGTCGTCAGTTCTGGCACGGATTCAGGATTTGGTTAGGCCTTGCTGCTTCCGCTCCTCTACTTACGCGTGAAGGATACTTCATGGGCGCATGACAAAATTTTCGGTAGACGGGGAGTAGAAGTTTGCTCCGTTCATCTTTTAGATCAGGCTGAATATCACGCTGAGTATTTGATACCCGAGTGTGACAAGCCTTTTAGGGGAATTAGGCAGGGAGCCACTTGAAATGCGAAGAGAACTAGCTAGACTTACACTTTTAGTATGGTTCAGAACAAAGGAGTTTAACAATGACAATGAAGGAAATATTATAGCCCTACACTATTAAGGTAGGTCAGATCATAAGGATAAGATAAGGGGGATATGAGACTCCTGTGCAGATAGGTACAAATACTCGTTCTTTCCCCGGACAATCAGGAATCATAATTGTAAGATACCAAAGTCATCATAGAAACAGTTAAGACATTCGATTTGCTAGTCAGGACAAGATTATATGTATAAGAAATCTAGTGCATTAATAGGTTTATGTTCTTGTATATGTTAGTTGCCAGTACATACACATGTATTTGCATGTGTGTAAGTTAAAAAGGTTTTCGCATGAATATCACATTCGCGTCTGTGGGTGCAGATTTTCATGAATTTGTTGGTTTTGCCCGTGGTTTCCTTCTCTTTTACGAGTGGTGGCCTTACACCCCCGCCACAAACCCATGCGGGGTATGATGTAGATATTTCGACGATTAAACTTCTTTCTCAATATTATTCGCCCGCTTGGAATGGAGACAAAAACCTCAGTGGCCATGCAATTGCCATCAATGATTAGCGCTTTGACTTTAATTACATTTCTCCCCCTCTCGGAATCTCTGTTTAAAGCATTCTGGTTGGGTCAACGAAAGACACTTAGTTCAACAACTTGAAGTTTTCTATTGAAGAATTTATTTACCTTAACCAAAGAAAAATATTAGCATAATGTAAACCCAATTTAACGATATGAGTGTTTGAAAACTTGCAGGACCTAGGGGGGGGGGGGTTCCTTCCCAGACATCAGATAACACGTGAGTAATCACTGAAAAATTATCGCTGATGCTCGGTTAATTTTGGTCTCATTAAATACAACCGGTGGCTGTTTCCCCAATTCATAAAATGTTCAATACGGATATGTCCAAAAGCAACCCGTTATCCTTAAACTGGCAAGTGACTAATCGGCATGCGAGATATCGCACGATTATAATTTCTATTTAACTCAATAAAATATCACCAGGTCTATTATTACGAGGGGATATTGTTAACTTTTAATTATTATTAAAATTAATCTTATTGAAACTTGATTTCAATTTGCTTTCCTTAAGACTTCTCTACATAGTCAACATCCAGAGTTATACATTTCTCCCGGCGTTTCTTGCCCTTTCGAATGCCTTCATTGTAGAATTCAGTAGATTGCGTCGAGAACCATTGTTCCACCTCTTGGATGACTTCATTTGTGTTGTCAAATCTCCGGCCCTGAAATAGTGGTATGAGTTCTGCGGAAAAGAAAAAGTTGTTTGTGGCGGGATTTGAAGAAAAGGGCGGATGTGACAACATTTCAAAGTCACATCGTTTTGATTGCCGGTCGCGACGGGGTGCGATTGCATGTCGTGCCGCGTTTTCTTCTGAAGAGGAATCAGCAATCGTGGAATCCAGCGTGCAGACACCTTTGACATTCTATGGTTTTTATGGTTACTCCTCCGTCTAATAGGATGAAGTCCTCCACTTTCTTAAATGTGGCAGCATTGTCCGTGAGTGGTGGTCATTCACTTCTTGGATCATCTGTGAGAAAAATATGGACAGTTTGAAATTCCTTTTCCACTTCTATATGCTATCATTTCCATAAACAGCCTTCGTTTCAACGTGGATTTTAAGCTTCATCATGGCCATTTTAATCTTTCAAATGAAGGAAATTAATCACCCCGCGAGCCTCTCTAACTTCTACACACTGGGAGTTACCGCTTCAATCTACGGCTCCCTGAAACAAAAAAAAATCAACATTGACAGCTGTAATTAACAGCATTATGTGAATCAGAATCAATTAATATGCAGAATAAATTTTATCCAGTTGTCTCTAGTATTTTTCAGTAATAATTATTCAAAAAAGATTACCCCACGTAAATAAACACAAAAAATTTGCACATATACGTATTGATACAACCCAATAAATACATGAAAAAGAAGGATCGTCTTTGCGACGTAACATACAAGAGCACGCCTAATTTCCTTCAGTATTCCATACACGGAGAAGAGAACGAAGCGATAATTAAGCGTGGAATTCACTGTGTCCTTTGTAATGTGGGGAAAGACTGATAAAAACTTTGAAATTTGAATACAAGTCAAGTGAAGTTCTGCGGTGGGGTAAATACTAAAAACATTTTCCCCTAAGGGAAGCCAATAAAACGTATTTTCGCAAGCGCAGAAATTTTATCCGCGACTCTCGGAAAGGCTAGTGGAGGCGACCACTGGAACGTCCAATTCGACCCTTTCTCGCCGAAGGAGAATTAATGCTATTGCGCGATTCTTGTGAAGAAATGCGCTCGCCTACTTCCATGTTTGCGTGTGTGTGTGTGCGGCGGTCCAATACGTATGTCTGGCGAGGGAGCGCTTTCCAATGCGTATTTTCGGAGGCAGCCCGAGGCAAGGCCTACTCGTAGAGAATCCAGGGATCCCTGGTTCCTTTCACCTGCCGACGCTCTGTGACATAGTACGTACCTGCTCTGGGGCAAAGAGATAGAGTCGGCCACCGAGGGAGGCGAAAAGGAAAAGGGAGCGCAGAGGGAACTGCTGCTCCCATATGGCCATGTATCGGCGCATCGTTCAATGGACCCAGTCTCCTTGCCCATCACACATTTCCGATTACCTTTTCCTTTCCATCATCATTTTCACCCAAAGCCGTTAATTTATCTTCTGGAAAAGAAAAATCTGCTTCAGCACAATGCTGCGAGGGCCCTCAAATGTACGAGATATGTAAGGTTTGTATAAAAAGTATTGGTAAGAATTCTTTCCTGATATTCGCGTGAAGTGCTGAATTCAGACCTTCGGTTAAGTGTGCGCATGATCACAGATCGTATTGGCATGGATGAGATGACAGTGGACACCATTATTACTAAAATTTTGGCGATGCGAAAGACCTGCACTAAATTCGTCCTGAAAGTCTTGACGGACAACCAGGAGCAGAGTCGAGCGTCTGCTTGCGAAGACCTTCTTCGATGGCATCGCGACGATTCCCCAACCCCGTTACAGTCCCGACTTTGCACCATCCAACTATTTCCTATTCCCAAAAGTGAAATCCTCCCTCAAAGGATACCACCGTGAGGCCTTAAGTCCCGTCAAAGAACCTTGCACACGGATACTTAAGGACCTTCCGGAATCCACCAGCCAGGGAGCCTACGAGTCTTGGAAAAGCCGTTGGTAAAAGTGTGTCGACTCTCAAAGGATGTGCTTTGAAGAATTTTGAGCCATTGTAGCATTTTTTAAAAATAAATCTATTATTCCGAAACTTTTCCCGATATTTTTTATACAGACGATGTACACGTAAATGAGAGTATCAATTCCCCAATAATGGATCCTGGTTAAATGTTCATAATCGGAAGAAAGTGACTGTGCATGATGCATGGATACAGGTACCATCTGCGGTATAACTTACTTCCGCTATGGATTCTGTTCCCATCCAAAATGAACGCTTGACAGTGTTCTCATTAGGAAAAGTTAGTAGTCTCCGCAGGTATCTGAGTCATTAGGTTCTCGAAAAATTTAATATTTGCATAAGCAGCTGCATTAATAATAAATATCCTAATCGTTGTAAAATTCTTTAATCAAATAATTAATTGAGTAGCCTATTATTTATCTAGTCCTGCAAACACATACATTATTTTTTATACATACATACACACACACACACACACATATATATATATATATATATATATATATATATATATATATATATATATATATATATATATATATATGTGTGTGTGTGTGTGTGTGTGTGTGTATATATGTATATGTATATATATATATATATATATATATATGTAAATAATGTATAACTCTTAGCACTATTGGACACAGACAAAAACACACAGAAACACACAAAAAAGAGACTCACTATTTTGCGAATTTTCGGTGGTCATGGCCACGTTTATCAAGGAAGAGAGGGTCCCTCTCTTCCTTGATAAACGTGGCCACGACCACCGAAAATTCGCAAAATAGTGAGTCTCCTTTTTGAGTGTTTCTGTGTGTTTTTGTCTGTGTCCACTAGTGCTAAGTGTTATACATTATTATTCACGTCCATAAGACTTTCAAAAAGTTTTATATATATACCTGTATATATATATATTTATATATATATATAAATAAATATATATATATATATATAAATAAATATATATATATATATATATATATATATATATATATATATATATATATATATATATATATATATATATATATATAAACCATAAACACAGCAATCAACCCGAAGGTCGGTTTGGTAAGTGATGGTAGAGTTCACCCAGTACTAAGCCCGACGGCGTGTAAATCACACATCAGGGTAGGGAAGCCAGTTCCTTTCCCTGTGCCGGTTATGGTTTCCCAGGAGGACCTGGTACCCGAAAAATCACATAGCTTGGGTGGAGCTGCAGGTGCCCAGAGTGCCTTGCCGGGAATCGAGCCTGGGACCCTCCGGTCAGTAGTCCAACGCTCTACCCACTGGACTACCGCGACCCACACACACACACACACACACACATATATATATATATATTTATTTATTTATTTATTTATATATATATACATAAATAATAGGAGTAGGCGACATAATTGTGTAATTCTATTGTGTTGGGAATTATGAATTTGCCACGGGCCATCTGGTTAATAAAGTAATGCTAGTTAATAAAGTAATAGACAAAAATCTAGCATTAGTCCCTAAAGCTTTAATAATACGATCCGGGCTTAGAATCTTTGGATCATCGTCAGGTCAAAAGGAGACGAAACCCACGTCGTATTATTAAAGGTCTAGTGAAAAATATAAGTGTTTTGTTTATTTTCTTTCCAAAAATCTAATATTTCCTCAAAGCGAAGCCTGAAATGTATGATTTGCGTTTGTTATTGTTAACACTGTTCCGCTTAGATTTTCGAGTTTTTCATTGGGACAGGAAGGGTTATTGTAGGACACGCCGTCTGATTGAAACGTGATTGACAAAAAAATGACCAAATGATGGAGCTCCGGCGCAGAATTGTTGTGTCGAGGGAGAGTGGAGCGGGTTGGGTGCCGGTTCGAGGGCGTGGCGAGCATACCGCTGGCTAGTCCGTCTCTTCCCACCTTTCACTCTCACCTTCGCCCCTTCCCCCCCCCCCGCCACTTACCCGCCCACCTAGGGAAAACCATAAAGCACTCACCTAGTGCGGAGCAAAACACGAGACTTGTTTTGACCAAGTTCCCAAATTCCGGAAAGTGAAAGAGAAAGGAGAAAGAATTATGTGTTTGTGTGTTTATGAGTTCGGCACTTTTTTTTCCCAACACGCCAGTTCCGTTTCCCTCCCACGTGGTAAAAAAAGAAGTCTCACGAAAAGGAAAGGAATTCGTCTCAAGGTGAGAGAGGCATCCCCGCACTTTTATTTAAAGAGATTTACAATATGGCGAGTGAGCGCAAGTTCGATTCGTCTCGGTCGATGTGGATGGACAGGGACGTTGTAACGCGACAATGGGTTAGGCGGCAGCGGCGGGGGGAGGGGGATGTTCCTGTAATGGCCGAAGGTAGAAGACGCTCGCACGAGGGTTTGTTGTGGGCGAGAGAAGGAGCCATTGTTTCGTGGAAGAGGGGGTGGACACGGATATTTACATGTCAGGGAAACTGTGTAGCGTCTGCGGAAGAAGAAAGAGACATCCCCCCCATCCCCTTGGGAGCTGGCCCACCTCGCCGCCTTGACATAAGCACACATTCCCACCATTTCCACCCCTGGCACACCCACATCTCCGTGCTCCTTTGAGCTTAAAGCATGACGGACTCAATCTCACCTGACGAACCCTCTTCTGCCCTCCCTTGCTTATTTTGTTTCGGTGACCGGCAAACCCACCAAAAAGAATCCTATTCATACTTCCCTTCCACCCTAATCCAGGTATACGCCGAAAGAGTGGCCTGTCTTCCCTGCGTTCGCGATACGACCCAAAAACACACGGCCGCGCATACTTTTTCCTCTCTCCACATCGGCAATATCAGGTGTGCCCATTCTATTTTGGACGGCTTCCGGATTCCCAGATAATATTCATTCTCTCAAAAAACACTCCTATCCAAGCGACGAAAATACCTTAGCAACTTCCAATCGGCCGAAGGAAAATGCAATATTAAAATCGCTGGTTCTATATCCACATAAAACCCCGCAAGGGCGTGTAGTGGGGGTGTTAGGTCACCACCCGTAAAAGGGAACAAAACTACATATAAAATCAACACATACATGCAAAACTATACCCACATTGGCGTATACACTCATGAAAAAATCCCTTTATCCCACACGCATGCAAACATATACACTATCATCCAACAAACAATTGCACCCCAGGATGCAGTATGAAATCCATCCAACACAGCGCAAGCCAGAATATGAAAAGTAAGAAGGAAAATTCCACTACCACATAAACATGCAACATAAAATTGTTCTCTTCCAATGGAGTAAAACTTGAGAGCTAATTTAACTTTTCGATAGTGGAATGTGCAACAATAGCGTATGCCTTCAATCGAGGACGGTTTGGGACGACCTCTGAGAACTACCATGTAAGGAATGTCGCGTGCACATACTCCTATCTAAACATCTGTTGACCAGCACGATACGCCGTCCTTAATATATATTATATATATATATATGTATATATATATATATATATATATATATATATATATATATATATATATATATATATATATATATATATATATTTCGCCACAGTTCACTCTGCCAAACAGAACGGCTATTCTCTACCATCCTCTCCATAGCTTACATAATATTTTTCAAATTCAACATAACAACATATGCAAATGCATATTCGGATAGAAGAAGGTTCTTTGCAAGGCCTCCAAGCTCGTCTTCCTTCCAATCGACTTTAACTTCTTAGTTTTTTACATAACCATATCTGGTAAGCCTTCAAACCATGTCCTTTATCTAGCCACCGTTCCGAGCAATACCCTGCTCCGCTTCGTATTCCAGTCTCCAGCTACGCGTTTATTCCTCACGCATCTATTTGCGTAGATTGTAATAACCCTCACCCACACACGGCAAGCGGTAGCGAGGACAATAGTAACAATAAAATACCGATTTCCATAACATTGGCAATCCGAAAAATCTTAGAAAAGAGCAATTTATAAATATCAACATCGACATAAATACCCCACGATCCACCAAAAAGGTGTGTGGCAGTGGGTGTAAGCACCAGGTGGGAAGGGTAAGTGATAATGGAGAATATGGGGAGGAAGGGAAAAAGGAAAAATATTCCTTTAAAATATCAAACAACGTGCCCATTTGTATACATGCTGGGGGAAGACAAGATTCAAAACAAGGGTTAGTTCAACTAATTAGTTATTTGTGATGCAAAAAAATAGGTAATCTAAATAAACCATAACCATTTATTCGACAGGCCTCCACCATAACTAGACAGGTCATATAGAATTGAAAAGTAAGAAGGGATGATTTCACTATTACATGGTCTCCGTCCCTAAATATATGGTCTTTCTCGACGGTAGGAACAGCAGTCGTCATCAGCCCGTGTATGACCCAGTCAGGCTCGGAGAACCAGTAGAGATCATCAGGAATATTCGCTCTTCTAACAGGAATGAGGCTTCAGTAAATTCTCTTCAAATTCCGAATGGAATCAGATTCATGAAATAACATTAATAGTTACGAAACATAATTATGGACCTGTGATTATTCGAAGCGCCGACGGCTCGTGAATAGAGAACGTCTTCCTCCTTGGATATTACGGGTACCGAGTGACGGATAAGCTATCGTTATGTGCTTCTTTGATCAATGGTGGTTCTCCGCGACTTGCGGAACTCGAGCCTGCGACCTCCGAAACGGTTCGCCACAGCTATTCGCATTCCTGACAGCCGTACTATTCCATCTCGTCTCTTCCTTGTAAGCTAAGGTGGTTACTATGAAGTGACTAGTTCAAATAAGAGAAAGAGACACCGGTGTGATTTTCAATTCCAATCAAGCGGAAATGAAACGTATTGAGGCCATCTGCCATTCCATTTACACATTTATTCCGTGCATACATTTTTGGATGGACAAATTGTCTTTTTTATTTATTATGATTTAGCCAAAAATGAAACGGACGACAGTAATGAACACGCGAAAGGCTCCTTTTGTGATAGGAGGGTAGGAATAGACCAGATGAAAACCCTGACGCATCACGCACAGTGTCTAGGAGTGCATTCCTTTTCCTGCGCCACTTTTCCACGAACTTCCGGTAACAGGGAATCGCTCCGTTTTCATTTATTTGGTGGAATAACCACATCGAATCCTCCTGGATTTAACCAGCCTCCTCCCCCCCCTGTCCACCTGCCCCCCATGGCACCGCGTTCACGCCCAAGAACTTGATGAAGACGCATCACGACACCCTCCAGATGGCTCGCGGTGTACGACGTAGATTTAGACGCTGGCACGGCTGACAGAAACTAATGAACCGTCCAATATTGAGGGGAAACTTAGGAGAGGAAAAATGAATCGCTGTACACTGTGGAAGTGCATCGGGAAGTGCATCAAGTCACCGGGAGTGCAAATACGAAACAATCACCTTGCCAATGCAAACACACTCTAAGAATCTGGCGAGGTGGACATAAAAATGAAATGACAGCAAGAGACACGAGGTGGCGAGGAAGAGATGGCAGCGTCGAATCGTGATCGCAACGCATGAAAGTGACGGTGCCGGAACATCCGCACCCACGCAAGAGCCCCGAAGAGTCGGCCTATCTCCTCCCCCTCCCCCACACACACTCCACTCCCTCTCGCACGCGATCCCCCGTCACTTTCCGCCCTTTCGCTCAAATCTCGCACGAGACACGCGGGGGGAGAGGGGCGTGCCCGACATAAAGGGAAGAAGTGACCTTGTCGCTCGCTCCCTTCCCTCGGGGCCACTCCCCTCTCACTTTCATTTTAAAAACGGCGCGCAGTTAGTCGTTAGTTATTCCAGAACCAACAACCGCCCCCACAGTCTCATTTGCAGTAAATATTACGCGACGCATGTCAATGGGATTTACGAAGCCGTAAACCCTCGTTCTCCAACTACCCGCACCTCCTCCCCCTCGATCCGATTCGAGCGGCCGCCACTCCACCATTTCTCCTCGCTCTGTTTTCACTGGAATACGCATTATTTTGCCTTCCAACTCTCATTATGATGGAAAAGACGAACACCTTGGTGGCTCGGCGAGCAGCTATGCCGAGTTCCTCTAAGGTCGCTGGTTCTACTCCGAGGATTTTCATCCGTTCACGCGACTTTCTTTACCGACTTCACCCCGACTTGCTCGAATGGAAAGTTTTCTGCATCCCTCTCTTTTCCCAGAAGTTTTTACGAAGAATATGGGTACATTACTGATCTATTTTTAATACTTCTCGCAATGAACCTATGCCTAATTCATTAAATATACTATTATTATATATTATTTAAAAAAATACTCTCGAGTTTCATATCTAAAATTTTGAAATTCGTTTACTAAAAGTGTATGTTTCTGAAACAGAAACTTGTATTTCATTTACTTGATACAGATTTTCATTAAACCGATGTGCATTTATTTTTTCAAGATACTAGCGGTAGAGGATGGTGATCTCAGGTCGCAGAAGTGCATCGTTAAACCATCCATGTACGATGTATATGGATGTTGTGGCAAACAGAATGAATCCTATGCTGTATGCTCGTATGTACCAAACAGAATCAATCCTATGATGACCAGCACGCGACATGGATTACGGTTCATGATAAACGGTCAAAAAGGACTCAAGTGGTTTTCTAAAAACCGCATCGACTCAGCATCCATTTAACCTCACCCACCCGACGGTTAATTTGACGGTTTAAATCAAACACCTCTCGTACTTAGAAATCCCTGCGCCACGCGAAAGTCACACATATCACAGTCTGGATATATCTGAGGGTATTCAGATCAGACCGGATTTGAACGCGGACCCCCCGACCAGGAGGCGAACGCTCCCAGAACCCATCCGCGACCTCATCGCTCCCTAATCATTTGATAAACAGGCGTATTGCAGCAACTTGAATTGCAAATGTTTCGTTGATTTCAATCACATCAGGCATTGATCGACCAACGGATTCTGTCTCGGTATAAAGACTCGTAGAAAGGCTTATAACGATTATGATTTAGAAATGGAAACAACAATTGTTCCATTAACGTCAGAGAACATTATAATTACTGAATTTATTGACAAGTATAATAAAAAATACATGTATATGATGGGTGATGAGCCATCCCCAAAACTAAAGATATTTCTTCAAACTGCAAGACTACGACTACTGGATTCAATAAAAAAATAGTAATGATCCATAATATTTCATGGATTCACGAGATAAGTCCAATTTATCGTCCATGTTTCCGTATTATGAGGACGGAAACGCATTTTGAACTTCATAATCCTGTGCATAAGACCAGTTATGAAGATCGGAATTTAATTCATTGGAATCCCGAGCAGGCTCAGACCTCACATCTGGCGGGCGGGCGGGCGGTGGAGCAGGTGACGCAGGCACTTCATCTTGTGAATTTTGGCGACGTCGATTTTAATTCAAAACGTAAAATTCGTTTTGTAATTTCTGATATGAAATCAACAAAATTAAGCAATGAAAAATATCCTATTGCTGGGAATACTCATATTTAAAGCCACCGAGATACCTGTATGACATACACAGATGTTTGCGATTGAAAAATCAGTTTCCTATAATTGTGCCATAGATATGGAAATTGCCGTGTTCTCAGATGCAGCAATCAAATTGTCAAGGTCATTTACGGCGGAGGTCATATCGCACCTCTACTCATTGAAAAATCCATTTCATATCTATCCATTAGGTATACTCCACATCCATGGGTCAACTACGAACCCGGGCATTGTGCGAGCTGGTTTCCGAAGGGTAAACGGGGTCAGTGACCTTGGACACAAAGAATCAACCGAACTTCCCGTAGACAAGCGAAATCATTTCTGTAAGAACTGTTGCATTATTTCTTAATCATAGCATATCGTTCAAATGAAGGAGTGTAAGAGCAATGACTAATTGTCGCTTCCAGAATTTCTATACAACGACGTAATTCACACATGATAGCAGAAAAAAAGCAAAGACTGCGCACGTCAGATGACATACGGGGCCACTGTGGCAATCGCACGGCCGCTAAGGGGTTTGTTATATGTCTCGCATGTTAGCAGTGCCTACTTCAAAGTTTATATTTTCGGAAGACAATCGAAACTGAAAGCCATCTACGGATAAATTTGTCAAAGCTCCTATCGATGACGGGCGGACACGCATTCATGGTTGCCCCTTGTCGGGAGTTCGTGCCCTCCGTCCTTGCGAGAGCGCAAAACACTCGCCCTTGACCATATTCGATCTCCGCCGGCGTGGTCTTCCGCAGCCGCAATTAGCTCCGATTGAGCCGGCGCAAAATGAATGGGACCGATTTTTCTTTTGGATTTTTCTTCGCTTTTCCAATGGATCGCGGAGAGAGTTATTTCGTGAAGTGGACGAAACACTTGGAGGACACCTGCAAGGTTGGTGAGAAAGACTGGTAAGAACAGATATATCTCAAGTTTACACAAACATTAAGTATGTGAATTCATAAATTATGAAATTAGCCTACATTCCATTGTCAAATTCTTGCTATGGAGTAACCTCAGTGTCAACTCAACGCCATGAGACGACAATACCATAAAGGGTATTCACGGTACAGTGATATGAGATATTTTTTCCTCAGGCGCTCTTGCTTACTAGAGCTAAGATGACAATTGCAATAATGGCAGAATTTGTCAGGAGAATATAAATAAATTACTATTACAATGCAGTTTAATTAGTTCATTCAATGCTCATACCTCCCAGTTGAAATACGCCTGATAATTTTGTGTACCTTGATTATTAATTGCGTTTCTTCTCTTGCCGGCAGTTTCCGAATATCGCCTTTAACGGGACGCTGAATGAGTGTCACGGCTTACAGTAAATGGGCTTTCGAACCGCGACCCCCGAGGCAATTTTGTGGGACTCCCACGTCAGTGCCCCCCCCCCCCGAGGCGTAAGGAAATTACTACCAGTTCAATAAGAATGAAAGGGGACCACAATTTTTAGGGGGCGTTACAATGAAGACCTTTAATGACCCGTTTACGTGACGCTTATTAATAAGGTATTTAAATTCAGCATTAATTTGTTGGTAGTTGCCTTTTCTTTTACTTATGAGAAAATTGACGCAGACGTATTATAGCAATATATTAGGAAAGTCATTTTTATGAGATCATTTGATAAAAAAACACCAGTTCGGCGGTTCGTTCATTCTTTTATCGCATTTTTTTTGCAACGGTAGAGTTTTCTATCCATTGAAAAAAGCTTAATTTAGTAAAATATTATTTTATTCGTCAGGTTCGTGTATTTGTGACAACTACCAGGCATACAAAGGTCAGGTTTTAATGAACGTAGTTTCTAGTTCACTGTTTTATACAGTCCACAGGTTAATTTTCCTTACCTTAGTCTAAGTTAATTTTAGCCTTTTTTTTAAAAATGCTCAATTTTTTTGCATTTGTTCACAGTTTCTATTAGTTATTTTCTTAATTTTCTATCAATCAAAGCGTTTTTGTGAATAACTACATGATAAATACCTTGCGAGTTCTACTGCAACTCAAAGTAAATTATTTAATCGTTAAATTTAATCATGACTAACTGCTAGCCACTTTTAAGGTTGTCACGTTGAATTATAACAAACCACGGAGAGGCAAAATATTTTTCCACGCAAAACCAGCAATTTCTCACGAGTACGTCTGTTCGCGATATTCGATCGACGGAGCATGGGACAAACGTCCGGCCAATCTGCGAGTTTACCTTGAGGGGCGAAAGTATTTCTACTCTTCCGCATCCACGAATAACATCACCATTCGCAATCCAGCGAGGCAACATCCCTGGGGCCAAATATTCCTTCGCCTTCTAGTCATTTTTTTTCCTGATCAACATGAAAAAATGCTCGTTACACATATTTGTCAACGGAAATTCTCTGAAGCTGCTTCTCTTTCTTTATTCGCAGTACACTATTTAAAAAAAAACACAGTGACGAACATCTATCCCATTAACTTCATATCACAGATAAATATCAATTCAAATTATATTCTCAAAAGAACAGATTATCAATTTTTTGAATTTATTCACAGGACATTTTACAGAGGGGCTAATTATCAATAACAGCCTCTCTACGGTTCGCAAATAGAAGGATACCGATGCGTTTTCTCCATTAGACCAGAAAAGGGCACATCTGGCATAGCCAAATGGAGTCCATAATATAGAACCTACACAAATATTAATTAAGAAATGTTCATCACCATCATCATCATGAGTCATTCATCTTGAGGAAGGGGAGACTCAGCCCTCCACATAATTCTACTACCGGCTGACCTCTTCGTGCAAACATATTTCTGCTTTTCGACATTTGCCATTATTTTTTCCATGCATCTTAATCTTGTGCGTCTTCCTCTGAGTAATTCTCCCGAGGAACGAAGGGACAAAGTCACTCTTTAAGAAGCCATCGTGTCACATCGTACTCCTCTACTTCTCTGGGTTTTCATTTGATTTATTTTCACTCCTAATGTTTTTAGAATTATTCATTAATTACTCCATCCTCCCATTTGATATTCGTCATCATCCTGCAATGGCCTCAATGCATCGCAAATGTTTCCTATCCTCTCTCTACCGCTCGTTCCATTATCCATTCTGCCCAACCAAAGAGGGGCACAATCCAAATTTATGTTGGAATGAAGTGTTTCTCTACTTTTAGCATTGGTTATCCGGCTGTCTTTCTTCCTGATTAGGATGCCTTCTTTGCCTGAGCTCTGCTACCAATTATTTCCTTCTTGCGACTTCCATCACTGCTGATTCTGCTACCCAAATAAAAAACTCTTCCAATTCTTCTGCCGTTCGATTACTCAGAATTGTTAATGGCGCACGCTTCTTCATATTAGCCCACCACAGCCTAACAATTATTCCAGTAAAAATATAAAAAAGGCAGGTGGTGAAGTGATCTAAAATACTTTATGATTAGCATTCTGATAAATTTTGTGGATTCACGAGCGTGTCGATGTGGAAGCCGAACATAATCGATTCGCAGAAAATTATAATGCCCAATTATAGGGTTAATAATATATATTTTGTCCTAAGTTTCGACGTTACTTCGTCATCTTCACCCGAGGGAGGTGAAGTAATGTCGAAACCTAGGCCAAAATATATTTTATTAACGATATAATAGTGCATTATAACTTGCTACGAATCGAGCCAAATGAAAATCGAAGAGAAAAAATAACGCAAAACGCTAAATGAAAGCAATTAGATCGACTTATGATAGCCCGTCGTGCACCACTCACTTTATTCTGGACACACTTTTTAATATAAGTAAACTCTTGAAAATAATAACACAGGGCGGTTTATCCAAACATTTCACACCTCAGCCTCACCCGGCCATGGCTCCCTCATTCAAATGGGCAGGCACAGGTGTGTGCCCCCTCGGGTCAAATGGGTTGACTTCGGAAAGATTTGGGATGGTGGAGACATCTCTTGTGCCAACACCGAAGCTCAGAAACACACATTCACACACACACACACACACACACACACACGCAGATGGACGGACGGACGCTGCGAGGGCGCGCGCGCGCGGAGTGGAACACACGCGGCGTGCCGCCTTGGCCGCCGCACTTTCGCTTTCTTCCCTCGTTCCCGTGGGTGGCGGATTCCCCTCCCCCCCCCAAATCCCCCATTCCAACGTCCCCGCCATTTGCAGGCATGCGTCACTTTCGAGTTCCCCCACCCCATTCTCACTCCTTCCCTCTTTTCCCCTTGCCCACTCTCCTCTCCCAAGCACACACACCCTCCGCCATCAACTCTCCCCCACCCCCCCGGCCTTTCCCAACGTGAGTTCCCCTCTTTCACCTTGAATCGCTACGCCGCCGTTTCCCTATCCATCCTCAATCTCATTTCGACCTTTTCTATTTCAATCTCCTTTCACGATTATCACACGCACTCGAAACAGGCACTCACGCACACGTATGCACGTTAATGGGGGAAAAAAATGGCCGTCCGTTGCCACTCTCACGTGTTAACCCGCCCTTATCTCCCCATCCCCAACCTCCGCCAACGCACCCTCCCCTCCCTCCCTCCTGACTCGACCCCTCCCCACATACTCGTATCGTCTCCTCTCTGTGAGCAAGTAAGGCTCGCAATTGCCCGCGCCCCCTGCAGTTTCTCCTCTCTCGGCCGCTCTTAAGCGAGGGATGCGGGGCGTAGGGTGAGGAAGATACTATTTCCGTGTTGACTACCTTGTTGAAAGTACTCATGAACACACCTCTATATTGAAATTAGTCTGAAAATTAAAATGTGGCTTCTTTTAGTGACCTTTTAGGTAAAACACTATGGAAAAAAATATTTTTATCAGGCTGTCGTAAGTGGGAGGAATTAAAAGGCATGTTTTTGTTCGCGCAAGAATATAGGCTGTTTCAGAAATGTTCGAGAAAAAGTCTACATTGCAGTCAACTCATCAGGCAAAACATGCAGTTAAGCCTTTTCTATTCTCATTACGAAGAACCTCTTTCAAATAAAAATGTGATTATGCCTTAAGAGACGGGTTACAGAAATACCGAAGTGGAAACCCCCTCGTGGTCAAAAAACTGTCGATCGATGGATGGCATTTTAATTAATCATGAGCTGTTGACTATTTAATACATTATATATCCTTCTGACACCTCCATATACATATTTACATATATATACACACATATACATATATATATATACATATATATATATATATATATATATATATATATATATATATATATATATATATGTATATATATTTAAGTAGGTCACGGTAGTCCATGAGTAGAGTGTTGAAATACTGACCCGAGAGCCCGGGTTCGATTCCCGGTCAAACCTCTCTGGGCACCCTCAGTTCCAAGCAATGTAATGTTTCGGGTACCAGATCTTTCTGGAAAACCATAACGGGCACGGGGAAAGGAACTGGCCCTCTTATCCTGATGTGTGAATTTCACACGCCATCGGGAACTCTATCATCACCTACCTAACCGACCTTAGGGTTGATTACTATGTTAAGGTATTAAATATATATATATATATATATATATATATATATATATATATATATATATATATATATATATAAATGATATATGCATATATGGCAACAAATATTTTCTCGAAGAAGATATATTTATTTATTCAAACTAAAATGTTCGGCTTAGAGTGAACTGAGAAATTCCTTGACTTTTCTTCTCTGGTGGCCATTTTTCTACTTCACGATATCTAGAGAAATATCGAAATCACAGTCACCTCTTTCTTAGTTTCTTCATTAAGTTGTGATTGATTTTCCAAATAATTATTGTAACTTTTACTGTAGTCGGAGAAAAGTTGAATAGTACTCTCCAATACATGTTCTCCTTTCCTGTACACTGGTGAGGGTTGTTAGAGAATTGTCAAACTAGCGGTCAGGTAGAATTTTTCTAAGTTCTCAGAACTATCCCCCAAAATTATTTGACCCTCGTTTATCCCAAGTAATGGTTGTAAAGACATCCATCGCCTTAGCTTAGCTTTTGAAGGAGAAAGAAACTGCACATAATTTATTCACAACTTCATACCAGGTGGCCCATTAAACACCAATGCTAACAAGTTTATAATGCATGGAAACACACCTTAAATAGAAAAATTACCCGTGTTCAAAATTTTCCTCGACTACCTTCCGTCGTTCCTATAGCAGGCCTTTACCACAACCAGGACAAAAAAAGTTATGGTAATCACACAATGTTACTTACACACTTGTATGCTACGTATTTCCATTCCTTAATCATTATTTCAGTATCGTCTCCTGCAGACGAAATGAGATACCATTAAACGGGTCGAGCGTTTCCCGAGAGCTATTTTGGCGTCGGAGTGGTGAGAAGTCCCGCCGTGATCAAGATTGCACAGTAATACTGTCAGGTAGTGGCAGTGGTAGTTCTTTCACCCAATATCAAATTTTCCTTGGGATAAGATTGAAAATATTTCGTATTCAATGGCAGACGGAAGATTAGTTGGAGAGATACAAATCTCAGCCCCCGGTATCAGATAATTATTCTCATCAGATATTTATGAATTAATTATTTCCCTTTCTTTGCCATTATTTTTTCAATCTCCCCGTTCAGACAACGCCGCCGTAACTGCGCTTACTTAGCGCCGAAGGAGTTGTTGCCGAGGATGGCTCCATTTCGGCCTCCTCCGAAGTCATGCCGTTTGCAGAGGGAGCGTGCGAGAGAGACTCGGGACTCCCTTGCACCATCTCCTTCTCTCCCTCTCTCTCTCTCCCTCTCTCTCTCTCTCTCCCTCTCTCTCTTCTCCATTTCCTCGCTACAAGCGTTTCCCAACAGCACGGGGCGCGCACATTTGTGCCCCTCTCTCTTTCTCTTTTCCCTTCGGGTTGCTCAAGCCCCGCATTCCCTCCCTCCTTCTCATGGCCTTCTCCCCTCCCTCCCCTTTCCCCAGCCATCCCACCTTGTCCTCCATTACTCCCATTGCCTTTCTCACCTTCCAGACCACCATTCTCTTTCTCTCTCTCACCCGTCTTACTTTGCCTTTCCTTGAGGCCTGAGAACGGAAACCTTTCCTACTCCGACCAGCCCTCCCTTACCTCCACCCCCTCCCACCCTTCACCTTTCCCTTCACCCAACTCCCCCCTTTTTCCTCCTCTTTCCTCACTTTCCCCACCCCAGCGCCACTCCTCACATTTCTTTTTTTAGCTCCTCACAAACACACACACACACAACCCAACATCCTCCACCTCCTCCTCACACCCGCCCTGCCTCATTCCCCATCCTCTCCTACCCTTAAGAAATCTCCCCCACCTATGTATTTCATTCTTCTCTCGCTCTCTTTCTCCCTGTCTCTCTCTCTCTCCCCTCGCCTAACTCAGGGAGAACGCGTGCGTCTGTGCCTGTTCTGTTCCTAAAGTCCCACGCCTAATGCATACGAAGTTTCCCTCCGCCATCTTTCTTTCCCTCCCCTTTTGCCCCCCAACGCCTTCCTCTATCTCTCTCTCTCTCTCGCAGGCAAGACACAATGATATTGAAGTTTTTCGGTCCACAAATGATCGCGCCCGGCGTGTGTGTGCTCAAAAGGTGGAATGAAATGCCGAAAGGTGGAGGAGGAATGAATACGAGAGGAATAAACAAAGGAGGAAGATGAAATCAGGTGGGGGGTGGGGGGTTGGTGCGTGAGCGAGTGTTTCTCCTCGCGCCTGAGATCTCTCACGTAAACAAACGGTTTACTTTGATCGGGATTCGTCTCGGGGAGGAACGATTTTATTTCCCTTAACGTCCCCGAGTGCTTGCCGTACTACAGGTGCTACACGACGCTGCATGCCTACAGGCATGGAAGAACACACGACGAGCATTCTGTTAATCTTTCACCTGTTTCAATTTATTTTGAGCTGAAGAAACCATAAAGCTATTAGTTAATGAATATTTGAAAGTAACATTATAAAGTTTAAGATTCATTTTTCCCTCTTTGAACTGAAGATATGGCCCCACACTACTTAGGTAGATCAGACCACAAAGATAAACTAAGGGAGATAGATTCCAAGACAGATAGGTACAAATACTCATTTTTTCCCCGAACAATCAGAAATCATAATAGCAAGAAACCGAAGTCACTTTAGAAATATTAAAAACGTTGAATTTACAAGTCGGAACAAAATTAAACACTATAGAGATGTTAGGTATACTTTCAGGTGCATGTGTATGTTAGTTGGTAGTTTGAGTGTTTGCATGTGTGTGGAGTGTAAGTGTTCATGCATGAATGTATGCCATGTTTTTTTTTTATATATGATTTTGTGGTTAATGCATGCGGTTTTTTTTTCTTTTTCTTTTCTAAATTACGGGTGGTGTCCTAGCACCCCCCGCCACACGCCCTTGCGGCGGCTTGCGGGGTATTAAGTAGATGTAGATGTAGATGAAGATGAAGCAACGTTAGATAGGAGAAGCGTGTCCTATACTTAGTATTTTCCGCCTAAAAATAATCCAGGCTAGATGAATGTTATTTACGATTATTACGTAGGCTATTCCTCTACATCTATAGCTGCATAATACCCCGCAAGGGCGTGTGGTGGGGGGTATTAGGTCAGCACCCGTAAAAAGGAACAATACCACATGGAAAATCAACAACTTGGAAAACTACACCCACAGCGGCGCACACACTCATGCAAGAATCCCTTCATCCAACACTCATGCAAACAGAACATGCAGGGCTATAATATCACCCTGTTCGCTTTACGCTGTCAGCTGTCTATAGTTTTATTTTATTTGCAGCATTATTTAGTTGCAAGAGGCATTATTTCGCTGAGTGAATAGTGAATGCATACTGTTTGAAACATGTCGAACGATAACAACCAATTTCAACCGAACTTGGTTAATTTGAATTTCAGCTGCCAATGAAAGCTCGTGAGTTTTCATGGGAGCGACCTTAGAGCGTTTGTTGTCAATTGTCGCATCATATGTCTCGTGAAAAATTATTCACACCATGGAAAGTGTCGAATGTTTGGAATCCCCCTGGTACATTCTACTCGAAAAACCCGGAACAGGAAATTCGAGAAAACGAAAAGAATTCGGAGAAACGCAGGAGCGACGAGAAAGGACAAACATCCCCCTACGAACACACAAACTGACATTTTTGTTCAACTTCACATTCTTTGTCGGGGACGCGGGGGGAAAGGCAAAGAGGAGCAAATGTAAATAAGCAGAGGGTAACAATAGAATGCCACCACCACAGGGGATTCATGAATTAAATGGAATGAATGTATGAATGGAGAGTGTAGGCTGGGATCGAGAGTCCCCCCCCATTTCGTTTTGTATTCAAATTACAAATGCACGATCGAGGAGAGGGGAAGCTATGCAAGAGCGCTTTCTAAATTACGCTGTTAGCATTTTAGCGTGAGAACTGACGTGTTTCACAACACGTGAAAACTTTCTCAATATTGTTGCATGCACCTCGGAGCGCGTTTCCAAGGACAATGAAAGAGATGCTTATCGATGCGACCGACGCTATAAAAAATAAAGAAAATGAAGATTATCTCCCCGGATGATTATTTAGGACTAATGCCGTAATCAAAATTAAATCACACGCGTTTCATTTTCGCCCCTCTCGGGAATGCGCCCCGAAATAAGTTGCGCCGCCGGAGAAATTTAGAAACGTTTTCCATTTTCACTCGTTGCCTCATATATGAAGGTTAGAGCCAGAGAACGAATTGAATGGGTGTCCCAAGAGTAGTATTTTTAAAACAGAGAATGCGAAATCTAGCTCGCAAAAACTAACGCTCCAATTGCTGCAAAAGGGTGTCCTCGATAAAGTCTAATAAAATCCAAGAGAGCAGTAGAAATCCTTAAAAAAAGAATGAAATCATTGCACAAAGCGGCATGGGGAAATTGGATTTATAAAACCTAAACTGACATTTATTTTAATTGAATAGGAGTCGACAAACTTCATGGAAGTGGGGCGAAATCATTCTCTCGAGATAGCAATATTCATTAGAGGGAAGATATGCAATAAATCAAATTATGTAGTTTTTCCATTGCCAATTGCATTAGGATGACAGAAAATTAGTTTAACCAGATAAGTTGAGCTGATACAGCAAACATATTTGTTCATCGCTACGCTTTCATCAGTCGCATTATCATGTGAGAAAGTTACTCAAATTGTGTTTTTTTCTCATCACCTTATAAAATATATGAAATGAATACACATTAACGGTATGTGATAAATTTTAAGGAATGGAAGTCATCCAGACCACAAAAACTTGAAATATTTTTGGAAATTATGCAACACAAGAAAGGAATGAAATGCCAACCCCTTGCACAAAATAAGGTAATAAAAGAATAATTCAATGATTATCAGAGTTTTGATACAAAAGTAATCATCACTCGCCATACTTAAAGGATCTCTCCCATAAAAGTACATGTCCAAAGTATCCAAACATGCCATACTCTTGTTGTAAAAATGTTTTATTTTTTGAATAAACAATATTGTTTCCTCCACCATAATGAACACTCGGACCAAGAGACTGTTGGAAGGGGATAACCTTTTTTCGTATCAGCTTGCTTCCTAGTCTCACCCATACATTTCGTATGGGTTAAATGGAAGAAGGGACCATTTGGTCTCAATTTCGCCCAAATAAAGACCACTATCTATCTATCTATCTACATTTCTAAATTTACCAAATACCAGTCATCACCCCATATGCCCACCGCCCACCACATTTTAGCCACCTCTCCCAGGCATGAAACTATTATAATTGGCAATGCGCTAATTGTCACGTGAAATATATAAATTACGATATATTTATTAATTTAATAGTTGCCTCCAAAAATAACAATATAATAACTTCAAATGAAAGTGAATCAGCGTTTCTTAATAAACGAAGAGATGTATGTTAAAAGGGGCCAGGAGAAAGAGAAAATTTACGTGAGATTATTTCAGTAGAAGAGGTCACAGCAGTAAGTTCAAACGTTTCGTAATCTACAGGAATTTTCCAACGGCAGCCAGGTTCGAAAAACGTAAATCTCTCCAAATGATCTTTCCTTTGCTCCAAACGTAGGATCCCGGTACTCAGTATGATTTATGTGCGAAACGGCTGGTGCGTTCCTTATTTGGTTTTATTCGCAGATGAGCACACTCAGCTCACCGCAATCGATAAAATTGGGTTTTAGTCGAGAACGCAGAATTGTCATTTACTCAGGAGTGTGGGCTATATATTTTCAATAGAGGTAAAATGAAATTGATGAAACGAGACGAAAAGATATCACGTTATCTTGATTTTAATTTTTAATTTAAATACCAGAATAAAATTAATAGGGATAGTCGTTAGAAATATGCATCAATATGTAATGTAAGATATTAATTGTGACGAAGTGGTGAACTATTCTATGTATTTATCTAGTGAGTAATTTTTCATTACGATTTTACTCTCAAGGTTTACTCAAAATTCATGATTTCCTTAATACTCCAGATGTGAGCTGATGTCTCTGGCATCATCAAATTCATACTTTATTTTAATTATTGTCTTTTGCAATATTGTATTCTACCTGCATGAGTTCGACAAATATTTTTTGTTTTTTATAGCCTATTCAATTCCGCTATGTCTCACGCATTGCTAGAACCGAATGGATTAAGTTACAAGAGAAGCGACAGAATCGATAACCAAGGAAATAAATAATTTCATCCAATAAATATACTCGTATATACAATATTCAGCATGATTTAGAAAAAAATTAATTCCACCGTTATACGCTCAATAGATTATATTTAAACATTATGAAATAAAATTTTACATCAGTCAACAATTAATAACCATTTTTACTTATGACACAGACTTCCCTAAAGATTTTCCAAATGAATTTTTTAACAAATATTAATTAGTTGATCCCGTTCATAACAAACTAACCCATTTGAATACAACTGTCAATTATTTTCATCGTATTCATCGAAATTAATAACCCACGATCCACCAAAAATGTGTGTGGCAGGGGTATATTCGTGTATTTCATCTCTCTGTCATTTATTTCAAGAATTTCCATTTCATTTTCATGTTCACTTATCCTAGCCAGCACCCCCTCTTACTTCTCGTAAAATATTTTGCATTCTGATTCAAAACGGAGGGAACTTCATGACCATGCCGGGAAGAGGCACACGATGCACTCGTCGCAAACCTTCTGCAACAAGGCTTCCATCAACCTGTAATGCAATGCCTCCCTCACTTCGACCCGTTCCAAAACTCCCCATCCCGTCCATCTCACCCGTGCTCTTACTCCCTCCTAATTTTTTTCGGACCTCCTCCTCCTTAACTTATCATTTTGTCACCCTCATCTGAACGCCTTTTATGTGATGCTTTTATTTTTTTTGGTTATTTGTAGTGTTAACTTTGTTTTTATGCGTTACGTTTTCATTATTGTCATTTGTTTTATTTTTGTTACTTGTCCAATATAATTGGCGTGATACTATTCCGGGACTAAATAAATACAAGACTAAAACCGCCCAGGCACAACCCTTCTAGCACCAGAATATCTCTATTCGGGCGTTGAAATTGTTTCTACACTGAACTGCACTTAATTATCCGATGGCAGGATAATTTTGCAGGACCGATTCGCCCCGATTTTCCACCGCGGAGCATTTCAAAACGAACAGTTTTACGATCGACCAGCCGACTATTCGAGTGCCATTCGGGATAATTTTTTCCGATGGTATTTCACGAATTTGTTTAGGCAACCCTTTACCCCATCCCTCGACTTTCCCCGCCTCCACTTTGCCTCCCGCCCCCTACCTCCGCGGAAAGCAAGTGCGCCAGCCCCATCCGCCCTTTCCCCTCGCCTCCACGTCGCTCCATTTCCCTTGCCCAAGAGTGCCTCTCCTTTATATTCGCGAACATACAAATACAGGCATGCATGTGTGTGTGTGTGCACACGCGCGATGATGATGGTGGTGAAAGAAGGTTATCGGCTCCCGCTAAATAAAGAATGTTTTTTTTTTGCATTCCCGGACGAGCGAAGCGGGAGACGGTGGCGCACGGCTGTTCAATCCCGATTTAGGTCCGCTCTCGAACATTTATAATCCTGTCATGCACTGAATGATACCTTTTTAGCATGGTTCAATTTGAAAACGTGTACCATCCCAAAAGAACAACTGTACACTCGCGATAAAAGTCAACATTTCCAGGATATTATCAGCAAGTTAATTTGAAATTTGCTTTTGGTGTCGAATATTAGTTTTTTTTAATTATTTAGAATTACCATATGTAATCAAACAAGTGAATATTTTTTATAAAGGGTCCATCAGAATTTCGAAGACTGTGGTCACGAATAAAGGATTATATCAGTCTCGCGTATTTATCTCGTATATCTACACTAAACCCCGCATGCCACAAGCAAGGGCGGGTGGCGGGGGGTGTTAGGTGTCATGCATGCATAATCTTTACACCTCCACACAATTATCAGTTAAATCATGCAATCGAACAGAGTTAATCTCACGAAAGAAGGTGCTTACATGTAAGAATATTCAATAACAGGACACGTATATTCAAATCATGCGGGAGTTGTATTAATAAGATAGGACTACTTAAGAAAACAAGCGGGATATCGAAAACATATATTAACTACCAATGCTAATCATCTCCTTCGCACCTGCGATCATATCTATTTTAATCTCTTACAGTACCAGGAAAAAATGACATTGGAAATCTATCCGTTCCATTACCTCTCTCCCTAATTTTACGTCGGTGATATGATCCACCATAGTAAGCCGGGGCCTGTAATTTGTCTTTAACTTCCTCAGATAAGTAACCTGTCTCAAATATACTCGGTAAATTTAACCTTTATTTAAGCCTACAGTCGACTATTGGCTCCCATCATAATTCTTCCAATAGTGTCGTGACACTGCTACCTTGTTCATAGCAACTTTTCACAAACCTATCTGCTCTACGTTGCACTCGATCTAGTTCCTAAATTAAGCCTTCCTCACGAGGAACCCATACACCTGCAGCATACTCTAGGTGGGGCCTAATTGACGTGAAATGATAAATTTTCTTGGCCCTTTCATTACAATTCCCAATTATGCTATTTAATAATCCCAACTTTTTATTTACTGTACCGCAAATTACACAAATGTGTTTTCCCCAGGAAATATCCTTAGTTTTAATACACCCAATTGTTTTTTTAGATTTAGATTATACGTTTGTAATTTTAGTTTCCTGTATAGTGATTTTTCGGGTGAAATACTCTTCCTCCAAAAGTTCATCGCAGCCCGTTTCTTTAACTCTAGCTCCCATGCCTAGAACCTTTTTTGGATCGCATTGAGGTAATTAGATACCCTGCCACATACCTTCCCGGTGGCTTGGCGGGAAGGTATCTACATCTACATCTACTTAATACCCCGCAAGCCGCCGCGAGGGCGTGTGGCGGGGGGTGCTAGGACCCTATTAGGGTGCTAGTATGTGGGGTATTGTGTAGATTTAGATGAAGGTTGCACCTATGTGCTCACCTAAGGTTGAATGACAGGAAGGTTGTGATAATTCCCTTCGAACATGCCTGGATTTGGTGTATCCATAAACAATTTTCAACGTAATTCAAATCTTTAACAACAATTTCTGTTGAAGTATTTTTGCAATGCCAGAGCAAAATGTAGAATCACAGCTTTCGGGTGCTGAAAATTACAGTAAGTCTATCTTCGGTAGAAGTGATTTGAAATTATGGCTAATACAATTTATTTGAAAATATGAAAAAATAGTATGCCATAGAAGCGAATATCAAGCTTTATGTTCGTCCCAAATTCAAACCCAAACTAATGCTAATCACGCCATCTCATATTGACTACACCTGTTAAAGGAATGATCGTGACCCAACTACTAGAAGCAGTTCAGCAATACCTTTCAGAAGAACCTTAAAAAACTAATAGTTCACCTAAATTTGAATAAGCTTTTATGCTAAGAACCTTTTTCTGCTCTGAAGATTTTAAAGACAACGCTCTACTCTACTAATTGGATGGAGGGAGTTTTGCATGAGTGTGTGCGCTGCTGGGGTGTAATTTTCCGTGTTGTTTTTTGCATGTGGTATTTTTCGTTTTTACGGTTGGTGACCTAACACCCCCCGCCACACGCCCTTGCGGCGGCTTGCGGGGTATTATGTAGATGTAGATGTACTCATATTAAAAAAACCGTAAACACATTAAAGGTCGGCTTGGCCCGTACAGCTCACCCAGTACTAAGCCCGATGGCGTGTGAAATTCAAACGCCAGGGTAGGAGGGCCTTTCCCTTTGCCATTTATAGTTTCCCAGAAAGGATAAGTTAGCCGAAAAACCACGCAGCTCAGGTAGGTAGGCGTGACCGAGAATCGAACCCGGGCACTACGCTCTACCTCTGGATTACCACGTCCCGTAGTCCTCATATTACTATGGAAAAATCAATAGAAACCCATTTTGTCAGATGAAATAAGCAAAAACCCGTCTTGTTTAGAATTTATTTCCATGCGTAAAATAAAAGATTGGCATTGGTCATTTAATTCGTCCGTAAGACTGGTAAGCCCAGGATTATGCGTTATGACTTCTGTCATAACCGTAACCAACAGTTTATCAC
This sequence comes from Hetaerina americana, assembly GCF_022747635.1. Classification (NCBI taxonomy): domain Eukaryota; kingdom Metazoa; phylum Arthropoda; class Insecta; order Odonata; family Calopterygidae; genus Hetaerina; species Hetaerina americana. The sequence goes on from NW_027286763.1 coordinate 17,596,053, forward strand.
ATAGTTCGAAGAGTACTAATTAAATCTTATGCGTTGAAGTGCAAGAAAAGCTTCAGCCCTAATCATGCTTTTGGATGTCATAGCTACTGTAATAACCTTCTAGTAAACAAGTATCGTGGGTAGCTTCCGAAGCATGGAATCATCATCCAAGCCACACACACACACACGCGCGCCCTAGCGTCGACTGCAAGTAATACCGCATAGACGGAGGCTAAGGGCACAAAAGCTGAGATCTGAGTGAGCGTGAGAGAGAGAGAGAGAGTTGAGGGGGGAGAGGAAGAGGGAGGGAGAGGCAGAAAGGCGAGGCGGGTGGATATAATCCGAAGCGATGCGTGGGTAAGAGGCGGCGCGGTGGGAAAGGCTGTGGAAGCGGTTATGGAACTAACCTCGGCAAATGGAAAAGGAGAGAGGGCCCTTCCTCTCTCTCTCTCTCCCCTTCCCTGCTGTTCCCCCCCCCCTTCCCCCGCACCGCTCTCCCTCGGCAACCCCTCCGACCCCCATTACACCTCGCCCCGCCGTGTTTATATATATTTTTTCAATCCCCCTTCCACGAGTGGTCCCTTCTCCTCATTCTCAATTCCACGCCCACATCAGCCCACGACTCCCCTCTGCGCCCTTTCTCCTTTCCCTCCGCACCCCCCCTCTCCCCCCACCCGACCAAACACCCTTCCTCCCCCGCCCCCTCCACACAGACGAACACACAAACACACACACGCACGCATTCTCCACAACGCCACCTCATAGAAATGAACCTCCATTCTCAAGGTCTCGCTCAGGTAGTGAAAGTGTACGGACAGGTGGGAAGGAAGGTGTGCTTCGAGAGGAGAGGTCATTTCAGTGAGTGAGTGAGTGAGTGAGAGGGACGGGGGGTGGGAGGGGGCACGGAGGGGCGTAGGGAGGTTGCGAGAGAGAGAGAGAGGGAGAGAGGGAAGGGGGATGTGAAACCGGGGTTGAGAGTGAAGAAAGACGGAGAGAGGGGAGGGGTGTGAGGGGGCCAAGGCGAGAAAAGCAAGACGAGAACGGCCCCTGTGCTTAAATGTGTACGCACGTGAGTGTGTATGTGTGTGTGTTATATTTATTCATATATGGACGTGGTCGGAATTAGAAGGCTGTTATACATTTTTCAATCGATAAATTGGCTGCAAAGCCGTTGTTCCAAATTATTATTTCACATGGATTGGGACACATTTCTCGTGGAGATAGAATATCTACTTCCACGTAAATACCATGAGATCCACCATAAAGGTCTGTGGCAGGGGGTGCAATCACCAAGCGGGATGGGTAAGGGATAAGGGAGGATATGTGAGAGGAAGGGGTAAAAGGGAGGGAAGGGAGAGGAGAGGGGGAAAGATATTCGCTTCAAAAACTCAAATAACGTGCACATTTGTACACATACTGGAGGAAGACGCACCACACTACTTGGATCAAAAGGCCTTACTGTCATCTGCCATTCCTTATTTGAACGAATCAGTCTCCCTCAATTACATAACTAGTACCGGAATACGTATAAAAGGCGTGTCAAACACCGAGGACAGGATGGATGGTGGTGGCTTGCTGTGTATGACGTAGAGACATATGCCATTAGATAAAATAGTGAATTTTTTTACATGTGATAACAACGGAATCATTTTTTGAGTACCTAAGAACTATTTTATTGGATAAAGTTACCACATGTTTGGAACTAAGTTTTCCGCCAGCATGAATTTCAAAATGCACATTTTTTCGATTTTTTTAGCAAATGTTTTTACCTTTTCCCTTCTTCTCCCTTATCTGTTTCACATTCCATATAGTGCTTGCACACCCTACCACACTCCTTTTTGATGGATCGCGGAGTAATTATGCACTTGTAGATGCAAAAATCCATTGTTTTCGCCACGTTTGAACACCACGAAGTTTTTTTTTCCATAGCACTTTTTCCACACAAGCCTACCGATTAGTAGTAGACTATTGACAGTCTTGAAGTATTTTTGCATATGTGTAACTTCGCGGATTACTATACATTTACTCCCTGCATTCTTGTTTACTTCGCATTATTTTATCTTCTAGTTATTCATATTTTGCGGCGCCATTCCCATTTAAATGCCCTGAATTCCCTTCCTCCCTATCACGACCTTCAGCAATCCACTGCCTTTCAATATCTCGTCCAAAAAGTTTTTCTATCTTAGAAATTCAAACAGGAACTTCCCTTGATTTACCATATCACGTTTTCAAATTAAGAATGATTACATATAAAATGTATTGCTTCCATAACTTCATGGAATTGACATTGCATATTTTTTGACTACATATCATTGACATACCTTTACTAAAATTCGACCAAGGTTTCGACGTTGGACGATATCATTAGGTAGTTTCTACGGGAGAAAACCTACTGGCCTTGTATAAAAAGTATCGGGAACAATTTTTTCCTGACGTGACTCTACGTCGCCGCCTGCTTGGACCGCGCAGGCATGGTGTTGGGGGGTCTGACCTTCAACACCCTCCAAGCGCCAATCGCCTGCGAGCGTTCGTTCAGTTTAGTTTAGTGGACTCCTGTCGAGTGACTCGGTGCAAGCGCAAAATGCAACCAACGATTGAACAGCGGTACGCCATCAAATTTTGTGTTGTACAGTGGGCATCGGGTACTCTGACGTTGGGCATGATTCACTAAGTGTTTAACAATGAAAGCATGTCACAAACTGCAGTTTTCCATGTGGCACGAGCTCTATAAAGATGGCCGAGAGTGTGTGGAGGACGTGCCCCGCGCTGGACGGCGTCGACGTCAAGAACCAACGACAACGTGCAACGTGTGTATGTGAAAAGCTGAATTCAGACCGTCGTTTAAGTTTGCGTATGATCGCAGATCATATTGGCATTGATTAGATGACAGTGCACACCATTATCACTGAAAATGTGGCGATGCGAAAGATCTGCACTAAAGTCGTCCCGAAGGTGTTTGGATGGTCGGCCAAGAGTAGAGTCGAGTGTTTGCTTGCAAAGACCTTCTGCAACGCTTTGCGACGATTCCCCAACCCACTCACAGTCCCGCCATTGCACCATCAGACTATTTCCTATTCCCAAAAGTCTAATCCTCCCTCAAAAGGACACCCCCATGAGACCCTGAGTGCCGTCAAAAAAGCTTGCACGCGTTCCCTCAAGGGCCTTCCGGGATCCGCCTACTAGGGCGCCTTCGAGTTGTGGAAAAGCTGCTGGCTAAAGTGTGTCGACGATCAAGGAATATACTTCGTAGGATTTTGAGGCATTTTAGCAGTATCTGAAAAAAATCTACTTTTCCAACATTTTCCCGATACTTTTAACACAAACCTTGTATTTCTAGAACACTTCAACTTTACGCCATGAAGGAACAGGTTGTCTTCAGGAGAAACTACCCGATGAAGAAATCCCACGTCGAAACCTTGGTTATATTTTAATAAAGTTCGTGTGGAATTACCTAGTTATTTCTTTCATTTCAAGTATGGTGCATATTATTCAAAAATGGCTCATTAGTCGGAAAAACGCCATAAAGAGAACAGCAGTCTTCTTCTATGGCCAAGAAGTATTGCATTCGTACCTTTGGTTGCAGGGCGAGGGCGATTAGCCCCGATACGGGACGAAACGGAGTCGTGAACACTCTCTCCTTGAGAAAATCTTCAATTCTTTTTTCAAATTCTCTCCAATAAACAGGAAATTCTAAAAGTTATCCTGAAAATAAAAATTTGGACGTGATCCACCTACCCTTAGCTCACACCCACAGAAAGAGAAATTCCCTCGCTGTTTTAAACGTACACCGTCCTCCCGGAGTAGTGGGGCAGATAATTTTCGATGGCGCGGAGAGATAAAAAATTGCAATTGACTCGTTGATGCATCAAATCAAAACTCTCAAAATTGTACGAAATTGTGATTTCCTGGTTGTGTAAAATTTTCAGAATAATAATTATATTGTTTCAAATCAAGGGCACGATATAGAATTCATATCATCAGAACCTAACTAAGGTTTTACGCACTGAGACACATATTAAAAATATAATAAGTCACAATAAAAAACTTATAATTAATGGTGTATGTATATTATATTTGAAGATGGATCTATGTAAATCTGCTACCGATTAGCTAAACACATAAATGCATACATCTATCGTAGTTTCTTTCTTAAAAAACTCGTCGCAGTGATTTCTCCTCAACAGAATTTTATATTTTAGCCCATTCCTTTATTAGTAAATTTGTCGAACAATTATTTCGTGGGAAAATAGGAACAGGCTGTTATTTTTAACCTATCAGGGGAGCAACACTTCGGTAGCAATAAGGTCGACGGTGACGTCAATGCTAATATTCTCTACGGTTAAGTGGTGGGCCGGAGGTATTCATCCCATTGCCCTTGTTCAATCTCAATCCATTCGTATTTAGAGGTCAGCGTACTTTTTTCGTGGGTTCGTATGAGGCTGGACCTATTTTGTACAAGATTGTTCTGTAGTCATTGGTTGAACTGCTTCAGACACGTTTTTTTCGGATACTGTTATATTTCCCTCTTTTCTTTTTGGGGTTCATTGCAGAGTTTTTCCCGGCAACTTCAACAAAGAAGTCACTGGTGAAAGAAGAACGCTGCAATGATACCTCAATGTTCCCAACTTGAAGAGAGAGGCGATCGAGGAGATAGAAGGCGCTGAATTACGAGAACCACATGCCAAAAACTACGACGTCGGTATAATGGTCTTGGTTTTGATTTAGGATCGAATGCCCGGAGCACTGAAAAAACATTGGAGTATGCTTTTTCTCGAAGCCGTATGAAAAGAAGAAATTCTGTGAAAAATACGTCCCAAAAATCGTACATTCAAATTATACGTGGAGATTATTTGACTCAGGGTTGTTCAGTTAACCGCCCCGTCCTTCACGAAGAGTTGATCTCTCGCGACGGGACCGTAATATATTAATTATCTATATTAGTCAATTATTCAGTTTTGAAGAATACTGTCGGTCCTCTTTTTGATTAATTCAGTCGAAAGAAATGATTCACGAGCAATACTCATGGTGACTTGAGCTCGAGTGAAAAATATCTAATTATTAGTCCTATCGGAGACTATCTAGAAAAGCCGCAATCAATGGGATAAACGGCGAGTTTTTACACGGAAGATAAAGCTGAGGTCGTCGCATCGCAACCTCAAGGAGAGTAGATCGATAACAAGAAAGAGAAACCATAAGTTTAGTGTCGCCTTCCTGTTTACGCAATGAAGGTGGACGAAGAAGTTGACAAACTCGAGTCTTGAAACCTCAGCCTTGAGCGCCTTCATTTCGTCCACTAAAGGAAGACGTCTGAGAGAACAACATACAACATTTACAAACAATCCATGGGCGTTCAGTTGGAAACTAACCATGAATAGAAGACATTTCTTCTATTCTTTCTTCTTGAACCTTAAGAAGCATTGAAATTGATAAGGGGTGGAATTTGCGGATTTATTCCTCCTTACAGTAGAGGAATAAATCCGCAAATCTCTAATCTCGATTAATACATTTCTTAAGCTTAGGCTGTTTTTAACCTATATGTTTCCAAAAAGTGCTTACATTAAACAGTTTTACATGTTTAATGCATCAAAGGTTATTTAGTTTATTCGTTGATTCATTGTCATTTCCTTTCAAATGTTGAATTAAATACATTCGATGTAAATTCGTGAGGTGCCCAAGCGTGGAATTGCGAATTTCCTGAAGATGTTAAAACTGCAAGTAATCAATTTTTTTCCATCTATTTTTAATAATTCAAAATTATATTTCCATGGTAGGCTTGGAACATTTGTTCATACAATCCAATGACTTATTTTCTTATCTTTCATTGAAAACTAGACTAGAGCAACATCTGTATCCATCATTTAGTAGTTTCTATATTGAACTAATTATGTTCACTTATTGAAAAGTTTCAAATGGATTATTGTAGGAATTCATGAATTGGAACTGGCTACCATCCCATCATCCATCATTGGTTCACGTATTAATCTTCATACTCATAAACGAATGCCACCCAGAGATTCCATTGGCTGATAGACAACCATCGCCGAATTCATTCGCAATTGAACACAATTTTCTACCGAACGCACAGAACTGAAACATGAGATCCGGTATGCTGGTTTCTATTGGATGACCATATGAGGGGAAAGACACGAGTATTTCGCTTTTACTGAAAACAAACTCGTTTCAAGGGAATAAAGAGGAGACTTAAAGCAAGGACGGATTTCAAATCACGCGCTGAAGTGCTATTTTCTCCAAGGAAACATTTCTCTGCGGAGAACGAGCAAGAAGATACTGGCCTTGCGGGGGAAGAATGCAGTACCTGCCTTGGGTGAGCACTGTGGCAGGCAGGCAGAATTCCTCAGCCCTAGCGGCTTGAGTCGGGAGTCCATTCGGATTGCATTCTTCGCATATTACGCATCGGCATTATTATTTGCGAGGGGGGATTGTGAGAGAACCTGAGAGAACACGAAAGCTGCGGAATTTCCAAATGAAAACAACGATGCCTTAATTATGGATCATTTGAATTAACACTGTGCCAGCTTATCCAGTCATGCAATAATACACGAGTTTCCATGAAGTTAACGCTTGTTTCCAGTTTCGAGGTACAGGAAAATATGACTAAATTATGCATGTACTAGTTCAAATGGACGATTGAAAAGTTTAATTTTAATTATTCAGCAAGCATATTTTATTCGACGAAGAGTTTAATTCAGTTCCATTTAGAGGAAAAAGTGAGAAGATGCCATTAGTTTTTGGATGAGTTGAGTTGAAATAGCTGAGATAGTACATCCAAGTATGTATCTCCATAAATAACCCGTAATCCATTAAAAAGGTGTGTGGCACGGGGTGCAAGCACTAGGTGAGATAGGTAAGGGATAAGGGAGAGAAACGGTGTTTAAAGGGTTAAGAAAAGGGAGGAAACATTCTCTAAAATACTCCAAAAAGACATGCAAATCTTAATAAATTCTAGCAAAAAATGTAGTTCCAAACAGTTATTGATTTCACCCCCTGCAAAAGCTCTCGGGTATACTGAAAAGGAGAGAATGAAAATGAATCACAACCTATACTTACACGATAGACCACCACCTAACAAAACAGGTCATGCAAGAACTGGAAAGCAAGAAGGGGGAATTTCTATTAATCATTGGCCATACGACTTATGATCCCCGTTTCCTAGCAGCACAAGTATTTCCTACTAGGTAAATTCTTAAGCAATGAATTTATTTTTGAAAATGTTCACAGAAAGTCGAATGGACAGAGGAAGGACAGAATATAAAAACTTGTGTTTCACTATAAATCCCTTTTGATAGGCATTCTATCCGGGATATAGACAGAAAAATATTTCCTAAGGACATTAACAGCAGGTTGTAATATGCAATAAGTTAGGATCAACTTAGTCAACATAGTTTTTCTTTGGAGACGGCTTTAAGGCAGTAGTGGAACGAAGGTCGCTCAATAGTCATCCATCCTCCTCATACCAAGGTAAAAACAAATTTCCCATCAGTTTATGCTGGGCACAAATATGTGGAATGTCCTGATCAGGATTACTTAACTGTAAGATAGAAAAGATATTAAAGGAAGTGAAATCGAAGGAGGCAGTGGGAAAACATGACATCCCTGCAGAGCTCCTCAAGGATTTAGGAAAAGCGCGGAAGGTAGACTTCATGTAGAAACATTGGTTGGAACAATATTGATGCTCATTCCGAAAGAGGGAAAAGTGTCAGTATTAGAAGGGCTATAATTTGAACTGTAATTTTGATTTCAAAAGCGGCAGAGGTAGTTCTTAGAATCACCAACCGAAGGATGGAAAAGAGATTCAAACTGAATACCTGTAGTTGCTCGAGTGAATGCGAAGAACAAGAAATAGGATTCACCTAATGTAATATTTCAGTTATAAGCCGTAAAATTGGTTGCAAAAGATACTTACAATAAAAAGCGAGGTTTAAAACTTGAGAAGCATCCAATCTCGCTATGTCATAGAACTCAGCGCCTTAGACTCGCGATGATCGCTCGTGTTTGCTTATCTGCTGTGTGCACTAATTGAATTCGGCCCCAAATCCGGCATGAAGGCACCCAGGGAAAAAATATACTTTCAAAAGGAAATTCCAGTTGCTTTCCATCTTGCGCACTGTGCGATGACAACGAATGAAAAAGATACAAAAGCCGCGGGCATTCCAAGGGGAAACGAATTCCACGTCTGGTAGACCGATGGGATTTCTTTTCACTCATCCCTTTTCCCTCATTAGCACTTCGTAAGTGTTTCCCTTTGAACGCTAAAATAATGCTGTAAAAATCGTGTTTGGGTTTTCAAAAACTCCAATGACCGTCCCCCCTCACAAATATACTCCCAAATAGATGCTAGCAGTGGCTCCTATGACAGCCGGTTATCTGATTATATTAGGGCACTAGAGTTCTATTTCAGATAATTATCAGGAAAAGTTTCGTATTTATTTGTAAAAATCTCGATTCATTCAAGCTAACCAGATATAGAAAAGCGAAAAATTATGGAATACCAACAAATAGTTGATTAACCGTAAAAATATGGATATGGATGGATGCACGATTGTTATTAAAATTTAGAATTTGAAATAGCTCTTTTACAATTTCGAAACATTATCATGACACGCATAATAATTTTGATCCCTTTTGTGTTGTAGTATACATTATAAAGGCTTTTATTTTCATTGCGACCTCTTTTTAATTGAGTGCTTAAGTTGTAACAAAAATCATTTTTCAGTAAACAGCAAAGCCTAAGGAGAATCTTAAAGCTCCATATAATAATGTATGTATTAAGATAAATTCTAAACGGAATGTGAAGCATTTGGCAGAAGTAAACTCAAACTTAAAAATACAAAGGGAAGTTCATAGTATTATTCACTTGAATATTAGCTCCTTGTTTGTGATTATACTTCACATGAATAATAGTCAATTTAGCACATATTTCCAAGTTCGCTATGACAACGCTGATGACATCCATAATTTTCTGAGGAGCTCTAAAACATCAATATCAGAGTGTAATAACAGTTTCTCTAGATGAAGCAAAAATCAGCTTATCTCTATCAATTTATTTTTTCACTCAAATTTGTCGGATAATGGTAGGGAATTACTGAGAAGTCTCAAGATGTGATCGAGAAGCCCTAAAGCGAGGGAACGTGGAGCAAGCAGTCCATTTGCCCGATCTTTTTCCTCGAAGGGATCGATGGTCCTTTTCGTCGCCGCAGGATTACGCTCAATGAGAGGTGAATATAAATCGAACAGGCCCTCGAGAGAATGCAGCCACGGAGTGCAACTTCGTGATCCCCCATTAAGAATCGTTTGTTGTCTTTTATCGCTCATCTCCCGTTCATTTGTCTCAGAGTCAAAGCCACAAAGCGCGTCTAGCGACTGAATACAGCGGACCTATTACCCGTTGATAGGCTGCACCTCCATCCCATTCCCGATGCCCTTAAAAGGGAATGCATTTTTTTTGTTTTCCTTTCAGAGACAAAAGAGAGCCTTCCCTTTTCAAACGTGCTCCTTCGAAAAGGTTACTCGAAGCGAGTTTCAATCCTCACTACTCCCGGGAGAGAAAGTACTAAAATACTATTAACGCTCCCACTAAAAATTTCCATTTGCCATATTTGGTCGTCGTTGCGCACGGTGATTGAATTTACTTATTAATTGGCAATCACCTAAAAAGCATATGATATATGGTCCTGCAAATATTAATTTCTGAAAATCACATTATACGCCTAGAAAATGCAAGAATACTAACAGAGAGATATGCGAGCTTACATTATTACGATGAAATAAAACTGGAACAAGCCGATCTGGGAACAGGGAACTTTCAGAAGTCCCACAGATTTCTGTGGGACTTCTGAATCGCAATAAACGTTTTTGGCCTATTCCTCCGAAGAAAACCCAAAAATTGAAGGCAATCACATTTATATTATCAGAATGCCCATATAGTGAACGGGAGATAGTAAGGTGGACCTAGTTGCAGGTAATATTGAAACGAACACCACGGACGGTTTGCGGGAACAATTGGAAGACATGTACTCTAGCGTATGGCTAGGCAGTCCACCCCAAGCGATACTTTTGGTCTATTACAATGGTCGGGGAACCAGGATAAGGTGTGCCATGTCGGGGAAAATAAAAATCTCGAGGCTGGATAAGGGGGGGGAGAGCACTGCAAAAAGTGACCGCTCCGAGGGGGGGGGGAGGGTTCAGCTACGTCACTGGACGTACTCGAACATTGGAGTAGAAACATGATAGCGAATTCATCGAATGACAGTACAAAATTTCCAATAGCAAAGTGGATTGATTGCAGTAATAGTGGTAGAACTGTGCTTCAGCGAGAAACTTAGACGAAGTAAGCCAAGATAACTTCCCAGACTCAATTCATGAAGCACAGAAAATACAACCAACAATCATTTAATGATGGAAAATGGAATCCATAATTTCCAGCTATCGTACGACGTTTAGCAAAATTTCCTTTTGCCACCCTCAGCGTCTAAAAATAATTAGTTCTACTTAAATGCATGCTCTTCCACTAACCTTATGTGTTTTGTTATAATAACCCATTCTTTCCGAATGACCTTATTCGTGTTCTGTTCATCTGTTTTTAAGTTTCCCTTCCAGTCCCTCGTCCCTCTTTGCGGGGGGAAATTCCTGCTACCTGCAACGTTGGGTCGCATTCCCTGCCTTTTACAGACTCTTTGGTGGGTAGAGTGTTTTGTGGTGCATTTTCATGTGGTAGTGATGTTTCACATTCTTGCTAGTTGTGTCCTGGCTTGCGTGTTGTAGGATGGCTTTCGTGCTGTATCCTGGGGTGCAGTTTTTAGTTGTTTTGCGGTATATGTGTTTGCATGAGTGTTGGATGAAGGGATTTTTGCATGAGTGTGTGCGCTGCTGTGGGTGTAATTTTCCGTGTTGTTTTTTTGCATGTGGTATTTTTCCTTTTTACGGTTGGTGACCTAACACCCCCCGCCACACGCCCTTGCGGCGGCTTGCGGGGTATTATGTAGATGTAGATGTAGATGAGACGTGCATAGCAAAGTGCAGCGGTAAAAGAGGCAGAAAGGAGAAACTTGGCAGATATTAGTATGAAACCGCCGGAACAAAGCCACCATGGAGTGATTAATTGGCTTACCTACCCTTACCATGCTCCATGTGCTTTCTTGGAATCCCTTCTATTACTGAGCATGGATCCACTACCGTCAAATTTACGAAATTACGGAAATCCTTCACATTTCAGAATTTTTTCTCTATTTCAACCGTACTATATGATTGCCTCTGAACTATTAAGCGACAAGACATGCAACTGTTCATTTCGCGGTAGCGTTTAATTTTTATGCGCCCTGCTAAGCCAACGTTGATGGGTTAAATTGAAGAGAGGGAGGGCGTGCGATGGACTCTTATTTTCCCAATAGCTCACGCATTTCTTTTTAGGGGAAAAAATTATTTAACAGTCGCTGGTCTCCTTAAAATAAAATTAATCAAGAAATGGAGAAAAATCCAAGAGGGCAAGAGAAATAAAACATTACCCCCCCTTTCCTTCCGTAAGAGTTCGTGAGGTAAACAGAAACAGTCTCCCGAGTAACGCTTACAAATTGTCTCTGGATCTCCGAAGAGAGGAGGTGGAATAGCTAACTCGCTCCTTCTCCCTCCCGTCAACTCCACTCTTTATCCACTCGAGGCACCATTTGCGAAACGATTCGACCTTTTGCGGGTCACGATGATGATCGAGGCGCGCAGCAGCAAGTGACTCCGGGAGTGAAGACGAGCGCTGTGGGAGTCGCCGCCGGGGCACACTCAACGAGCGGGTCAGGGCGGGAGGGGTCGCGGGGGCTGGGGGAGAGAGTAGCGCCACCCGCAGGGGATTCCTTCTTCCTTTTTAAGCATGTCTCAATACGCGATGCAGTTAAAAGTGACTTAATTAATGCAAAACTACCTCGTGATGGAAAACCCATTTCATGATCGTCTGGACATTCATATTTATAAAGAAGTCGAAGGAAAGTCTGATGATGTCATTAGTTGAATAACCCCTCATAAATAAAAAATGTAGGCGCAGAAAGTAACGGATTTTTCCAATTACTTCACAGTAATTTAATGTGCCGCACTACGTTCATCCCTCGAAAACTATCACTATACCAGCTTAATGCCTTCTTTGACCTGGGGAGAATGAAGGAATTTCGGGTCAGTCGGTGGTGGATCCACCACCTGTGGAGCTGGAGGGAACGGCGAGTTTATTTAATTAAGTGCACCAGTGGTAAGAGGCATTTCAAAAACTCGATGCTCCAATGAGTACTCCATTGAAAAAAATTACGGACTTAATTTATGGCATTCATGTAGATCAAGTTAAAACATAAGAACTAAAATGGAAAGTGATAAGTTAACGTACATATTGAAGTGAGGCCTAAAATTTACTCTTTTGGTGTAATTACCGAAACAGAATGCACATTTATTTTTAAATAATCAATACTAAAGTTTTCAATTTACCAAGGCATAATTATCAATTTTATTTCCTCATTTCCATTTCAAAATATTCTTAAAAAGAAAAACTGTCTATATAATAATATAAATATAAAGGTTATAAAAAGATTAAGTTAAATATTTGTTACATATTTTAATAAATTCAACTCATTCGACGAAGTTCTAGTTTACAATTATAAGCCATAAATCGTAGTAAGCCCAGGGGTCGAAATTTTTTCTCCAAGTAATTTATGGAATAAATGCATTTCGAGCATAAAACGTACAAATTCAAGTGTAAAATAAAATCGAATAATGTTTTTTGCAGGATTAAAAATATCATCAAATCGTGGAAATGATTATGCGTTATTTAAATATAGACGATGTCAAATGATATTTAGGTATTAAAAATACCGTCAATTTATGATTTTCTCTGACAAAGTAAAAAGAGCTACCTCGAGTAAAAATCGACAATCTACATATGCATCTGCTTAATACCCCGCAAGGACATGTAGTAGGGGGCAATCTAATGATGAAATGAGTGACAAATGCGCACAGTTAAAGAGAGCGTGGGTACGTAAGTCCGGTCTCGGCATGAAATGAATTACTTTGCCATTCCATGGATGGCACTGTTTTTCGTGTCTTCATTTGAGCATCGGGGAAAGATAAATAAATTAAGGTCCACTTCCGAGAATGTGTTACATCTTTTTTCCTTTCGTTTGAATAAATCGCAATCACGCATCCCTGCACTCCTCTCCTTTTCTTATCAATGGCAACCGAACCGAAACTAACAACTGTCAAATCGCTCCCTCTCGACGAACCAAAAAGTTACGAAAATTATGTTTTGTATTTTTTAATGATGGGGGAATCAATGATAAGTCCAGTAGAAGAGCTCTGCTATCTTGGGAGTGTAATTACATGAGATAGCAGATGCACCTATGCAGTGAAAAGACGGATAGCCTTGGCGAAGAAGGCATATGAAAATAAAAAGAATCTTTTAGGAAACAAATTCATGAAATTGGGAATTAGAGAATCCTTTGCCAAAAACGTTTATTCGGAATATGTTATTATATGAATGTGAAGCTTGGACATTGGAGAAGAGGGAAAAGGCTCGCTTGGAAGCAATGGAAATGTGGATTTGGGGTAGGATAGCAATAACAAGATGGACGGACAAGAGAGGCTACATAGAAGTATAGAGAGCAATTAAAGGGGAAAGGAATCTAACAAAAGAGACGGAGAAAGAAAACTAAATGTGTAGGATATGTTCCTTTCATAACAACTCCCTGGAAAATAAACTGGAGGAGAAAATAATCGGAAACAAAGGAAGAGGAAGTCCAGGAAAGACATTTATAGAGGATGTAAAATATACTGTTAGAGTAACAAAGTAAAAGGGACGGAAAAGAACGGCAATGGAGAGAGGCCAATGGCTGAAACCACAAGTTTTTGCCTTTAGAAGATGATGCTATACGAGACTAATGGAAGTATATAATCCCGCTGCTGGGCTCACCTGCCAATGAAGTCTAATGAGATATTACATAGGAACATAACAGAAACGTTAGCGATTGAAATCGGGCGATAGACACGTCAGAAATCTCAATTGCAAACTTTTAATAATTTTGAAACAAGTTATCCCAGGATAGTTCCAGGTACATTTCATACCGTGGGCAAGGAAATATCTGTGTCAACATCTTTGTTGTTTGCGATAAATACATAGATTTAAAAATCTATTGGATTCATATCATATGAGCAGAATTAATTATGAGCACACGCCAAGATAACTTGAATTGAAATACTTTCTTTGTACTTTTTCACGATTATGCTACCTCTCTAGGTATACTATATTATGAAAGGTCATTTCAAACTCTCAAATGTTTTTCGCCAACACGATACGTGATTAGTCGTAAGTTGGCAGTAATTGATGACGGTACACCTCACTCCCGTCTAGACGAGGAGAAGCGAGAAATTGCCAGTCAGGGTGGGGTTTCAGTTGCTTTTCATTAACCGCCATTCGGCTTCCCGTGAAGCTTGCTCGGTATATCAAAGGGTATGGTATGGATTTTCAGTTGGATTACTCTAAAGGCATCAGCTAGGAATGGAGCATTAAATCTTCCGACCAGCAGGCAACGCTCTACACGCCATGCTATCGCACCGCCGAAAATTGTACATCGAACGTAATATAAAATGAGTCTCTTAATTGGAAAGTAAATAAGACAATTTATTACAAATTTGAATGCTAATTTTACAGTTCTTAAAGAAAAAAGTGAATTAAGAGTAAAAATCCATCCATTCATAAACGTATATTTTCCTCTCCTCCTTTCTTCTGCATTATGCTGCGATTTCGTGCGGCAATCCGTCTTGTGACGAAACGCATCAGTTGATCAGGCTGCGCCTGAGTCAGGTAATTATGAGTATTATTCAACGTGCAGCTGCAATAATATTGGGAAAATATTATTTCGTAACCTCAACTATCAATTTAAATTCAGGTTTTGGTCCAATCGGCGATGGCGTCGCATGAGGGCGAATCTAAATATTAGGGCGAAATTCTAAATTCAATTGAGAAGACAGCATTATGCGGAGCAGCCGAGGCTTAATGGAACCATGTGAAGCTAGGGGAAGACTTGCGTCGCAGGGCACGTTGAAGGAGGGAGATTGGAGGATGAATGGGAAGCAATCCTCCGTCAGATTGCTTCCCAGTGTCATTGCAGGAACCGAAGCGGATCAGAATCCACGCTTCTTCCAATCTCAGGTGAGTTTCACCCTTGGTGACGCCCGCAGCCCAGAATAAACTAGTTGCGAACGCTGAGGAACGGAATTTCATGAAAATCAATGGTAACAAGTTGGCATTCACCGGACGGAATACTGATTCCGCATTTCAATTTAAGAAAACCCTTGAAGATACAGATCTTCAGGGATTTCTTTCACGTGAATCAATTTTCTTGGATGACAATTACGCCGGCGTTTTAGTCGGCCTCTTCAAGTCAGAAATTGATGAAGAAGATGCCGACTGCAACGCCGGCGAAACTTTCGTTCAAGAGAATGGATTCACGTGAAAGAAATCCATGAAGATTTGAATCTTCATTTGCCAAACTCCGCGGAAGCCTTAACAGTTAAATAATAAAAACCTTGTTGAAATCTTTAAAACGAAAGTTCTAAAAAATTTCAGCGCTTTTATCAATGGATTTAAGGTTGTCAATGCTAATTAGTTGTTCTCATTCAGCATTATAGCTCTCTTTGATCAGTCATTTACAAGCCAAATAACATTTTGTTCATCCTATCCTGGTTCTACATGGCCCCGCCGACCTTCCCAGCCAGGTTCCACAAAACAAACCAATCCGACTCAATGGAGGGTCGATCTGTGAAGTTTTGGTATCTTAGATAAGATCTCATCCCTATAAGGAAGTCTCCATTTACCAAACATAAATGCATCCATCGTTGGAAGCCTGAACTTTGGAAAGGCCCGGAGCGTTGAAAATCACGCCAGAAAAATAATGGAAAATCGAATTAGGGTTCTCTTCGAGTGAGATCACTGCCCTCTCTTCTGCAAGGCCTTTAATAGGAAGTATATTCACTAGTCCTCTTTTTGCCAACACCCACTCATATTATGTCCAAACTTTCTGTACCAATCAATACTAATGCAAAACTGGTACCCATGAAATAGTTTTTGAATAAGCGTACGTGCAATATATGAACACTTGAAAATGTCGACAAATTGTCCGCAAAGCCGGAATTGATCTAATGTAACACTTTTGTTATACACAATACAATACCTAAGAAAACCTCATTTGACGGTCAAAAGGAAGATGCAGACAATGAACCTGACCGTAAATAATAATGTGCTATACATGCTATGTATTAAAAATAAACGAATACCATAATAACTCCAAGAATATCTTCCACGAAATGGAATTTTCAAAAAGACAATAATTATGAAAAACACGAAAAAAAGACGTGCTGAGGGTCCGTTCAAAAAGCACAAAGCAACGGAAATAGCATAATTTCATTAATTAATCATTCGAATCAGTATTTTGAGTAACGCCAGGCCTTTTCATTTTTTCATTCTTTTTCTTCGGAAGGTGGGCGACGGGCGTCGACAGCGTAGTCTGAAGCTCAACCATTTTTTTATTTCCTCTAAAGTGAAAACATAGCTCCAGAATAACTGCAAGTGAAAGCATTTGCATTTTTAAAGAAACAGTGAAGAGTGAGCATTAGAGAAATTGCATTTCAATCATTTCCATATTCTTTTAAATAATTAAATAAATTTAAGCAGAATTTAAAGTAACTTTTAATGCGAAAAACAGCCAGATTTTTCATAAATTTTATCATGCATAATCACTGGAGCACTCGTAACCTAATACATAATGTGACGACATTTTCATTTGTTAATAAAAAGCAAAAAATATTTTATTAATAAAACTATTCGGTGGGACTCAAATTTGGAGATGGGCATCGTATAGAAAGTTTGGACCAAATCTGAGAAGTCGCTACCACATCGCTTGTTGAATTGGCATGTGGCTTTTGAACCATTTTAAGCGATACAATCAAATTAATGCTCTTAATTTTTTCTAGGATGATGCAACGTTTGTATATTTCTAATGATGCTTGAATACTAGATTGAATCGTGTGTCTATCTTTCCACTATTGACAAGACCAGTGGTTTAAAATAGTCAACACAGGTCAGTTGTTTTTCTTGGACATCTGTGCAACGCAAAATCTAATTTATTATAAGTGATCAATTGATCGAAAGGTGTGCATCGCCTTATATGTTTATTATCCATTGTTTTAGACGATTTACAGCGTGGGAGACCGGGAGCGCTTACTAGAAAAGGAGTCGTTGGGCTGAAAATTGCAAGTTTCCCGCCAATTACGCGGTCCAAGAATGGATACAGTAAATAACGACTTCGACATCGTTCCTCGAACATGAAAATGCACACCGCTGAATGTTTCGGCTATAATTTCCATCAGTGAATTATCGTGCGCTATGGTAACTGTGAAAAATGTTTACTAAATATTTGCCAGCCAACCTCAGCCTTACTCGCCCCGGTAAAAGTCGCCCACGAGAAACGCCATGAAATCAAACCACTATATATTCAATCACTATCACCTTCGGGCGATACCATTTCAGGCCAGCAGCTGGAAACTCCCGGATCGGCAGATATAGACTGTGTTTCAGCCATAAGGAATGCTAACTATGGAGCTTGATTTCTATGGATTTTATTCCTTCAGGAATATCAAAATGAATTCCCTTAAATCGGATATTCAGACAATGAATTTATGCAATAAAATGCCACGACAATGCAGTGCTGTCATGTGATGTGCGCATATATGCGAGTATATAAAAATTTTTGGAAATAAATCAATGTTTGAGCTAATTAACTATGAGCTAATCAATGTTTAGCTAATTAAGTATTATATTTTGGAGTGCATTTTAGAACTACAGTGAATCCATCCAACCAGAGGTTTGTCAGCGAAAGCGAATTTGGAGCATGAGTTCTGTCCCTGACCTCCGAACCAAATCCACAAAAACGTCACCAAGACAGCTACTTGGAACCGTTTTTCTAATCTTATTTTTTGGCACTTCACCAGGTGTGTTAAACCTAATACCAAATTTTGTATTGGTAGGATCAAACACACCGAAGAGGCAAGCGTAGCAAAGGTCCTAACAATGGACTGGTCGATTTCCATCTCAAAGATGGAAGTTTAAACTATCACAAAAATGGAGTTGCTGGAAGGCTTTCGGTATTCCAGCGAGCTGGTTGTCTTCCGCTGACTCAACGCGGTAGAACGAACACCGAGAACGCAAAAATGTAGGCAGTCATAACTACACATGCCTACTTTGGAGTATATTCTGCTGGAAACGCGAGCCGTAAATATGCATATTCCTCATTCATACAGGCGTGCATATGCATGTGTAAATGTATGTATCCCTTTACTCATGGCAACGTACCAATCATCTTCCAATATTACGTTATCTACCTAGGTACCCTAGTATAAAAGGCATTTCTATTTTTTCCAGCGACCTTCACATCCATATCCAAATTCGAGTATTCCTTTCTATTTCTTCTGTTATCTCTCTGTGAGGTACAAATTTCAGTTTCCATTGATAATTCCAACTTTAATCTTTATGATAATCTTAAATTTGGAAGATAGTAAACGATATAGAATTGTAATAGTATAAGGGCGTGACTTATTTTTCGAATTTTGAGAGATATCGGAGTAAATGATCTCTAAAAGCGATGTAGTCTTGTTATCGGTGCCTCCACCCGCCCTGGCAGTGTGCCAGGGGATGAAATGCAGATGGAATAAGATGTACTTTTACGGAAATTATACAGGCATTCGTAGGAGTAAGCAAAACATTTTAGGACGCCTTTGGAAGAGAGATTTTATTCATTTGGCGTATTTCAACACTTTCATGGGGAATGATAGACCCTAGGGTGCACTGAGCAAGGAGCAGAGCAGTGTGACCGGCGCCCGGAGACGCAACCGCCGAACCAGTTGCATATATATATATATATATATATATATATATATATATATATATATATATATATATATATATATATATATATAATGTATAACACTTAGCACTAGTGGACACAGACAAAAACACAGAAACACACAAAAAAGAGACAAAAGTTCTGTCCCTCTCTTCCTTGATAAAGGTGGCAACGACCACCGAAAATTCGAAAAATAGTGAGTCTCTTTTTTGTGTGTTTCTGTGTTTTTGTCTGTGTCCATAGGTGCTAAGTGTTATACATTATTATTCACGACCGTGAGACTTTCAAAAAGTGTTATATATATATATATATATATATATATATATATATATATACACACTTATATATTTATATATATATATATATATACACACTTATATATATGCATACACCATATATATATTTTATATATACCTCGTACATATACGAGGGCGAATAAAAAAGTAAGGTTTCCTATTTTTTTTATTACAAATCAAATTTATTCCCAACTTTATGTACATCGTAGAAAAGGCTGAGCATTTAGCTATTTTTGTGCATAGTCGCCTTGACGATTAATCACTTTTTGCATCCTTATAAGTAGCTTTTTAATACCGGCGTCGTACCTTTCTCCCGCCGAAACACGAAGCCAACTGACGACTGCTTCTTGCACTTACTCGTCTGACTTGAATTTCTGTCCTCCAAGGTATTTTTTGAGAGCGGGAAACAAGTGGTAGTCGAACAAGAGTAATATATATACATAGACATACATATGTATCTCGGAAGTGTTTCGGACCAACACGGTCAAAGTAGTAGGGACGTAAGGAGAAGAATTGCGCTAGGCAAAGAGGCTTTCACAAGGAGGAGGGAGTTGATGACGGGGACGTTGAGTAAGGATGTTAAGAAAAGACTCGTAAAAACTTTGATATGGAGCGTAGCTATGTACGGCGCAGAAACGTGGTCATTGAAGCAGGAGGATAGACGTAGACTGGAGGCTTTTGAAATGTGGGTGTGGAGAAGAATTGAGAAGGTGAAATGGACAGAGAAGAAAACAAATGAAGAAGTACTTGGTATGGTGGGCGAAGAGAGGGGTTTGTTGGGAGCAATCCTATTGAGGCAGGAAAGTGGCTGAAGGGGGTATTGACCGGCAGCGGGATGTTGAAGACTGTAATTGAGGGGAGAATGTTAGGCAAACGAGGGAAGGGAAGGAACAGGATAGGGATGTTGGACGGGATGAAGGGAGGAAGAAAGTACTCAGAGCTGAAGAGGGACCTGATGTAAAGTAGGATGATGTGTTTTGCTAGGGATGTATTACTGGAAAAGGAAGATGATGTCAATTAAGGAAGTGAAATATAGAGTATTTTCATAAAAAGTATCGATTACTCGCGACTATAAGCTATACATTCTAAAAATAATTATTCCTCCTGCACTTCACTCAAACCTCGTGACCAAGAGCAAGCAATTATGGCACCTTTTTGAGAATTTCAACATGGATTCAATTTTAATAAAAGAACAACTTTGGATGGCGAGAAATATCATAACTTTTCATTTCTTGCCGCTAAAAAAAAACCTGTTTTAAAAGAAACAGCGGGCATATGGCCGCCTATTTGCCACCACACCCAACTAACATTCGCACTATCTGGTCACATTTTTCAGTCTTACTTCCCAGCGCTTTGCCGTACATAATGAATGCATACAATACATGAATAAGATATATGGATGTAGACGCCGGTGAGCCCGTTCCTTTCGAGTTATAACTCCCATTCAATTGCCTTTTGCACGCGTTAGTTACCCTCACTTAGCACACAAAACATGCTCGTTCGCATTATTCCCCTAATAGGCGCATCCTGATGTCGAATTAGTGAAAAAAACTACAATGAAAGCTTTCCCCGACCCCTTGATTCATCGCGCTTTCGACGGTCTCACCTTGAACCAGAGCCGACGACGTCGTCGCAGTCAAGAGGGCGGAGAAAGGGAAGGAAGGAGAGAGAAAATGTTTGTTACGGCATTTTAAAGAAGCCGAAAAAAACAGGAATTTTTTTGTGACGAGGCCTTGGATTGCTAAGCGAAGCTCGGCAAAAGACCCGGTGACCCCCAAAATTTAAAAAAAAAGGATCCTCTTATCACCACTGCCTCATTCCCGTAGTGATTAGCTAACTGTCCTTGTCCCAATGGGAAAAATATTCTCTCTAATGAAAGGCAGAGGAAAAAAGTGGGAGAGGAGAGGTTGGTTTAAAAGTGTATCCGTATAACTCGGAGAGGGTGGCAAGGGAGATCAGATGCGGGGTGGGGAAACAAGGAAGAATTAAAAACAAAGGAAGTGAGGCGACCGAAACACGCGGATTCAGACTAACGACTGAAACAATACGCGCTGCGAGAACTAGCTTCAAGGCCCGAGAGTATTGCGTGCTTATTAAAAGCTAACTCCGGCGTGAGGCGCGAAATGAGGAGAGGATAAAGGATGCGGCCAAGAGAGAGAGAGCCGAGTGTGCTCACGAGGCGAAATTACGCGAATGAAAATTGCTCGGAGGATTGGAGGCGCGCGGGAGTAGTGGCTGGGGGAGGGAGGGAGGGTTTCGCGGGGTGGGGGAGCGAAAATACTTTTTTCCCTGCCTCCGTCAGAAGTCCCCGTCGCGCGTCAATTTGACGCCTCTCTCTCTCTGCGTACCATGCGGAATTTTAAAAAGGATAAAAAATCTCCACGAGCGTGAGGAAATGCCACCACCCATTAAAGAAAACTAAAAAACGGAGGGTCTGGACACTTGTGCGAATTTGGTGTGATGAATCTTAAAATGATCAAGGGATAATCATTAGATACTCCCCCCTCCTTCCCACTTCCTTTATCTACAGGCCAAAATTGTGTCACTGTGACCTTAAAATTCCGCCAATTAAACGCTTAATTCTCTCGCCAAATGTGAGTAACTTAAAAAACCTTTTGAGATCATGAAAACCGAAGCACTCGGAAATAACTTCTTAGCACTAGGTGCAGCGATCAATGAAAGGGATAATACGGTAATCTCCAGAACTGCAAATCCATGGAAAGTAGAGCGCACAGTTTAGCCTGTGTGTTGAGTGGCTCAGTGACTGCATTTTCGAGATTAACCTTTCAGGCATGATATTATGATGGCAATGAAGATACGTGTAATGCAATTTTCACCACGACACACCGACTGGTGTTTGAAAATTCTAGATTTTAGCTGCAGTGCCTTGAAGATCATCCAGTTGAACGTAAATTATGATGAATACGCCATTCAACATGATAGCTGCAACACAATTTTGCAACATATCCGTACTTTTGTCAATCAGTTACCATACCTCGTTTTGCAGCCACTTCCAAAAAGACTTCACTAACACTCTTCTCACTCACATGAAAGATTATTACCTATCCTTCTCTGGAGAAGAGGTTAATGGAAGATACTATATAATGTTCCCTATTGTTTCTTCGAACGAGGAAATCAGACGAAAGCTTCTGTTCCCGGAAACACGTCCAGGAATGGGTATAGCAGTGATTTGGCTTTGCGAGTGTATGAAAGCTTCGATAATGCGGTGGCGGCGAAGAACGTCAGCCCTAGCACATGCGGACAATACATCATAATTGCACCTGCGCAATTCGTCATGACGAAGAAATCTTAAAACAAGAGCTATGATAAAGCGGACGGAGTTGGCTGCAAAATTGAGGCGCGGATCTCTGTGTCGTTACGTGGATGAGACTCTTTTCGCCTTCCAGTCATGAGTAACGAGGGTCTCATTCCTTCATGCGTGTTACACCATGAGCTCCCCACGACCGTCGTATAATTCAACTACTGCTCGGTGTCTCGCATGAAAGCAGTTGATTTAATGAGAAAAATGCCACGATACAACCGCACCGACAAGTGAATAATCAGCGCGCAGGGAAAAACTACGAGAAATCCCTCTCCGCGCCCCCCCCCCCCCCCCACCGTCGGCCGGCGTCTATAACACTGGCATTAGATACGACCGCGAGTATCGCATTCCGTCCAAATGCTGACCCTCAACAATGATTCGATTCGTTTCGAAAGGTCACGAAGACACTTCGGGGTCCAAGCGCAAAGAAAAAGTGGCCCCCCTCCTCGCCACTCCGAGGACAGATATGACTCCGGAACGCGCGACTCAGCATGACGAGAGGTTTGTGTACTTGGAGGAGGGGAAACAATTTGTCACTTGGATATAAATCGCCACGTTAATGACTATAGTAACATGTAAGTGAAAACTATCAAGTTTTGAACCTCTCCAGCATTAAATAAACAGCTAAAAATGAACAAAGTTACACTTTTACCGTATTAATGATTTATTTACCAGTTCAATAATATCAATATCAATAATATTTGCCCATTACAATCTTTCATAATTGACAAAATTTAACATAATAAACGTCTTCGCGCCAAATAAGCAGGCTTAATTAATTCATACTCCTCTTTTCGTTCTTATCTCCTTAGAACATCTTTGTTTTTTATTGGAGTATTCGTGGAGTAAGATTTGGGTATTTTTTCAGTCATTAAACCTAGTAAATTAACTAAAAAATTCTTTCGTTGTTAAATATCGAAAGGAACTCGTCCAAGGATTTTGGACTGAATGTGCATGCGTTCAATTAAACGCGAATCCTTCGGGAAATAGTGTATTTAATTAGCTAGGAGTAGTCAGTAAGAGGGATGCTCTGGAATGAATTCAAAGTTTTCGTAAAATACTGAATACTTATTTTATAAACGAATGTATGAAATATCTACAAATTGTACTCTCCTCAAGTCAAACTTCAACTGTACACATGATTTTCCGATTTATTATTTGACAGCGGTCAAAATTAACCACTGTTATTTTTATAGAATATCATAAGTAAGACTTCAGGAATTGAAATCGACGTGGCAGGAAAGGCGTCAGTATGGATTCGACATTTCGGGGTATTAAGCGCAAAGATAATGCGTACTGTGAAATAGTTAAAAGGTATCTGATAAGCGCGGGAGAAGAAAAAAAATAATGGTGGTATTGTTGAAATGTATTTATATATCATAATTGATATAAATGTGTGAAACCTGAATTCGCATGTGAATTTTCCACGATTGGCGATAGTTGCTCATAGTTACAAAATTTCTAATTTTTTTGTTGGCACAAGAAACCTTGTTAACAGCTGGATTTCAGCAGATTATTTAATGTAATGAAATAATGGACTTTGTAATTCCACACACTTTATTAGAAACACGACCCAGGTTTCGAAGTTGAACGTCATCATCAGGTGGCCCTCATAGAAGCACGCTGGCTATATATACCTTCTGATCATAGGAGGGGGGGGGTTGGTCAGAGGGATGTTGGAGGGGTAAAAAGGTTACAATGTAGCTGGGAAGAAAAGAGAATTACATTTTTGATTTAGAAGAGTGGTAGGTCTAGGAGTGGGGAGTGGGAGGGATACAAAATTTCGTTGGCAAGATCATCTTTCCAACGGACCCATTTCAAAATTTCTAACTGCTCCAAAGCATCGAGCCTTTGACCTTTTTCTTCAACATGAATAATTTTTGTCACAAAAATGTCACTTTTTAAATAAAAAAGTGTGTGGAATTACAAAGTCAATTATTTCATTACATTTCAATATGTTATGCAAATTCCACGAAGTTACGCCTGAGACAACAATTTTTTTTAGATGATTGGATGATTTAATGTTACAATGTTTTTCAGCAATGGTTTCCTTTTTTTCAGCACAACGTAAGAAGAAGAAACGTTTTCACAAACAACCCTTTCACTTAATTGAGCGCCTACATCTTCCAGAACGAGTGACCTTGAAAGATCCCCCTGATGAACGTATGGCAAAACTGAACAGCGCTATTCACATGATTATGTGGAGGGCAGGGGAATTTGTGGATGACAAGTGAAGAGTGAATGGGAAAACACGTTTGATGCGACACTTACCAATAGCTTAGTACATGGAAATCTTAGCATTGAAAATTATTCCGTAGATATGTTACCAGCTCTAATACGTTGGCGGATATAATTTGATCCCATCGCTTCTACCTATCGTTTGTCTCTAACTTTTAATTTTTGTCATTTGTCGATATCTAGTCGGACTGAAATTTCTGACGCCAAGGGTTTACTTAAATACAAACTTCTATCCTTCTGTAATCTCATTCTACTTCAGAATTACATAGAAATTAAAAAAAAATACACCTGGAAAAACCCGCGTTTCAAGATGGCATCTTGACTTATTAGTAGAATTCAGTAGCTCGACACCTAGGGGCTGTGCTTAGTCCCTTAGAGTCAATAAAAAACCTAATTAATCCGGTAGACTTCTGCTAAAAAAAGGCTACCCTACATACTAGTATAAAAATCGATTGAAAAGTGCTATGACATAAATAAAATTAGTCACTCTCAAAGGACATCAAGTCTCCAGAGTAAGGTTCCCAAGTTTATAATGTAGGAGAGATTCGTTTGAATTGCATAAACAAAAGCATGCACATCCTATTGGGTTAAATGGCAGAAGGGACCTTATGATCACTTTTTCACCCGAATAAAGACGTTTATCTATCTATCTAACCAAGCCCTCGGCTGGACATCATCCTGCGGCCTATGAACAGCACTTCGTGTTCAGCGCACGCCTCTCCCTTCATTCCTCCCAACCGCCCGCACTCCTCCATTTGGTGGTCCAAGATTCGTAGAGGACGACTCATTGATGGAATGTGCAGCATGAGCTCAAAATTTGAGAAATTAGGAGGAAAATTTCAAACGTCATGTCTGCGTCACGAGCCACCGCGGGAAGATAATAAATCAGTGGACAAGGGCAAGTATATGATGATGACGCAAAGTGACGCAATTATACTTGTCTCACCGTAGGCAAAAAAAATCTGGGGATATGTCTATCATGCAAATGTTTATAATTAATGACAAAGACCTGGATGCAAGTCTTCAATAAAGAGGTTTAAACACTAATAATGAATTTCATCTAAAAACAAAGTAAAATGCATATGCTAATTATGAAGGATTGAGAGAAGAAATGAACACTCTCAATTAATAATAGAAACGACACCAAACTTGTATCTTATTATCATAATTTACGGAATATTGAAATATCACATTAGAGGCTTCACATTGATTGAGCGAATGGCTGACACAGATGTGGGACAGATTGACTCCATGACTGATTTAACAGCCCCCTCTATCTCATTTATTTTATCGGTCCGCATAAATATGCATTTAATGGAAGTGCTAGCGAAATATCCGTCACGAACCATCCGCCAGATGTGAGTCAGGGTAGGGGGGGGGGGCAATTCCTTTCCCTGGGGCGGTTATGGTTTCCCATAAAGTTCTGCCACAACTCGAGTAAAGCTGAAGGTACCCAGAGGCAGGAATAGAACCCGGACCCTCCGATCAGTAGTCCAGCACCCTACACCTGGACTACCGCGTCCCCTCCACACACAGACATAATATATATGCGGCGACTAAATGTACACACGCATATTATTAAAAATTGAGTCAAGGAAATTGGTCAAACTGAGTAGCTTCAGGCGTGTTGTGGTGGAAGTCGAACATATGGAAAAAACTGATCGTAGCACTTTTCCACTTGACTTCCGGAATCTTAAATGTATATAAGACGGCGCACAACTTCATTTTGTTACCTGATGATGATGTAATACATCTAAACCCGGTCGTAAAATAAAGGTTTTATCAAGTGGGGAGGTGCTGCGATCAGTTATTCATTAAGGTGATTGGTGATAATCTCCCACCTGCCTGCTGGAGATGTTAACGTGAATGTGTAATGTGAACGCTTTTTAAGAAGAATAAAATGGATCAATAAATTTCCTTCAATTCAACAATGTCAGAGTGAAATAATGATTCGCCTTGGCCAGGATGAATCATTTTAACACTCTGAAATTGTTACATTTTAATACACATTCAGCGGATGACTCGGTTAAAAGTTACTCTTGCGGCATCTCCCGCAGTTTCTTGGGATTTCCTTCAATTCTTTATCAAACATACATGTTAAGGCTTTAACTATTTTCTGAGATTTCAGAGTCTGACATTGGCATGGAAGCGCCTCGAGGAAGTCGAGTATCTAATTTTATAAACATGGTTGTGACGAAAGTGACGACATGATGATTCCATAGTTAATATTGAGATTGAGAGGAAAAACTTAAAAGCTGCCAGCATGCGAAAACGTAGCATTAGCTGCGCAAAAACAAAATGCCTGCATATCCTTCAATCGAGCACGTTCTAAAGGAAATTATATTATCTATTGATACTTCCGGCGATCATGAGATTCCAATTTGCGGGAAGTCATTTCCTCAGAACTACTCCATTCGTCTTTAATCACCTTCTTACGAGCGCCACAAATGCATTCGTCCTTCTCTCTGTCAGCCAAGCAATTGCAGCGGGGCGGGAAAGGTGGCAGAGATCATCAGTGGCAGGGTAGCGGCAGACGTGGACCCCGAGAATCTCCGTCTACATCTATCACGTTGGTCCGGTACTGGGATCTTTGCGAAGTTTGCGGATTGTGGATATTATTCCGCCGATACAAAGCATCTCATCCGTTGATTAGTGCCCGTCAGTAATAAGGCGGTAACGAAACGATGCGGAACGTTTGAAGCTCACGCACGAAGTTCTTACCGATTCGATTACATCATCTGGGCGTTTTTCTTTCGAAGGGAGTCTCTTGCATAAGCAGTGTGTAGTTCAGTAATTATAAACAACTGAAACAGCCAATAAGGGCGAAGGAAATACATTAATATGTCGTTCAGCGTTAATACACGTTATTTACACGTTACACGGTCATCGAGATAGCTGGAGAGCAAGAAGGGGAAGTGTGTTTTAATTCAAGGCGGCATGGGAATCGTAAACAAAAGTTGAAAGAGTGACGTCCTTCACTGCGTGGGAGGAAACCCTTTCCTCGGCTCACGCTAGTACGTGCGTGCGTTATGCATGCGGCAACAGCCTCCTGATCGGACCCCCTGGTCCCCTCCTGCCGCCCACCGCATCATCACCTCCCGTTTCCAGAGAGACCGACTTCTTTCGACGCCCGCTGCATGCATCTCCGTCGCCCAGGCGTCGCGTCAGCCCGCTCGCATGCGACGTAGAATCGGCCTCTCGCTCGCACGTGCAGATAGTACGCTCGGATTCGGGTCGCAAGAGATGCATTCGCCGGTGAGGGGAGGGAGCAGTTGGGGGGGGGGGAGAGGGGCGAAACGAGAGGTGCACAGGTGATTCCGTCTTCTACGGATCATCCGTGAAACATCCCCCAGAATCCTGCACAGCAATCGACGCCCAAGGAATATCCCCGGCGCGGGCGCATGCGGAATTTGATCAGGGAGCAGTTTCTTAAAGTTCTTCTTCCTGATACCTTAGTTTACTCGTGCAAAACCGCCGAATTAAATTCAAAGTTTTGGCACCTTAACGCACGTCCACTTTCCACGGTATACGTGGTTTCGTACATTGTGGATTATTTGGACTAGGTTAATTTCTTCGCAAACCTATTCGGTATCTTCCTAGTTAACACGTAAGATAGCCCAGAGCCGGTCCCTGGCGAGGATAAAACTTCCCCGTAAACCACTTTGGGGTAACCAGTGTGACTGTGTGTATACTTCCCGAATACGGTCCCAGGCAATAGAATTAATTTCCTTGTAAACCTATTCCGGAAATGCCAACCTGTGTTAATGTGAACGTCCTAATATTTTGAA
The DNA here is from genome assembly GCF_022747635.1 of Hetaerina americana. Classification (NCBI taxonomy): domain Eukaryota; kingdom Metazoa; phylum Arthropoda; class Insecta; order Odonata; family Calopterygidae; genus Hetaerina; species Hetaerina americana. The sequence continues at coordinate 17,624,617 of NW_027286763.1, forward strand.
TGTGAGTCTGATCACTGGGAAGGGATCACATTTCCTCGTAAATCACTTCACCATTCTCAATTATCCCCTCCTTTTTTTACTTTTACAGTGGTGTAAAAACCCTTACGGACATATTATTTAATAAATTCAGTCTAAAAAGAGGCCGTAAGAAGTTTGATTTATCCTTTCCATTTTAGATTATATTTACGACAGCTTTGGAGGAGTTTTAAATGGCCTTTCGCTATCAGAAGGAGGTCATGGATGGTAACATTTGTGAACCAATTTAAAAAATTCCAAAGAAACTGCGGGAGATGCCGCAACAGTAACTTTTAACGGAGTCATCCGCTAATGTGCATTTTAATGCAACAATTAATTTTTAAAAAATCGCGCTCAGTTTTACGGTATTGGCAGAATAATATATCTGCATAAAAAAATATTTAAAAAGGGAAAAATAATCAGACAATAGAAAACCTTAAGGATAATATTACCCGTACAAAAGACCAAAACTAAGTGGAGCAGCATGCTGTTTTCTCAATGTTTAGCTATCAGAACAAGTTTAGCTCAAAAGGCGCTGAGGTCACTAAAGTAAATATACACACACGAAAACTAAAACATGGGTCATCCACGTGTGGCGAAGTATCGGTTGTTTTATGACCCCCTTTTAAAATAACTTCAGTGGTGTAGTTGTCGGCACATTAGTAAACGGACTTTTAGCAGTGGAAACCTCGGTCATATAATACTCAAATTAGCCGTCAATAGATTATTTACGAAAATATGCCAACAATAATACGTAGTTATTTTACATTTTTAATTTGAATGAGAGAGTCATTCAAATTAAATCAATGTGAGCAATTGAGAGCAATTGTAAACACATACTCAGGGCCAGAAAAGACGATATCAGTTATAATAGTTTTTTCCTAACTGCATTCCCTAACTTGTAGTATTGATAAATCGAAATAAAAAATATTATAATATATTTATCAACACGAAAATGGGTTTTTTGTAAAGATACCAGGAGAAAGACTAGCGTTAGCTAAAGGAGAATATCTTTTACATGGGGAGTTAATCGATGACAGGGAGTCTTTGAATAAAGCCAAATGAATGATTTGCGAAGACTGACAGGGGAAGCATCTAAGTAGTGGGGCATACGTGTAAATCATAGCAGATGCAACTTTTCATTGGGGGTGGGGGGGTGGCAGCATTCTCGGGAGAGCATTGTGCTTTTGATCCGGGGCATCATGAGGCAACAAACCGGGGGATGCCTTGTACAAGCCAACAATCAACTAAATTCCAAAGAAGCAATTTTCTGATCTCTAAGACTCCCTGAGAAACCAAACGTCGGAAGTGAGTTGACTCACCAACCCCGAATGGGTGAAACTAACATGTCTTAGGGCATAGTTGGAGACGAAAGCTATTCTATCATCTACAATTGGGTTGCTCGCCATGAGTTATGGAACGTCTCACCCATTTGAGAAGCATATCGGAATATATTGGGCTAAATAAGAAGAGCATTCCTATAATTTGGTACTTGAATAATTAGCACAAACGAAGAGAAATTAATCTAAAATATTTATTAGTAAATCAATAGCATTGCAGGTAGCAATGAAAGTTCCCGTCATTAAGTCCGTGGCACAAGAGGATACGTAAGTGTAAAGCGGAGGTTTTAATGGGGGTGAGAGATTAGAAAAATATGTTAAACATAAGTCGAACAGAGAGGATGAAAAACAAAGTATTGCACATGGACGACAATTTGTGGACCATGCTGGAGGAAATTGGAAGAAATTAAGAAAAAAATGGATAGAGGTTTGAAAGAGGTAGTGGGAAGTTGGAAGGCTGTGACCCAATGGAGAATTTTGAGCAATTGGCGGAGGAGGAGAGAAATGAACCTTTTGCGCGAGGCGAGATGATAAGTATTTTAGGGGTTGAAGAAAAAAGCACGGTAGGACGAGAGATGCTTATATGTTCCATGAAAGATTTACAAACATAAAATTTGCGTATTAATCCTACCTCTGATCGATAGTCTATTTAAAGTAAAGAGAAATAAGAGTTATAGCAGCAAAATTGTGCAATGGAGCCAAAACGCTCGAAGTGTTTTCTATAGCTCGTAAGTTACCTCGTAGCCTTCTTCAGGAGTGAATATTTGATTGGCCACATGGAATGAAAGAGACTAAGGAATCGCAGATTGGAGGTGAGCGAGTCTCTTTTCAGTGCACACGTCCATCGGCAAGCCACTGGGATAAAATAATCCACCAACTTTCCTCCTCAACCGGAGACCTTCTCCTGATCCAAGGAGAAAGCAATTATTTCATTTCTCCACTCCCCCGCCGAGAAGCGCACGCCCTGACCCAAGGCCCTCTCCTCTCCCTCCCCCTCCCCCCCATTACACCGGCCAAGGCCGGTGATCATTGATGATCCCAAACTTATACATTTCTCCCTTACCAAATTCGGAGTTGAGGCGGCCGCAGGAAGCCAGCGGACAAACGCGAGGGATGACCCGCGTCGCGGGTCCGAAACGCGGGACGAAACGCGGTCCACGGTCTCATTCATGCCAGAATTCACAAGAGATAAGTGGTGACTCCAAACTAAGTCGACTTCTTATTACATCTCAGCCAAGAAAAAAAACCATGACTTGATGATATCGTTCAAATAGAATAGTTTATTTTTAATAATTTTAAATTATTTGTGAGTTGATCCATAAAAACTAATATATTATTTAAATGTATTATAAATGTGTGTGACTGTTTATAGGTTTCCATAATGTTTTATTTCTCTCCAACTTTCTGCGCATTTTTCTGCAGAGGAATTATTATTATTATTATTATATTATTATTATTATGTAAATCTCGTTGCAATTAGCCAATCGTTGTGGTGGCAATGTTCAAGTCTGGTCAACAGTCACTCTTACAATGCACATGCATGCATACACAAGAAGAACACAAATGAGACAAAATGCTCTTATATACAATGACACTTAAAGATTACCAACCGCACATATACCATCACGCATGGGCCAGGTTCACACCATACACACAACGTACCGTTCATTGCCGCACTTCGTCATTTATCACGCACTCTTAAATTTCAAATACCGTTCAAAATCACGCACCGTTAACACATCATCCACTTTTGGAATACAACTTCTCCTACCGTCCACATCACATACAAGCGATATTTTAATAAGTGCAATAGTATAATAATCACTGATCAGTGAAGTTTATCACCCAGTGGCTGCTTTACACTTATTCTTAAAACTCATAAAATTGGATGAAAAGGGCTCAAACAAACCTCCAGGCAGCTGGTTCCAATCAACAATGGTTTTGTTTAAAAAAGGATATTTTTTTATTTGTTTTTTGCGTTCTTGTTTTTATTTTAAAAATGTAGTCATTTTTCCCTTAAAGTTTTGTTTTTCTATCTCTTTCTATAAATCTTTCCACGCTTCATCCTTTTTAACAATTCTATACATCGCGCCTAACCTACTCCTTTTTCTTCTATTTTACAAACTCTCCCATTTCAATATATCTGACTTTTTGGTGATACTATCTGTTCTTTTGTACCTTCCGAGTACATGTCTTGCTGCCTTTCTTTGAACTTTTTCTATCTTTTTAATATGTCCCACCTCATATGGATCCCATACTATGGAGGAGTATTCTAGGATAGGGATAACCAGTACCATATATGCTTTTTCTTTTGAGACTACGCTCCTTCCTTTTAAATTTCTCATTACTCAATGCAGTACTTTAAATGCCTTCCGTGTCAAATTATCTACTTGGACCCCCACCCATGATCCCTAGTTAAGTAAACACCTAAATATTTGCAATGGCTGCTACATGGGATTCTTTCTCCAAAGAGTGTATACAATTCCTTTTCTGCATTCTTTTTATTTTAAACATTTATATGCTTACTCTTACTCACATTAATGGCCATAATTATTATTTTTAACCAAGTTACCAAGGTGATCGATGTCATTTTGATGTATTACGCGGTCAATTACATGCTCTACCCGTCTGCGATCTCCATACACTCATTAGTTTAGTACTCATATTTTTTGTTTTTAATTTTTTACAGTTATTTTTTTCTATTACTGAGTCCATCTATCATTCATTTAACTTCTAGACACAACTGTTGACAGGTAGTAATAAAAAAATGTGTCGTTTAATTGCATTACCTCGGAGCCCTTAACCTTTGATCACAAACGATTATCAACCCATCAATGAGCGTAGAAAGTAATACGCTCAACAGCACTTTGCTACCTATTATAGAACTATTTGTAGAAAGGACGGTTTGGATGGAATTATAATTGCTCGACGGTCATGGTCATCTTTCATTTCAAAACCCCGCACTCGAGAAATACGATGTGATTCCATTGAAAGAATTGACTCATGGTTGAATTGCATTGAACTGTCCTTATTTAGGAAATTGCTGATATACTTTCAGTTGTCAACTTATCTTTTCAAATGACAGAAATAGTTCAGTGTTAGTGACTTGCTGCACTCGTTCAACTGCCACACGTCCAACATTTCCCCGTCTTTAAGGATAACCCGGACAATTCCTCATCTTTGGCCTTATCCTAATCTCAACTCTAACCGTGCACTGACTACCTTACAGATTACAACATGCTCTGTACGCTTAAAAAATTCCAAATTCACCGTATTTGCACTGGGATTACATGGAAAGAGTGGAACTCTTTCTTTAGTCCCTCCAAAAACTTAATCCGTCTACGTCCATCTGCGCATGCTCACCAGACATGGCCCACACCGCTGTTATCACGAGAGGTATCTGTATTAAACGGAAGGAATTTGGTTTAAAAGAGGGAAACTTTCAATTAATCGCAATGGCGCATTTTATGCAGGAAAAAAGGAGTACTCAAATCTGCCTGTGTGACACAAACATTTCTTTGATTTTAAAACAGTGTTCTCATCGATAATCATAAATAATTATGGAAAATAAAAAGACCAACTGCGACTGAAAAGCTAGAATATAAGAACAAATAGTTGATAGATTTGCTTAAAAAGGTAGATTGTTCGCCTCAGATCTCAAGCCGAGTCTAAATATCATTGTTGGGGATGGCGCTAAGACTAAAAGAGATGGAACCACTTCCACAAGGATAAAACGCAATCTAATACGAAAGAGGGGGCGAGTGGAATCAGACGGCAGTGAATTGCGTAGCTTCAGGCGTGTTATGATGGAATTTGAACATAATAACCTAATAATAGCACTGTTCCACTAGATAAAAATGTTTTACTACTCTATCCTTGTGGGCGTGTAAATATTGAGTTTTGGTCCCGCTGAATGCCATTGGTCATTCATGAACAATCCCTGACAGAGTTTTTCGCATTGTAGTCACGTGTGGGAGACCACGTGCCCCTCCGCTTCCCTAAAACGTGCCGAAGAATATCCTCGAGCACTAAGGGCGTGCGCCCTGCCCGTGACTCGCTTTAGTAAGCCGAGTAGACTTCACTCGCATACACTTACCGATAATTAGACGTCGCTGATATTTTTAAATGTATTATTCGCTGTTGCCTTGATGACTTTTTTTGGCATTTTGATAGTGCATGGTGCTCTGGAAGCCACCACTTGAGTGTGTGACAGGGGGTGATTACAGGCCAGATTACTTTTGATCCAAAGTCAGTCGGATAACGTATTTAACGATTCCTTATCGTTCGTGGGAAAAATAACATCTCGAATCTGCTGTACACTTAATCTCTATAATGTTATTGACATATCTCCTACCGTAGTACGATGGGGCTAGTAATACATTGTCAATACAATTGCTAAAGACATATCCTTTTAATTTATGAAAGACATTTACTCTGTAATTTAACTCGCTCCCAGCCTAGCTCATCTAATAATTTTGATACGCTTCTAAGTTTATCACAACAACTTTTGACAAATGTAGCTCTTCTACGCTGTCCGCGATCCCATTCGGCAATCAATCCAATTTCGTGAGGATCCCATATACTTGTAGCATATTCTAAATGAGGCCTAACCAACGACAGATAACATTTCTCTTTGACCTTTTCATCACATTTAACCAGTACTCTTCTAATAAATCCTAATTTTTTGTTAGTTAGCTTGTTCATATATTACCTGCATGTGTTTCATCCAGGAAATGCCATGAGGAACGGTAAAGCTTAAATTAAGTTTACACTTTCTTTCAGTAAACCTGATGCAGTAGGCGTTCGGGAGGGCATTGCTCCTTTTCCAAAAATTAATCACTACGGACTTTGGAAATCTCACGCAAAGAATAGCGTAAACGATGCGGATCTGCAGTAAGAACTGAAAGCATTATTTCGCATCCTGCCCAATGAATTCAAAAGTTTGGGGCGCTTGGGTTGAAAGGCATGAGGGAGATTTAAGAATTGCCATCAATCTTCGCTGATTTCATGAAAATTCGTGACCGACAGTAGATTGTCGTAAAGAAGGTTGTCAGCACGCTAATATCGTGAGCCGTTTGAATCAATTTCCCGGTCCTGCTTCGAGCAGACGGTTGTCCTTACGAGTTGATAATTTCAGTCATCACTCTTGATGAGGAAATCAACTCGATCACGGTTATTAATACTCCCGATGAAAATATACAAGTGTATCCTTCCAAGTGAATGCTCAAGGCATGCTTCTCGCGTACTTCTTCAAATCCGAGGAATGACTATTCGGCAAGAAATAAGAATGTTCCAGGATGATTAGACTATGGTTTCATTAATGTGCATTATTCGCCATATCCTAAGTGACTGAAATCCATTGCTACTCCATCTTCGTTTGAAAAAATAAAAGCTTGTGTGTATGGCTAATTAAGGTATAAAATATTAATTGCCAACACTAATAATTATGGATCCACTTCAGTTCGAATGCTACCAAATAAGTGTCATGAAATTAATACGTACCACCCATTGTGATAAATTGAGTGATACGCCACGATAGATCGATTTTTCTCACTAAAAATTTTATCAGGTATTTTTATCGACATCTTTCTGTTCGAAATAAAATATCAGAGTAAAGGAAACGAGACAAAGACGAAAGAAGAGGAGATGGCGCGTGAAATTTTAATTCGGGAGACGTTGAGAGATGAGCTTATCCCAAGGCGTGATGGAAGGAAAAATGATATGCAGTGGCCGAAGAGGTAGGAGGTAACGAGAAGGCATTTATTTCATGCGAATATGAGCATAAAAATATGGATATTACGGCTATATCGTATATACACTATATGAAAAGCGTTTTATTTTTAATTTAATGTTTCTTTAATAAATCAAATCAGTCACAAAACCATCTCTCTAATTATCTTCTCGTTTCTTCACTTTTATCCCGTACTAATCTCTATAAAACTTGCCAATCTAGGAAAACCATCTGGAACACAGGGAACGATAATGGTCAATTCGACAATCCTTTGAATTGGGGAAAAATCAACTTCATTGTCATACGTTTCACGTTCTGAGAATGGTAATTGCGTTTTCCATCGCGCAGAGGGAGGCCACAAACTGTTAAGTCTTCCGAGTTCTTCTCCTCAGTCACGATCACGCTGGTGAACAGCCACCCACGGCACCGCAACTTAGCATCCGGAAAAAAATAATTTATCAATGGGACAAAAGTACACCATCATTATCCTAATGACTTCATAAAATTAAATTCTCTTCCCAAAATATTATTCATTTACTCTATCAGGCAATAAAAATTAGTGAATCAAATTTTCGGTATGGTTCTGCTAATTGCAATGGGTGCCCTAATCAAGAGCCCAAGATGAATAGAGTTTCATTTTGGTTTGGCAGGATTTTTCATCCAACGCCCGCGCGTGAAAGAATGAAACTCTTCAGGCTCAGTACATTGTTCGTCGAATTTACGCTGCGTTGATACGATAAGTACTTTAATTGTGATTTAATACAAGATTGTATTAAATAAAAGGCCAATATATACGTCTGATTTCCACCCATCCATTCAACTTTATGCATTCCATCCCGTCCCTGATGAACCATCCCACTTGAGCGATGCGAATGGTAGCGAACACCGAAAGCATTAAACATTAATAACGTCCCCGCGTCATCATCCCTTCCATTTCCATGCGTCCCTATCAGCCGAGAGGATAAGGGTGACTCGAGATTCATTTCCTTCGGGATTATGTCAACATTAGAAATAAATGGAAACAAAAAAGAAAAAAAAATTTAAAACACTTAGGGAGGAAAATGAGATACTGAAACATAATCTTGAGGCTGGAAACACAAGAGACTAACAGCGGGGTTTACACAACAGACAATATTGTGCAAGGTTCCTCCGCCCGCTGCGTTGGAGCAGATGGGGAGTGGGTGGGAGAGAGGGAGGGAGAGAGAGAGAGAGAGGATGGAGGCCGACGTAGAAGAAGAAGACGTTGGGAAAGATTCGCCGCTTATATTGTTGCGTGAGAAAGAGATAAGAGCGTGGGAGGGAGGAGGGGAAGGGGAAAGGGGAGTTGGGTGCTCGGAATCGTGCCCGGTTAGCCTTTCCTAAGCCTCCTTCCTTCAATCGTGACTGCGCTCTCTCGGCGTGCCTCCACACGGGCCTCGGAGACTCGAGATACCCGCTTCACTCGAGCACTGAAAGCAGGTGAGGGTGCATCCAGGATGTCCAGCAGCCCCGTTCGGCCGTCGTACCCCGAAGACGGCGAAGAGACGCGCGGCAAAGCGTGCGTGCGTCCCACGGGCATTCATTCCCGTGAAAGTAAGAGGCTCGGCAATCCAATCTTTGAACTATGCTCGCCTCGAAGGAAAAACTCTGCTCGGGAATTATGACTGCTGTTATTCGGGAGGCGCGCACTTGTCATTGGGGAGGGGGGGGGGTAATAACACGATCCAGCAGAGATGCTCGAGTACTCGGGGAATTCGAATAAAAATGTTTCAATGCCTTATGAAATGCAATTGGCACTGAAATACTTCTTAGTGAAAATTCGATTTGAAGGCAATCTTACTTGTTTCTCTCACATTCACTACAATAACTTTTCGGTTTCAATTCCTGCGTTTTTATATCCACCCTGAATTGACGATGAAATACTTATTGAAATAAAATTTCCTAATAACTTCCAAAGGAAAATTTAAGCATCCCGAAAGATAACAAACAGTTCAACGTCTGAACGAGCTGAATGCCATTAATCGATGGATTAACCCAATTTCTTTACATCCGCTTCTCGAGTTTGGTAGAAAAATAAATCATGCGCTCTTTTTAACTCACAACTTTTTTCTTTTAAATTTTCCGAATGGCCGGGTCTAGTTAAGTAGACGAAAGTGAGGTATAAATAATACTCCGCAATGCCTGAAATACCGCTTCCACCTCTCTGTTTTGGACACCCCTCACATCCTCTTCTCCATCCTTCAAATAGGCCGGCATACGTAAGCAAGGACCGTCGAATCGCATATTTCTTATACAGCAGGTGGGGGGGGGTCGTGTTTCGAGCAGCGACATCTGAAGGCACTGGCCAGTGCCGCCTGAATGACAATTTGCGAGCCGAGGTGGTGAGCCAATCAACTCACCAGTGCTGCAACGCCTCCGTTCTGACCCCGACTCTGAAAAGTGTCAAAGAGTTACTTGAGGCGCGTGGCCTCCTTGCACGCTTAGCTCACGTGCAAAAGACAGCAATGGAAAGTGCCTGCGCGAGGGAACATCTCAGAAACCAGAGGATTCAGCGATGACCGCCGGCAGGGTGCGGGACGGGCGGCAATCGAACAGGCGCCCGTCCCGCATGCGAGACATCCGCATCACCATGGTACTTCCAAAGTTGTTCATCTCGTCCTCGGTTTTCGTGTTCTCTTAAGTATTTCTCCTGAGACTACGTTGGCGGTTCGACGTCACCAATGACGTCAGCGAATTAAATTAATTCTATCGTAGCAGACGGAGGAGATTTATGCAATTTAAAAGGAATGATCAGTCGGGGAAATGTGAGGTTCCATCCAAGATGGATATGGTTCGGGATATTTATTATTCCATCGGGATGCACACAATGCAAAGAACTGCTTCCCCTTATGAAGTCACTTATTCGTTTATTTCATTACGCTCCATTTAGTGAATAATTTAAAGAAAACAACTGGGACAACTGATCAAAAGATTTGTGCAGCACATACGTCACGCAGTTGCCAACATCACCACAAGGCACCGAAATTCAACAAAAATTGCCAAAGGTTGGCGTTAGCTAATCTTTTCTAAAAAATCTATCGGTCCTCAATACAGAATAAGAAGGCGGCTTAATAGAAGAAACTCTTACATTCCCGAGGTCATGTCTAAGATTTTCCTTTATGGTCCCAAGAGGCTAGTATATAGTCGGATGGACTTGTACCTTACCCGCAAAGTAAAGATATTGTCTATCTAACTCCTTTATAATTATGTAAAGACTAAGGCGGCGAAATAGTTTGTTTGGCAAATGTATCCGAGCAGCAACATATTCGAACCGCAGTTTGATTGATTTATGCCACCTGAAAAGCCATTACTTTTGACGGAAACGTGTTTAACTGCCAGTCAGAGCAATTTATGGATGCCAATCACAATTCATAAATGCCTTTTACGGCCATTTACGAAAGTGTGCGAGCCACGGCCATTGACGCGTGCGGAGCAATCTTGCGAGGGAGAAGGAGGGAGAGAGTGGGCCGGTAATTACAGCGCCCCGCTGCGCCGCCAGTCAACGGCTCTCGAGATCACGAAGTGCGGTCAGCGTGGCGCGCGACGGTCACCCTTAAGCTGATTATTGTCACTATTATCATCATAATTATTAAATCAGAATATCATTAAAATTGACAGGTCGTAAAGTGGTCTCGACCACTTTCTAACATCCCAGACCAATAATTTCAGGGGCTTGAACCACTTAGAGAACCAATGGAATATGGGCCAAACATGGCGTCGCGCGCAAAGTTGGACGAACATACAGTCTTTGAGGTTTAAATGAGATATGACGAAATGTTTAAATGAGATATACTTGACGAAAGTGGCAAACCAGGATTCTCCACAAGGACACCGAAGATGGGTAGGGCTGCAAGATAATTGGCCTAAAGCAGTTGATGAAATCGAGGCAATCCAAAGCAAAAACCGTCTACCCTCCACAGAGATGCCTGGCAAAGGTGCAATAAGGACAATACTACTGAAAAAATTAAAGTATTCATCGTAGCATAAAGGAATAATTTGGCATTTTGCAGCATTTTAGGCATCAAGATGTTATTTTAAGTACTAGCTGTTTTTACTTCCGTAATTATCACGAATCACTTAATATCCCTTGGCTGACAGGAAAACTAAAGTTTGATCATCAGCAAACCTAACTGATTCTTAGCAATCCCCACCGATTTGCATTCTATATAACCAGAGACATAGGCAGTAGAAATGAAGAGTTAGTTAAATGTTCCTCTCCTCGTACGATTAGAGATAAAAGAAAGATGTCACCGCAGGCGTGAAGAGGATAGTTAAGTTTGGTAATGTTTACATTTTGGAGATATCATGCATGAATCTTAAATACGAGGGTGGTCTGAAAAGTTTCCAACCTCAAAAATTTCCGAGAATTCCATAAAAAATGTCTTGTATCTTTGTTAGGTCGGAAACTTTTCAGACCACCCATGTAGGCCCATATTTATAACGTTTCTCCCGTATGATTTGAATAATGTACTGTTATTGAACAATTAATCCTTCCCCATACCATTAGCTTCTTTTGTGCTGATTAGCTTTATCCGAGGGTACGATCTATGTAGAGATGTGATGATTGTACATGTTGCATTATATTACACGGTTGGTGTCTTAACACCAACCGTGTAAATAACCAACCGATAATGCAATACTAGTCTCAGTACACTTCTTTACAGCGACTTGCCGGGTATTATGTAGATGCAGAATTTAAGAAAGGTTATTTTTTGATAAAGAAGGATTACTGAAGAATAAATTACACGAGCCCATTTATGAAGTAAGGTCCATGAAAACCTTGCTTTGAAATTTCCAACTTGTGTAATACTGTTGATGCCAACGAGAATCAGAGATAAGATGAGAAGCGGCTGAAATTAGATACTATGGGAGAAAGATAAATGAGAAGGAATACCGCATGAGAGGACCACGAGATCACCAATTAGGTGGCGGAGTGACGATCAGCGAGTTATGAGGATTCACCGATAAGAGGAAAATCACACCCGGGCGCAATAGTATTCTTCAGGCTATAATGGAAGGAACCGTTGGAAGAGAGGTGAAATCAATGAAATAAATGATATAAGTTTGAGAAATTAATGGAAGGAACTAATTTACCGGCCGATCGAATTCTTCGGGTGAGTAGCGCCCACGTCTGCTAACCCAAAGGTCGCGGGTTCGAGGCTCCCTTTGAGCCTGAGTGTTTTGTGTACAATCTGGTGGTTCGGTCCCTTGAACTCAACTGACGACGAGCCGAAAGTGGTTCATTGGAATGCCATGGGGCGTCCACAAGAAACATTTGTGGCGCACAAATTATTTTAATTCACATTAGTGACAAAATATAAGCACAAAAGACAAGCTGTTTTCTGAGTATTTAGATACTACCAACTACTTTAGATAAAAGATGATAATTGTCAAACAAATGTATTAGAATATTTAATTTTCTCATATTATCACCAGTAACCTACTGGTTAAGGTAGCTTTTTTTGGATGGACACAAGCGGCCAAACGGTACAGCGACAATTCTCTTGTCTCTTTAATAAAACACAATCCGACATCCAACATTACAACATTACAACATTACAAATCTTCAATTCCGAATACTTACTTCCTCCCTTCATTTCGCCCAGCATCCCTATCCTATTTCTACCCTTTCCTCGCTTGCCTAACATTATCCCCTCTATTACAGTATTCTGCACTTCATTGCCTATCAAAACACTCAGCATCCCTCTTTCCTACCATCTCTTGATTTTTTCCAACAATCCTGTCTCCTCTTGCAATACGGTCTTTTGTTTTCCCTTCTGTCACCTTCATCTTCTCCATCCTTCTCACCTACACTTCAAAATCCTCCAATTCACGCCTATCAACCTGCTCCAATGATCATGTTTCCTCGCCGTACATAACTACGTTCCATATTTAGGTTTTGATGAGCCTTTTCTTAACATCCTTACTCAACGTCCCTGTCATCAACTCCCTCCTCCTTGTGAAAGCTTCTTTGCCTAACGTAATTTTTCTCCTTACGTCCCTACTACTTTGCCCATTTTGGTTCAAATCACTTCCGAGATACGAACGTACACTGTTCCACCTGCTTTAGTTTTTGTCCTCCTATTTTAATGTTTAGCTTAGCCTTTTTCTTCCAGATAAATCGGATAACCCTTGTTTTATTTACATTTAATCTCATGCCATGCCTATCGCACTGCATTTCCAATTCACTCAGCAATACTTGTAACCCATAGGCTGACTGACAAACTAAAGCTTGGTCATCAGCATACCTAACTGATTTTACGGATTCCCCGCCCACTTTCATTCCTACCTCCAGTTCTTCCCATGCCTCTTTACTCATTTCCTCTATATACAGGTTGAACCGCGACGGTGATAGTGGGCAACCCTGGCTTACACCTCTTCCTAACACTGCCCAACCTGACTCCCCGTTCCCCACTCGCACCTGAGCAGTCTGAGACATGTACAGGTTGCGGATTAACCTCCTATCCCTCCAATCTATTCCTATTTTCTGCAATATACTCATTAGTTTTTCCCAATTCAATCTATCAAACGCTTTTTCAAAATCTACGAAACAGGCAAATACTTCCTGGTTGTATTCTATATTCCTCTCGATCAATAAACTCAGTGCTGCAATGGCATAACGCGTACCTCTCCCCTTCCTAAACCCAAACTGGTCATTCCCTAAGTAACCATTTGCCCTACTCTCTATCCTTTAGTTTATGATCCTGAGAACAACTTTAGCTGCGTGGGATATCAAATTTATTGCCCTATAGTCCTCACAAGATGTAGCCTTTACCTTTTTCGGAATAGGAACTAAAACTGATCTCACAAAGTCTTCCGGCCAGATTCCTTCCTCATAAATACTAAAAATCAGCCCATATAGCCTCTTCCTCCCACATTTTCAGAAGCATTTTAATAGTTCCGCAGGAATGTTATCCACCCCCACGGCCTTATTTTGTTTCATTTCCCTTAATGCCCTTTCCATCTCATCGTCGAGTATACCTGGACCTAAGGTATCTTCCTCTACGTCATGTTCCTTTTCTATGTCTAACTTTGTTGGTCTAAGTTCTTTACTATACAGTTCTTCTGTATACTCATTTCATCTCTCTTGCATCTTTTCTGTCAACTATTATCTTACCCGCCTTATATCTAACTGTTAGCATAGATCTTCCTTTCTTACTTCCCGAAAAAGATTTAACTTCGCTCTACAGCGCACCAATTTCACCCTTCCTCTGTAAAATTTCCACATCCTCGCGCTACGTCTTCCACCATGCATCTTATATATGTGTGTGTATATTAAAAAAAAAATATATATATATACACATATGTTTTATATTTATCATATATGTATTTATAAATTCACATATTTATCTCAAAATGTGTATACTGAGTGTCGTTTTGAATGTAAATGGTTTATTACAAACCCAATAAGTTAGCATTCGTGTTGAGAGCACCACCTGGACAGTGGAAGCATATTAAAGAGGATGACCCCGAGACTTCATCCTCGTCTCCAAGAGTCTCGTGTCTCGCGAGGCGGTGGAATGCCCTCTGTCCCTCTCTCCACTGCCCCCTGTCACTCTCCGCCCCCCTACTCCACTACTCACTCCCCAGCCCCTCTACCCAATCCATTGAGCGGCCTTCGTTCGCCTCCGCTAAAGAGCTTACGTCCAGAATGATTGCCGAATGAGGAAATCTTTTTCCAATGTCGGATCGGGATGCAATTCATTTCACGTGCGCGAGCGTGGAAGGAGCCGAACGAGGCCCACGATGACGAGAGCGCTGCCGCGGATGTATGCATGCTCATGACGTGCATTCGATTCATTAATCGGTGACGTAACAAGCTCGGGATGACCTGACGGAAGAGTCCACGGTGGCCGAACCTAGCTGGTGGGGTGATCATTACGCACTCATTACACTCCAACCACGTCCAACCTTTATACTATAAACTAGTATACACCTGGTGGTAAATTTCTGAAACTATATTCATTACAAACATTTCTGGTTTCCTTACGTTCTGGTTTGATCTTAACAAAAATACATAAAGTTTGAATTTTAAAGTTCAAAACTCAATCAAATTATTTGCGTGCTCGAATGGAGGATGGTATATCAGATACCGTTGACGAAAATTCAAACAGCATTCTAAAATGTGCGATTATTCAGGTTTAATGATTTTCCTATCGAGGTCTACCTTAGTGAAATAATAATTACTGCTTGGAGTATGAATAAATTCCATTTTTTGTGAAATCCAAGATTGAACCCAAAATCAACGGGAGATTAAGGTGATAATCGCATATACCTGTAGGTGCCCTGAGGATTACAAAATTGGGATTTAGTTAGTTGTAAGAGACTTCGAGATTCTTTCAGTGAAACAATCTCACATTGACTGAACATAAATGAACGAATTGTGAATGAATTATGACGGAATAATGATCAGAGTTAAAAATAAACTGATATTGCCAAAGATGTAACCTGTCACTGACTCTACCCCATCCATATACGCACACTTGGCGGAGAAGTAAAAGAAGTCTAAGGAAGGTACACCAAAGGAATTCTCGTGAGTGGCGAGGAAATCTACGTGCTGCGATGCGCAGGGAATAGAGAAAACCTGCGGGTATCTTTGAAAGCAATGGATCAAGTACTTCAAAGATAGCCTATATAGGATAGAGATTATCGAGATAAAAAACTGACATCCTAGCGTGCGGAAGAGGAAAACTCGAAGGTAGTCTTGGAGCACAGAAATCAGCGCAAGGCCACAAACGGCGGCGCCCTGTTTCGGGCGGTTGTCAACCACGGACTCCTTCACCGTCGTCTCGCTACGGGGGACCTCTTTTGAATGACAGCCGCCGTCTTACGCTCGTATACAATGGCCCGATTAATAATTGTTCAGGAAATCCTTGCCTTTGAGTGAGAATTGAATTCCCTTGATTCCTCTTCCGCATGCCATAGCGCCGGAGTGTGGCATGTCGGCATCTGCAGCTTAACCTGTAAACTTTCCAAAGGGCGTATGGCAGGAGGTACTTAACCACCAGCCATTAAGACAATCAGTGATTTTATCACACAAAAGTATAGGGAAATATTTTAATTTGGAGTAGTTTGACTGTTGTTTTAATGTTTCTTTATCCTATTGCCAAGAACTGTGCGAGTGAATACGAATATGATTATGACGCTGTGTTGGGCAGTCAATTTACCTTGGCTTATAATCTCCGTCTCACATCCAATTGCAATACCATGATAGAAGCCCAGCGTCGTCAAAATTATTCAAAGGCTTGCGGCAATCCTGTGGGAGCTATGCCTAAAAGCAATATCTTTAATAGGTTAGACCTAAAGAGTACTTCAGGAAGACAGCAACTTAGTTTTACTGCCGTGACATCACCGAGAGCCAAACCCTTCCTTACCCCATATTAGCAAAGCATCACAATGGGCCAAGTCCATCCCAAAGTGTATGACGCCATTTATGGATGGCATCCAAGTGAAATTTCACATACCTCAAAAGCAGTGTAACGTGGAACGGAAGGAGTTCGATGGGCATCTGGTGCGGATTACCTCGAGCCAAGAAAACGTTAACGTTAACGGCGAAGAGGCAAATACAAACGGGAATTATTTCGGATTAGGATACAAAAGGAGAGAAAGTATGTGATAATATTCACGTGAGTAGGGATCTCAATTTAGTGCGCTGTATGGATTAGGGTGGATCAGATAAGAATAAGAGTCTCTGAAATCCGGCGGTGGAGTCGGACGCTGAAGATGAAATGATTAACGAAAAAGTGCCCAGCGTATAATAGGAGGGAAGGATCGCATGCGACATGACTCGGTAAAAGAGGACTGAAAACGGTTTGAGTGAACCTGGGACGACATGAATTTTTCAAGAGCGACAAGCAGAGGGGAAGGTCCCAAGACGAGGCCCAAGGGATTAACGAGCAGGCCAAAGAACAGGAGATGAGAGGGAGGAAACCTATTAGGGTGCAAGAAAACTGAAATGGAAACAAAAGCACTGCGTTTGCACGCAAGTTCTTTGTGGTTGAATCATAATGCTATTAATTAATGTGAAATTAATATTGAGAGGCAGTTGGATACTGGATGTTTGCGATAGGGTTGGAAAATGTGGTAAGGGCGCAATGAAAGCAATATACAAGGGAGTGGAAAGTGTGTAGATCTCTAGAATGATTTAGCCTGGTTAAAACGCTTGGAAATTTTGACATTTTTAGACTACAATTTGAATGAATAACATGTTCCAACACTCATTACCATTGAACAGTATAATAAGCTAACGTTTCCCTTAAGTGCAACTTCCATAACTGCCCAAGTTTTAGAGACTTTTAAAATCATAACTGGTTTTTGATAGGCTCATCGCAATCCTCGTGATTGTGTAACGATCTACGAGTATGCTTTTGCTATTATGTAAAAGGTTTCCGAATCTTTCCTTTTTCCACACTAGTTAAAAAAATTACAAATCAGACCAAAAACACTTTTTGTTAACCTTAACTGTTATTTAGCAATATTTCTTCTTAAATTCAACATATATTTGCTTATTGCAACATGTATTTGCTCATTTTATGGATAATTTTTTCCTGCCAGGTGAAAATCGAACAATTATCCGTCCAATGGTCACCATTTATTAACTTTATTTTTTTTGTATAATCACTGCTCTAAACGAAAATTGGTTCAACAGAGTTCACATCCGACGATTTTCTTTCGGAACACATGGTAAGTTAAAAAATCACACCATTATTAACAAAGAGAACATAATAGAATGTTAATTAACCTCAGAATTAGGAAATTCTTACCTTCAAATGGACAAACTCAATCAAATTAAGGGTGTACAGCGAACGAGGCGAGTATGAATTAGAGAACTAGAGAAACTATGACGCTGTTCTACTTTTAGTTGTCAATCGGAGTGCCTTTGTGCCTTTCTCAACTGATGAGTATTTTCCCTGTCTACCTTCTCTCCTTTCGCTCGACGGGTAGAAAATTGAACTCTTTTTGTTAGGGACGCTGTGATCACCATACCCACTGCGCTTGTGACTGCCGAGGATTTGAAGCATCTGTCTCAACCCTTAACTCTTGTAACTGAAATTGCTGTCATCCGTGCAAAAAACAGCTGTTTGTAAAACGTCGTTCCTCACGTACATAGGGTTCATGATTTTTCTTCTTTGGTCGAGGAACACATCCAAGATACAAAATTAGCTTTCAAGATTAGCAAAAAAAATAATGGGACGAAAAAATCTTTTATTTTCTTAGGTTAAAAATAAAATGAGCAATTTCATTCACTTCATCTGATCAGCCGCCGATGCAATCAATGTAACTCACGCTAACGTATGGCATGATTGAGAAATAACGATCTGCCTGCGCCCATAATCAAATCCCTCCTTGAGTGTGTAGATGCGGCGCGAAGATCTCCGGCGAACTTCGTTTACTTGGCGAATTAATGTCTGACGCTGGGCGAGGCACGTGATATTGCATTATTACAAAGACGTAGTAATGGAGGTGGAGAATCCCGCTCATTTCTAATTAACCTGATGAGCTCAGTTTTCAGCCATCGTGGACATGAAAATGTAAGGAAAAATGAGAGTTTCCTTGAGAAAGACTTTCAAACTCGTCTCAAGAGTTTTCAGATAAAATTAACTACTGCTTTGTAATTTCATGTTTCCGGGATAAATACCATCATTGGACGATAGATGGCAGAAAGCATGAAAACCCGATGAATTTGACGAGTAGTAGACGCGGTTAGCTTAGCGGTAAGGAAAGGGGTTCTTACAGATTTTCACTCTGAGACTAAACATTTTTGCTGATTTCGGTGATTCTGCATATGTATATTTAGTAGTAAAACTTTTATAAGCGAGCGAGAGTGAATTTCACGGTATCGGTCGCAGTACTGCGATGTGGAAGGCAACGGGAAACCACCAAATTATTCTCCCTACACAATGCAGAGATCGAGATGGTGCGGTGGCTATCGTACTGGCTTCCCACCCAGAAGGCCCGGGATCAAATCTCGGCGATGTTGAATATTTTTCAGTGGTATGTGGATCCCTACTTGAGGTGCTATGTGGAGGGCACACTTTGAGTGAGTACGTCGTCCGTCGGATGGGACGCTGCGGACCCCTTGGCGCCTTTCGTAAAGAGTAGGTTAATGCCGACGCCGGGTTTCTCTCCACCCTTCATCCTTTCCTGTCCATCCCTAATGGCGCAAAAGACCTCAGTTGTCGGTCGCCTCCCCTAAATACTACTACCGCTAACTGTACTATGCGGCCTAGCCTTTTATTCAAATATACTATGATGGAAACATATGGGCTACAGTAAATTAATCCTAGGATTGAAATACTGATAATGAAAACCATCATGCATAAAGACCTAATATAGTGCAGAAATATCGAAATAAGTCAAAAGAGTCTATCTGAGTACCTACAAAAACTCTTCCTTTGCTATAATTCAGTCTGGAGGTCCATCGGATTTTTCTGTCGTGAATGCTTATTTGAATTATGAAACTCCTAAAAGATAATCATAGCTGGGAGTCGATTATAATTACGGGCCTAAGAATCTTGAACTTCAATTCCAAAGGGCTTCTCAAAGCTTAACACGAGATCGAAATGTGTTGTGAGAAATTGAGAAAATTGTGCTAGGAAGTGTGGGATTCCACTGTTGAAATCGATTGACTCTTATTGACTTCTATTTTTGGGGTCCATATTGCATACATTGAAGTATAGATAGGGAAGCTAGGGACTCAACTACGTCCTACAGAGTACATTAATGCGAACCGATAGGTTATCGTGAATATATGTAAATGGTTGTGGTTAATTTTTATTCCTTCCTTTTCCGTTTGCCAAAGAACTATTTCAGTGGGTGAAATCAACACTTGTTTGGAACTAAGTTTTCCGACAATACGAATATGAATGTGAATGTTTTTACGGGGTTTGGTAGTGAATGTTTTTTACCATTTTCCTTCCTCTCCTTTATCCTCCCTTATCCCTTACCCAACCCACCCCCTGCCACACACCTCTTCGGTGGATGTTTTTATGTAACAGCAGATGAATGCTGTTCGATCAAAGTAAAACCCTCTTACTGCCCGCTCAAACTAAATACTACCCATATAATGTCGGGCCATCACGCCAAATGTGAAATAGTGGTTTGCGCTAAAGTTACCATTCCCCTAGAATATTTCACATAGGGCCTTCGAAACACTTCTATACAACAATTAACCCGAAACTAGCCGCAAATACCTATGCCGGAGGTTAAGACGCCAGTAGTGAGGAAGGGGTGGGAGCAATGCGTAAAAGGAGGAACATATTCTGGCGGTGTTTACGTTTGTCCGTTTGCATGAAGTCTTCACGAACTGCGGGACAAATGAAATGCTTTAATATGTACGCACAATAATACGTATCTCTTTTGTTTCCCACCATTATATGATCTGCGGACGTAATGGCGATTATTTCACAACCAAAATCCCACAATTTATAGCACCTCAATCGGTTAAAACCCTGCAATGAGCCTTCGTGTCACCAAAAACAGGCACCTCAAAGACTGTTCTTCCATTCCATTCTGACGATTCTTGTTCTTTCACTGCAGTTTTTCAGAAACAAGTTCCCTTTACCCTGAATCCAGTTTAATCTCTGAAACCGCGATATCTAGAGGGATATCGTGTGTTGGAAGCACCTTAGAAGTTTTGCCAAAGAGTCGTGGTACTGCATCTCCTTCACTTTCTCGCGTGCATAATCCTTTCCCATCAATTCCAGTCTTTCAATACACACCCCATTCACGTGACTGCCCCAAGGAAGGCCCATCTGCCGTGGTGGTTTCCTACCACGCGTTCCGCGCCTCCTCTCATTCGAACCCCTCGGGTTCGCACGCAGGGAGACGGAATAGACGTGGTCTGGGAGGGACAGCAACTGAGAAAGAGGGGACAGCACGGAGGAATGGGAATGGCGAGGCGGATACGCGCTGTCCGGCCAACTAGCGCTCGCTAGCTGGTCAAGCACCTACGAGACAAGCGGCAATAAATAGCCACAGCAATCAACTGGAAGGTGGATTTGATGGGTAAGGGTGGAAAGCTCACCTGTTCCTCAACCCTACTTCTAGGATGGTTTTTCGCACATCCCCCCTTCTCTTCGTGGGTGTTTTCCTGCGTTGGTTGTTACTAGGTGAGCAACGCCACGCTCTCCCTAACTTTTCCCACAAACCTCATTCTTTGCTTAGACTGTCTCAATTTTATTGTTTTTTTTCTCCACTGTCGTTTACTTGATGCATATGTAGGCATCAATTAATATATGCAGTATATATACATGAACATGTAGATACATATACTCGTACATGGATGCATGCATTTGTTTAGATATGCATATTTGTGCGTAGTGTATGTCTGTCTGTCTTTATGTTTTTAATTGTATGCAAGTGTATAGGTATTGTATACATATGTTTATAAATTTTATGGCCATTACAATATGTATATGATTATTGGATAAATGGAAGGAGCGACCATTTGGTCTCACTTTCGCTCAAATAAAGACCTCTATCTATCTATCTAACGCCATGGCGTGTGAAGTACACACATTCAGTATAGGGGGGGGGGCAAGTTCCTTTTCCTGCGCCGTCTGCTGTTTCCCAGCGAGACATGGGTAGCCTTAAAAAAATCACACAGGTGATTCTGGGGGTGCCCAGATTCACAGGTCGTTCACCGATCTCCTCACTCATCGAGCTACCGTGCTCTGCCGGAAGGGGGAGGGAGATGAAGGGGGTGGGGACGCAAGGGAAAGGTGTGCATCAGCGGGAGGCGTGTAATATGATTTTGTCCTGGGTGCGGAGAGCTCAAAATGTTCGCCGGAGCGTTACGAGGGACATTGACGCAATTGCCGTCGGGAGGAGCCCTCCTAGTGACGAATGAGCGTTTCACGGCAGCCGCATTTCAACGCCCTCCGATTCGCCATTGAGGGGAGGAGAGAAAGCAAAGATCGTTATCGACGGAGGGCCTCCCTGAGCGTGTCGGACGTCGGTCGACGCCTCCCTGACCGTCCATCGGGGAGGACATCCCTCACTCGGGAGGTTTAGCCAAAATTCGACTGGTTGAAAATGTAACGAAATCTTTTCTCCGCATAATTTACACCGACGCAGTAATGTTATAATAGTACCGAAGACACCAGGGAAATAATTGCGTTAGCAGAAGAAGCATTTGCTATGGCAGGGAGGTATATTTCATTCTAGATTCCAAGTCGAGAGCGATTGTTATCTCACGCAGTACTCTTTGTGGAGGCCCTGTCACTGTGGAACCCTTATCTCTATAGTACCCCTACCACTATGGTATCCCTATCACTGCGCTACCCCTATCTTGGTGGTACCCCTATCACTGTGCGCAAACACCACCATCGGTCCCACTGGATACAGGCCTTGACCGAGGGCTAGATCTCGCACGTTCGATGCCGATCAACAAGGATGAAATAGTCTAAAAATAATAGGAAAATTGTTTTCATTGGGAAATCCCGATATGCATGCCATTCTGTCAGCATTCTCCAAAAATTCCACTCCTTTTCCCTAGTTTCCCACCAATGTTTTGATGGAAATGAGCCATTCCCGAATCTGTCTCCACTTTCCAGACTGAATGGTCTCCCGACAAGAGGAGAGATTTCATGACATGAGCTCGGAGTGAACTGATGATCTTGATTTAGACCTAAGGGTATTGCGTTTCCCAGGATTCGTTTAGCAAGAGGGAAGAAAGAGGGCTCAAGAATATTGCGATACGTGCACGTAAATAGGACAAAAAAATGTCAGGAAAAGAGGAGGTTAATAAAAAATTGCCGGCCGAGAGTCCAGTCGTCAAGAGGATGCCCTGTTTTCCAGCGGTTGTGGACTACAATAGCTGGGCACTGGGAGGATTCACTAATAAACGCACCAGAGCAAGTATCCCAGCAGTTGTGAGGGCAGCAAGTGATACTGGAATCACAATAAATATTTGTGAGTATCATTAATAAACGAAAACCTTAAAAATCACTTACAGGCACAAAAATCATTCCCAGCCAACAAAGAGACAGCAAGGCAAGCCATTTACTCCAAACAACTCAAATTGTAACTACTAAGGAATTATGATCAAATTTAACATAAAATGAAAATTTTGTAGCAAATTAGGCTAGAAAAACACCTCTCTCATTCCAATGCCTGCTCACCACCTGTAGGATATTTGACGAACTATTTCCATTGCCTCAAAGTGGCATTTCATCACAATAACAAAATGTGTCAAAGAAGTTCGAAACAATCAAAATTTTTCAGAAGAATGGACAACCCTCTCGTTTACAGATCATCGACCACCCTGCTCCGGCATTCGTGCAATAAGGAAAGAGAGGAAATAAACGATAAACGTTCAAAATTGGAGAAAACGTGATGTAAAGTTAATGCAATGTTATAGGCTGTGACCGAAGGTGTCGCTCAGCATGCACGGGAGGATGAGGGGAAGAGCAGTCAATGTCGGAGGCAGGATGCTTGGAGGAAGAGTGCCGAATGAAATGATGCTATGGAAATTACTTCCGTTGAGCAGAAGCACTTGGTACAATACATAATAGATTCAGTTGCAGCCCAAGAAAGGATCGAGAAATTGTGAATTGTCTAGAGTAAAATGTGGAAAAATCGGCTTTAATTCGTGGGTCGTTCAATAAGTCCTTAGGAAAAATAGAAAAGCACATTATTATTGGTATTTTTTACACTTTTTAACATAATCTCCTTATCGCTCGATGCACTTTTTCCAGCGTTTCTCCAATTTGTTTAAGTCATCCACAAAGTAGGAGTTTGGAAGGCCCTCAAAATAGACATCTGTGCTAGTATCGACGTTATGTTGCTAGTCTGTGGTTACGTATCGACGCAGAAGATCGTCAGGATTGCAACGGGAAAGCGTCAAACGAACCCCTGAATTGAACACGCGATAGCGTTTATTCTTTACTGAGGGTAAACGCGGCGGCATCCATCTTGCCGAAACTTTTGTTCACAACCATATTTTCATGCAACATTGAAAACACTGCTTCAACTTGTATCATTCCTCTGGCATTAACTATTTCACGAACTTTAATATATCGATCATTCAAAACCATATCGTGGATTTTATCAATCATTTCAGACATCATTTTCCCTGCACGTCCCGAAAGATGTTGGACATCGATGTAAAGACCCCGTGATCCACAAAAAATGTGTGTGGCAGTGGGTGTAAGCATCAGGCGGGAAGGGTGAGTGATAAGGGAGGATGTGGGAGAGGAAGGGAAAAGGGAACGATATTCGCAAAAAAAACAATCAAATAACGTGCAAACTTGTACACATGCCGAAGAAAGGCCCAATTCATAACAAGGGTTTATTCACCTAACAAACAATGTTGTTATTCATCATTTGTGGTCGTACGGCTACGTTTAAACTCATTTACCCAATTGCCAACAGTCGCAAACACAGGAGCAGATAAAAAGAGACATATCAGGCGTGATATGGTGGAATATCATTATTGATTAAAAATTGGCAATTTTCCACAAAATAAAATTAATTAATGCGACCGGTTTCAATGCAACTACATCATCGTCACCGGATCAGATGTGCCATGAACTTCATCCAACACGGCTTATATCTTTTTCAGTGTTGAAACTTTAGAAAAGAGGTGTTGAATCACAACCGGGAGCTCACATGTCTAGCACTATCAAATATATCACAGTATACAATGTGGGATCAAAAAAAGACAGGACTGATTTTAAAACCCTTTTATTTCGACGGATACAGCTTAATCGAACTTGTCGCCCTCAATGTACATGCCTTGGCTGACGACACACCTTTGCCAATGTTTCTTCCAGCTCTCGAACCCTGCCTGGTAAGCCGCCTTTGGGATCCTCTTCAGGTCCACCGTACAATCAGTTTTAATGTCCGCAATAGAGTCAAATCGGCGCTCTTTCAAGGTTGATTTTAACTTTGGAAACAAAAAAAGTCTAATGGAGCAACGTTTGGAAAGTAGGGTGGCTGCGGGATCACGGAAGTTCTGGTTCTGGCGGAAAACTGTCACGATCAGCGTTATCGTGGTGGAAACGCCATGCATTGTTTCTCCACATGTCCTCAGCCTCTTCATAACTTTTAAGTAGAAAGTTTTGTTGACGGTTTGACCTTGAGGGACGTTATTGGCAATAAATCAGCCCTTGCAAATCTAAGAAACACACCCGCATGACATTCACACTGTACAGGGACATGCGAGCTTTCTTTGGTCACGGAGAATGAGGACCTTTCCACTGAGAAGACTGGGCCTTTGTTTCAGCATCATGACCGTAAACCCAAGTTTCGTCACCGGTTACGATGGTTTTAAGAAACTCTGGGTCGGCATTGACTCGATCCAGGAGTTCCTGACTAATGTCCACACGTTTTTGTCTCTGTTCATCAGTCAGCACCCGCGGGACGAATTTTGATGCGACGCGCGTCATGCCCAAAATGTCTGTCAAAATTCTCCGACAGAATGCAAAACTAATGTTTACTTCCTCAGCTATCTCCCTAACAGTTGCATGGCGATTTTCCCGCACCAAGTCGTTCACCAATTTGACATGGTTAGGGTCTGTCGAAATGGAAGGCCGCCCCGTTCGCGAATCTTCATATGTCGAGGTTCTTCCCGATTTAAAACCACTGTACCACTCATAACACTGGGTTTGACTCAAAGCTTCATTGGCAAAGGCTTGCCGAATCATTCCAAATGTCTCCGTAGCACTTTTGCCAAGTTTGAAACAAAATGTCACGCACACACGCTGCGCCTCTAGCTCCTTCAATGCTGCCGTTGCATGCGGTGACGAACAGGCTAAGACATGTACCGCTGCTTCTGCGTAAAGATTCGACGTAAACAAACACAGTACATCTAGTTTTAGTCGTCAGATGTGTCGCTAGATGGCGGACTGTCTCGTGTCGATCCGTTGAATGGCTTGCGCAGAATAAAATCAGTCCGGTCTTTTTTGATCACACCTTGTATATCAAATAAATATGTGCTGTTTCTTTAATCGATCATGAAAATGAAACCACGCGATGGATGGAGCTGATTCGTTAACAGAAGTGAGACATGAGGCTCACTAAAAGCAAACCTTTTACAATACTACGACCGCCATCTCTTGGATTTTCTAGAGAATTTTTGGTCGACACACCTAATAGAACACTCACGTCAATTTAAGCATAATTTATAAAATTGTCCTCTTAGTATTCCCTCAAAATGTGGATTCTTTTTTATTGTCTCAAAGCCGCATGCTTTCATGAGAGAAAGAGTTTCTCTCTCACATGCTCAGGTCGCAAATCCTACGCTAAGAGTTGTAGTGGTCGAATAGCTGCTGATGGTAGGTATTTAAAACGAAATAAAAAAACTTTGGATTTTATTATTCATATAACTCCACATAAACCAAAGCAGCTGAGCACAATCAGCCTCTTTCGTTCAGAGTTGGAAGTGGAAATTCGGAATTAAACAATAATATTGGAGCTAAGTGTTTCACTATTCTAAAGTATGCAAATTTTGGAAGATTAACACAACTGTCGACAGTTCTCGTTATACAGTTGAAATATCACACGTTGCTAAATCTTTACCAATGAAACTATCATAATCCCATGTAAGTTCCTTTCGAAATTTCACAAGTTATACTGCGCAATAGTACAAGATTTATGATTTTGAGTATGATTTTTGATTTGCATGAAGTACCGATTTTTCGCATGGAGAGAAATCAGTACTTCATAATCTGTTAATAGTTACAGACAATCGTGAATCGCGCGTTGAAGAAGGATTTTCATGACATGGATTTATTTAAGCACCAGTTGGTTGATGGAAAATCTGTATCAGATGCCGTGTACAATGGGAAAGCTCGTTCCTCACTGCAGTTTATAATCCCGCGAAACAAGGAACAAGTGATATCGGAGTGAACTCATTTGCGCTCACATACACGATCATTTTAAATTACAACGTACAATTTTCTGAATTTCAAAATTACAAGTTTTTTTTTCACTGTGGCATTTCGAAGATATTATCTCCCATTTGTAAATCGTTCGCCAATATTCGCTGCCAATGAATATAATCAAAAAAACTTAATTTATGCGGAAGCCAGCGTTCAAATAAGCACGTAAATTTTGAAAATTGCCTTTTTATTTCGTAACTTTCAAACCCGCAGGTAAATTACAGGAAAATTATCAAAATTATCCCTGGCAATTTTCAGGTCGCGCATTTGTACCAGTGGGCAATCCGCCACCAGTGCTTCCACAGCCCTTTCTTCTGGCCTTGGAAGAAAAGAATACCCACACGAGCCATCCCCTGGAATACGCCGAGGCGATTAACACTCTGCTCTCCCAAACTTCTCTCTCCGTCTCACTTTTTCCAGCTCTCCCACTTCTGCTCCCTCCCGCACTAACTCGTGACGGGAGGAAGCCAACTCACCTGAGCGATCCTAACCCAAGGATCGGCTGCAAGTCACTTTCATTACGGAATAGGCCCTAACCATTTCCCACGGCGCAGGCTCCGTTCTGCATTCAGCGGTGGCGAGTATTTAAAAGTTATCTGGTTTGCATTTGTTTTACGAGGAAGGAAAGATAATATGGACTCTACTGAGCAAAAAAATCCCGTGGGACAAGTATGTAGACCTATTGCATACACTATCTCTCTAGTGAAGATGTATATTTTTACCTGTGCCATTCTCTAACAAGCTAATTCATAAATTAAAGGTATGTTTTCGACGGTCTCTGATAACTATTATCTATTGCGGATGGTATAAAATCCCTCGCACAGGGCCTGTCTCAAAAATAAGTAGATTGATATTTTGTCGCTAATTCAGATGGCTGGTGCGGGGTGATTTGTGATGGGAAAGGTGATGGGAGATCTTGGGGAAGCAACGCGACCCACGCCAGTTAATTGTGGGCATTTAAAGTGTGTGGATAGCTGCTAGACTGGACCCCTGTTCGATGGTCACCTCACCAGTTCACGATGCCACTTTCCATGGAGCAATGATATGCGATGAAATGGTGCATTAGGCTTGGAAAATTGAATTCGGTGACCATGACCCTGGTTAATGATGCTCATGGAGATGGTGAAAAGTTCCAAGTGACGGCTTTCTGTTTGCACAGGATGTTCTGGGAGGGGGAGTAACGAGGAGGTTGGCGATGAGTAATGCCCTGGACATTCTTCAACTACATGGAAACGTGCGAAAATTGTGAAACAATTGACCTCCAATCTAATTGACCCCCAAGTATCAGGATGTTAGCAAAATAGTTCAATATTCAGAAAACCACAGTGCAATGCATTCTTACAGAAGATTTAGCCATGAGGAAGGTGTGCCATGATGGTCCTCACGGTGTTGTTGGAAGACTGCTTGTGTGACAATCTTGCCTTGGACATCTTGGACCACGGTGAAAGTGACCCGAAATTTTTAGAATAGGTGGTTACTGGTGACGAGACATGGGCCTTTGGGTACGACCCAAGTACAACCCCTTTGGGGCCATTGGATTATGTCAAAGAGGCCGTGACGAGGTGCCTGAACGAGGGTCCTGTTGATGCCTTACAGGGAGCATACCACAACTGGTGGAGCCACTGGCATTGGTGTGTCGATACATAAGGGTGCTCTTATGAAGAATTTTGGCGATTTGCACTTTGATCTACGATGAATTTTCCCCCAAATTTATTATACTTATTTTTGGGACAGACCTTGTAATCTTCTTCCAGTAGGTTCCGCCATGAAATGGAAACATATTATAATTTTAACAGCATTATGCATTCAACTTTTAAAAATATTTACTTGCTTTTTCAATAAAAGTTTGAAAAAAATATTTTTGCCTTAATTTCCAATGATTTCAACTAATATTTTTATAGCTACATTACTCTTAATCAACAATATTTGATAAATTGTTTTCTGAAATTTACTTTGTGGAGGACATACAGGGTCCGTACAATAAGTATCGACACTGGTTCCAAAATTCAAAATTTATTTTATTTATCATTACAAATTGTTAATAATCTTCAAAATACATTAATCCTGCATCAATACATGCTTAGTTCGGTGCGTCGGCCACTCGTCAAAAGCCCGCTGGAATTTGGTTTCCGGAATACTGTTGAGAGCCTTTGTGGTCGCCGCTTGAACCGCCTCGATGGAGTCGAACCGATATCCTTTGGGCTCCTTTTGAGCTATTCGTTGAGGTAATGACTTTGTCGAGAAAATCTTCATATTACTGGATGCAGTCCAAAATTTCTTGCGAAATTTTCACCCGCGACAGTTTTTGTTCCTCGCTCAAGACTTTCGGCACCAGCTTCGAGCACACTTTCCTCATCGCAAGATCCTCTGTTATAATGGTATGGACGGTTCCGACTGAAAGGCCGGTCTCCTTGCAGATAAGGGCGATGGTTAAACGCCTGTCAGAGTCCAAAACTTTTTCCACTTTGGTCACCTGAGTATCGGTTCAAGCGGTCGTCGGGCGTCCGACGCGGTGCTCGTCTTCGACGAGCTCCCGGCCTTCCTTAAACATTTTGTGCCACTCAAGAACTCTCGTGTGGCTTAAGGAATCATCCCCATAAGCCTCTTTAATGAGTTCAAGGGTCTCCGACGCGGATTTTCCGAGTTGAACTCAAAACTTCACCGCGTAGCGTTGCTTGACGGTGCGCTCTATGCTGGCGCGACGACACTACAAACAATCACACGTCACAAAAATCAATCTCCTGTCTCAACGCATTCCCAGAGGCGTCTGAACTAAAGTGCGCCTAAGTGGTCGGGGACCCCTCTATCGAGTCGACCGGTCGGACCCCTATCCACCGCTCCGTTGAGGCTACTGCGAACCAGCCACGATACTTATTGTACAAACTCAATATCTTGACTGGAATGGGAGTTAATCCCACTCTTGGATAACAGAAAATCTGAAATTTTTGGTACGTGCTGGTCTATGCCCGATGTAACGTATGTAATCTGCGCATTTGTTATTTGACCATGCCCTACAGAGATTTTATCAAATATTTATGAAGGCTCATTTAAATATAAAGTAGCGGAAAGTGTGCAAGTATAATCTCCCGGTAGCAGCTTTTAGCCATTCAAGCTTCATTAAATGTCTTAAAATGCAAAAAATAATCATTGTGCCCATCGTGCCGAATTGCTTTACGCTGGAGTTAAATGCTCTCTTCTTTTGTGAAAACATGAAACACCAGGCAACAATAATTCACGCGAGGAAATAAAAAGTATATGAGTTTTTCACGTTTACCTGAGAACTCTCTGTGATTGTTTTAATTTGGTGTCGTGTTGATTTTATTTCATATAAAGCATACATGATAATGCCTCGATTAATTTTCAATAACTACCATCCCAAGATTACAAAAAATACGCGAGTATTTCACGGGTGTATTCCACATTTTCACTGTAAGAAAAGTATTCAAAATCTGATTTATCAATCAACTTGGAAATCCCGAAAACAATTATTAAAATTTTGAATTAACTGCACCTATTAAGAGGTCATAAATGGCACACACTAATACATATATAGATCTCGAGTCTTACTTGAAGAAGGCCTCGGAGAAGGCTGAAAGCTCGAACAATTTCCGTGTGAGTGTCCTTTTAAATGTTGCTATTCTATTTGTGTTCTATTGTGCCGTCCCAGTATTATATATATATTGTGACGTTGTGCTTGGCGCAGCGTCACTTGCCCAGTTCGAATACGCGCGCCCCTCTCGCGAGCCGTAGAACGGCGGGGCGCTATTTGTGGGCGCCGACAATGTATGTAAGAAAAAAAGCAGAGCGGAGCGCGCCGCGCGCGGAGAGTGCCGGCCAACACGTGGTAAGGAGAGTTCGTTGTGAGATGTCCGAGAGAGAAGGTCGTGTGCTATCATCGTCGAGTCACCGACAGCCTGCGAACACCGGGGGTGCGCGTGCCAGCAACCGACCTCGCCGTGTGGGCCCCCCGCAGGCCCCGACCGGAACATCGGGACCCAGCAGTCGACAGCGAGGCGGCCATCTTCGGCTGCCGCCGAGCGGCCACCCAACATCGTGGCCCAGCAGGCGTCGGCACCGCGCGTCATGTTTGCTTGGGAGCGCCCACACCTTTTCTTGTGATAATAAATAGTTCTTGTGAAGTTTACTCGTCGTAGTCCATTTTTATGCGCCTCCTAGCGTCCCTCGTGATTTCAGCTGAAGAGCCGCTGCCCACCCCGGGGCACATAAAAGGTAAGCGAGCCCTCCCCTGGGACGAGGAGTGTGATGGGCCAGGTGACAGCCAGCGGCGTGACTCTGCGGCTAGCCATGCGGCTAGCCTGGCGCCCTCAAAACAAGTAGAGTCGCGGCCTCCCTTGTCTCGCGGTATCGGGGAAAATTTATCTATAAATTAAATACCGCGTCACAAATGGCGCCCAACGTGGGGCAGCCTTTCTATTGTTGTGCGAGAAAAGTTACAATTATATTTCGAGAGTGCGCATGAGGCGCGAGTGTAAAATGGCGTCGCGTCGGCCTTGACGAGGCAACAATGGTGTGAAGGAGAGCGAGCGGAGTGATACCGGCATGGTGTGCATAGCGTGTGTGTGAGCGGGAACGATGCGTGATTAACATCGCGCGAGCGCCAGTTATTACGTACAGCTCTTTCGCGAGCGGTATACAATTTTTCTATTTGATTTATAAATTAGTCCTTTTTTTCTTTCGCTATACATTTTCATGAAATTAAAAAATTTAAAATTCTTTCGAGGGAAGCAGTAAATAAGAGATTATAATTTCTACTCAATCTTTTGTACTTGAATGTGGTTTGTGCGGTTGCTTTGAGTGGTTGCTTGGCGTTGAGGGTGGGATGAAAGCTGTGAACATTCCCGAGGCGACTTGTTTCCAGTTAAGTTGCGGAGGGACGATCGGTTTCTAAGATTAACTACTATTATTGGCGTGAGGGAAGCTCCGTGCGTGGCCACGTATCCCCAGAGTGGCAGAGGATCCTTTGAAAAGAGGAAGTGGAGTTTGTAATTTTTGAATTTTGAGGTTAGGTTATGCTTTTAATATAGAATTCTGATTTATTCTACCCTATTTGTTATAATAACTGTAGAACAGGGAAATATCTTTAGATTAGGATTAAATTTTTTCAGTAAGCGTATTTTAGGTTAGGTGGGGCAAATCCTTTAATTATTCAATAGGTTAAGAATTTTCTTCTTCCTAATTTTCAATGGAGGGTGACACTGGATTTTTGGCGAGATATCAGAGAGATATGAGGGCACTGCTACGGCATTCAGCGGTAAAGGCAGAATTTGAAATAATTAAGCAAATGAGTGAAGAAGAGGTGGAAAATGAGTTGTCAAGTAAAGGACACTCCTTGGTAGGGCCACTCTTAGTGCGCAAAGAGCGATTATTGCGGGCTAAGCTTCTTTTGGCACAACCACGGTTAGGGACACCATGGTCAAAGAATTGGACGAGGATGTGCAGCCTGACGATGTAACCCTCTCAGGAGCTTTATACGCCTTAAACTGGGACGAAGACCTAGATGCAGGGCGGAAAATGAAACGGGCATGCAGTAAGGGGCATAAAAAGAAGCACATCGAGACGGAGAAAGTTGCCGCAAGCGACGGAGAAATTAATGAGGAACTGAACCCCATTCGGACC
This sequence comes from Hetaerina americana, assembly GCF_022747635.1. Lineage (NCBI taxonomy): Eukaryota > Metazoa > Arthropoda > Insecta > Odonata > Calopterygidae > Hetaerina > Hetaerina americana. The sequence goes on from NW_027286763.1 coordinate 17,657,244, forward strand.
ATTACAGCAAACGCAGCGGGAGGCCCTCAGCCCAAACTGCCGCTGATGGACTCATATGATTTTCCGCCGCTGGGGGAAAGGAAAGAAGCGTCAGATTTGACCAGAGAAAAGGAAAAACTGCGCATTCTGCCTTCGGAAGCGAAATCAAATCAGAAAGAGATACCAGTACAGAGCGACCGCAACTCTGAGGAAATAAAGGAGTTGCGGAGTCAATTGCAACAGCAGAACGAGATGATCAACAACCTAACGGATGGAATTAGCCGAATTTTACAAAAATTGGGCAGTGAGAAGAACGATAAGGAAGTGAACTTGAGAAAGGGTTCCAAGAAAAAGTATCGGAGGAAAATAAAATCCACTTCGTCATCTTCTTCAGAGTCGGAGGTAACGAGCGGGTCGTTATCTACTGACAGCAGTGATGACTCGGACGATGCATCAGGGGACGATGGACATAGACAGAGCATCAGCTATGAGTTAGGAAGGGCCATAACGAGACCTACGTGGTCTAGGCCTTCACAGGCGAGAGACCAGGGACCGGGCTTTGACGGAGCTTGTTATTCCTGCGGAGAGTCGGGACATAGGGCAAATGCGTGCCCGAGAGTCCAGTGTTTCAGCTGTGGCGCAAGAGGGCATATCAGTGTCAATTGCCCCAGTCGACCTGGAAGGACACAAGAAAAGTGCCAACTTTGCGGCAAGGTCGGCTTATTGGCAATTAATTGCCCTAATTGCAAACACCTGTTTACTCGGCAGGAAAACGGACAAGCGGGGAGTCGCCTAGCCCAAGCGGCTTCCCCGCAAACCAATCCGTCGAACACGAAACGGCTGAATTAGATCTAGATAATCGTAGGAATAAGTCGATTAAGTTAGGAAATGGTGATTCGATTTTGGAAAAGCCGAGTTGGACAGCCAAATTCTGCGAACCAAATTCGATCAAGGAAGATGTAAATAGTGGAGTAAAGGATTGTATAGAGAAAGGAAGGGAGATAAACTCAGATGGGCCAGATGAAACATCTGCTCCTAGGTCGAGTTGGACAGCCAACATCCACCACCCATCTGAGGCGTTGGCAAAGATCAAGGATGAAGAAATCTACAGATCGAGGTGGACAGCCAACCTCTATCGATCTGGCCAATGCAATGGAGCTATCAGGAAAAGCTCTCCAGCTGAGCAGTCGAGACGGACGGCCGACCTCCACTGCAAAGCTGATATTTGCTGTCCAGCCGTTGATTTCGCCGAGCCGAGCGGGTCAGCCCGTCTCCGCCCACCAAATCAACCGCATATGGGGCAGAAGGCGCATTGGTCAACGGAGTCAGCTCCGCTCTGCCAATCCGTTAGGTCAGAAGAAAGCGAAAGGGTCAAGTCTTTGGTAGGATCGAACAGGCCAGCCTGTCTCCAGCCGCCAAAGCAAGCAGAGAGTGAGAGAATGAGTGAGAGGCCTCAGAGCATCTCGTCGGTGCCACAAAGCCCGCCGAGACATGCGTGGAATGTAGATTCTGCCCAGTCGCTTCACGCGGGCCGGAAATCAGAACAGGAGAGCCATTATAAGAAATTGCCTCAAGTACTGTTCACTCTGGATCGGTTGTGTTCCAACAAAGGGACGGGCAGGAATGAGTCGAGTGAGAGTGTGACATACCCTGTAACCATTGAGGACAAACCTGATAGGCTGTGTCCGGTTCAGGGAGGGGGAGTCGGCGTGGAGTCCACGCCTAGAGTGAGTTTAGCGAGTGTGACGGCAGAGAATAGAGACCAAGTCTCAGTCCTGATCGGGGGAAAAGAGTACATTGCGCTCTATGACCCCGGGGCTCAAGTGACCATAGTAGGTCTCGAGGTGGTGCATCGTCGAAGTAAAATCCATGATTTGCCTGATGCACTATCTTGTATGTACGAGCAACTTTCTGGCGAAGAGAAGATCGCTGAAATTACGGAAGTAAAGGATGAGGACTACCAACGCAGAGTCGAGGAAGTCAGCAAATATCCGGAGAGGTATAAAAATTGGAAGGTCGAAGCGGGCCACTTGTATCGTTACAAGTACGATGAGCTGCTCGATCCAATCGCTGATTGTGAAGAGGGCTGGAAACTCGTGCTTCCAAAAGAATGTCGAGAGCGGGTCATTAGGGATGCCCATTGTGCACCTTCATCGGGCCACCTCGGAGTGGAAAAGACATTCGATCGAGTCGTACGAGATTACTATTGGAGAGGGGCCTATCACGACATTCACAACTTTGTGAGGCAATGTCAGGACTGTCAACAGTTCAAAACGTCGCAGCAAGCGCCTCAGGGACTATTGGGTAAAAGAACGGTAGAGAGACCATGGAGCGTCGTAGCAGCAGATCTCATGGAGTTTCCGCTTAGCAAAGCCAAGAACAAGTACTTAATAGTCTTTCAGGACTTATTTTCAAGATGGGTGGAGCTAAAGTCGGTCAGAGCTGCTACAGGGGCCAACGTGGTTAAAGCACTTGAGGAGCTTGTCCTATTTCGCTGGGGAACGCCGGAGTATCTCTTGACAGATAATGGAAAAGAGTTTGATAACAAATGCGTAAGAGAAGCATTGGCAGAGTATGGAATAACGCATACAACAACGCCTCCATACCATGCTCAGGCAAACCCAGTGGAAAGATCCAATCGAACGCTGAAGACGGCCATCGCGATGTTTGTAGAAAAAGACCATAGAGACTGGGATCAGCATTTACACGAACTAAGGCATGCAGTCAACACCGCGAAGCAGGCCTCGACTAAGATCTCGCCAGCCTACTTGAACTTCGGAAGGCATCCACTGCCAGTGAAGAGTTTGCGGCGCGAGCTTGAGAAGGGGGAAGGCATAGAGAGCAGATTGGATCCACAAGCGTGGAAAAAGAGGGCCGATAGGTTAGGCTTATTACGAGATCTAGTAGCCGAGAACATAGAGAAAGCTCAGGAAAAACAGGCGCGAGCGTATAATAAGGGTAGAAGAAACATCGAATTTAATGTAGGAGACCTGGTAATGCGTAGGACCCACCATCTGTCCAGTGGGATTGATAGGTTTTCAGCCAAGCTAGCCCCTAAATTTGAAGGACCAATCGCGATACTAAAAAAACTGTCTCCAACAGTCTATATAGTAGAAACGCGTTCCAATAAGCAAAACGCGAAAGTAGATATTGGTGACTTGAAAAGATATATAGCACCAAGATCCACTCGTCAAAGTGGTGAGTCCTCCGAGCGCCAAGCCCACGGAGCACACTCTCAAAAAAATTCCTTATGAATTTTGGTATTATGTAATAGGTCAGCATTGTGTGTTTGCCTCATGTTATCTTGTCTGTGTGTCAAAGTGAGCGATTTATTTTTCAATGATGTGAAAATCTCTGTCGGACATTATTGTTGTTATGGCACATAGCCCTTGAATTGTGGTGAATGAAAGTTTGCAAACGAGGTGTGATGTGTTTGAGCTGAGGACGTACTGCCTTTTATGGAGTGAATTATCTGAGCGAGTGATGCTTTTGTTGAAATTTTGTGAGAAATTCCCTTGGAATGTATGAAAGATTCATGCCAAAAGTTTGTTCATACCAAATGTATTACTTGATGTTCATAGAGAATGTGGTTAAAATTAGAAAAAGTTGTGCTATCCATTTTCTATCCAATAGCTGAAGACAGAATCTCAAAACTGAGTGAACTACTGGTAGAAATCTGTGAAATTGTTGTTATTATATTGTGTTCATAGGTTTCAGTTGCAGGCTCGTTTGTAAGCGGTCCACTCGGACGAGTGTCCGGCTTAGGGAGGGGGTATGTGACGTTGTGCTTGGCGCAGCGTCACTTGCCCAGTTCGAATACGCGCGCCCCTCTCGCGAGCCGTAGAACGGCGGGGCGCTATTTGTGGGCGCCGACAATGTATGTAAGAAAAAAAGCAGAGCGGAGCGCGCCGCGCGCGGAGAGTGCCGGCCAACACGTGGTAAGGAGAGTTCGTTGTGAGATGTCCGAGAGAGAAGGTCGTGTGCTATCATCGTCGAGTCACCGACAGCCTGCGAACACCGGGGGTGCGCGTGCCAGCAACCGACCTCGCCGTGTGGGCCCCCCGCAGGCCCCGACCGGAACATCGGGACCCAGCAGTCGACAGCGAGGCGGCCATCTTCGGCTGCCGCCGAGCGGCCACCCAACATCGTGGCCCAGCAGGCGTCGGCACCGCGCGTCATGTTTGCTTGGGAGCGCCCACACCTTTTCTTGTGATAATAAATAGTTCTTGTGAAGTTTACTCGTCGTAGTCCATTTTTATGCGCCTCCTAGCGTCCCTCGTGATTTCAGCTGAAGAGCCGCTGCCCACCCCGGGGCACATAAAAGGTAAGCGAGCCCTCCCCTGGGACGAGGAGTGTGATGGGCCAGGTGACAGCCAGCGGCGTGACTCTGCGGCTAGCCATGCGGCTAGCCTGGCGCCCTCAAAACAAGTAGAGTCGCGGCCTCCCTTGTCTCGCGGTATCGGGGAAAATTTATCTATAAATTAAATACCGCGTCACAATATATATATATATATATATATATATATATATATATATATATATATATATATATATATATATATATATTACACCCGCAAGCCAACGCAAGGCCGCGTTGCGTAAGGGGTTAAGCTGTCATTTTTAAAAAATCAGTAAAGATGTTCTGATATTAGGAAAATAAATTCTTTAAAGACACTTTAAATCACTGGAAATCTAGTCCGGAGATTTCCACTTCATTCAGCAATTTAAGGGAATCTGTGAGTGAAATCTCATGTATTTTCCTCAATGTGGCATAGTCACTACAAAGGTCGCAGTAATCACCTCTACAGTTGGTTTGAAGGACACCTCGCACCAAGCCTTAAGGCATGTGATGTTATTTGCACTTTGGCATGGCATTAAAGGGGGGGCAGACCCTTTCCCTAGGGAACCATTCGGTGTTCCATGAATATCCGTTTTCTAATCTGTGTTCATGTATTATATTTGTTCATACAGTACATTTGGTGAAAGATGTACATAGTTTATAAAAAAGTATCAGGAAAATTTTCGGAAAAATAGATTTATTTCAGATACGAGTTGCGACAGTGGCTCAAAATTCTTCAGAGTTCGTCCCTTGAGCGTCGACACACTTTTGCCCGTCGACACACTTTGATGGCACTAAGGGTTCCATGGTAGTTTCCTTAGAGGGAGGATTTCACTTTTGAGAATATAAAATAGTCTGCTGGTGACAATTCCGGGCTATGAGGAGGTTGGGGGATCGTCGCGATGTCGTTGTAGAAGGTCTTCACAAGCAGACACTCGACACTGCTCTTGGTCGTTCATCCAAACACTTTCGGGAAGAGTTAAGCGCAGATCTTTCACATCATCACATTTTCAGTGATAATGGTGCAAACCGTCACCTTATCGATGCCAATACGATCTGCGATCATGCGCACATTTAACCGACGGTCCGAATGCAACAATTCACGCACCCGCAAGGAAAAAATTGCTACCGTTACTTTTTATACAAACCATGTATCTCTATGGACTGCCATCAAAGAAAAAGATATCTATTTATTATTTTCTGAAGAAATAAATAACTTATGAGAATTTTGAAAGTGGAAACATATCTCTGAAACATAGTATTTTAACTAACTTTTTAATTTATTACACTCGTATACTTGCATAGCCCGATAATTTCTCTATGGACTACAACCTTGACGTGTAAGAAAGGGATTTCGTTGTTCTAATGACCCCTATAGCTACGATGATGGGAGAATATGATAATTGCTCCTACCCCGGCGATTCGATGTACATGCATTCAAAGGCATGAAGTAAATAGATTGAAATGTTTTAGATACATCTCAAAGGCGGTGACCCTACCCTCTTCGCACGCCTCCCCCCCTCTCCTCCGACCTCCACTTATAGTGGCATCTAAAAAGGGCCTACTTAAAGCCAGATAAAACCAATCAGCCGCTCTGACACTATCAACACATCACTCGGAGATTATTGCCGGGTTTATACTCCGTGCAAATATTGACCATTCGAGCATAATCATTGATTCGACACTGCACAGCGGCGGCGTGTGATAACGAGAGAGGGGGGAGGGGCGAGGAAAATTTCGATCGGTGATGAAATTCCAGGCGCTTCGATCAGACTCGCTCTCTCTCACTCGGGGGGGTCCAGCGTTCGCACTCCAGGGAGAGAGAGGGGGGAAGGTAGCACCCTTATCGGTCCCTTCCATCTAATCTTCGGAGTGGTAGGCCCTGTCCCCTCCCCACCAGCGGACGCCGAAAGGGCCCGCGGACAAATCGGCCGACTTGTCACACCGAAACACACATTTATACACGCGGTGCAACCGCGCACAGGTGCACCGCGCGCCTGATTCGGACTGTGCACACGATCACATTAGAATTTCTTAATTGCTCACCACCACCCCACTCCCTCACTCTCTCTTGCCATCGTCCCCCGAGCGATATACTTTAAATCTTGCCTTGCGCTCTCTCGCTGTTTGCCGAAGACGCGCGTGTGCTCCGAGATAAGCTTAAAAGACTTCTTTCTCGACACAACCCACCCCCTCTACCCCCTCCTCTTCTCACCTCACTCCAAAACTTCCATTTCAGATCGCCTCCCAGGAGATAGCGATAGATATATGGCGATGGATAAAAGAAAGAGAAAATGGAAGCTGGGAGGAGGAGGGATGTAGACAGCTCGTAGGAAGGAAGAGATAAGGTGACGAAAGGGAGAGGTGAAAAGGAAGGCAAGGATGTCTGGTCCCGGGGGAGGGGGGTGAGGGTGGATGGGGAGGGGAGGCATAGGAAGGAGAGACGGTCTCGGGATGGTGTCGTAATTGTGTAACGCGGGGACGCAATCAAACGGTATCAAGGTCCGAATGGCTACGATTACGCAGGCGGCCGACTAAACATAGAACACAGCGCGCGCTCTCGCTCCTTCAATCTGCATTAGTCACTGCGGGGAGGGGAAAAGAGGGGGGGGGAAGAAAGGGGATGACGTCCCCTCGAGGTCCCGCTCTTCCTACGGGACGCGTGCACAGTTTCATGAGCCCCACGGCGTTGTTCTTGTAGCCCTTCACAAGCCTCCAGCTCGTGTGGGCTGTGTAAATGTTATCAAATGAGAAAGGGATGCAGTTGAAACCTTCTATAGGTATGCTTTGAATGAATTAAATTAAATATGATTTAGTTAAATATGATTGATGAAAATAATGAAATAAATTTAAATGATATTCGTTTAAATGAATGCATATCTGCACTAAACACAGAAGAAATGTTTGCGATTAGTCTCTCTAGTTATACTTTGAATATTTAAATGCCGCTCGTTTAACCGGATTTATACGCCCTTAACTACGAATAGAAAGATTAAAACGTAGTTGAATAATTGAAAAGTTAAAACTATTACATTTAATCGGACTAATTGGAGAGAAGAGATATTATTTTCACCTAAACTTAAATAAATGAAATTTTGAAATCGGTATATTAAATAAATAAGGTCAATGTTATAACGAACTGGCTACTTATTATAAATTGCAATAAACACCCATTCGCGTATCCACGCATTAAAATTTAGTAGTTTACCAGTTGAGGTCGTTTTGGATGGACGCAAGCCTGAACACCGCTCCATTTTCAAGCTTCGTCTATCAAGACACATATTGATACCCTACACTTCACTAAACTGTTCTTCAATTCCGTATATATTGCACCTCCCTTCAATCTTTCTAACATCCCTATCCTATTCTTGCCCCTTCCTCGTTTGTCTAACATTTTCTCCTCTATCGTAATCTTCAACATCCCATAGCCAATTAAAACGTTCTGCAGCCATATTTCCTGCCTCCTTATGCTTTTTCCCATCAATCCCCTCTCTTCGCCCGCCATACCTAGCACTCCCTCGCTTGTTTTCTTTTCTGTCAACTTAACCTTCTCCATTCTTCTCCATACCCACATTTCAAAAGCCTCCAATCTAAATCTATCATCCTGCTTCAATGATCATGTTTCCTCGCCGTATAAAACCACGGTCCATTCAAAGTTTAAAACGAGCAGCCTCTTAACATTCTTATTCAAACTCTCTCTCATCAATTCTCACCTCTTTGTGAAAACGTCTTTAACGATTCTTCGTCCTATGTTCCTACCACTTCGACCATTTTGGTCCAAAACACTTCCGAGATGAATTAACTCTTCCACCAGCTCTAGGCTAAGAAATCCTATTTTTATATCAAACTTAGGTTTTCTCTTTCTCGATAATAGTATGCCTTTACTTTTGTTTACAGCTATCCTCATTGTAAATCTAGCACGCTGACTTATTAAGGAACTCAGAAATTCATATAACACCTTGGCTGACTGGAAAAACTAATGCTTGATCGTCCGTGAACAAAACTGATTTTATTAATTTTCCACAGACTTTCATTCCTATCTCCAGTTTTTCCTATGCCTCTAAATCAATTTCTCTGCACATACGTTGAAAAGCACTGGTGAAAATACCTTAGCCCTTAGATAATAGATCATCCCCTAAGTAATAATTTGCCCTGCTCTCCATCCTTTTGCTGATTATCCTGAGGACCACTTTAGCTGCGTGCGATTTCATTCTTATTGCTCGGTAACCCTCTCGTAAGCCTTTAACCTTTCTGGAATAGCAACTTATATTGATCAGAGGATATTTCCAGTCAAATTCCTTAGCCATGGACATCTGTAACTACAAATTACTCTACATTAACTCTTCCTTCCACATTTTTCAGGCCATTAATTAGTTCGGCGGGAATGTCTCGTAGATATTCTCAAAGACTTAATTGATATCAATTGACTTAATGCTTTTTCTATCTCGCTAGTATGTACAAATCGAATCGAAACCTGTCTACGTCAAATTCTCTTCCAGTATCTATACTTGCTGGCTTAATATCCTTACCATATACCAACCTTTATGTAATCTTTCCAACTCTTATAAAATAGATACAGTAATAGGCATGGAAGCAGGATACAGGCGTACATTGGAGGCTTTTCAAATGTGAGTGCGGAGAAAGATGGAGGAGGTGAAGTGGACAGAAAGGAAAACAAAAATGGAGGGGTAGGTATGGAGGACGAGGAGAGGGGATACTTGGGAAAAATCATATGGAGGCAGGAAATATGGCTACAGAGCGTTTTGATTGGCTATGGGATGTTGAAAAATTCGAAAGAGCGCTATCGAAGAAAAATGGGAATGCATCAAAAAGGGATATCGAAAGTGGCAACAGAGACTATAGGAACCGTTACTGGGAAACGAACGAGGAAACCATGGATCACGGATGAGATTATTACAAAGATAGAGGAGAGAAGAAATTGGAAGACTGAAAACACAGAGTTAGGCAAAATGAAGTACAAAGAGTTGAATAATAAATTGAGACGGGCAACAAACAAAGCAAACGTAGCATGGTGGAAGACGCAGTGCGAGGATATGAAAAGTTTGCAGAGGATGGGTGAAATTGATGCGCTGTACAGCAAAGTTAAATCACTATCGGGAAGTAAGAAAGGAAGATATGTGTCAACAGTTAGACATAAGTTGGATAAGATGATAGTTGAAATAGGAAAGATCTAAGAAATATGGAAGGAATACGAATAGATACATAGAAGAACTGAATGGTAAAGAACTTAGGCCGACAAGCTTAGGCATACCTGTAGCAAGGGAATATGACGTAGATGAAGATAGCTTAGGTCCAGGCATACTCGACAGTAAGGTAGAAATTAAATTTAGGGAGATGAAATCAAAAAAGGCCGTGGGGGCAGAAAATATTACTGTAGAACTAGTAAAAGGTTTAGGGAAATGTGGGAGAAAGAGGCTATGTGGGCTGATTCGTAGTATTTATGAGGAAGGAATCCGGCCGGAAGACTTTGTGAGATCAGTTTTAGTTCCTATTCCGAAAAAGGTAAAGGCTACATCTGTGAGGACTACAGGACGATAATGTTGATATCCCACGCAGCTAAAGTTGTTCTCAGGATCATGAGCAAAAGGATAGGGAGTAGAGCAAATGGTTACTTAGGGGATGATCAGTTTGGGTTTAGGAAGGGGAAAGGCACGCGTGATGCCATTGTAGTAATGAGATGACTAATCGAGATGAATATAGAATGCAATCAGGAGGTATTTGCCTGTTTCGTAGGTCAAAGTAATGGGGACGTAAGGAGAAGAATTTCCCTTGGGGAAGAGGCTCTCACAAGATGATTTGAGTTGATGACAGAGACGTTGAGTGAGGATGTTAAAAAAAGACTCGTCAAAACTTTGATATGGAGCGTAGTTATGAACGACGTGAAAATATGGTCACTGAAGCAGGAGGGTAGACGTAGATTGGAGGCTTTCGAAATGTCGGCGTGGAGAATGATGGAGAAGATAAAATGGATGGAAATGAAAACAAACGAAGAAGTGCCGGGTGTGGTGGGCGAGGAGAGGGGATTGTTGGGAGATATCATAAGGAGGCAGGAAAAATAGATGAAAAGTATATTGATCGGCAGTGGGATGTTGAAGTCTGTAACAGAGGGGAGGATGCTAGGCAAACGAGGAAAGGGCAGGAACAGAATAAGGATGTTGGATGGGATGAAGGGAGGTAAACAGAGTAAGATACTGAAGTAAGTAAACAGAGATGAAGAAGTACTTGATGTAGAGTAGGTTGCTGGATTGTGTTTTGTTAGGAGATGGTCATTTGGTAGTTGTATCCATCCAAAACCTACCTTAACTGGTTGATTACCTTAAAATAATTATATATATATATATATTCAAACACAAAGTCCCGCCAAACGGCGAATGGAAAGATCCGGTGTTCGACTCCCGGTCAAGGAAATATTTTTACTCTTGTGATCCGTTCGATTCCGCCTTCCCCACCTCCATTGTGTTCGTCCTTTATGTGTGTTCCTATCCCTTTTCCTTATATCTGTTTCTATATAAATGAGTATATATATATATATATATATATATATATATATATATATACTATATATATATATATCTTTTCTGGGTCCGCTACATAGACGATATTTTTATTCTCTGGACATGGCTCTGATTCTCTCTTTCACTGTTAAATTCACCTCTTCCATTTCAGACCCAACCATCACCTTTCTTGACACAGACATCTCACTTCAAAACAACAAATTCACTACTTCAGTACACATCAAAGCCACTAACCATCAGCAATACCTACACCACACTAGCTGTCATCCTCAACACACGAAACGCTCGATTCCTAACTCTCTCTCTATCCGCGGACACCGAATTTGCAACACCACAGCCACTCTCAACAAATACCTTGACAATCTACATCTTGCACTCCTCAAACGCGGTTACCCAGAAAAGTTACTACAAAATAAAATCCACCGTTCCACCCGACCACAAACACCACACAATAACTAGCCCACATCTGACGCAGGACTCAACCTTTGCACCACCTATTTCCCCGGATCACACAGACTGAAAACCCTCCTTAAAGAACTGTTTCCAATTTTACATGACAATAACGCGACCTCATCCTTACTACCCCAATGCCCATCTATCGCATACAGACGACCCGCCAATCTCAAAAACCTTCTGAGATCCACCAACCCTTTGGCGCCCCCCCGTGACAAATTTCCCAATATTTCCCCAACTCGCAACCGCCCCCGATGTAAAACCTGTCCTCTTATTATGCCTACTCCCCTCTCCCTACGTCCCCTCATTGCCCCCTCACCTCGTTTCCACGCTAATTGTCTCTCAAAAAATATTATTTATCTCTTATCATGCAAACATTGCACTTCCTTTTACATGGGCGAATGCATTACCCCCTTATCCATCCTAATGAATAATCACCGGTACTCCTGCAATTCTGCCTCACTCTCTTCTCTTCCTATCCCTTCACACGCCAATTCCCACAACCTTTCATTCAACCAGTGTTTTGCTCTCAGCATCCTAGAATCCATATCTGATTCAGCCACCAATATAGAGGTGAGAACTCGTGAATCCGCCTACATATTAGCTTTCCGTTCTTTCAAAATTCCCACCCTTAACCGCCATATTTAATTTCCTTCCCAGCATTCCCTCCACACCTCCCCTCCCCGCCCATACCTCTTTCCCCTCTCCACAGCAACAGCATATTTTCAGTCTCTCTTGAAGAAGGCCTCTGAGAGGGCCGAAAGCTCGAACAATTTACCGTGTGAGTGTCCTTTTAAATGTTGCTATTCTATTGTATTTGTGTTATATTGTGTCAGCCCATTATTGTGCCGCTCGTGTGAGTTTTTCCGTACAGTCGTTATATATATATATATATATATATATATATATATATATATATATATATATATATATATATATAGGCTGTATATATGCTCCCAGTATTTTCGATATTGTGATCGCGATGGCGAAAATTATGCCTGAACTCCTGAACTCTAATGCTTTAGGGGTTTGTTGATGCGTCTTTCAGTTTAAAGTTAAGGAAATATTTTGGCCATCATCTGCAAAATAATCGTTAGTTATATAAAAAACCATTGCCACATTAATCAACCTAAAGGTCGGTTTGGTAGATGATTGTAGGTAGAGTTCACCCAGCACTAAGGCCTACGGAGTGTGAAATTCACACATCAGTGTAGTGGGGCCAGATCCTTTCCCTGTGATTGGTTATAGATTCCCAGAAAAATCTGGTACCCGAAAAATCACCAAGGTTGTTAGGAGCTGCAGTTGCCCAGAGGCGCCTGCCCTAAAATCGAACCCGGGCCCTCTGGTCAGCAGTCCAACGCTCTACCCCTGGACTGCCGCGAACCATCATTAATCGTGTATCATACGGAAATAAAATAATTTGCATATTTCAAGGAATAAATTTCGCCACGTTAGTCCAATGCATTTTTACCTCATTTTCATAAACGAAAGAATTCCTTTCTTCCCGATCATTGAAAACTAGATCCGAAAAGATAGATCCTGCGAGACCCAACTTGCGCTTATTGTTTATGATATTCTTACTTCGGGAGAGAGCAATGTTCCAGTGGACGCGGTTTTTTTAGATTTCAAGAAAGCCTTCGACAAAGTACCTCATAGTAAACTGCTCTCAAAGCTAGAAGCATGTGGCATAGATAAAAACATCCGGGGTTAGATTAAAGGCTTTTTGAATGTTCGGATACAGAGAGTAGTGATAGATAGAGTTAGCTCAAATGTGGTAGAAGTTACTTCAGGTGTTCCTCAGGAAAGTGTTATCGGACCTCTTTTATTCCTACATTAGGTTAGGGACATTGACTCCGTAGTCACTAGTAAGATACGTTTATTTGCCGACAATGCAGTGGTTTACCGTGATATCCGTGATCCTGAGGATAGAGCAGCTTTATCAGACGACCTTAATGCTATTCTACGCTGGGGTGACACTTGGCAATTAGAATTAAACTTTAAAAAAGTGCGTTGTCACAAATGTTTGGATAAAGAGCAATTCCCACCCGAACGCTTACTGCAATGGGAACACCGAAATGAAATGTGTGGACTCGGTTAAATACCCAGGCGTTACCCTCACTCACGATCTATCCTGGGTGAAACGCATACGGGGAATATATGGATAAGCTAACAAAAACTTTGGATTTTTCAGAAGAGTACTTGGAAAATGTGATGCAAAAGTCCAAGAGAATGTTATCTGTCGCTGGTTAAGCCTCATTTAGAGTATGCTGCAGGTATATGGGATCCTCATGAAGTTGGATTAATTGCCGAATTGGATCGCGAGCTAGGAGGAGCTAGATTTGTAAAATGTTGTGATAAACATAGTGGCGTATCCAATATATTAGAGCAACTAGGCTGGGAACCACTCACGGAGCGAAGGTTAAATTACAGATTGAAGCTCATGCATAAATTGGAAGGATGCCTCTTCAACAGTGATGTTGAAAATGCATTATAACCCTCATCGTACTACGGTGGGAGATATCATGTTAATAAAATTAGAGAGATTAAGTGTATAACAAATTGATCTAAGATATCATTTTTTTCCACGAACGATAGGGGGTCATAATAACACTGCCCGACCGAGGTAGGGTCATGTTCGGGTAAAAATTAATATGGTGTGTATTAACCCTCTGTCATACACCCTAGCGGTGGCTTGCCGGATGCATAAATGAATTTAAAAAATAAATTAAAACCTTCTTCAAAGGGTGACTAGAGTGTCAGAACACGCCTTCACTCTTATCGTATTTTATTTATCATCTTTCAGCGGGATGAGGAAGATCTTTTGTGAATTTTGGAAATGATATTTCAATTTTATTTTTATATGTACAACGCCAGGGAAAAGGGTATCCGCTGGTTGCACATTAAACCCCAAGACAAGGACAAAAAGGCACGCACGCACGCCTTCAAAAATCAAAATCATCTAAGATGCCTGATGACGTGGCATTAACGATGCTTTGAGCATTTAGAGAACCGTGTGATCATTGATTACATTAAAAATTAGCTTGTTCAGCAAATTATAACGTAGAGATGAGGGAGATGGTTTCGGGAGCTGGGACGCCTCTCCGTTAAGGATGGTCGATCTATTGAATCGACTAGAGGGAAGGGAGGCCAGGAGAGGGAAGGGCAACAGCCAGGCAGGGAAAAATCCTTCACCCTGGCGACGGACGGCGAGCTGCGTCCGGGATACCCCTCCCGCTAAAAAACAATTCCCAACTCTCGCTCCGGTTTTGCAAGAACCGGCGGACGACGTTCCCATCTCTACCCGCGGCGAGGGGACGACAGACACGGGGGCGGGAATCTGGTGGAATGACACCTCGGAAGGAAGAATGAAAAGTTTGCCATTCATAAAGCAACTTCCCCTTGATAGCAACTAGTTTCGCCACACTGCATCAACCATAAGATGCCTTGTGGTGATTCACCTGAAAATTAATTAAAGTATAATAAAGTGAAGAGTTACCTGTTCAAATAATCCCCTTTCCCCCGTGAACATCTAGGTTTCATTTCTCCAGCTGTACTTGATACCTGCTTACAAATCACATTTCTGTATCTAGAAGCGGTCCCGTATTGGCTTCGAAACCGCAACCTTTTTCCACTCGCGACCTGGACATTACAAACGACAATCACACAAGTTGACAAGGAAGGAGTATGAGCAGGCTGTAAAAAATCATGAGTGAGGGAAAGGAACTGAGTGCTATCGAGGAAAATTCGGACTATATCTATAAAGGGATATCCAAAGCCGCAAAAGAAACTGTAGGAACTGTTAATAGGAAAAGGAAAGGAAACCATGGATCACAGATGAGATGAGTGGAAAGTAAGATGAGAGAAGGAAGTGGAAGAAGGTAAACACAAGAGTTAGGCAGAAGGAAATGCAAAGAGTTCAATAATCAATTGAGGCAGGTAAAGAATTGAGCAAAAGAAGTGTGGTGGAAGACGCAGTGCGAGGATATGAAAAGTTTGCAGAAGAAGGATAATATTGGTGCGCGATACAAGAAAGTTAAAGCATTATCAGGAAGTAAAAAAGGATTGTGTTAAAAATCAGCGATAAGTAGGAAAAAATATTATTTGACCCAGGAAATATCCAAGAGAAATGGAAGGAATGTGTCGAGGAACTGTAGAGTAAAGACATTATACCAGCAAATTTAAGCACTGAAATAGAATGCGGTGTGGATAAGGGTCCAGGCTTACTCGATGGGGAGTTAGTAAGAGTATTTAGGGAGATGAAATTAAATTAAGCCGTGTGGGTAAACAAAATTCCTGCGGAACTACTTAAAGGCTCAGGGAAATGTGGTAGAAAGTTTTTATTGACTTATTCGTAGCATTTATAAGAAAGGAATCCAGCCGGAACACTTTGCGAGATCAGTTTTAGTTCATATTCCAAATATTTCCTAGAAAGTTCATTTACTTCATGTCCGGACTACAAAAAAAACAAGTTTGATTTTGCACGCAGCTAAAGTGGTTCTCGGGATCATTAACAACATTATGGAGAGAAGGGCAATGATTACTTAGGAGTTGATCAGTTTGAATGCATAAGGGGGAGAGTCACTCGTGATGCAATTTAAGTAATAGAGAGGAATATACATATATAATACAATCTCCTTGTAGAACACAAACAGGACGTACTAGCCTGTTTCACAGATATCGAAAGGGCGTTTGATAGAGTTGATAGGAAAAACTAATAAATATATTGCAGATATTGGAATAGATTGGATGGATAGGAGGCTAATCCGCAACCTGTAGATGTTTTAGACTGCTCAGGTGAGAGTGGGGGATGAAGGGTATGAATAGGCAGAGTTAGGAAGAGTAGTAAGACAGGGTTGTCCATTAAAACCCTTGTTGTTTAAGGTATGTGTGGAGGAAATGGTTAAAGGGGCATGGGAAGAACTGGAGATAACGAACGAACGGAACGAAAGCCGGCAGGGAATTCCTAAAATCAGTTAGGTTTGCTGTTGGCCAAGCTTTAGATTTTCTGTCAGCCAAGGGATTGTAAGCATTGCTGAGTGAATTGGAAATTCAATGCGATAGATATGGAGTGAGAATAAATATAAATTAAAAAGATTATGCCTTTTTCTAGAAAGATAAAGGCTAAATTAAACGTTAAAAGAGTAGAGAAAAAAATATATCAGGTGGAACAGTTAAATATCTCGAAAGTGTTTTGAACCAACATTGTCGAAGTAGTAGGGACATAAGGAGAGGAATCACGTTAAGACTGTGACTAGAGAATATTTCCTGCTCATGAAACACTGTCTTGATGAACAACGGTTTGAAGATGACGACGAACGCAGCATCGCTGTTGTCAACTGATTCACTTCTCGGGCAGCGAACTTGTCGGGCGCCGAGGGA
Source organism: Hetaerina americana (assembly GCF_022747635.1). Classification (NCBI taxonomy): domain Eukaryota; kingdom Metazoa; phylum Arthropoda; class Insecta; order Odonata; family Calopterygidae; genus Hetaerina; species Hetaerina americana. Next base: position 17,673,930 of record NW_027286763.1, read on the forward strand.
TCAAAGAAGCAGGTGCAGCGTTTCGGAACGTTTTTGGAAGTGAGCGGCGATGATGCAGAAAAGTGAAGTAGGTTTTTAGGAAACTAAAACCGTCATATAATGACAACTTTTTTAATGGATATATATTTTTTATCAAATGTCCCTTACTTTTTGAATATGCCTCATAACTAAGAGGTATCGAAACTTGTGTACCAAGATAACCTTACATTTCGAGCACATTCAGTGGTAGTGTTGTGTCGAGGGACATTTGTTTGTGACGGCGTGTGTGAGAGAGACGTCGAGGGAATGAGTTATTAACTGAACTGCACCATTGATGGGCGAATGCGACAGAAGTGGGCTACGTCCATTTGGTCACAAAGTGAGAGGGATGGGGATGGAAGTCACATGGCCAACGGATAAATGGGAGTAGATTGAATGGTGAGTGGAAGAAGGATAGGAAAAGGGAGCGAGCCGAGAGAGTCACAAATTGTAAATGTGAAGGAGGAGACAGACTCCCAAGATTGAGATCATTATAATTCTCATGAAGAGAAGATCATTCATGAAATGCATGCATTTGAACGTGACAGGCGAAGGAAATACGTAAAAACTAGATAGCCTGAAGACATTTGTAAAAGGATGTAAGTTTCTTGAAGTAATCTAAAATGAGGCGTTGTTGAACCTGAATTTATTGTTTACGAAAGGATTACTTACTTGGAGACCATTTATTGCTCATGGAAAAACATCACAATTTTCCACGAAGCTCGGATAACGTATCATTTGGAATGCACGGTAGGGATCACTAATGTCCGTGACAGACATTTAAACGAAGGGATGCTTGAGGCACACTCCGCCTCCGGAGCCCGTGCCGGCATCGCCTTCGGCGCACCGCCTTCCCGCGGGCAGTCAAAAGCCCTCGGGCTCCGGCACGGGAGGCCGATGCGCTGAAAATCGACCCAGGACCAATTCCATAGAAATACGGCTGGACAAGTCGCAAATGAGAAGTTTATTCAGTCACGATTACTTCATCATAATCGATCACTGGCAATCTTGTTACCCATTCTCATTTTTTAACTCATTCGATTTTCATCAAAGTGAACGTAGCCACTACGTTAACCAAGGGAAAAAAATCCAAATTTATTCCTTCCAGTGTAACACCCACGGCTGGCTTGTTGGCTTGTCAATCGTCCCACCTTATGGAATAGGTCCCCACCGGCCCTTTTAAAGTGAACGCTTGGTGAATAGGGCAATAAGGCAATCCAGGATGTAATTGTAAAGCTTAAAGAAGTGGTGCTTCGTAAAAAGTGTAAAAACTCGTGTTACATTCTTTGAGTCTTACAAATGACATTTTCTTAAGCTGTAAACCGTTTGTTCTCGTGGTAAGATAAGATCAGGCGGAAATATATTTTTTATAAGGATAATCTAAATGCAAACATGAAATTTATTGCTCGTAAATATTCGACTTGCAAAATATTTCCTGGCCGTAAAAATATTTACTTGATTATTAAACCTAAAAAAAATTGCTTTTTCTATTTCCCTTAGTAGACATAATGGTTTCATGGAAGACTGAAACGACATAGTAGACATTCAAATAATGCGAGGAAAGTTACAAAGAACCATAGATAACGTGTGACAGCTATTCGGTTAATGCACGAGAAACACGTTCATTGAAAATTTAACCTGATAGCATTTCATAGCTGATATCATGTTTGACATCTTTCATATTCCGATTGCAAGACCCGTTCATATAATCATCAAAAAATGACTTGGCCCAAGGGAAATGTCGGCAATGAAGTTTTGCAGATCGATTATTGTATTTGTGTCCGAGTAAACGCCGCATGGAAATTTTGGAACTATGATTCGCGTAGGGATGAAGAGTTCGAGGGAGCGGGCATACAAGTAAAACTGAACTGGTCTACTTTATTGGATCTGTGCGATGGATGGCCATGGGAATGAGGGGAGGTGGGTGAGAGGGGAAGGGAGGGGGAGAAAGGGGTCGGGCGTGGGAAGGAAGAAGTGGTAAAGGAGGGGGTAGATTGAAAAAGAGAGAGAGAGAGAGGAGGGAATGAGGGGGAAAGGGGCCGAGAGAATATAATGTGGGGAGGGAGGGGGAGAACGAAGAGAAAGAGGAGGAGGAAAGGAAAAGGAGAGACGTCCGTGAGAAGGGGCCTTCACCCCCCTCCCCTTTTCCCGCCAGCACTGAATAACAGTCTCTCCTCCGTCCCCCCCCCCATTTGCGAGGCACGGAGGGAGCGCCCGCGAACGGCGCTGAATGAGTGCGCGGCCGCTCGGAACGGAATCGGCTGGAAAAAGGAACGGAGTCAGCCACAAGCACACTCTCCGGTCAACTGCCACAGTTCTCTTCTCCTCGTGGAAATTCCCCGATCCGCGGGAGGACTTGAAGAAAGAGAAAAGTGAAGTGAGGGGTGGCAGTGCAGTCGTGGATTACGATCCTACATGGCCTCTCGTCTCTTGGGATAACATCATCATCAGCCTAAGAAATGGAAACCTCGTAGGCACTTGAAATCAAAGGTTAAGCCATTGCCTGCGTTAGTACATACATCCAAGCGATCATGTCCTTAATAATCCAGCTTTGCTCACATACAGGTATACCTAATATAAATACAGGTAGATTCGAAGTTAAGCAGGAGACTGAAAAGTAGTCGCCGACATGTATCTCATGCGGATAAGATTGAGTGAGCAAATGATAAATTACCTCTCCTACACATCATTCAGCAGTTGCTGAATAGGTGAAGGACTTCTGGAATGAATCACATTCTTCCCAGAACTCGATGTATTAATGGAAAAAATGACACGCGTAAAATCTGGATACTAAATTAAACGGCAACAAGAAGAGTTGTACACTCTTAAGAGAGCTTTGCAAGTGTTACATGTCTCAGAGCTCACAAATGGACCCTCGGGTGAAACTATCCCAAGCAGTCGCACGGGAAACTCCCATTAATTAATGATTTCAGTTCTAATAGTTGTTAGCATATGGTTTAAGCACCTCGGAACTCAATATTTCTCGTCCTTACGGCATTCCCGTTCAGACGCCTTGTCAAGCGCCCTTCAACAGATCAGGGAATTGGTAACTACCCTAATCACGCAATCGGAAAGCATGAAATTGCCGGTCGAATTCCCTGAAGTCCCAGAACAATAGCATATAGAGGCTGGAATTTAAACTAGTTAAACGCGTGAAAATACCTTCAGCAAAATAATGGTAACATTAGTCAAGGAATAAAAATTACTATCAGCAATTCAATGTCATGAAATATCTAAAATAAAGGTCGTTTATTTATGAATTGGTGGTTCGGTTGTAAATATATCACTGAAATATTACTGAAAACATCTATGCAATCCGCCTAGAAAATGGAACCGTGCACAGAGACTTAACACTGCTAACATTTGTTATCCCCATCTCAAATAGCACTGAATGTCATAACAGCCTACATTTCTACAAACCATTTTACAGCTCCCAATACTTGCTACCTCACTTCATTCCGTCCAAAATAATCTTTCTTCCCCCACCATGCTTTCCCAACAATCTCTCGTCCATCAAGTCCTACGATACCACACTGCTTCTTAGCATGTCCTCCATCCGCGTTTTTCTACCCCCTTCGTGTGTGTGTATATATATGTAAACATTTTTGTACATATTACTCTGCGTCTATCTTCATCGGCCATTTATGACATTTAACGCGGCTGTATTATTTTAACAGTTCAGCAGCAATCGTTCGACATTTTGGAAACAAATATAATACTTTGTCTTTTTTATAACATTTATACAGTAGTTACTATAAAACATGTTTGACTTTTACCCTTGTTTAAGATGTTAAAACACCGATTAAAATCTAAAAATAGCCAGACTGAAACGAAACATAGGTAGAAACACGTTTTAACAGCATTTCAACAACACTTTAAGGGTCGATACCGTAGCACAACTCCTGGGATCGCTATGCGTATTCTTGTCATAAATCAAAAAAAGATGGCACGCTAATAAAGAGAGGAAGAACTTCTCACCATTTCCCGCAATTTGGGAAGGATTACGACCATTTAGGATCGATTTAGGCACAATGAAATGAATTGTTATTTTTGCGAAAATAAAAATCCAAGTTGGAGATTCTTATCTCCCCTTAATAAAATGTAGCGGAACGACATTTTTCCCGTTCTTCACTGCTCTCTTTGCGTCACTTCTCACGAAAGGGAGAGTGAGTGAGTGTTGTGGCTTTAAATTCTCGTTGTTGAATTTGAATGGAGGTGGTCGGTTACGCGGATGAGTTTCGGGGAAGGGGAGAGAGAGAGGGGGGGACGTGGATGGACGCGAGGGGAGGGGATCACGTGGGAGATGGAGTGCGAGGGGGGCAAGGGAGGGGCAGGGGAGTGCAAGAGCGATGAATGAAAAACAAAGGCCCTCCCTCGCTCGCCAGCGCCATCTTCCCCCCACCCCCTGTTTGTGTGTTTACACGCCGTGCTTATTTTCCTTCGCCGCGAGGTGGTGTTAGCGCACGGCGTGACTCAACTCATACGTACGGCAGCGCCGCTTCTGGCGGCCACCGCAATCAATTGAGGGAGAAGGATCCATTACGAAAACGTTCACTGCTCCGCCAACGCCACCTCTGCGGAGAAAACAAGAACCATTTGCAGAATGCGAGACACTTTTCCCACCCGAATTTTCACTTTCACTTTCTGTCGAATGTTAAAAAAAACTTTTCCTTTCGCGATGCACGGCGATTTTGTAACGCCGTTTCGAGAAACGGTGTATCCTTTCACGTCATAAATAGCTGGCGTACCTTCAATCACGCTTCGATGAGAAGAAAACCGAAAATTTTACTGGTTTTAAAAGTGAGGCAATACATTTGAATTGAGAAAGGTTGGCCGGTTGCACGTTTCATTATAATGCGTGATGCCTCCGACGTGACTCTCGCGCAATCCCGATATTCATGCAAAACTATTTCTCAACTAGTTATAATCAATCAATTCATCTCCAAGAACCGTATGCTTCAAAATCAAATGCACTTTAATAAAATATTTATGTTTGCTCAAAATAAGGACTACTGAATGAAAAAAGAAATGCAATAATGCATAAAAAAATGTAAAATTATCCTCATGTACGTGATTACTCAAAAATTGTGAACGATACTTGTTTTCGTAAAAAAAAAAGACTTAATGGAACACTCGAATCGAGGCCATTTTGAATCGGTGGTAAATCGATGAAGGTTTGAAAGGTTGGATATTAATGATGCCAACTAATTTAGAACTGTATCATCCCACTTTCTACAATATCCGGCGAAAAATAATCTATACATACCATAGATTCGAAAAGATTCACTTCTAAATTAAAATCCAAGAGAATGGAAACTAATGTGGAAATTTTAAAACTATTTTCTTTCTGGAATACGTATTTTGCGAAGTTACAGCAGTTTAGTATGTATTGTCATATTAAGGCAACAGTTATTCATGTCTTAAAACCATGCCACAGGGATTATATATGCATATGTACTTCGTGACTTCAAGAAAATTATGCGATGCACTTGGAAAGAGGGGAAACATTCCCACCGTGACGATCTCTAACAGGGGAAAGGTTATCCGTGACGTAACAGCGGGTACCTACGACTATATCACAAGCCATTTCCCGCTCAGCTGCCTTCTAGTCTGCCGAAGAATGAGCTCCTACCATTAAGGGGATAAGAAAGAGCGTCGGCCATCAGCAATGTGCAGGCCAGAGGTTAAAGAGAACGTAGCAGAATATAAGTGTATGTAAACTATGGGGTAAAAGTAGCAGCTTCCTATCCAAGTCAACTGAATAAGTTATGCTGGGTTAGTAAAAATTCTAAAGAGGCACTTCGACTGATAGCACAATTTTCTTAAATATGGCGACCATTTAATCAGGGGTTAAAAATTCAATGTTATACCCTCTTTTCGAGGTAAATAAGTGCCATATTTGGCGATTTTTGTAGTTGGCCGCCGAGTTGTTCAGATTTAAAAAAAATATAATTTTTATTTACGATTAGGAATTTGATGTTTATCATCTACAGTTAAATCATTAACGTCCCAATAATTCTAATAGCCGATTGAAGAATTTTAAAAAAATACGAATTTCGGAGCGGAGTTAATGTTATCGATGAAAAACTAAGTACTTAATCTGATTTTGAAATTTTCAATCATGTTTTCGGTCAAGTTGTCACCCGTGTGCCATTCGTAAGTGAGCCCTTATATCATTAATGCGGCGACATTCTAATGAAGACGACGACAGAGCGCCAACTCGTATAATGTCGAGGAATAACAAAAAATATATACGATCAGTCCTGTGTACGTTCCAGGTCAACATTTTATGAGAATATCCAGAGGGCAGCCCAAAATCATTTTGGTCTTATGCCAGGGGAATTTAAGGGAAAAGTATAACGGTACATTCTTTAAATGCGGAAATTGTTAAAGACAGCATAAACAAGTTCAGTATCCTAAACAATTTTTTTCAGAATGTTTACAGCAAAAATATTAGCGCACAAAGTGAAATACCTCACACACCTTCAGGGCTCATGAGCGACATATTATTGTCCCTAGTTAGAATAGAAAATCAGCTCCGAAATGAAAATGCAAACAAAGACATGGGTCCAAAACATGTACCTCACGACTTAAGGCTGGTTCACATAACCTCCCTCTAAAAGGGAACTGATTGCGAGGATCCCAATATCACAGAACTTTCTTTTAACACCGATATCCTGTAAAATCGTTGAATATATATTTTTTGTAATAATATAGCAGGAACATAATCTGCTGCAACAAACATGGATTTAAGAAAGCAGATCATGCGAAAGAATTGGGTCTTTCATTCATGATATCCTGAAATCAAACTATATGACCTGTTAATAGTAAAGGGACTGGGAAAACCATGGATTATTGACGAGATGATTAGAAAGATAGAAACAGAAGAATATAAATAGAGAGTTAGGTAGAAGGGTGGAAAGTCCACAGAGAAAGGGTGAAATTGGTGCGCTGCACAGGAAGGTTAGAACCATGTCAGGAAGTATGAAAGGTAAATCGTTGCGAAAATTATATGATAGATGGAGCCTATTTAAGCCTATTAAGACGTTTATATATTTGGGTGTCCAAACAACATAAAATATTTCATTTGGTAGTAGTAGTAGTTTTGAGGGGAGGCGACCGACAGCTAAGGTCATTTGCGCCATAGGGGATGGATAGGAAAGGATGAAGGGTGGAGAGAAACCCGGCGTCGGCATTAGCCTACTCTTTACGAAAGGCGCCAAGGGGTCCGCAGTTTAACTTCCCATCCGACGGACGGCGTACTCACTCAAAGTGCCCTCCACAAAGCACCTCAAGTAGGGATCGAGATACCTCTGAAAAATATTCAACACCGCCGGGATTTGAACCCGCGCCCTCATGGTGGGAAGCCAGTACGTTAGCCCCCGCACCATCTCGATCCCTTTCATTTGGTATACACATTAGAAGAAGATTCAGGTGAGGCTTAAGGAGGCTACATTTCATTTACATGGGCTGTAAGAAAAAGTAATGGAAAGTTAGAGACGATTGGTAAAAATTTTGAATCAAAGGGGGAAAGTTTTCATTAATTAATTATTATTAATTAGTATTAATTAATATTAATTTATTATTATTAATTGTAATTAATTAATTATTGTTAATTAATAAGAGAAAATCTAACATATTGGATTTAAAAAACTGCTGCAAGAAGACAACAAGCATGATGGGGAAGCTAGAGGATTAGGTTGGGGGAACATTTTTTAATGAAGAGAGCATTTTTAGAGAGGTACTGGATACTGTTGAGTTTTCTGGAAAACTATTTCTTTTTCTGGCTCTTAAAATACAATTCACATGCTGTTGGGTTTAGTACTCTACTCTTACTTATCAAACTGACATTGGAGATTTATATCTCTGATTTTCCCTCCTGACCATATTAATAACACTAATTGCTTATTGTTACAAAAACTTCATATTTTGGACACGAATGACAGCATTTTTTTGTCTGTCTACATTTATAATATATCCCATAAGAGTGTGATATGTGATTAAAAGTTGTTTGCCAACTCTTAACTGGTTCATACTCGAAGTGTTCATCTCCTCATATTACTTGGAAATAGGTAGTCTGCAAGTCATACAAAATATTGATATATATATTTATATGCTCGGAGGACAAACAGAGTGCAGACTAAAACTTACCTGATATTGGTATACTACATTTTGATTAGCCCAGCAATTACACTGAATAAAAGGTCAATATTCTTCAGTAAGGGCTTGTTTGAGCATTGTTAACTATTCTGTTTTGTAGTAACACTTACACTTAGCAAAGGACCAAGTGAATTACCACCTATTTTCTTCTAGTGCCAACTTATCCATGAAAAGCTGTAAAAAATGTATTTTAAACCACAATTTCAACTTCCAAAGAAACTGCGGGAGATGCCGCAACAGTAACTTTTAATGGAGTCATCCGCTAATGTGCAATTCAATGCAACAATTTCAGAGCGTAAAAATCATTCGCCTTGACTGGGACTCGAACCCAGATCCCTCAATATCCGGTCGAGTGCTTTAGCCACTTAAGCTACCGAGGCATCCTCTTAAACTCTGAAATTTTGGGCTTTTAAAGGAACTAGATGTTATCTTATCTAGTTCCTTTAAAAGCCCAAAATTTCAGAGTTTAAGAGGACACCTCGGTAGCTTAAGTGGCTAAAGCACTCGACCGGATATTGAGGGATCTGGGTTCGAGTCCCAGTCAAGGCGAATGATTTTTACGCTCTGAAATTGTTGCACACAATTTCAACCTTAATATAAAAATAATGCACAAACTTTATCTTATCATAGAAAAATTGCCTTGATTTTCACTTAAACCATGTGTGGTGACATTTTTGAGTTGTGAATTGCTTCAGTGCATCTCTCAGCTGATTGAGATCCAAAAGCATTGCATAGGAACATAGGAAGTGTATGACATTTGCCTTTTGAAATTCTACTGAAAATGTTATTAAAACTATGCTTTTCAAAATTAAAACTAATGGGAGAGTGGTTTATTAATATCACTGTAAGAGTTCAAAAGAATTTAATGTAAAAGTGGAAAGCTTCAAAATATTACCAAACGCGGCATTCTGGTTGACTGATGGTTTCTGGCGTAACTTTATGGAACCAATTCATTATAAATAAATGAAAGGACTAACTTTGTAGTTCCACACGAACGATTTATTCACACAACCCGGGTTTCGAAGTAAAACTTCATCATCAGCCTGATGATGAAGTTTTACTTTGAAACCCGGGTCGTGTGAATAAATCGTTCGTGTGGAACTACAAAGTTAGTCCTTTCATTTATTTATTCTGTTTGACTGCATGCTTGAGGGTACACTTGAATTAGATGTAATGGGACAAATCTATTGAGAAAAGAAGTTTGGGTTTTGTGTGACATAATATACAGAGAATATATAGACGAGAGGTGTAATGTATGCTGATGCCTGATAAAATGCTTGTAATTTTTTCAAGCTTCTCCAACACGTTCTGAAGTTCTAGGGTGTGGGGAAATTTATCACTACTAGTTTATATGAGTTGCTTAACTATGTTTCCAAACGTATTTAGCTAATCAATTCGATGAACATATGAGTTGAACTTGTGAGTAAATGAAGGAGATTAACATGCAAGGTACATTGTAATTGATTTGTGTTATACTGGAGAAAGAATTTGGATAAATGTTGATTGAGAGCATAGAGGTTGGCTTTGAGCATTGCCAGGGGAGTGCAATGTGGCTTTATGCCTGGTAGGCCATAAACATCATTTCTTTTTCAGTTCAAAGTTTTGGTTTCGAGAAAAAGTTTTGTATTTGTTGCATTAGACAAGGCATAACACAAAGTAGATAGAGGAAAGTATTGGAAGTGTTTGAAAATGAGTAGCAAATGAGAAGTTGTCGAAATTCAATATTTGGAAATACCATGGCAAATATGAGTAATTGAGACGTTGAATGATTTTTTCAATTTAGAATGTTTAGCAAATATTGGTAATGTCAAGATGACTGTTCAAAACTTTTCTACTCATGGAGAAGGGTCCATTGATAAGACCAATGCATTGATTGGGGTTACAAATGTTCCGGTCGATTTACCAGTGGACAAAGTAGTACTGCCAGTCCGACAGGGAGCCCTGGAGAACTTGGCTGAGGTAAATAAATTGATCATAAATGCCAAAAACAAAATTAGCATTTTGATAACAATAGAGGGTAGAATGATTTGCTAAGGTAGGGTTAAGGTAAGGTAAGAAGTGAAAGAACTGCCAGTATCTGTAACCTTGTTTTAGTGTTTGGGTAACCCAAAATTCAATCAAAACTCAAGCGAGCACTTATTTCCCCAGCTGTTTGATTTCTCAACTCTTTATCTAATGCCATTTACTTCAGCTATCCATTACTGCTGGGGATGTTCTATTGCAGCATGGCCCAGCCGATGTGATGTGCTTTTGAAGCTATGGTCTTTCTGGTCTGCTTCAGCACTTTTGAAGGCACTTAATGGGCAAGTCACTGTGCTTGACGAGTGCAAAAGTACAAAATATTGAAGAACTTTATCTAATTTAGGACACCATCCACATCATCTGGGCAATGATTTCATTTTAGCAACCATCCCCTTGGGTGTATAGAAGGGGTATGTGATCTGTGCAAACTTCTTGCTGTGCATTTACAATGCGATAAAACCCAAACAGAAGGACAGAAGCCTCTGTCAATCTGTGAGTGCATAATTCATTTCTCCCTTACTCAATGAACTAGAGGAACATCCTATTAGCCTTTCCTTTCCCCTTCTGAACTTAAGGAAAAATACCTCTTACAGACAATATGGTGAAGAACTGCATTCCAATATTAGTGGAGAAGTTTGATACTACATGGGAAGTGGATGTCTCCATTTTTCGGGTTCCTGCCGTGTTGGTAGTCATGCTTGACGACAGTTTCGCCTGGATTCCACCAGGCGTCTTCAGGTCGAAACTGTTGTCAAGCATGACTACCAACGCGGCGGGAACCCGAAAAATGGAGACATCCACGAATCCTGAAAGCCACGGAAGACTACGATCCAACACTACATGGGAAGGCTCAGAAGCACCTCGCCTGGCCTAGAGATGTGGGTAGATGTTTGAAAAATATCCCTCTATTAGAAATTACACAATCTACAAAGCATATGTTTCAAGTTTGAAGGTGCCACATTGTTTAGAGTTTGCTTGGCAGCCATTAATAGTGAACGTTTTCAGTGAATTTTTGAAAATTGAGAATATTGGTCATGCTTATTTGATGCAATACTTTTATTTGAAGGGCCTCAGCCCAACCAATATAAAAGCCGAACTGGATTCTACTCTGGGAGAGTCTGCTCCATCGTTTACAACAGTACAACATTGGGTAGCAGAGTTTAAACGAGGTCGTACGAGCTGTCAAGATGAGCATCGCATTGGCCAACCAAATAAACTCCAGAAACGGTAAAGAAAATCCACAAAGTGATAGTGGATGATCATTCACTGAAATTGCACGAGCTAGCAGACATAGTGGGCATTACAAAAAGTACACAACCCATATTAACTGAAAATTTGGACATGGGAAAGCTGTGTGCAAGATGGGTGTCACATGTGCTCACACTTGAGCAAAACCAGTGTTGTGAAGATGTTTCAATGGAGTTTTTAACAAAGTTTCACAGCAACAAAGCATAATTTTGGGTCGTTTCATAGCCATGGATAAACATGGGTCTATTACTTCACCCCCGAGACTAAAAAACAATCGAAACAATGGATTCAAAAGGTAGAACCGGCTACAAAGAAGGCAGAGACCGTTTTATCTGCAGGCAAAGTCATGGCATCTGTTTTTTGGGATGAGTGTGGGATAATTTCAATTGACTATCATGAAAAAGGAAAAACTATCAATCACGAGTATTATGTGAACTTATTGTAATGTTTGGGTAAATAAATCGAGCAAAAGCGGCCGCATTTGGCTAAGAAGAAAGTGCTGTTTCATCAAGACAATGCACCAACTCACAAATCCATAATTGCAATGGCCAAAATTCATGAATTAAAGTTTGAATTGCTATCTCATGCACCCTATTTGCCAGATTTAGCCCCCTTGGATTATTTTCTGTTCACATACTTGAAAAATTGGCTCAGTGGTCATAGATTTTCCAACCGTGAAGAAGTGATGTCAACAGTTAATGACTATTTTGAAGAGCAAGATAGTTCTTATTATAAAAATGGTATTGAACTTGTTGAATATCGCTGGGAAAAGTGTACAGAACTGAAAGGAGATTCTGTTGAAAAATAAGTACATTTTTAACCAAAATGTTTGCCCTCTTAATGCATGAAAACTCTTTTTGACACTATTTCATTTTTAAAATTCTTAAATGCAGCATCATAGCCAATTTACCAAATCCACCAATTCTGAGAGGTTGATGCAAGGGAGACAGCATTGAAGCACACCTTGGCTATAATGCTCTATTAGCTCCCCTCCCCCTCTCTCTCTCTTTAATATTATCTCTCAAATAATATCCCTCAAAGAGATTTCTCAAATAATATCTGTGATACACTTAGTTATCGCAAAAATGGGTACAAGGACTGTCTATGCAATTAAGGTTAAAGCTACCTCAGCAATAGGCATCATATTGACCTCAATATTGATCTCATCTTTGTAAACGGAGAACTTGCAAAAATCTTTCTTTGCAATATATCTGCTGAAATAGTGTCTAGTAAATTTATTTCTATTATGGAAAATCCTTACATATAGAAATAACTAATTATAAGATTTTTATTCATATCACTGTTTAGTTTGGAGCATTATTTTAAATTAAACTAAATTTCTTGGGAGATGCATATCATCCATAGAATTTATATATTTTATGAACAACTGGTTTTTTGGAATTATTTCCCAAGAGTGATTTATTTTTCAGCTGATAATGATGATGTTTTCCCTCCCAAATAGGAGGCTTCTCTTTTAGTGAGTGTGTGTTACTCATTAATCTATTTAGTAGCCTGAGAGAAGTCATCTTGGGATGGGATAAGAAGTTAAACATATTTTTTAAAATGACAATATTTTATAGATGCTGGAAATGTTTATATTTTGAAAAAAGCTGTATAGGTGGATAGAACAGGATTCTAATCTTCAGATAATGAAATTCTAGTCCTTCACATTTACAGTAAATAATCTTGCCTGATGTACATGAAAATTTCTCGTAGGCCCTCTATGATCCTAAAAACACTTCAAACCACAATAATGTTCAGTGGATGGCATTGTTTAATCCAATGTAAGTTTAACATACAAATTATCAAATTATCCTGTGAAGAATAAATGACATTTCTGACAGTTGATAAAACTTTCCTGGCTCACTTGTGCCCTCAAATCCATCAATAAACATGTTCTTGTAATGCTAAAACCATATGTGGGTATTGTTTTTAATATTCTTCTCTGGATCTTTAGGAGCCATTGCTGCCTTGGATTCAGTTAATAGTACTCTGACTAAAAAGTCAGCCCCCCTTTTATATAGAAAATGTTCTCTGGTTCTTCAGGAGCCTATAATCCTGTCAAACCCGGAAAGTAGTTTCTAAGAGGAAAAAATTATTTGTCAGATTATTGCAAAATATTTTATTTGACAATTAAAAACTATAAATACGGCTCAAAAATAGTAGTTTGCGACAGATGTGATTTTTTGTCAATAAAATGGAAATTGTTCCAGCCTACAGAACCCCATTAATCCTCTGACATACATAAATACTCTTACAAAAATATAATTTTTCCGGATTGCTTTGAAAACTGTGGTTGGTATTTTTGGAGGCTTAAAATCCCCATAAAGGAGTAATAATAAATGGTACAGAAAAGTCTCACCTACGACTTGTTTATCCAAAACAACATTAGATGTTGCAAGTGTCAATTTAAAATACTTTTAATACAGTACAGGAAAAATCAATTTGAAACTTGATGGGGTACTAGTAAGATAAGATGAGTTCTGCCTTTTCGGATTGCAATTGACTTACCATATCAGCAAACTACCTGACAAAATGGGGAAATGAAATGAGCTACTCCAAGAACTTGCAGAATGTCCTAGGCAATTGAGCAATTGCTTAAATAATTCTTTTTTATAGAATCACTGACAATATCTACGGTAGCATTGCATCAAGAGCATAGGTTTTTTTCAGTTTTAGATAAATGATAAGGATAATTTGTCATCTGAATTTCTAGGCCATTCATCACATTACGCCAACTACCTAATCTCGGTTACCATTATTATTAGGCATGTGATAAAAATTACCCTTCTAGTAGATTGAAGATTTTCTTTTAAAATTTTAATATGCAGCAACTAACTGCCAACATTTTTTCTCACCCACAATGATAACTGGTTTATTATAAGAATCAAACTGTAAATATTTGTAAATTGAAACTTATGTAAATAAAATGCTTGCCCATGAATGAAAAGGCAAAAAAAGCTGTCTCAGGTATCTAAAACTATGTCTACAAACAGAAGTAAGAAAAATACCCCCATAAGCTGCAGTCTCTCTGCTAAATTTTACATTATTCCAGGATTTGGAGGAAGTTTTACAGTAAAATGAACAACATCTATTCCAACGAATGGTGTTAATAATTTTTATTCAGGCATCTCATTCATACAACCTCTGCAAGTGCAAAATTTGGAGATAATGTGGTTTAAATATCGTGTTAATACAATACACATAAATTATTTGGAAGTCTTACCAATAAATGAGATCAATGGACATGTTTAATTATTAATTATTTTCCTTCTTGACACTATTATTTAAATATTTTCTTCCACAGCGCTTCTTTACATTAGTTAACTTTCGGAGATTCAGACCGGTAAATGAAAAGTTTTGCATTATTTCAATGATCCCTCAAGGAATCAGCAGATCACTGTGAGCAGGAACTCTGGTAAGCCATTGTTGCTTCTAATTGCATTGTAGGACCCAGGCATCAGCCCCTATCTAATGCTATGAATCCACTTGATTTTCTATTTTTATATACATTCTGCCAGTTTAATGATGTGAGAATTGAAATCATTTATCGCTACCCATCATATTTTAGAGAGAGCTTCAATCCCCTATTACTTAGTATGTACTTGCAATCATTTCTTCACTGTATAATACAACTAAGTGCAACACTGTTTTTAGACTAATTAAGAAGGAAGTTCAGATTTGTCAAGATGTTAAGTTCAAGGTGTTTTTCAACCTTCAAGTAAAATTTCGAAAAATATTTCTTTGATGGGCATGTCTTGATACCATGGTGTTTAAATGAATTTAATCACATCCATCCAACTTTATGTATTTGATACCAATTTTAATCCCTAATCTCAACTCCCTTACATTATGCAGAAACTGTTTTTCCACCAAAAATCATGGCTTGACATTTGTTATTATTTAATCAAAATTCAGCTGAATATAGAAAATTGCAAACAGCAGCAGTAGAGCCTCATTCACATTTGCTCAGCACAAATATATTTATCCAGTCAAGGCCAGGAAAGACAATATTTGGATAAAGCTAAATTTAAATCAATTGAGAAGAGTATTCTCAATGGGAAAAATGAAACTGTATACTATTCTCAACAGAGGTCTCTATTATGAGATTGCCAAGTCCCTAAAAAAATTAGTAAATGGAAATGTATATTTTAGTATCCTGCAAGCCATCACTAGGGTATATGGCATGCGATTAACACACGCCATATTAGTTTTGACCCGAATATGTGTACCACCCTACCATGGTCTGACAATGTTACTCTGATGCCAAATTGTTAGTGGAAAATATATCTTAAATTTATTTGTTCTACACTTAATTTCTTTAATTTTATGGGCATGATCTCTCCTACCATAGTATTATGGGGGCAATAGTACATTTTCAACATCATTGCTAAAGAGAGAGATTCATCCAATTTATGAAAGAGCTTCAATCTGTAATTTAACATTCACTCCGTGAGTGATTCCAAGCCTAGCTGCTCTAATATTTTGGATGCGCTACTAATTTTATCATATTAACATTTTACAAATCTAGCTCCTCTACGCTGCACACAATCTAATTTGGCAATCAATTCAAATTCAGGATCCCATGTACTTGCTGTGTACTAAATAAGCCTAACCAATGACATAACATTTCTCTTTGACCTTTCCATCACATTCACCCAGTGCTAATCCAATAAATCATAATTTTTTGTTAGCTTGTCCACATATGCCCGTACATGCTTGTGTTTCACTCAGGAGAGATGTGCTCCCGATGCAGTAAGCGGTCGGGAGAGAATTTCTTTTTTTCCAAAAATTCATCGCTATGCAATTTTTTAAGTTGAATTTTTTTAATTCTAAACATTTGGGCAATCTGATAAAGCTGCTGTGTCCTAAGGATTACAGATATCACGGTAATACCCTGCATTGTCTGTAAATAAACATACTCTTATCTTACAAGTGACTGCGGAGTCAACATCTTTAATGTGAAGTAAGAATAAAAGAGGTCTGATAACACTTCCCTGGGGAACACCTGAAGTACTTCTACTGTATTTCAGTTAACACCATCCATTACTTCTATGCACTCGACCATTCAAAAAGTCTTTAATCCAACTCTGGATATTTTTATCTATGCCATGTGCTTCTAGCTTTGCCAGTAGTTTACTATAAGGTACTTTATCAAAGGCTTTCTTGAAATCTAGAAAAATCACGTTCACTGGAACATTGCTCTCTACTGAAATAATAATATTGTAAGCAAAAAGTGCAAGGTTTGTCTCGCAGGATCTCCCTTTCTGGAAACCCCGCTGATTTTTCATCAATAACTTCTGATTATCGAGGTGTCCCGCGACTCAACTAGCATATATGATAGATATGTTCCATAACCTTGTGTGACATGGATGCAAGGGAAATAGGTCTGTAATTGGTTCCTCCTCGTCTGTTTTTAAATATTGGTGTTACATTAGCTGTTTTCCTATCCCTGGCAGCCTTGCGATCTACTAGCTACTTCTTAAATATGATCTAGATACAGCGCATTTTCTGAAGCTAGATCCTTAAATATACAAGCGGGTGTTTCATCAGCCCCAGAGGATTTATTAGGCTTAATATTTTTCAGCTAACTTTCTATTTCATGACATGAGATTTCAATTTTGGGCATTGTTTGACCATGCCGGTTCCATAAGCTATCGTAGGAGTTTGGTGAAGACTCTTTGAAAGGAGTAAGCCTTTTCTTAACAGCTTGTTACTCTTTTGCCATTATCATTGTTAAATGAGTTGACTGTTGACTTATTTCCCTGAACCTCTCTGACGTACAATCAAATTGCTTTCAGATTTCTTCCAAATTTTACACTAATCTTTTCCTTAAAATTAAGGGGAATGAGAGCAATAGTTTTTCCACAACAATTGATGACAACAAATCAAGGGTCAAGTTTTGTTATTTTCAAAAGAAACCAGGTTTTTGGAAAGGATCAAAACTGTTTCAGATCATAATCATTGCGCTGTCCTACTTCTGCTCTTATCCCACTTGTCAGCTGAGAGGCCCCCCATAGTTCAAAAATTCAATCATGCCTTCAAAACAACAAAGGCAAAGCAAAGGTATGCTTATCTTGTAATGAAATAATATTAAACTTTTAATTTGCCTAAGCAACTATTTAGAACCATTTAAAAGCTGATGATTTTTGACTGATGACAATATAAACTTGTGGTTATTAATAATTTTGAAATGAGAAATAATTGGTGGGAGAGCCTTTTTGAGCAAAAACAAAAAGTATCAGTAGTAGCCCTTCCCTTTCATAATCCACCTTTCAGTCCACTGTGGTAAATGAAGAGCCTTGAAAAATTTTTCACTGTATGGGCTCTGACCAATTGAAAGGTTATTGAAAATTTGCTCCAACATTTCTCAACCGTTGATTTGGAGTACTAATTTTGCTATACTTGCTTTGTGTAAGGAGTATCAACCCTGGAACAGGCTTCACTTCCGACACAAATTTGCTTTACATTTATTTTAGGCCAGCATCAAGAGGATCAATTTTTTTGGAGCTGCTTCACCCATAGGAGTTATCTCACTGACTTAACTCGCAGATTTCCGTTTCCTTATCACCAGTGCCAGGAACCTCCATCTCTCAAGCCATGCATTAAAAAAATGTAAGGGGGCCACACATGCTTGTTGAAGCCTTTTAAATAAAATGTAGCACTTGAGGAAAGTAAAAACAAAAGGAAAGCAATGCCGAGGTCATTTAGTACATTTACATGCATTTGAAAGTTCAGAGAAGGGCACAGCCTCACAAATAACAGTGAAATATTTAATGAACTAGGGAAATAGTATTTTCAGCTTTGTCTTGATGGTTCTAAAGTTTATATTTAAATGTTACATCTTAATGCAAACAACCAGTTCCCTTTAAATCTATACTTGGAAATAAAATTAAAACTCAATTAGATATCAGTCTAGCTGACCGAAAACGTTCACAAGGACTTGATTAAAGAATGCTCTCTTGTCCACAAAATTACACATCTTTGCTCTAGTTTTTGCAGAAAATTATCGTTGTAACCAAGGACCATGTCAAGTTACATCTGTTGTTTCAGTCTAACTTATAACTTGTATTTTATTGCTAAGTAATCAAGCGCCATTATTGTGTGTGACAGTCAAGTGAACAATTGATGGAAGTGGGTGGGAGATGGTTAGAAAAAAGGATATGGTATGAACACGCTATAGTTCACTGAAATGAAAATTTCCTTCAAAAAAAGACGCACGTTTGCAAACTTAATGTCGTTTGATGCGGAGAGGGAGAATTCCAATGTTATGAAGCAGTAGAAGTAGACTGGCCACGACTACCAAGAACACGACATGTATGGATGTTAGGCACAACTATGATATAAATAATCAAAAATAATCAACCTGTGAAGTGGTTTGGTAGGTAACGGTAGAGTTCATTCAATACTAAGCCCTTCAGCATTTAAAATTCCTACAGGGTAGGGGTCAGTTCCTTTCCCTGTGCCTTCCATGGTTTCCCAGATAGATCTGGGGGCCTGTTGTTTAACACTTAAGTCACCCAAAGCTATTCATCAAACGGCATCTGAAGTAATTTCGTAAAGGTGTCTAGTGATAGCATCGGCAAACGGCATCTGTAACAACCGATGCCATTTCAATGCAACGGGAAAGTTAAGGAAGATTGAAGCTAATGTCTTCTACCACACGATTCAAGTTCATGGAAGGCTGACAAACGAATATCATTTTTTCGTACAATGCCATTGGTTGAAATAATAGTTCCCAGCAATTGAAAAACAGCAGGCGCGAATTATTTAAGCTGACTGAATATTTTTTGTAAATATTCGTCGGTTCAGTTTTTCAGGTCATAGAAGTCTAATTTACCTCGTATATTATAATTATTATATTTATATCATGGTAGCTTGTGGTAGGTAAGAGAGAGTGATATGAACCTGAAACAAGGAATATTTGGCATTATTATTATATTGGCATTATAAGTATTATCATTGGCCGTGCACATCCATTGCACTCATGTCACAGGCCCTTAAATAGATTAGACTTGAATACGGAATTTCATTAAAAACTAAATTAATCTTGAGACAAACAAAGTATAGCAATTTTTTTCAAATTAACTCAAGAACGCTCTAAAGAAATATTATTCGTAGAATGGATTTTTAAATGGCAAGTAATTATAGGGCAGTGATGTTAGTACATACTCTAATGTATTCTACTCTAATGCGAGCAAAAGTAGCTTTTGTACAAAATGTCATTGTTGAATTTATCGAACAATGGTATAGTTCAAAATTCATTCCGCAAAAATATCAAATGATTACGTTATGAGGCTATATTTTGTCCATAATGCAAACTAATTTTGTTAAGTTAAAGTTCGCTGAATAATGTAATGTAGTGATAACGTTAAAATTCGGCCTGTCCTAAGGAATTACTTTATCAGGCGCATTTACGAGTTTAAAGTTGCGGATCGGTGAATTCATAGGTGTGCCTGAAATTGCTGACGTAGGTATAGTGTTACGGTCATTTTTAATAATGATAGCCCTCTGGTAAAGGGAGGTTGGTTGTGGATGGACTCGGCAACTTTGGAGTGACTCAGGGTATGGGGGTATCAGCGATCCTATCATTGCTCTCAGCCGTACAGTCCTCAGAATGAGCAAGCCCATGTATCACGTCATGGATGTAATCCGTGAGGAGGTATCTATAAGTGTTTTAATAATATTTACATTTCGTATACTAAATTTATCGCGAGGATAAAAATAATGAATTGTTTTGACATTTTAATAAATGATAAAACATTTGCATTCCTAGCACTGGGTGGGAATCAGCATGCCACTCTGGAATCTGCTGAACTGACAGTTGATTATACTAATTGTGAAAAGCGGTTTCCTTTCTATTTTATATTTCACATGGACATATCACAACATGATATTTACATGGTCATGTATATGAAAATTAAAATTATATCATTTAATAAATTACGTATTCCATATGCATGGTTAATTCATCTTACTCATAACATTGCTTAGGGTTTGACATTTTGAAAGCCTTGGTCCGTGAAGTGTTGAATCGTAGTTTTTATGAATTGAAAGTTTATAGTTTTGCTGTCAATCAGGGTTTATGACAGAGTTGCTTATTTAAGTTAATTCCACTTCTAGAGTTATTTGCATTTTAGTTTAAATGAGTGGAAAATATTTTCAAAAGAGTATCTTTTGGGCTGAATAATCAATGTTTTTTCAGGATGGCCAGTTATGCAGTGCCCATCAAAACATCCCATGTTCAATTCACAATCTTTGCATTGATTCAGCATCCATGAGGAAATGTATCCAAGTTGAGGCCAGCTCGTGGGCATTAAAACCTTTACTCCCCTTTGAGCTCACTACAGACATTCAGCTCCTCAGTGTGTATGTTGGTCTCATTGCCGATTCCAAGAAAGTTGCGCTTATTCTGAATACTTTAAATAGAGTATCTCCTATTCTGCATCTGACACACCTGAAAAGAGTGGCAACCATGGAAGGTAAAGGGTTGTGTGTAATTCTTCTTGTAGCTGGTGAGCTATCAGTTGACAGCTGTGTTGATCATCTCATAAGGAAAGGATTTGTTTTTGATGGCCTAGATCCTGTTCCTTTCAAAGTGTCAGTTCCAGCTATGACACCAAGGACGAGAAAACAATATGAAAATGCCATAGCAACTTGGCCATGTAACTTTTGCGCAGATCCTTATATAGAGAAAATTATAAATGGCTCCCTCTTTGATCAAAGAGATAGACAACTTCAGAATCACTACATGGAAGTTGCATTAATTGCTGCACGGAGAAGTTTGTTAATGAGTGGGGCTGGAGTGGGTTGTGTTTTTGTAGACTCTGAGAATAACTCTATAGTTGCTGTTGGATATGATATTCGTCAGAGTCATCCACTGAAGCATGCAGTTATGGTCACTTCAGATTTGATTGCTAGAACTCAAGGTGGTGGTCGATGGCCCATAGAAGATGGCATGTGGTTGTTAACGGAAAGTGAAAAGAAATGTGTAGCTTGTAAAAGGGCTAGGAATGATGTATCTTCTGATGATCCATATTATTGTACTGGCTATGATGTGTATTTGACAAGGGAGCCTTGTGTCATGTGTGCAATGGCTTTGATTCATTGCAGAACGCGCAGGGTTTTCTTTGGGTGTCACAATGAGGGAGCATTTGGGGGTGTAATGAAACTGCATGAAATTAAATATACAAATCACCATTTTGAAGTATTTTCTGGAATTCTACAAGAAGAATGCACTAAGATATGCATTAAAAGTTAAAAATGTGATATCATCATAGTTTATGGCATATAAGGGTAAACCTTTTTTCTAAAATCATTATTCAAAAGAATGATGAACCTGTTATTGTTACTAGTCAGGTCATCACAATTATGTGGCAAATATCATGTTGCTCTCTTCTGCTATGTGAGAAGAGGTGCAGGGAATATTTTTGGTAATTACATCAATAATTTTGCCATCTCTTTGTCTTTTCTGAAACTGTTAAACTTTATTATGTGGGTGAAACAAGGATGAATCCTTTATGCCATAAAATATAATTCCTACTATCAACTGTTGATGTCTGCTCAATTTTTCCTAATGACCTAATTTTCCAAACATTCCCCCAAAGTCACTCTGGCTTTGTAATTTATTGGGCAAGTAGGAATGAGGAAACACACATAGGACCATGCACTATATGTCACCACCACACATGGACACTGCACTAACACCAGCCACATTGCGGCGAATCACTTCGATGGGAGTGGATATTTATATTGTGAGGATTCTGTGATTAGAGGGGCGTTTTGAAAGTTAAAGCAGGACACCCTGACCTCAGAGGGCGTAGCAATAATTAATTGGAGGATGCGTGGGTGTGAGGTTCTTTCCACGGACCTACTAATGACAAAACTGGTTCGGTATGCCAATATTGAATGCAAGAATGAAGGCAATGAAAGAATAATCGCAATCACAAGATAATGAAAACATTTGAAAACCATGGGGACTTGAAAAAGGTTGCTTTGCTATGGTCATTGAAAGGAAAGAGATCTTCCAGTGAAATTCCGAGCAATCATGTGCACATTGACGCAAGCAATTATTTGTAGACTATTAGGCTAGGAGGAACTCTTGTGGAATCCCAGCTTAACTAGAATATTTAAGCATAGAAAAGCATCATGGTACTAAGAAAGGTTCGGGATAGGAGTACGGTTGTTTAGAGTTATTTGCTTGGAGGTGTCGTGGAAAATAAGAGGGAAAAACATGTTCCCCGAAAACTAGGTTGGAGTAAAATGTTCTCTTGAGAAGATATGGGAATTTTGGAATGGGGGAATTACGAAACTGCTGGATATGAAAGTGAATTATGGAAGTGCATTCTAAAATAATTCAAATGGTGGTTTAGGAGTTGAGAGGGCTACGGGAAACCTCTTAGAGTGAGTAGAGAGGAATGTGATGAAATAAAATTCTATGGGGTTATGCCAAAAGCAGAAGACGTTCGGAGAGGAGGAATTTCGATTGCATCCCTCTTCCACTTACCTACCGAGCAATTGAGAACTCTTTAAGGCTGTAGTAGCTGTCCAGAGCAATGAAATTTTGACGGGAAAATGGGAAAGCTTTTATTACTCAAACTTCTGGGGCTAAAAAATAGCGACTTCTTTCCTTTTATTCCATCAAATGGTAAATGATGATATTTAGAGAAGAAATCACGGTGAGATATATAGAAGTCTGAATGATTGATAAGAAACAATGCTTGATGAAATTAAAAAGATAAGTGATTAGGACCAATGGGATAAGAGAGACCTCGCAAGAATTCAACCATCAAGAAATCTATTCCGTTGACTTCGAGGGAACAGGGACGAGGGAATGCATCAACAGGGAAAGTGCTCAAGTAAACTGCCCCTGCAATGGGAAATATATACAAGAATTCATTGTCAATTGAAATATACCGATCAAGGTATTAGTAGATTCACAATATATGCTAGCATTTTATTCCCAGGATTCCACATTAATTACAACCCGTTATCACATATGATGGCGGATGTCTTAAAAAAAGCTTCAAGCACGCAGAGCAATGATATTGCCTGCATATCACGAAACAAACTATCTCGGGCGTAGTTATAAGAACCCTTCTACTTATGCTAATTTCCACAAAGTTTTCCATTGATTAACCATCAACATGCGGAAACACGGAATTAACTTACAGGAGACGGAACGGTGGGATATCCTCACTCTCCTCCAGTAATGTGGTCTTCACCTTCGGCAGGAATACATTTATCTCCAACACGCATATCACCAAGCAAAACCCCGAACCGACTAGCTCATGACTTTCGCAATGCGAGACTTATAAAGGGAGGATACTGGGAGGGGGGTGAGGGAGACTCGAGCTAAGGGCAGACATCGGGTGTCGAAGAGGGCAGAAGGATCAGGTGCCTGTGAAAAGGTGCACATCCTACTTGCAGATAAGAGCGCGGTCTCGGTGTAACAGGGCAGGGAGACGGAAGGGTAAGCTGTGCTTTTGAGGTCCTCATTGAATCACCGGGGTGCTTGGTGAGGCAGTCACGGCCGAGCGACTGATGAACGAAAACGAGACGAAACTCGCCATGTTCGAATGCGGTCGAATCTTGGGGAGTATAAGGAAATTCTAGGCCGTCAGTTTTCCCTGAGACGGTAAAGGAAGAACACCCTGGCGTTTAATGGCATCCTTGCCGTTGGAGCATAGATCACGCACACTGCGAGTGTTCGATTATGCGGATGTCTTGGCGTAGTTTGAATTCGTTCGGCGGACGAAGAAACGGTTGAGGCTTGGAGAAAATTCAGGGCTCGCCCTGTGGAGAATATGATAGATGGGTGTCGTCCTATGGGGTAATATAGGTGGGGTGACGGAGAGGAGTTACATGTAATCCGACGAGAGAATTGTTGGAAGAAGAAAATGAAATAGAAGGAACTGGAAAGGGGGATTGAAACCCGAAGGAGGATGGATAATTGTATAACGAAGTTACAATAGCGATCATGCAAGAGGGAGACAATGCGCGTATTTATGTGTGTGTGTATATATATTTGTATGTTTATATATATATATATATATATATATATATATATATATATATACACATATATGTGGCTATGATATGTGAGGTGGCTGCAAAGGCTTCAGACTGCAGTGGGGTGGCCATTGTGTGATGGTGTCACAATAAAAAGGCTATTGAAGGAAGCAATGGGAAACTACCTCAATTATTTATTTATCCCAAGACTTTGGATGGACACCATATATATATATATATATATATATATATATATATATATATATATATATATATATATATATATATATATATAAGTCTTCTACTTGGGCGAATGCATGACCACACTTTCCCTCCGCATGAATGACCACCGATATTCAACCAAATCTCCCACCTTCCTTAATTATCCCCTCCCTACTCACACTGCTTCCCACAACCAATCTTTTGATGACTGCTTCTCTGTTTCGGTGATCAAAACCCCTCCCAAATCTGCTAGTATAATCGAGGAGAGAACCCACGAGATGGCGCATATCTGGGTGACCCAGTCATTTAAACTGCCCGGGCTGAACCAAGCCCACTGAATGCATCATATAGCTGCCTACATATCCCCTCCCACCCCCGTGTTAATTTCCTATTGGTCCCTTACCTCTCCTTCCCTCACCTCTCCCCCGCACATGTCCTCTCCGCTCTTCCCCAAGAATGCCATTCTGAAGACGATGGCCGAGCCGTCGAAACGTCATTGCCGAAGCGCATTCCATTTCGAAGATATATATGCATATATATATATATATATATATATATATATATATATATATATATATATATATATATATATATATATATATAACACTCTTCCTTGATATATGTGGCCACGACCACCGAAAATTCAAAAAATAGTGTCTCTTTTTTGTGTATTTCTGTGTTTTTGTCTGTGTCCACTAGTGCTATGTGTTATACTTTATATACACACACACAAATAAATAAAATAATATCTTTTCCAAGGCCCCTTCGTGATTTGGAGTAACAAGATCAATTTTAATATTTGTGGGAAGGTCAAGCACGATTCTGCATATACAAGGTCTGTCCTAAAAGTAATAGGACTGAGTCTATTTTAAAAATTTTTTGCCAGGTCAAACGGCTGGGGCCAGACAAAGTGTGGTCCCTGGTGAAAGATTGGGTGTGGGCCTAACAACCCCACTCTATGAATTACTTTATTGCTAGGAAACTTTTAGAGAAGCCTCGGAACAGAAAAGGATCTATTGATGGTGAACCTGGCAAATGCTCATGGACTCAAAAACTGAATGCAATTAGATCTTGGCAACCTGGAAAATAAGAACCACGCTGTAAGCAGGGTAACTGGCAGAGGCTGTTTAAGAGGTACTGAGGTAATGAATGGATGTGGTAGCTTTGTAGGAGATAAGTTGGAGTGGCAATGGAAGGATAGATAATAGGAAACACTTAATGTATCGCAGCAGGTCTGAAATAAGACCTTGACAATATGGAACAGGTTTCATTGTCAGTACTAAAATGAAACAAAGTTACCTTGAGTTTGAGCCACTGACATGGAGAATGCATAAGTTAAGGCTTAAAGGACAATAAAAACCATAAACACAGTAATCAATCAAAAGGTCAGCATGGTAGGTGTAGAGTTCACCCAGTACTAAGCCTGACAGCATGTGAAATTCACACATCAGGGTAGGTAGGCAGATCCTTTCCCTGTGCTGGTTCTATGGTTTCCCTGAAAGATCTGGAACCCAAAAAATCACTCACGGGTCCTCTGGTCTGTAGTCCAGTGAGCTACCCCTGGACTACTGTGACCAACCAAAGGACAATTTCGAAATATATTTTGTGTATTGGCTTATGCACCCACAGAAGATACCAATGATGAAGATAAGAATTGATTCTCTGATAGGTTAGAAAATTTAGAAAATACCTAAACATGATGTGTTTATTCTCCTTTGAAATTTTAATAAACAAGTGAAAATGGAAAGATGCTTTGCTAGCTGGCAGAAGGTAATGGACTGATAATTAAAAACACCCATTTGGAACTTGAGGATATACATAAAGGAAGCTTGAGAATGCCAGGCAGTCTATCAAATTGACCATGTTCTGGTGTCTATAAGGCTTGCATCCTCAATAATTGATATAAGGTCTGCCCTTACCCCTAACTGTGATTGGGATAATAACTTAGTAAAGGCTCAATTTTGGGAGAGACTTGCGGGTGTAGAATGCATTAAGCAACCTAAAAAAACCAACTGAAATGAACGAGGAGAAACTAAATCAATAAGAGTTTGTCACCCAGTTCCAAGAGATTCTGAGTAAGATATTAGAAGAAAGGTCACAAAACCAGACTGAGAATGATTCAGTGGAGAGAATGTGGTTAGGAATAAGAAATACCATGGAAGAGGTGTAAAAGAGAATATGATGTAATTAATGGAAGAGGGTGAGGAGTGAAGAATGGTTTGATGAAAAGTGTAGAATAATCACAGGAAAGACATAGAATAAAGGCAGAATGAACATGATTCAAAGGAGGACAAGGCAGAACAGAGAGAAGTATAAAGAAAGTAGAGGACTAGAAAACAGAGCATTGTGAAGGAAGAATAATGAAGATTTAAAGAGCCATATGAAAAATGTGGAGGAGTTTAACCCTCAGAATGAATGTAGGAAGTTATACCAGGCAACAGAAATCAGAATGGATTACAAAGGAGTTTCAGCCAAGGACTAATACATGTAAGGATGACTGAAAGACTAATTTCTGGGGAGGGAGAAGCTCTGGGAAGATGGGCTGAATATTTCACAGAACAGTTGAATGTAAAAGAAGGATATTAAGAGAGTAAGGGACTAGTATATAAATGTAGACCCAGATGTCAACAAATCATCCTAAGGGGAGATAGAGCTTGCAGTGAATCGATAGGAGAAATGGCAGAGTCTCAGGAGAGGATCAAATAATGGGTAAACTGCTCAAGATTGGAGGAAATGAATTAACCAGTAACCTATATAGACTGGCTTGTGAAATTTGGGAGAGAGAGGAAATGCCAGAGGAATGGAGGATGAATCTTATCTGCCCTACTTACAAGAAGGGTGATAAACCACAATGCAGTAACTACAGGGGGATAACATTATTAAGCATCATTTACTAAGTCTTCTCTACTTGTGATATTGAGTATTTGTGCAGAGGAACTTCTTAGAGATAATCAATGTGGATTTAGACCAGGAAGATGTTCAACTGAAAAAATCTTTATAACTACACTGTCTAGGGAGAGATGTTATGAATATAAAATTGACCCACGGATTTTGTTTATTAATTTCCACATTGTCTATTCAGCGACTATCATTGTGCAAAAATAAACTGGTTCTTTGAGTAAAAAAATGACAGGCTTTAAAATTTGGAAGCATATTACTTAAGTCATACTTCCAACTTCATGTTTTCCTACTTTTTAAATAAATATGTTACACAACATTTAATGTTGAACAAAAATTGTTGAGAAAGAAAAAAAATCTAAAGAAAAAATGTGGATTTTTGAATTGGGTATGGTACAACATATGTTGAAGGATACATACTCATTGATAATTTTTGGTTAGAAATTGTCCCTCATTAGAATTTGAGAGGTATGTATGTATATTATCAATTCCATTTATTTTAGACTAGCTTATGATTTAGACTCAGACATTTAACCTATTAGGAGCAGCAGAATTGACATATCAACTTTTATAAATAAATGAGGTAGAATTATATAATTTTAAAGTTATTTTATTAACACATTCTTATTTTGGGTGATGCATTTAATTACAAAATAAAAAACCCACAATTCCTTTTCATTCCTCCAGTCCAGTACCATTCCTTGCTGTTACGGTTCTTTACAGAGTAATTTTGTCACATGCGTTATTATAGTTCACTCCTACATCAATGTGCATAGGCTTCAAAGAGCAATCTATAGGCATAGTTTCCCCATACATAGAGTATAAAATATTCTGTAGTACCGAACAGAAAAAAATTTTGGTCACAGTTAAAATAGTGTAGGTAGCACATAAACATGGAACAATTAAAATCTGAAAAAAGGGCATAGAATGAATTCTAAATTCCTGGAAGATTAGTGAATGGGCCACAAGAGAAGGTACGTATGTAACACTTTCATAATTGCTTGAATGATAATTAAACTAAATTTTTAGCTTTAAGAATTTACATTCAAAACTGCATATTCATCTAGTTTTTCTTTTGAGCTTTCATCATAGAGTGAGAAATACATTTAGGCTTTTAAAAATTGACTTCTCATGCATTATTTCTTTGTTTTATAATGGTTTAAGGGTTTGTTACTCACTATAATGCTATTGCAAGAGTGGACAAGAAACATGCATAACCATGAGAAACAGCATAACAGCTAAAATGCACATACATATTATTCTTGGGAAGTGAATTTACAAGGGTGTAATACTTTTAGGGAAGACACTGGGGCAGGGAATCATTTAACACAGTTAGATAGAGAAAGAGAGAGAGAGAAGGTTTAAAGAGTATGGACATCAACATACAACCAAAAATGCAAAGCTTCTCTTTTCTTGAACCGCAATGCAACAACACACCCTGTTTTATCCATATAAAAGAATGCACATCCCTTTGGTTAAGACTTGAAACACCAACAGTCATTTCCATCTGTCAAAATGTACTGAATCATTACAACATTTCTATAATATAAATAAATATATAACATCAATTGCTATGTCTCCCATTGACACAAAACATCTAGTTTTCACTTTTGTCACTTATAAAATTAGAAACAACCTTTTAAATATTTCATTTCACAGCAAGGGCAAAAAACCTTTGCCATTTACATATATGTTTATCAGTAAGGTAGGTATCTTCCCTTAACTTTGGTACAAGAGAAAGCCCATGAAATCTATGACTCTTACCATGTCCATGGAAGATTCTAATATTGATACGACTAAACATGCTATTTACCATGAAGAATTTACACCTCTTGACAACTTTTGATCAATTAAATGTTACAGTAGAAACTTCATTTTTGAAGAATATTTCTCAAAATGTCACTAATATACAGATACTTCAATTGCACTAGAATTGTTTTTACTTTCATTATTCACTGTATCTCATATGAAATAAATGATTTACAATTTAATATCCCCTTATAACATGTGTAAATTTTTTTCTTGTTTGCTTCCATATGTTGGGCCACATTCCTTGGATTTGGGTAGTATTGATGAGATGGGATACCTTGTGAAAGCAATGCAGGTAAAAATCACCCGCATTTCTCTTTTTATTTCCCTAAATGATACTGTACCTGCTGACTAGTCTAAATCCTGAGATGCATACGCAGTATGCAGTTACAGCAAAACATACTTGAATGAAACATTAAATATTCAAGCAGAATAATAAGCACCATTTTGCAACTTAACTAGTTTCATTTCACATAAAAAATAAGTTTTCAGTTAAAGTCAAGGAATGGACAAGATGAATTACCGAATTCACTGTTGTTATTATGTATATATAGTCTTTTCCAACAATTTCCAATATTTAGTTGTATATATAAATATGAATTCAGAATACCAGATAGTTTTACAAGTGCACTGATCCTCTGGTAACATTGTAAAAGATGATTGCAATATAGTTTTATAATTGAATGAACTTCCACAGCTGTAAGTTGAACATGTAATGCTAGTTTATAGCTTATAATTTAAGAATTGTCATCCATCAATTACCAGATGGCTTTTTATGCAGATCGAATTCTAAAAGAAAAATGACTCTATATGCTTCTAATATTCCAATGAAGTGTATGTTATATTTTCCGCAAGTGTAATGTCTTAGATCACTAATTGGACATATTCAAGAGGGTTTTTGATGAAGTTGGGGTCAAAAGTTAAATTGCTTAAGCCTTAAGAGGTATAATAATCCTCAATCATAAACATGTAAAAATTGATGTACAAATAAATAGAACTACTGTTCAAAGTAAATATATAGTAAATGCTGAAAACAATCTTATGTTCTTTGGCATTTTAATCTTGGTGATGCATGACTAGGTACTCACTTTATTAATGCACCTCCTTTGCCTTTGGTGTAGGGTAGTCGAAATAAAAATTGCAGTTGAATTTTCTACATAGAGTAATATAATGCTGCATTAAAAGACAGTTCTAAGTAAGATGGAGTTCAGTTGAAATAAATGGAATTTTTATCAGAAAAAAGTGGAAATGATAATAATCTCTGGCTCCTTTATTCATTGAATAAAATGTTTAACTAAGTATTGCAGACTATTGAGCTTTTTATTACTAATTGCATGATTTTTGAAGTTCAGCAAAAATCATCAGGATTACCATAATAGATCACAATGCTAATATGACAATAACATTTAAGTGAGATTCTACCATAGAAATTTAGTTACTCCACAAGAATGATGAGATTGAATTTCTTTTAAAAACTCAGCAATTGTCTTGAAATCCATTTGGAAAAGGTCAAACTATGATCACATTGGTAACTGATGAGTCATAGACTTGCCTATTGATGAGCAGCCATGATGGATTAACATTATGTATGGATATTAAATTTCATTAGCAGCTTATTCAAGTGCCTGTGCCATTCACAGAAAAGTGTTGTGATTTAAATCTACACCTACATTAAAAATGTATGTTATTGATTTTGAATAATTGCATAATTTCTGTTTCTATGCATAGCTATTCTGTAATAAAGATTTACAAATGGCAGTCTTATGATTAATTTGATCTTTTAAAGCATATATTATGGAAGGTTTTCATATTTCATCTTTGGTTATAATCTTTGCGCATAAGCTAACATTAATTGTAATTTCAGATGCAATGGATCATAAAGTTAGCCAGTGTCTATTTGAGCCAACGAAGTAAGAACCTACATCTCAATTGTATCATCAGTCTGCATTAACACGAATTGTCTTTAATATTTCTTCTAGAGTTTAATATTCTTGTGCAGATATAAATATTTTCTGCAAATGGTTAAATATTTTGTTGTTCAGTTGGTTTGCAGACTGCATTTATGAGTGGATAAATTGTAGTTCTCCATAAAATATATTTGATACTTATGTTGAATAGACAGATATCTAGAGCTATGGAATATGTTAGTTTGTTGGCCATCATCACTTTGAACACTTAAGTTTTGATGGAACATTTTTTGCTTAATTAATGTTTTGATACTATGACTTTCAATATGTTTGTTTGAACAAATGATATAGTCAACCACCAATTTCATTTCAACACTGTAAGTTGAAGATGAGGAGTTGGTTTTCTGATAACAATTCAATGCATTATTCTCATGGAGTACTAAATATTCCAATCATTTTAAGGATCCTCAATCCAGAAAAATGTTTCAAAGTCAATCATGAGCAAATGACCAAGAAGCTTCACGGAAAAAAATGAAGTAGGTTCACTTAGGAGAAACAGTGGAATTGCCAAATATGTACAACATAGATAAAATGTGAGAACTGAACTGAGGCTAATACTGTAAAGTAGATAGACACATATCCTGATTCTATGGGCTGAATACATTTGGTCCTGTGAAAATCTGAATACTTTAGCATTTGCATCACCATTTCAAGTTCTGTAAAGAAGCTTACATAGTCAATTCAGCTCTAACATGACACTAGAGAGATCAAACTAATTTGAGGGGATTGGCTGCTCCAAAGGCACTTTGCTTTGCTATTTTAGACCCCATACTATACAAAGATAATGTACTCATGACACTGGTACTTTTTATGTATAGTGCATATGCTGGCAAAAACTTGATAATGCATACTTGCATTGAATATAAAAATAGTCTTGTATGATGAAATCACATACTAAAATAAATACTTTCAGGTTGGTAATTCTGTGTTCAATACATTCATTGGTGTTTTTGAAAAAATCAATTTTGAAATTTGCAATTAGAAACAACCCAATGAGCAATAATTAATTTCATTTCAAACAAAATTTAATTGCTGATGCTACCCTTTATTTTTTAAGTTATGACTATTTAAATTTCAATCGATAACTATGAGTTTTTTGGTTCTGCCCAAGAAATACAATCTTTTAGGAAGTTTCTGTGTCTTTTTAATGATAAAAGTTGTAGGCAGGTTTAATTTTTGGGTTGCCTGAGAAAGATTTTGTGCAGCAATATTTCCAAGGGCAATGACTTAAATGATTGTTTTTAGGTATCCATATGCTCATGTAAACATATGCAGCCAATCGTTGATAGAAGTTATTTTGGTGTCACCTTTGGTTATAAAGTAACAAAACTAAAAATTTTAATACCCATAAAAAATATCAGCTTAATTGTGATATTTATTTCATTCTTATAAATGAAGCTTTATTACCAGAAATAATAACGAAAATATTTAAAAGGAGGGGCTTATTCCAGAGATGAATCTATAACTTCTGTGCTTGGTTAATACTGGTGACATAATTAGCTTGAAGTACATTGATATGGCTATCCATTACGTACGTGTAGTGGAGATTGTATGTGAACAATTTTTTTAGCATATAAAATTGATCAAAATGAAACTTTTCCAATGGGTAACTCATTTTTAATTATAGCTTACTGCATTTCTATAATAGGAAGGAATATTTTAATATATAGGAAGTATGAAATTACAAATTAATTGATAATGAAAAATATTTCCCATATAATGCACAGCAACATGCTGTAAGGAGATCACTGGGCCTGATGTTGTTTGGGCAGAGTTTCAACAAACTCAAGGGCCTTAGGGAAGGTGACATTCTTTTTTTTAGCATTATGGGTCAATTTAAGTTCCAGCATATATAGCAAGACATTTTTTAATAATGTAAATGATTTTTTTTCTACTTTCTCTCAATTTCAAAATCCAATTTCATCATGATCTTATCCCTCATAAACATATCCCATTTGCGATTTTATTTTTTTCAGAGCTTTTTGTCAGTGTGAGTCACAAATTGCACCGAGTATTGCAGTGTTGTGTAAAAATGAATTTGTGAACATTTTATAAATCCTCATGCACTGTGGTTTTTTATATAATCATGTTTACGCATATAAATCCTTTTGTGCGATTAAACCCAAAATCCATGGCTGTCTATAGTATGACCTATCCTGATGAAGCATGTTTGTTGTGTTTAGAAAGTATTTTTTTCAGGAAAAATTATTTTTTCTATATATATCTCCCAAGTGCTGTATAGAAATCTTGAAGGCAAGTCAGCAGCTGTACAACAGATGGCCGTTCCTCTGGGGCTGATAGCCAACAGCAAGCCATCACAGCAAACCTTTAATAAAAGCAATAATTCAAAATGCACAATTTATATACTTAATATATGACAACATGAACTCATCCTTATCATACATGAAGAGAGGCTCAAGTTTGTAGATTAAAAGGAAAAATGAAATTTTTACTTCACTTGCATCGCCTCATTTCAATAATGTCAAAAGGCAAGTGTTTCAATTAAACGAAGAGTGATTTTCATAGATATTTGAATTTCAATTCCTATAAAGTTGCCTGCTAGAATTGTTAATATTTATTTAGTTTTGTTCTTTGATACATTCACAAAAATTCAATTCAAGGCATTAATAAAAAAGAATTGAAAGAATTCAATAATAAAAAGGGAAAAGAATTCAATTCTCAATTGGGACAGTTGACCAGAAGTAAGAATATTCAATATCGATAAGGTATTGAGGAACGTATTCATAGAGTCCATGATCGCAAATACCTACATTTAGGAATATTCAATGATACCATAAGTACTTCTATTTTCAATGCATGTCAACCATATTAATATGTTATCAGAAACTTTTGTAATGTATAATATTACACTTTCGTTGAATACTTCTGCATTCCCAAGACAGTATTGAAATATTTAATACTTAAGATACATTTTAAAATATTTTAAGCATTGTATTTTTGTAAGAATGTGCAAATGTTTTTTCAATTAAATTTTTTTGCAAGATTTTTTTTTACTCTTACCAGCATGCATTTGAAGTGGGTAACTAACTAAGAACATGATATTGGATGTATTTTAATTATATTATTCCCTTTAATGGACCAGTATTTTTACTTTAGAAGGTTTGCCCCAAAAAGAAGTAGTCTTATCCTTGTTATCTTTTTCACTCAAAATGCATCAAAGAGTTTGTGCCTCAGGGACAAAGAGTGAACAAGTGGAAGTCCTCAAAAGGCTGCGGAAAAGAGTTCATTATGTTGGGATGGAAATCTTTGTGAACTTGAGGCTGCACCATGACAATGCATGGTCTCACACCACCTCCCTTGTTAAGTGTAGAGTATATCTGACCAAGCACAAGGTGGGAGACAACACTGCCCCAGCTGATATACAGCCCCAATGTGGCAACTCCAGACTTCTTTTTGTTCCCAAGAAGCAAAAGGAGCTTGAAAGCAACCATTTTGGAACACTGGATAACTTCAGAGGGGTCATGATGAGGTGTCTGAATGAGGCTCCAATCGATGCCTTCCAGGAAGAATACTTTGACTGTTATAGGTGCTGGCATTGGTATGCCAAGACACAAGGAGAAGAATTATTTTGAAGAATTTTAATGCAGTAGAACCTTCTTCAATGTATATTATCCACTCCATGATTTTCTCATTAATTGAAAAAAAATTGTTGCATATAAATGAATGTAAAATATGATAATGCATCCCAAGCTGAAAAAAAATTATTTAAAAAGTTTATTCAAAGAAAAATTATGTATAATTTGCTAAGGATCTTCATGCTTTCTTCTATGCAAGATGAAGCCACTGGGAATGCGAACTCAGAGACAAAAAATAATTGACATTGTTTGTTTATTATTTATGATACATTCCTAATTTCTTTTTACTAGAAAGTTGTCTAGAAACATTCATTTTGCCAATGTTTCAAAATTTTATAAAAATCCGACCCAATATTATCATTACATAAATTTCAGGAGTGAATAGCTACTACCTTATTAGTGTGATGTTTTGTATTCATGGTATGATGCAGCAATTTCCCACAACCGCCGGGTTACATGTAGCTCTTTTTTTTCAAGAGTTTACTCTTTTGGACTTAACACTCCTTGAAGGATCCAGGATTTTCTGATTGGTTGTTTAATTTTCAAAATGCCATTCAAAAGATAGAAGGTTTATTTTATCAATCACCAGAAACAATTGGGAATGTGCTGGAAAGGATGTACCTAATAGTGATGTGGGATTGGAATGCAGCTATCAGCGAATGAAGGGATGGGGGGGGGGGGGGCAGACACTAAGGTTTGCGAATAAAGATTATCTACGGAAAAAAATATTGAGTTTTGCAGGACCAAGGAACCATAAACACAGTAATCAACCCCAAGGTCGGTTTGGTAGGTGATGGTAGAGTTTGCCCAGTACTAAGCCTGACGGCATGTGAAATTCATACATCAGGGTAGGGGGGGCAAGTTCATTTCCGTGTGCCGGTCTGTGAAGATCTGCTACCCGAAAAATCACATAGCTTGGATGGAGCTGCAGATGCCAAGAGACTTGCCCAGGAGTTGAACCCGGAACCCTCTAGTCAGTAGACTAACGCTCTACCCCCTGGACTACTGTGACCCATGCAGGACCAAGTGTTTTATACTAAATAATACCTTGTTGAAATACCAAACAGGTCTTCTCAATAAAAACTTGCTGAACACCAGACTTTTCTGGATTATTTTTGGTAAACTTGTTGGTTATTCTAAGAAAGGAGCTGACATTTGTATCCTTATGCGAGTTTCACTTGCCTTTAGGATCAGTTTGGGATGAGCTTTATGCTATCTGATCAAAAACAAGAATATAGATTGATAACTCTGCTGGTAGTGTGGTACATGCACATTCTTGAGATGAAAGGTAATGGTTGTTAGAACAAAGATGTTGGCTATTTTATGTTACTAATTCAATGGAACAGTCCAATGAAGGCATTTATGACCATCTTAGGAAGCAGAAGGTCCCCATTTTGCTATTTTTGTAAAATCATAGGAGGACAGAAGGAAGAAAAAACTATTATGTGCATTTTAAATCTGCATGTTGAACATTGGCAGCTCATATTTGCTGATGCTGATTTCTGATCATAGTAAAAATAGGTCCTCAGAATGCAATTAGGAAGAATTCATTTTTATAACCATCGCATATAGTACTCATGTCTGAAAATATTTAATTTTGGAATGTAAAGTCACACATGAATTAAAAACTTGTCAGATCAACAAGTTGCTTAACTGAATGGATAACAAGTTATTGTAGTTCTCCTTTCAGGATACGAAATATTTTTAGGTTAATTTATTTAAAGCCCAGATACTCAAATGATAAATTTGAAGGTCAATTTATTAAAAAATACCATATTTCCCCATTTTGCTGTTAAATGTTATGTTTTTATTGGGAAATAAGAACATAAATCCCTGTTTCACATATTTACTCACAGCTCATCAGGACAGTTTAGAGGTTGTGCAAGGCGGTAGCCATCCCTTATGAAAGCAGCCATCTCAAAAGGATCAACCTCAGAATATGGCTGCTGGGCAAGTGTAGTCAGCTCCCAAAGAAGAACTCCAAACGCCCACTACAAAGAAACCGCAACATAGGCTTTTGTATAACTACTGTGTACATATTTTATAACATAGGGCAAGCACTTCTTAGTGAGCATATACCTAAGTGGCATTGCTAGATGTTCAGCTTTACTGTATTTGTCCAAATACAAGCCAATATTTTTTGTTGCAACTCTTAATGAAAAAATCACCCATCAGCTTAAATCTAAGTATCAGAAAAGAAAGCATTGTTGGGACATGTGTCTAACAAAAAAGAATGAAGGTTATATTAATATTTAATTAAGTTTGAAGAAGTTCCTATGGCATTTTTACCAATGTTTATAGTTATTCTTCACATTTTTCTATCAACATCCCAGATTCTGTAAATATTTGGTCAGTTTTTTAAAAGATTTTTTCCTGCAAATATGATGATGGATTTGAATTCTCAACTGTGAAGGTAAATCTGTGCATAGATGAACATATAAAAGTAGAGCAAGACTAGAACTTGAGTGAATATACTGAATCAAATGGCCATTTAAATCATGAGTGCTTGTTTTCCGTGGGCAAAAGAATTGACTTCCAGGTTATTTTTTCAGCTATGAATTACTTCAGAGCACCAAATCTGATCACCAGCTCTGATAATCTGAAAGATTGTCTGATGATTACAGCACTCCCTCCCCATTTACATCAATGAAAATGACTACTTTCAGTGAAACAAATGGAAAATTGTTTTCTGCCACATTCCAAAAATTTATGCTCATAACTTTTAAGAATACAATAATGCTCTCAGAGTTATCAAAATCACTGTAATGCATTAGTACAACTTGAGCAATTGATTGTGTATATTGCTTTGGCTGATATTGGAGCAATCTTATATAACTTTCCTTATGAATAGTTAAAGAAAGAATAGCCTGTGCCTACTTTGGCTTTCATAATAATTCAGGGCAATTAAAAATGATGTTACATCAATATTGCATATTGTATGAAGATATAAATAGAGGAAGTATGTGCTTGATGCTTGAGAGTAAAGGGAATCAGTGGCCCAGAGCTGTTTGCTCAGTGATAGGTGGAAAGGTTGCAGGTAAAGGATTAAAGGTAGGAATGAATGGAGGAATGGTGGGTCCAGGGTTATGGTATCATTATAAGTTATAATTGCATTATAATAGCATTATAACTTATAACTGAACTTTGTTTGGGATAAAATCTAAATCAGTGCGACTCTTTTAAAAAAATAATTCTATTAGCTCTGTCCAGTTGGCACAATACTTAAAAATGATATTGCCAGCCTTAATGTGAATGGATTTTGTGGCTGACAGCATTAAATGCTTATATTCCTCTTGATTTTTGTCTCTATAATTAGGAGGTATGGGCGACTGCAAATATATAATCAATTGTTAATTAATTTAATTCTTTTAAATGCTTTTTAAGGGTTAACATAATGAATAATCAAATTGAATGCATAATAAAAAAACAAACATTTCAATAAAATTTCACCTACCATATACAGAGGACTCTTATCCATTACTAAACTGAAAATAATAGCATAAAGCTAAGAACTTATATTTGTCATTTCTAATTCTGCCTTGGTGTATGAATCTGATGCCTCACTAGCTAGTGTTGTGGATAATCAACACTTTATTGTAACAATATGGACCACGTTGGGAGATCAATTACGACAAAAACACTAGCAAAAACCACCAGAAGTTTCAGGAAAACTGCTCTTTATTTGACTTACTGAAGAGTTAAATCGAATACTCTCCCAAGAAAATAAATTAAAAAAAAACGTTAAAAGATTTCTTTGTAAATAATGTTTTTTATAGTGTCCAAAAGTACACAGAAAGAGCCAATGCAGGGAAACCGTTTTTAAAATCTTTAATACCCATATACTTCATGTACATTATTATTCCTATGAATTTGTATAGATGTAAATCTAATGTACCTGTGAATGTAATTTAATCTATTTGTAATTAATGTAATTTAATGTATTCTATGGCCAATAAATTTATCTTTCTATCAATCTACCATTTGAAAGTATTGAACATCATCAGTCAGATCGTTTGAAAATGCGGGAATACATATCCAAAAAATCAACACATGAAGGCTTATAAATTGATTAATGCAGATGAAAAAACTTACCCCAACTTCATTGATTATTAATTAACTAAATATTACCAATTAAATCAAATGTGTTCATCTCACATGCCCTTTTAGGTTTGGCAATGTTTCATTTTCAACATCATTTTAATAATACTTTTTACTGTATTTGAAAAGTAGGTGGTAATAGCTTGTCAACATTTAGAATTCAAGTAATTTGTATTATGTTAAAAGTGTTAAAATTAACCAAAAACACGTTGAAATGCAATTTAAAAAATTAGAAATATAGGTACTTTTTTAATCGGCATTATTCTCAGGAACAGTTCTTCCAGAAGTCCTTTTGGTTTTCAGCAGTAAAAGTTTCAAAATTAAAGTATGCAGGTTCTTGGGTGAATTAAAGTATTTGTTTTGACATTTCAAAATAATTATAAATGAGTGAATAAATAATATTTTATTTTATAATTACTATCATAATTATGTTCAGAACTTGCCTCAAGAGTTAAAACTTGTAAGCATATGCGAAATAGGCACAGAAATAAATATTTTATGAATGACATAAAAATAGGAAAATGTTAAATACTAGGCATATCTGTGTTATAAAATATGCAATTTTTTACCTTTTATGAAATTACTTAATGAAAAAATATGCTGACTATCATAGAGAATTGGCAGATGCATAAGTATGAGTAACTTGTAACTAGAAAGGTATGAGAAAAGTTTCAAGACATTAATATTCATACTTACACTATCTGAAGCTGCAGAAAACCTCTTATTCACAAGGCTTTCTGGTGCCAGCCATTTGATAGGCCTATTTTCATTATCACCAAGGCAATGATAATCAGCAGGGAAGAGATCTCTAGACAATGCACTATCAGTCACACGCACACGAAGGTCTGAATCAACCCTGAGAGAAATAAATAACAATCAGAGATCCACTTCAGGGATGTCCAGGTATCCACTCATCACCACACACATTATACCTTAATTTATTTAGTATTTATTTATTTAGTTCAAAAACAGCCCCATGCAAATTACAATGGACAAATAATAATTACTACTTTCCTTAAAATATGTTTAAAAATACAATAATACACGCACTTACAAACTACTCAACATGAAAACTTTTTCATATTCCATTTTGTCCTCTTGATGTAAACTAATTCTCTAGAGATGTACTATAATGATTTTCTAATGAAGCATATGATATACTACTTCAGGCAAGCAACAATGTAGTAAACTTTGCCCAAAGGTGCATATGCCCAGGGACGCCTTTGAGCTTTAAAAAATTATCCTTTTATACAATTATTGAATTTACATTAATTGGGGAAAAAGTATGTTGAAGCTACATCTCAATTTATTATCATTAGAAAGAGTCAAATGAAATATAGCATATGTCAATTAATTCAACTCTCAGCTAAGCACTTGCGTGTGCAATGTGTCAACATTATGACTTAATGTGTGACACCACTTTCGGTCAAGTTATTAAGTCTACCAGCCATCTTGATCTGCTTAGTCCACATTCCCTTGCTGAGTAGATAAAAAACATTTAATGTGATCAATGGAACAATTGATATGAGCAGCACAGCATGAAATTATATTGCATCATAAATACTGATCAGTATGAATTATTCGTCATTTCTCAATGAGAACCCAGACTGTTAAATTAGATAACCAGTCAATTCAGCTCATCAAACTTAACTGTTAAAACCACAACCATAAGAAAAACATTTTTGGAGTTACTGAAATGTAAATGAACATTTGTTATCCACAATATTCTCGAAAAGAAAGATGGTTTGAGAGAGAAGTGGAAATTTCATATCGAATATCTTTTTCTTGAAAAAATTCACATTTTGAGTACTTACACACAATTTCTTGTAGCTATGTCTCGATGGCATATCCTGTGTCTATGGAGGAAAAGAAGAGCCAGTGCCACCTGCACTCCCATGCCTACAATGTCACGAGTCATTAGCGTTACAGACTCAGCTTCTTCTCCTGCCCTGAGTCGACATCGCTGAAGAAACCTACAAATTGGAGCAAAAGGAATAAATATTATCTTTTTATAAGTATTGAATTCAAATATATACATAGTGTACAAGTTTATCTGACCTTTTTGTGTTTTTAGATATTTTTCATTTAGTCAGTCGTTCAGTCAGTCAGGCATTCTACTGCTTAAGGTAGGTTTTGAAAAGACATAGAATATGCAATGGTGCCATGATACATTCCCTTGTTTTTCCTAACAGAGCATAAAACAACATCCTAAAATACAATAACCTCCTGAATTCAACATACTTCCTACTTTTTTTCATTTCATCGAGCATGGCTTAATTATACACTGAAAGTGTAGAAGGTATCATTTTCCCACAATTCTTTTGTTCCAATAATTTTCAGTGACATATTTTGCTTTCAGATTGAAAAGATTAGAAGCATCATAGAAAAGGGTTTTCCAATAAAGAGTAATCAAGAATTTTTAAAAATCACATCATTCATTGTGCAAAAACTAAATTTTATTGTGTATTATCAGCTTATTGTTTAAATTATTTGTGGAGTAAATTTCATTTATTTGAGTCCAGTATTGCATCAACAGCAGCCATGTCGAGTTGAAATTAAAAAAATTAAAATTTGGCAATTTTCCACAAAATAAAATTTATTAATACGACCGGTTTCAATGTAACTACATTATCGTCAGGAAACAGTCATCACTCGGAGTCCAGTATTCATGTTGAAAAGCAAGTAAGGGGAGGGTAGTGGAAAAGAGGGGAAGAGGGAGGAAAGGTGGAAGGCAGCATGGGTGACTACATATGTGAATGGAACGTTAAATTGAAACCAATCGCACTAATGAATTTTATTTTGTCAAAAATTACCAATTTTTGATTAATTATGATATTCCACCATATCACGCATGATGCGTCCCTTTTCATTCGAGTTGAAATGTTCAGTTTGCCTCTTCTCACTGAAAAACACTTTCCATGAAGGCGTTTCTTCACATTGAAGCAAAGGAAAATTCACATGGGGTGGTCTGGACTACTAAGGGAATGAGGAACACACGTGTTCTCAAATTGGCATTGACCAGATATTCACGAATTGGTATTGGGTTTTGCAGTACCCAATGTGCATTAATACATTTTATGTGTAATTTTTTGGTCACCAACATGATTAGCACTCAACAAAATTTTCAATATTCCGATAGTGTCCATAACATTATTTTATGCCTTCTCTCACAACAACAGCAAAAGTGTTAATTTTTCCCTCTGGAAGAGCAGTGACTTCTGTATCACTCAGTCCACGTTACTTAGAAATTGATTGTCTCCCATCATTAAACATATTGAATAATCTTTCAATATCCGGTTGAGTGCTTTAGCCACTTAAGCTACCAAGGCGTCCTCTTAAACTCTGAAATTTAGGGGCTTTTAAAGGAACAAGATGTTGTGACGAAATACCGTACATATAATGTCACAGGCATTCGTAGTCATGCACGACGCGCCACAGTCCACGAGGTTAAAGCCAACTTTAATCACTTATGGTGTTTATACTTTGACAAATTCCAAAGAAACTATCTTGTAGCTGAGCTATTTGGAATAACAGAATATTCATGAGGCCCTTGTAGCATTACACAGCCCTCAGCTGAGATTAACTTCAGGCAAAAGTAAGATTCCTATGCAGCATCACATGTTACCTCCATCTTTGGGAAATAAACATGTTTCAACTTGCAATGACTATTGCTGAGGAAATACTGAAGTCCAATAGGTATAACTTGTACCAAATTAATGCACAATAAGGTTTAAGCCTAAAATAAAATAATGAGTTTAATTTTTGTGCAATAAATAATACAAAAAAAATGTTCAGTCGCTCTTGATAGTACTACTGACCTTATATATGTCCTTTCACATAATCATATAAAGAGAACAATTTACTGAATTTTTAAACTGGCATGACTATTTGATTAGGTCATGATTTAATGAAACAGGTTTTATCACAGCTGCTAATGCTGCATTGACCATACTTGTTCTTCAAGGGCCATAAGTGTCAAATAATTTCAAAGAAGTTCTATTAATGATCATGGGAATCTAACAAAAAGAGATTTGTAGCAGCATATCAAAATAACTTTTAAATGCTTTTAATAAATATCAATTAAATAAAACAACAAGAAATTGGTATTCACTTTGAATTTTCCCCCTTTGCTTTGGTCATTGCTGACTTCAACAAATGCATTGACATTTCTCCTCTGGTTAGTGATAATAATAAAGCAGTGATTTCCAACCACCAGTATGTGAGTTTTCAGAAATACTTAGTTTCATTTGAGTATGACTGTCAGTGTTCCCAAAACAAACCCAGGATTTTTAACCATCAATATTTTATTCAATGTTTAAAAATTCAAACTGGACATTCTGGGAAGTAAGTTATTGCACACAATACCTACTATGGGATGAATCTAAATATGTGTGTGCTTAATACTGCAGTTTTTCAGTGTAATGTGGGACAGCCATCCCTACCTCTTGAGGTTCCCCCTGGATGCATAAGGGTAGGCCAAGAGGGGGGGCCTCCCAGGGGGAAGGGCCACAGCCAGCACTGGGAGGAGGTGCCTGTGAGACAGCCCCCAAAGCATAGTCCCTTCTGACACCAAGAGGGATGTCTGCAGAGCAGATGCAGCTTCTGAAATACAGATTGTACCTAAATTAAAAAGCATCTCTCGAAAAGGGAAATTATTCATATTGCAAAAAATTCCATAATGTGATAATCGCTATGCAAAAAAACAGCCAAAAATATCACAGAACAGTCAAGTTATAATGGAAGCATTGTGGATATGTAATCTTAGCCATTTCAGTTGAAAGTGGGCAAGAAGTATACAAAGTGAAACATTTTAGATTGGAGAATGTCTACACAATATGTGATAGTTTTTAGGGACCTTTAATAGGTGGAATACATATGACTAGTTCCTTAAGTGCTACACATTGCTTAAGTAAGGCAGGTAAGGAATTACAGCATAAATAACAAGTTGAAATTGCCTTAGCTGTGGACTCTTATCTCCAGCAGCATAACCGTTATCCAAGTAGTGGTTCATTTCAAAGCCGGATGGGAGCCAAAGAGAAGTTTTAACGACTTATTTCAAAGAAACTGCGGGAGATGCCGCAACAGTAACTTTTAACGGAGTCATCCGCTAATGTGCATTTCAATGCAACAATTTCAGAGCGTAAAAATCATTCGCCTTGACTGGGACTCGAACCCAGATCCCTCAATATCCGGTCGAGTGCTTTTCCCACTTAAGCTACCGTCGAGTGCTTTAGCCACTTAAGCTACCGTAGCTTAAGTGGCGGTAGCTTAAGTGGCTAAAGCACTCGACCGGATATTGAGGGATCTGGGTTCGAGTCCCAGTCAAGGCAAATGATTTTTACGCTCTGAAATTGTTGCATTTTAACGACTTATCAGCAGA
The DNA here is from genome assembly GCF_022747635.1 of Hetaerina americana. NCBI lineage: Eukaryota > Metazoa > Arthropoda > Insecta > Odonata > Calopterygidae > Hetaerina > Hetaerina americana. The sequence continues at coordinate 17,718,359 of NW_027286763.1, forward strand.
TCCCTAGTTCAAATCCATCTGATGCTTCCAACCAACACCAGATAAACCTAACATTTCATAGGATGTCAGAACCTTCTGGGAAACAGTATTTGGCGCTGAGAATGGAACTGCCACCTCCCCCCAATCTAAATGGTCCTGAATGTGTGACTGCCACATGGTGTAGGTTTTAACCAGGTGAGCCCCACTCTCATTTATCAAACCACCATGAATTGGAAGCTATGCTTTGGTTTTTATATGGTGCAGTACAAAACCTTATTGCTGTTATCCTGTGTACATTTTTTCGATAAAGATATCGTAGAACAACATTGGGGAGGTTATAAGCAAGATCTAATGAACTATTGATTACTTGATTATGCCTCATTGATGTCAGCATATAATTCCTGCTCATTTTTCACAAAGTATTTGTAATCTAAAATACAGCAATTATCAGAAGTTTTCAGACACAAAACTGCAATCTGATGACTCATTTGAATTTTGTTTACAATAAAATTCTATGGGAAAACATAGTATTGCTGTTAAACAGGATAAAATAATCATTCCATTTTCAGGTATTTGTTTTTAAGTAAAAGAATCTTTATTTTCAGAAACTGAAAGTCTTAACAAGATCCTTATGCAGGCACTGAAACTAAATTTTACTTTTCATCTCTGAAAACAAACTATGTTTTCAACCTAATTCAGCTCTTTTATGATTATACAGGGCCTACATGACAGAGATTTAGCTGATAAGAAATGAGTTCATAATATTGATGAAAAACTTAAAAAATGATCACAGATAATCACTAAAAGTAATAACTGCACGTGTTTATCCAATAAATTACAATTTATCCTCAATAATTGGCTGGCAGTTGTGATATTTACTCCCTATTAGTAAGAAAAGACATCCATTAGAAACCATGCTATTTGACCTCCATAATCTCAACACTGAAAAACTTGAGAATTCTTTGTATGATTGAAAACATTGTGCTTGCAGCTTCCCTCTCATTGGTCCTAAAGCTCACAAAAATAAATGATACCATAATAATAATTATTTTTTATTATGTTTTTACTATGTTACACATAAATGTGTGTATGATGGTAGATTAATAAGGTTGTAAAATCATAAGAAAGAAAAGGCTCTACATGTATGTTGGAGGAGAGTGCGAGAGAGTAGCAATAATAGTAATTATATTAAAACGTCCTTATTGGGGCAAGATTGAAACTAGATAGTGCATTCAGCCACCTAACCCCTCCTAATTTACTAGCATATATTCCCTAAGAACAGTTATAGCAAAGTGTGTAGACATTTTTACAGTGATTATCGGAAAATACAAAATAAAAAATTAAATGCTACATTGGAGAGAAATTGGATGGAGTGTTAGAAGATATGGAATTGTGGAAAAGCGTAAGGATTGTGGATAGATATCCTTGACGAAAAAATCCACTGCAGGAAAACACCCTCACAGGAAGGGGTTGGGAAGTGAAAAACGTGCGAAATCTATAGAGAAATCACTAATAGCAGTGAAAGGGTGATGCATATAATGAGAGAGAGAGAAAGGGACTACTTCGCCAGCCCCCTCCCTCCGCTCTCACCCGTGACCGTCTTGACGAACACGTCCTCCTCGTCCGCCTCCACGTCCGTGGTGGTAGAGCCGCCGCCGTAGGAGCGGTAGCGCCCGCCGCCGCCGCTCGATCCCCTCCGCCCCCCGCCGCTGCCCTGGCTCCCGCCGCCGCTCTTGGGCCGGTACGGCACGAACACGCCCCGGTAGAGGCGGCCGAAAGTGCCCTCGTGCAGCAGGGTGCGCGGACGCACGCTCGTGCTCGGCACCGTGAGGTGGCGCAGGCGCTCTGAAGGGTCACCGATCCGGGGATCGTGCAGCGTGCCCTGGTGCGGGAGAGAGAGAGCACGTGAGGGATACAAAGGGGCGAGGAAATCAAGCACGCGATGCACACCATCAATTCATCCAACAATTATCGTCGAATGCCTTCGTAGGATTTTTTTGGAGGGCTCAGGCGGTGGGAGGCGGGCGACACGCCTTTATCTTGATAGGCTCATATAATGTATGCATGCGTGCCTGTAAGTATGTGTCTGTGTGTGTGTGTATGTGTATATATATATATATATATATATATATATATATATATATATATATATATATATATATGTATATATACACATTCAAACACGAAATCCCGCCAAACGGCGAATAGATATAAGGAAAAGGGATAGGATGTGTATTCCTATCCCTTTTCCTTATATCTGTTTCTATATAAATGAGTGTATATATATATATATATATATATATATATATATATATATATATTTATATATCTTCGAAAAAGAAGGCTCTTCAGCGAGGACACAAATATGTAAAAACTTTGATTGAAACATTTATACACAGACGCGCGGAAAAAGTACCCAGAGATGAAGAGGGACCTTATGTAGAGTAGGATGCTGGAGTTACAAAATATTTATTTGGTAGTTGTGTCCATCCAAAAACCTACCTTAACCGGTAGATTACCTTATAATAATAATTACATATATATTTTTCCCCTCCCCGGACTACAACCTTGACGTGGTGGAAGGGCTTGTGCGTTCCGATGACCCCTAGAGCTGTGCTGGCGGGAGTAATAATAACTGCTCCTGGTAGGGTCACCCATGCCAGATAGGTCGAAGGTTAGGAGCCAGACGAAAGGTAGTCCACGCAGCGTCTGTTCCTCAGTGAGGCGGCTGCAATGGCGTCTGACCACAGTGGGGCGGCGAATAAGTGATGGTGTCACGTTAAAAACACTATTGAGGAAGACACCGCGAAACCACCTCAATTATTATTCCCAAGATCAACAAGATGGACTATACAGAGATTTTGAGTCCTGGCAACTACGGGGCTCGGCCCAATCGGCCGTGTGTCGTGCCCGACAGCGGGGGAGGCAAGGCTTCCGCGGTCGTCATCCCACAAAACCCTTTCAGGGGAAAACCAGCAGCAGCAGGACAGAAGACGCAGGAGAAGAAGACCAAATTAGTTAGAATAGGAACGTGGAATGTTAGGACAATGATGAGGACAGGGAAATTGGAGAACGTTAAGCGAGAGATGGAAAGGGGAAATATAGATATTTTAGGTCTATGCGAGGTGAGATGGAAGGATAGCGGGGATTACTGGAGTGATAATTATAGAATAATATACAGCGGCGGGGACGAGAGCCAACGAGGGGTTGCCATAGTATTAAATAAAGAAGTAGGAAGAAGCGTAGTCAACATAGAGCAGGTAACGGATAGATTATTACTAATAGAGATAAAAGCAGAACCGACGAAATTGGTTATTATTCAGGTATACATGCCATCGAGCAACCATAAGGAAGAAGAGGTCGATAGGATAAACGATCAGTTAAGGGACATAACCGCGTGTGTTCCTGCAGGGAAACATTTGATAGTGATGGGGGATTGGAATGCGACGGTAAGCGAAGGAAGAGATGGTGATGAGGTCGGGGAATACGGATTAGGCATGAGGAATGACCGCGGGGAGAATGCAGTTGAGTTCTGCAGAAGATAGGGGTTAGTCATCACCAACACTTGGTTTAGACACCACAAAAGACGCAGGTATGCATGGAAAATGCCAGGTGACTCAGAAAGGTATTAGCTAGATTATATCCTGGTTAGAAACAGGTTTAGGAACAGTTTGATAAATTCACACAGCTTCCCGGGAGCGGATGCGGACTCTGACCACAATTTAGTTGTTATGAAATGTAGCGTCGGTTTCAAAAAGATAAGGCAGGGGCGGTGAGTTAGAAAATGGAATGTAGAAGCATTAAGTGGTTTGAAAAGGAAGGAATACAAACCGGCGGTAGAGGAAATCATGAAGGATAGTAAAGAGCTAAGTACTATCGAAGACAAATGGGAAAGGGTTGTCTAAAGCCGCAAAAGACACTATTGGAAACGTTAACGCTAAAAGGACTAGGAAACCATGGATCACGGATGAGATGATTACAAAGATGGACGAGCGGCGAAAATTGAAGAATGTAAACACAGAATTAGGCAAAATGAAGTACAAAGAATTAAACCATAAATTGAGGCGGGCAACAAATAAAGCAAAAGAAGCATGGAGAAAGACGCAGTGCGAGGATATGGAAAGTCTGCAGAGGAAGGGTGAAATCGGTATGAGATAAGGCGGGTAAGGTAATAGTTGACGCAGGAAAGATCCAAGAGAGATGGAAGGAGTATATAGAAGAACTGTATAGTAAAGAACTCAGACCAACAAAGTTAGATATTGAAAAAGAAAATGACGTAGAGGAAGGCAGCTTAGGTCCAGGCATACTAGACAATGAGATAGAAAGGGCATTAAGGGAGATGAAACTAAATAAGGTCGTGGGGGTAGATAACATTCCCGTGGAACTTTTAAAATGCTTAGGAAAATGTGGGAGGAAGAGGCTATATGGGCTGATTCGTAGTATTTATGAGGAAGGAATCTGGCCGGAAGACTTTGTGAGATCAGTTTTAGTTCCTATTCCGAAAAAGATAAAGGCTACATCATGTGAGGACTACAGGACGATAAGTTATATATCCCACGCAGCTAAAGTTATTCTCAGGATCATAAACGAAAGGATAGAGAGTAGGGCAAATGATTACTTAGGGGAGGATCAGTTTGGGTTTAGGAAGGGGAGAGGTACGCGTGATGCCATTGCAGTAATGAGATTATTAATCGAGAGGAATATAGAATACAATCAGGAGGTATTTGCCTGTTTCGTAGATTTCGAAAAAGCGTTCGATAGAGTGAATTGGGAAAAACTAATGAGTATTCTGCAGAAAATAGGAATAGATTGGAGGTAAAGGAGGCTAATCCGCAACCTGTATACTACCTTGATCAAAAATTTCCCGGAATTTATTCAGAAAATTAAAAATACAAGTTTATTCATCTAAATCTATATTGTCCCCTTCAAAGTAATCCCCATCGACTGCAACACACTTATGCCAGCGCTTGATCCAATCCTCGAAACATTTTTTATATTCGGTTTTCGGTATGTCCATCAGTGCTTCCTGCGATTTTTCCATTACTTCCTCTCGGCTGCTAAAATGCGTTCCCCGTAATGGTTTTTTAACTCGATTGGACAGAAAGAAGTCACAGGGAGCCAAATCAGGTGAATTCGGTGGCTGTTGGATGGTATTTGTTGCATTTTTCGTCAAAAAATTACGAATAATGATAGCACTGTGCGACGGTGCGTTATCATGGTGCAAAATCCACGAGTTTTCTGCCCACATTTCTGGTCTCTTTCGGCGAATTGCTTCACGCAAACGTCTCATAACGCCCAAATAATACTCTTTGTTTACTGTCTGGCCTTCTGGCAAAAATTCATGATGCACTACACCGTTGTAATCCATGAAAACCGTCAGCATTGCCTTCTTTTTTGACTGAAAACGACGTGGTTTTTTTGGTCTCGGCTCATTTGGTGAACGCCATTCACTTGCCTGATGTCTGGATTGCGTGTCGTACTCATAAACCCACGTCTCGTCTCCAGTAATGATCCTTTTGATGAATGTGGGATCGGATTCAGCCTCGCAAATCATGTCTTTTGCGACGTCAACACGGTCTCTTTTTTGCATGAAATTGAGGTATTTTGGCACCAACTTTGCTGCTACACGACGGAAACCCAAATCATTAACCACAATGTCTTGGGCGGATCCATAGGCAATGTTCAAGTCCTCCGCTATTTCTCTGATGGTTAATTTGCGGTTATTGACCAACATTTCTTTTACTTTATCAATTTTTTCACCGACTTTCGATGTCGATGGTCTGCCACTGCGTTCATCATCTTCGATTGACTCACGACCACTTCTGAACCGCTCGTGCCACTGGTAAACGACCGTTTTTTTTAGAGAATCGTTGCCGAAACACTTTTCCAACATTTCCAACGTCCGTGCGCCACTAAATCCGTTTTTTACGCAAAATTTAATACAAGTTCGTTGTTGCAAATTTAAATCCATTTCTGAAATTGTAAAAAATCGCCAACACACACAGAGATAGATGTACTCTTGGCTACGTAACTTTTGCAAATGTCAAGTTATGACACTAAGATTTAAAGGGAATATCAACAACAGATGTACCAATTTAACAAAAAAAACAGAACTCAAATCGGAACGATGGGAGCGCCACACGGTGGTTATTCCGGGAACTTTTTGATCAAGGTAGTATGTCTCAGACTGCTCAGGTGCGGGTGGGGAACGGGGAGTCCGGATGGGCAGTGTTAGGAAGAGGTGTAAGGCAGGGTTGCCCATTATCACCGTTACTGTTCAACCTGTATGCAGAGGAAATGATTAGAGAGGATTTGAAGAACTGGAGGTAGGAATGAAAGTGGGCGGGGAATTCGTAAAATCAGTTAGGTTTGCTGATGACCAAGCTTTAGTTTGTCAGTCAACCAAGGGGTTGTAATCGTTGCTTAGTGAATTGGAAATTCACTGCCACAGGTATGGGATGAGAATCAATATATCAATATTAATAAAACAAAGGTTATGCGATTTTCTAGAAAGAAAAAGGCTAAGCTAAACATTAAAATAGGAGGGCAGAAACTAGAGCAGGTAGAATAGTTTACGTATCTCGGAAGTGTTTTGGACCAACACGGTGAAAGTAGTCGGGACGTAAGAAGAAGAATTTCGCTAGGCAAAGAGGCTTTCACAAGGAGGAGGGAGTTGATGAGAGGGACGTTGAGTAAGGATGTTAAGAAAACACTCGTAAAAACTTTGATATGGGGCGTAGCTATGTACGGCGCGGAAACGTGGTCATTGAAGCAGGAGGATGGACGTAGACTTGAGGCTTTTGAAATGTGGGTGTGGAGAAGAATGGAGAAGGTGAAAAGGACAGAGAAGAAAACAAATGAGGAAGTACTTGGTATGGTGGGCGAAGAGTGGGGTTTGTTGGGAGAAATTCTATGGAGGCAGGAAAAGCAAATGAAGGGGGTATTGATCGGCAGTGGGATGTTGAAGACTGTAATTGAGGGGAGAATGTTAGGCAAACGAGGAAAGGGAAGGAACAGGATAGGGATGTTGGACGGGATGAAGGGAGGAAGAAAGTACTCAGAGATGAAGAGGGACCTGATGTAGAGTAGGACGTTGTGTTTTGCTGGGGGTCACAAATTGTTGAATTAGTAACTTTGTCCATCCAAAAACCTACCTTAACCGGTAGATTACCTAATAATAATAATTTATTTATTTGGTATTCTAGAAGCTATGTCAGGTTTTAAATGGGAAGGACCTCTACAATTATACACGACGTATCTTCTAGCGACAATTTCTTTGCCTCTCCTATTTAAACATAACCTGAAATCTGACACTGCAGTTAGCCCCTCTTCATTTCTAAATACTTACTTACTTCCTCAATTCAGTGCGACATCCCTGTCCTATTCCTGCCCTTTCTTTGTTTTCCCTCTATTACAGGCTGCAACATCTCATTCCCCATCAGAACGCTCTGCATACTTCCTTCCTGCCTACTTTTGATTTTTTCCAGCCTTCCCCTCTCCCCCTACACCATACCTAGCCATTCCTCATTTGTTTTTATTTCTCTCCACTTCACCTTCCCCATCCTTCTCCATCCTGTTCCATCCTTCTTCACACTCACAATTTAAAAACCTCCAATTCAGCCTGTCATCCTGCTTCAATTACCATGTTTCAGCGCCGCACATAACCACGCTCATATCAAACTTTTGACGAGCCTCTTCTTAACATCCTTACTGAACGTCCCCGTCCTTCCTCCTTGTGAAAACTTCCATGTCTAATACCATTCTTCGTCTTATGTTCCTAATAATTTGATCATTTTGGTCCAAAACACAGCCGATATAGGAATACTGGTCTACCTGCTATAGTTTTTACCTTTCTATTTATACGCTTATCTCAGTCCTCTTTCTCGAAAATAGCATCATTCATATCATAATTCTCATCCCATACCTATCGCCCAGACCTTCCAATGCACGCACTCACCGACTAACTGAAGCTTGGTTACTCCCAAATTTAACTAATTTTATGACTCACCAACCGATTTTCATTTTCATCTCCAGTTCTTCCCATGCCTCTTTAATCATTTCCTCCACATATGCAAACATTGAACAGCACAGGTGATAACGAGCAACCCTATCTCACTCTTCTTCCTATATCTGCCCATCCGAACTCTCCATCCGCCGCTCGCACCTGAGCAGTTCGTGATATCTACAGGTTATGGATTATTCTCCTATCCCGCCAGTCTATTCCTATTTTCTTCCATACATTGAATTATTCCTCTCAGTTTTTATTTATTTATTTATATATACCCTGCAAGCCATCGCCAGGGTGTGTGGCAGGGGGTGAATACACACCGGAATAATTTTATCCTAACATAACCCTACCGCGGTCGAACAATGTTATAATGATCCCCTATCTTTCGTGGCAAAAATGACATCTTAAATCTGTCTGTACAGCACTGACATCTTAAATCTGTCTGTTCTACATATCTGTTCACTCTATCAAGCGCATTTTCGAAACCTACGAAATAGACATACACATTCTGATTGTATTCCATATACCTTTCTATTAGTGACCTCATTACTGCTATGCCATCTCCTGCATCCTGAATCTACACTTCCCGAAACGAAACTGACCATCCCCTAAGTAATCATTTGCCCTGCTTGTTGATGATCCATTGATGTACCGCTTTAGCTACTTGAGAAATCAGACTTATTGATCTGTACAAGTTCTTTTAGTCCTCACATATTGCTGCCTTTCCCTTTTTTGAAAAAGGAACTAACACTGATCTAACAAAGTCTTTCAGCAAATTCCTCCCTCATAAACGCTAAGAATCAGTCCATAAAAATTCTTCTTCCAAAATTTCCCCAAACTTTTAAATATTCTTGTTGGTAGTAAGTGATTGGGGCGCTTTAATGGGTGGAGAGTGAGGCAAAAAAAGTGGATAGGTGATAGAAAAAAGCGCTCATCGATGAACGAAAAGACATTATTCATTAAAAAAGATGGACATGGATAGAAAGGTAAAGATTGATAGATTGGAGAAGGATGTTTAAGAAGATAGGAAAGAGAAGGCAAAAGGATTAACAGAGAATTAAGCAATAGAGTAAAATCACTATATTTATAGATGTAAAACAGGAAAAGAATTACAAAAAATGTTCTGGAACCTTTTAATCGCTGGATATCTGACAATGAAAAATTAAAAAGATTGTTCCATTACCTGAGCATGATTTATTTTCAAAGAAGAAATGGCAGTTTTGTAAATATCAATAATTTAATAATTACGACCATAAGGGCTAATAATTATAATATCCCACGTCAAATTTCCTCAGAGATAACAGTGTTACAAATGCATTTTCGAAGATACAATTCATAAAAGCGAGTCGAACCGAAGCAGGCAATACGCACATGAGTTGACGCCATGGGGAACCACTCATGAATCTTCTAGTGGATGTGGATCATGCACACTCCGATGTGAGTTGTATTTATGAGGGCCGGGGTACGAGTATTATTCTAATGATTACCAAATGTCACAAGCTGGCTGTATGCTAGGTGATATGAGACATATTTATTTTATATGAAAACAAACAACATGCATTGGTAATTTGTACGTTTCACATATATGTGCAAATGATTTCAGGTAGTTGGACGGAGTCGCCACCGCCCTAGTCGTCTAAATGAGTGAGGTACAAGAATCTCGCGATCACATGGTAAGGATTGGACTATAAAACCAGTGTAAACAGCGAACGTTTTCCTTATCGCTTCTATTTAGCATAAAAAAGCTATTCAAAAGTCAGTCTCGAAGACTATTTGAGCACGTTCCTGTGTTTCACCGAAAATCTATAATAATTTTGAATAAACAGACACCTTTCCCGATTTGATGGCTTTGAGTGTTACTAGTCAACTTGCCAATTTGATGCCATTTGTTGTTAATCGTATATTTGCCAAAAGTCATTACGAGTTTGAGTTTAGCCCTGATTCATGAGTCCTGCGTGTAATCTCCGCTTTATTAATTACTTAAATTCAATGAAATAATACTTCGCAATCTATTTATGCTAGCGTGTGCACTAACACGGCTAATCAAGGAAATTGATGCTTATCCGGGAAGGATTCGAAGCAGACGAAATCCCAAGATAAATCGACGTAAGCAGACTATTTTAAACATTCGACGAGATCGCAATTCAAGAAAAAACAAGCGACTACGGACAGTCGGACGAAAATTTTGTTCTGTATTCACTTGTTTTCTACGTTCCCATATGTGTCGGTACATCGCTTGAAGAGTCGTGACAGTAGAGTCGGCCGAGCGCTGGGCTGCCAACTGGAGGACCCGATTTCGATTCAAGATGGGCGCACTCAGCTCCAACCCTAGGTGTAGGAGTTTTGCTGTAGTGACTACACAGAACATATAAAGAAGAAAGTTTGAATGCGTTCTAACATCTCTGACATATACTGAGACATCTCATCATCACCTACCTTTCTCACAAAGTTATTAGTAACGATAAATCATCGTTGTCCATTTTCCCGTATATCAAGTGACTTTGCCGGGAGATAGAGGAGAATTGACCGGGCCTTTGAAGCCTACAGAGGTGAAGATACATCCATACGGCGCTCATACGTAAAAAGATCGGAACATTAATGAAAAATCCAATTCTGGGATTTGAATCTAGACCACCGTGAAAAACCAGCACGAACATCCAACAGGAAAGAAAAGAGGAAACAAATGGAGAATATTAATTGCAGCTAGCAGACAATTATTTATGGTGGCTCGTGACGAGGAGCTCCGATTGCCCCCGACCTCTTCCTCCAGCGGGGTCGGGGATGGGAAATGGTTTGATTACCAAAGGCTGAGGCAAATGGCAGGGGGTGACATTTCTGCCGACGAGTGCGATGGTGCGTGACACAACGGGGTCGGAGAGGAAATGGGGCGAATTAGGGTCGAATGGCGCCTGTATGCCCCCTATCTCGAGACCGAAGGACATTGCGAGGGGCCACCCGCAGGGGAAGGAGAGGGTGAAAAGGCAGGCAAAGGGGGTGGAGCTGTAAGGGCTTTCTCCTCGTTGACATTTCCAAACCCATGTAAGCTAATCAACGCAGCATTTCCCAGAATTCCGGGGGACGCTTCCAAAGTCACTCAAACGGGGTCCTCGGGAGAAATTTGACCTCAGGGTTTATCGGAGCGTTTCCGGCCCACTCACGCTTCGAGCGTGTTGTGGGAATGGGGGGGGGGGTCCGGGGGAATGAGGTGGAATTGTTAGGGAGGAGAGCAACGGGATATCGGTTTCGGCCTCGGTCTGCTCCTCGCCCTCCGCTTTGGGTGGGAGGGTGTTTGCGGGGAGTGTAGGGGGCGGGGAGAAGGGGGGGGGGGAAAGGTTCACCCGAAGCCCTCGCGGATGAATGGCCGTAAGATTCGGCGGATATGTTTTCAAAAGGAGGCAGGTATTGAAATATTGGGTAGACGTTTGATGCACTGACGTGAATGGATGATGAAAAATGCGTTCCTTTTCACGCGGGGAAAGCTTTCCTTGATACTATTCAGTGAGCCGTGGGAAGAGGACGTCGAGTCCAGCCCACTCGTAGCCACCGAGAAATGAAAGAAATTCCATCGTGTATAAATTTCATGTCAAAAGTTTCGGATGAACCACACAAGTACGCATCAATATACATTTCACTTGCAGCACAAAAGAACACCTTTTTTAATAATTTCTTTGATGCATAGTCGCTTCTCAATCGAGAACCGTCTCCATGGTGATGAGCCTGTTTAGGAAATGTTTTGCTCACTACTCTTACTTTATATGTATAAAAGAACAGTTAAAATTGAAGTAAAAAAGTGCTTCTAAGACTTATGAGTCAAATTGAGTAGTTTCAGGCGTGATGTGGTGGAATTAAAACATAATATAGAACAGGTAGTAACAATTTTCCACTAGATAACTTTAATTCTACGACCGGGTTTCGAAGTAAGTATATTACATAATCACCTGAAGATGGGGTAATACATCGAAACGCGTTCGTGCAATCAAACTTATCCAGTGGAAAATTGTTACTATCTGTACCTTATTACTTAAAAGTCATTTCAGACAGAAGAAAATCTATAAAAGGAAGTCAATACTTCACATATATTTACATACAGAACGGATTTGAACCCGGGACCAGTTAGCCAGGCCAGCAGTGCATTGCATTACTCATAGAGCAAATTGTTTTGAAAACATTGTCCTTATGAAGGTAGATTGATTGCCGGATTGGATCGCGTGCAATGTAGAGGAGCTAGATTTGCAAACCGTTGTTATCATAAACTTAGTAACATATCCAAAATATTAGAGCAGTTAGGATGGGAATCACTCACGGAGCGAAAGTTAAATTACAGATTAAATCTCTTGGGTAATTTGAAACGACCTCTCTTTGGTAGTGATACTGAAAATCTATTATTACACTCATAGTACTACAGAAGGAGAGATCATGCTAATAAGAGAGATTAAAAGTAGAACAGATAGATTTAAGATGTCATTTATTCTACGAACGATAAGGGATCGGAATAACATTGCTCGACAGTGTTAGGGTTAAAAATATCTGGGTTAAAATTATTCTGATGTGTACTCACCCACTGCCACACACCCTAGCGGTGACTTGCCCTCTCATCAACTCCCTCCTCCTTGTGAAAGCCTCTTTGCCTAACTCAATTCTTCTCCTTACGGCCCTACTACTTTCACCATGTTGGTCCAAAACACTTCCGAGATACGTAAACTGTTCTACCTGCTCTAGTTTTTGCCCTCCTATTTTAATGTTTAGCTTAGCCTCTTTCTTTCTAGAAAATCGAAAAACCTTCGTTTTATTAATATTGATTTTCATCCCATACCTGTGGCAGTGAATTTTCAATTCACTCAGCAATGCTTGCAACCCCTTGGCTGACTGACAAACTAAAGCTTGGTCATCAGCAAAACTAACTGATTTTACGTATTCCCCGCCCACTTTCATTCCTACCTCCAGTTCTTCCCATGCCTCTTTAATCATTTCCTCTGCATACAGGTTGAACAGTAACGGTGATAGTGGGCAACCCTGCCTCACACCTCATCCTAACACTGCCCATCCGGACTCCCCGTTTCCCACCCGCAGGTGAGCAGTCTGAGACATGTACAGGTTGCGGATTAGCCTCCTTTACCTCCAATCTATTCCTATTTTCTGCAGAATACTCATTAGTTTTTCCCAATTCACTATATCAAACGCTTTTTCGAAATCTACGAAACAGGCAAATACCTCCTGATTGTATTCTATATTCCTCTCGATTAATAATCTCATTACTGCAATGGCATCACGCGTACCTCTCCCCTTCCTAAACCCAAACTGATCATCCCCTAAGTAATCATTTGCCCTACTCTCTATCCTTTTGTTTATGATCCTGAGAATAACTTTAGCTGCGTGGGATATATAACTTATCGTCCTGTAGTCCTCACATGATGTAGCCTTTATCTTTTTCGGAATAGGAACTAAAACTGATCTCACAAAGTCTTCCGGCCAGATTCCTTCCTCATAAATACTACGAATCAGCCCATATAGTCTCTTCCTCCCACATTTTCCTAACCATTTCAAGAATTTCGCGGGAATGATATCCACCCCCACAGTCTTATTTAGTTTCATCTCCCTTAATGCCCTTCCTATCTCATCGTCGAGTATGCCTGGACCTAAACTATTTTCCTCTACGTCATGTTCCTTTTCATTGTCTAACTTTGTTGGTCTAAGCTCTTTACTATACAGTTCTTCTATATACTCCTTCCATCTCTCTTGGATCTTTCCTGCGTCAACTATTACCTTACCCGCCTTATCTCATACCGATTTCACCCTTCCTCTGCAGACTTTCCATATCCTCGCACTGCGTCTTCCACCATGATTCTTTTGCTTTATTTGTTGCCCACCTCAATTTATTGTTTAATTCTTTGTACTTCATTTTGCCTAATTCTGTATTTACATTCTTCAATTTTCGCCGCTCATCCATCTTTGTAATCATCTCATCCGTGATCCATGGTTTCCTAGTCCTTTTAGTGTTAACGTTTCCAATAGTGTCTTTTGCGGCTTTAGACAACCCTTTCTTGAAACCTTCCCATTTTTCTTCGATGGTGCTTAGCTCTTTACCATCCTCCATGATATCCTCTACCACCTATTTGTATTCCTTCCTTTTCAAACCATTTAATGCTTCTACATTCCATTTTCTAAATCGCCGTCCCTGCCTTATCTTTTTGAAACGGGCGCTACATTTCATCACAACTAAATTGTGGTCGTAGTCCGCATCCGCTCCCGGGAAGCTGTGTGTATTGATCAAACTGTTCCTAAACCTGTCTCTAACCAGAATATAATCTAGCTGATACCTTTCTGAGTCACCTGGCATTTTTCATGTATACCTCCGTCTTTTGTAGTGTCTAAACCAAGTGTTGGTGATGACTAACCCGTCTCCTGCAGAACTCAACTGCTTTCTCCCCGCGGTCATTCCTCGTGCCTAAACCGTAGTCCCCGACCTCGTCACCATCTCTTCCTTCGCCTACCGTCGCATTCCAATCCCCCATCACTATCAAATGTTTCCCTGCAGGAACACACGCGATCATGTCCTCTAACTGATCGTATATCCTATCGACCTCTTCTTCCTTATGATTGCTTGGTGGCAAGCATACCTGAATAATAACCAATTTCGTCGGCTTTGCTTTTATCTCTACTAGTAATAATGTATCCGTTACCTGCTCTATGTTGACTACGCTTCTTCCTACTTCTTTATTTAATACTATGGCAACCCCTCGTTGGCTCTCGTCCCCGCCACTGTATATTATTCTATAATTGTCACTCCAGTAATCCCTGCTATCCTTCCAATTCACCTCGCAGAGACCTAAAATATCTATTTTTCCCCGTTCCATCTCTCGCTTAACATTTTCTAATTTCCCTGTCCTCATCATTGTCCTAACATTCCACGTTCCTATTCTAACTAATTTGGTCTTCTTCTCCTGCGTCTTCTGTCCTGCTGCTGCCGGTTTTCCCTTGAAAGGGTTTTGTTGGATGACGACCGCGGAAGCCATGCCTCCCCCGCTGCCGGGCACGACACACGGCCGATTGGGCCGAGCCCCGTAGTTGCCAGGACTCAAAATCTCTGTATAGTCCATCTTGTTGATCTTGGGAATGATAATTGAGGTGGTTTCGCGGTGTCTTCCTCAATAGTGTTTTTAACGTGACACCATCACTTATTGGCCGCCCCACTGGGGTCAGACGCCATTGCAGCCGCCTCACTGAGGAACAGACGCTGCGTGGACTACCTTTCGTCTGGCTCCTAACCTTCGACCTATCTGGCATGGGTGACCCTACTAGGAGCAATTATTATTATTCCCGCCAGCACAGCTGTAGGGGTCATCGGAACGCGCAAGCCCTTCCACCACGTTAAGGTTGTAGTCCGGGGAGGGATGTTTATATATATATATATACATGCGCACTCTCATGTATGTATACACACATAAACACAATTTTATATTTTAATTAGGTTATTCTTTTATTATGAGAATACTTTCCAACTGTTCGCATTGCTCTCTTACTCAATGAAAATTTTCGCTTTTTGCCGATATTTCAAGAGTGAATCTCCTACTTGGCTTTTGCTTTCAAAATGTTATGCTATGTAGACAGTAGTATTTTTTCCATTCAGCGCTGTGATGGATGAAAACAATTTAAAATAATTACCTGCAAACTAAATCATCAACCTCTCGTATAGCTGACGTTCAAAATATTTGCTAACAATTCTTTGAATTTATTTTCTTTCCAATGCCAATTGAAATGTTGAGGAAAATTTAATATTTCCATTTTTAATGGTTTAGTTAATTCTAATAAACGGCGAAACAAGATGGTCAAAATATTGGATATTTTCCTTTTCAATTTCAATTTCGCTCACTTCGTTTTCAGTTTACGTTGCAGTTGGCTGCAGACGTAAGCCAAACAAGTGTGCATTAGCACGGCTCGAACGATATTTTGTAAGTCTTTATCGATTTTATATTCAAGGTGCGTATAAATAGGTAAATATCCCATTGTTTACCATGACATGATAGAAAACGTGTGAAACTTGGCGTCGGAAATTAGAAAATATATTAGACCCCATGTCAACATTTCCATAATTCTGATTTCCTCATAATTGCGTTTACAATATTTAAATCTTCATCTTGAAATCCTATTTTGTAAACAGTGATAAAAATTTATTTTTAAAAATTGATTTTTGTAGCAGTCGTTAACAAGTTTATTTATTGAAGCATTTATTCAATGTCTGCAAATAGACTTAAAATAATTAATTGATTTCTGAACACCTAGAATAATCGTGAGTGAGAGGCGTATATTAAGAACTTTATCAACTCATTAAACTGCAACTTGTGCGGACTTATGCTATGGATAACCTTCCCATCCAAAAATATGTGCAAAGAAAATATAAAATTTTTACTGCATTGTTGCTTTTATTTTTTCACATTTTGATTAAAATATCCCACGTTTTTTTGCATGATCACTTAGAAGTGACCATTAAAGAGTGAAGACCTTCGGTTTTCTGCCATTATTTCGAGCTATGGAGTGACACGATTTGCGTGGACCTAGCGGAGGTTTTCTGCGTCCGGGGGAGGGTGGGGGTGGAAAGGGGGTCTGCAGGATATGTCGAGGAAGTGGCCGACGGAGCCTCCCTTACCATTCCGCATCCCTCTCACCCACTCTCCACTTCTTCCCCGACTTTGTCTCCATGGGAACCTTCCCAGGGGGAGTGGGGCTGGGGAACTGGAGGACGGTACACATCCCTTTCCCGCGCGCGCACAATCGAAGAGTTAACCGAGACGCTCTTCGACGGCGAAGAGGCGAGGGGTGGCAGGGAGGTAAGGGGAGAAAGGATGCCTTTTTCTTCGCACACATTTCAACCACCAATCACCGCCACCCCACCCGCTCCTTTCACCCCCATCCTCCCGCCTCCTTCCGCCCGCTCTCCTCCTGCCGAGTCTCTCGCAGTGATTTTACGCCGACTTCGTAATACTGGCGTCTGACTGAAGCAGGGTTCTTTATGCTTGCTTTTTGTCTGGGTGAAAACTCTCGGATGGAAACCTCTCATTTATGTGGGGGAATATCTCCTTAATTTCTTTTATTGATAAATTTACCGGGTAGCAATTTTATATCTTGTTATTTCTTAGCTATACGAATTTATGGAAAATTTGCCTGTAGTAGGAATCCACTTCGCACAGCAAAAAATGTTTGAACAAGAGAAACAGCTGCTCTTGCAAAATAATTCCTGCCGTGAGAGCCAATGATTCTGTCTTAATGTTTAAAAGTTTAAGTTGTACCAAATGGTAATTTATTCTAGTAAGTGCAATAAGCACCCATTGATAATTACCTTATTTT
This sequence comes from Hetaerina americana, assembly GCF_022747635.1. Taxonomy (NCBI): domain Eukaryota; kingdom Metazoa; phylum Arthropoda; class Insecta; order Odonata; family Calopterygidae; genus Hetaerina; species Hetaerina americana. The sequence continues at coordinate 17,735,688 of NW_027286763.1, forward strand.
AACTTCTCCTTTTTCTTTAAAAGTTGGTTACTTTCTTTTAGATCAATTCTTTTATGTCTTTCGTATCATTTCCGACGTTGAATTTTGAACCTTGCAGCCAATAATGACAGGTTTACGAGTGCTGGTAATAAACACCAAGCAACTAATCACATTGAGCTGAAATGGGCAAAGAACATGCGAAAAACAACATACATGAATCTCATTGACTTGCCCTTGAAACTCAGTAAGTCACATGTAGTTCGCTGCGTCATCATTTTGCCAATCCTGCGAAACATTTTATATTTGACGTTCTGCATATATATATATATACATTTTCTTTCTAATGCAGATGTATATATAAATTGAGTAGCTTCAGCCGTGATGTGGTGGAAGTCGAACATAATGATTAACTGATTGAAGCACTTTTCCACTTGATAAAACTTTTTTATATTTACGACCAGGTTTCGATGTATCACATCATCATCATCATCATTGACTTGATGATGATGTAATACATCGAAACCCGGTCGTAAATATAAAAAAGTTTTACCAAGTGGAAAAGTGCTTCAATCAGTTATTCAGATGTATACACATCAGGATTCACCTTGAGTTCTCTATAGTTAATCTGATTCTATGTTAGTAACTTTGGAGGAGAGAGTTACTCCACCATCTAGAAGCCGCCGGAAGACATCTATGCGTTGCTATTTGATCTCTTGCAAAATATTGTTCTTGGGTCCATCCCTCGCTCCCCAATGTCCTGCCAGTATCCGACCAACCGGCTAATTTTCCTTAACTCTCCGAGGAGCAGCTTCAAGGCATCTCCCCTTCTTCCGCTCTCTTTTGTTCGTCTCAGTGCCATTGAGTTCGGAGGCGGACGACCAATTCTAACCCTCACAATTCATTTATCAAGGCATTCATTCATTTCTCCCCCTTCCAAGGATGTGCTCGTTTTCCACCCCCCCCATTTCCTAAAAACTACCCTCGCATTACCTTCCCCAACACCAATTTGCGCTTCTTCTCAAATAGAAGGTGTAATCGCTTCCTCTAGCTCACCCCTATTCTTCCCTTTCGTATTCATATTCCTCCTGAATATTCCTCACCAGCCACATCCATAAGCCTTTGGGTTGGTTGGGGGAACCTATAATCACGCACACAGCGAATTGAAATGGCCAATCAAACCGCTCTCGAGGTTTCTCGACAGCTATGCTTATCGAATGAAAATTAATCACGGAGATTGCTAGGGTACCATAACTACGAAACTACTGCCACCTTCACTGAGGAGCAACTTACAATTTAATGCTATACTCCTATAAAAATTTATTTAAATAAAATAATAGGATGACAGGCGGTGTGATATGATTGTTTTTTATCGGAAATCGTAAAAATAAATTCCTTCCACCACATAACATATGATTTTTCTCTGTAAACCTTTTTCTAGTAAAAATTAACAATTACTATTATTACATTTGAAGATTTTTTAATACGGGGTGTTTCAAAATGAATAATGGAGTTTTAAAATTTTTAGTGTTTATTACATTTATCTAACAATTATTAATTATACATTATATGAATGAGCTCAACTCAAACAGTTCTGTTATTAAACCTGTGCACGAACTGTTTTTCCTGTCGTCCGTAAGAGAGAGCTAGGAGCAAAAACGGCGACTAGTGAATAGAAAGTTTTTTTTGATTTACAATTTGCAAGGACTGAATCTGTAGTTGGAGTGCAACGTTCACGCGATTTCAGGCCATGTGATTTTTACCTTCGGGGGTTAGTGTGTATGTGCCTCCACTACCAGACTTAAGAAACAGGACTGAAGCAATTGTTGCAAAAATTACTCCTGACACACTGATTGAGGTTTGGGAAGAACTCGCCAATCGATTCGATGTGTATCGCGTGGCAAATGGTGCTTACACTGAACACTTAAAGGAAAAGTTGTTTGAGTTGTTCTTTTATTTGACGTATAGTTTATAATTGTGAATTAAATGCAATAAACATTACTAAGAGTTAAACTCCGATATTCATTTATAAATCCCATGTTTCATTATTACCATATTTAGTCATTATTACGCGAGTAAAACATAAACAAAAAAAATAACTTTCAATAAAATTTAAGTGAGAAATCGTGCGTAAGCACAAGCATAAGGACATCGTTCAACAATTAAAGTGAGTGGAAGAAATATTATTTCTGAAAACAAGATGATATTTAGAAGACCGATTGCCCTTTATTTTCCCTGGTATAACTATCGAAAAGAAACCTTTTAGAGCAAATAAAGAAGACAATTGGAAACATTTAAGACTTCTATTTTGGACCTCAATATTATTGCAAGTGGTATTTTTATTCCGATAAATTTATACTGGGTGATAGCCAATTGATAACAGCGTTTTAAATTCATTTCATCTACCTTCAATAATGTTATGAAAACTAATCATACCAAATAATTATTTGTAATTGACTATCACTTTTTATTAAGTTTTAGAGGACGTCATGAACTTTATGGAGAAAGTTATTAATTGAGCATATTATATTTTTTGTTTCTTGAAAAATATTGATTTGAATATTTGAGGTTAGAAACTAAAGAAACATTTGTAACATTCTTTAATCAGAGTTCTTTGATGCATTTTCAAGCCACATGTCCCTCTGTATTTCATTCGCAAATGAAGGGTCCATTAAGTCCGCTCTTGCAGGCTTGATCTCCCTTCTCGTGGATGAAAAATCATATGGCATACTAGTTTTAGTCTTTTTAATAATCTTCAGCCTGCCCCATTTTTAAGGTATTCACTACTTTTTTATTCCATGTGCCAATCTCTGTTATTTATGTACGATGTACAAATGAATATAGTCTAATGTTATTTAAGTTCCACTTTTAGTTACTGCATTAAAATAATTTGCTTTCATATGCAAGTTTTCACACATGCGAGTAGTTATTTGCTGTTAAAGACTGCATTTATTAAATTCATTTAAAAATTCAAAGCCTGTGACTTTCATGCATGGCGCAGACCCAAAGAGCCGTAAACTCTTGCAACCCGCACGACATTTAAGACATGCGGAAGTATCTGAGAAGTGACAGGGGCTACTGGTGCAGTTCATGACGAATTCCTTCATGTTTTAAGTCTTCAAATTAAACCTTGAATTTCAATTCCGAAAAAATTATTTAAATATAATCATAATGAACATATCAGTAACTTATGAATTTCTCTCAGCTCTTATTCATGTTTTATTTTCCTCTGGAGGAGTACCGCGTAATTACTGTAAAAAGATATATGTAATCTTCTACTGGCCAAATATCTTTGTACTATATAATTAATTCACTGAACAAATAGAGATTTTGCACATAAGTCTCAAAGATAATTTAAACTGCTGTGGAGTCAGGAAAAATATGCCAACTGGATTAAACTTACATCGTCTTTGAACAAGTGAAAACAATATGGAGTTCTACAGTAAAATGGAGCATTGTTAATTTTGTCGAAATTATGTAATACCTTCAGCTTTAAAAGCGATATTTACCATACATATTATAAATTCCCTTAGAAATGTATACTTATTTTGCATTACACCTAATTAACAGATGCCTTCTAGACACAATGGTATCAACTTGGGAATTTCGGGTACTACTCAAACGTTTTCCTATTTAGAAGATCTCAGGACTTTCGTCAAGGAATTTTGCAAGATAGCATAATTACTACACCAATAAAAATGATGTGCAATTATTCATATTATAGAAAGGAAAACTACCTTTTAACTCTTTTCCAAGCATTCATCGCATATATTATGGATCACAATGCAATGCCATTCGATAGAATACACAGAATGTAATGTAAATATTATTTGGTACTGAAATAGATAAAACACTTAGGAAAGTGAAGGCTCAGTGTTCGTACTGTTGCGAAGAAGATTAATTAAAATAGTTTCTTGTTTCTTCAATATATTTCAGTAATTCTTGTTCAATTTCTTCTTATTCATCGAGCAAGAAAATTCTTCAATTTATTCTAGAATACAAACGCAAAACCCGTTAACATGCCAAATCATCATGTGGTTTAGCGATTCATTACCAAATAATATGTGTATATCAAATACTGGGTGTTCTAACGAAGTATAGGTAAAGACATTTTACATTTATTATTAATGAAAATGCATTATTTTTTACTGTATTGCCATATAAATTTACATTAAGTCACATTTGTCAGACAATTAGACATTGATATTCCACCAATATTTACCTCTTTCTCTCACAGTTGAGGCGAACGAAGCCTCTGCCAGATCACAATCTATCCTCCCCTAACTCGCTCCAATCTTCCCTTCCGTCGTCTTCCTTTCATTCCTTCATTGCCGGACGTTTCCAAACGGCACAATAAAAAAGGAGAGTAGAGAAGGGGGGGGGGATGGGAGGACGAAAGAGGGAATTCCTATTACGGGAAAAGAACGAGAGGATGTCCTTCCTCCTCATATTCTAAGAAAATATCCCATGTACGCGTAAAAAATAAAGAGCGTCATAGCATCCCAATGGGGGCTTCAACGAGGCCATTCCATTCGAATCATTCTTTTCCGCAAGAGGGCGCCCCATCTGCTGCTCTAAAACATTTTTTTACGTATCGCACGCGAAAGTGGTCTCCAGTTCCTTTCTCCCTCCCTCACCCCTCCCAGATCACTTCCATACGTTTACCTCCCCCTCTCTCTATCTCTCTCTCTGTTACTCATAAAAGTATTGCCCTAATATTTCCACGGGAGTATCTTTCTTCCACCTTTACCTCCCTTTTCAATTAAGTAAACAATTATTTTTGGATCTGAGGTTCACCTTTGTTACCCCGTGGGTGAATGGAAGCGGAAGCGTGAAGAGTTTAATACTTCAATTTTGCCTCGAATCAGGACGACAGAAGGACAGAAGAGTTGTGGCGTTCTATTGGTGGCGTTTGGATTTAGGTCCGATGGTAAGATACATGGATTAATTATGCAGTGAACTAGTGGTAGATGCCAATTGATGATTCATTGCGAGGGATCCTTGAGGGTACGTAGTATTCTAACTTCCCCAGAACTTTTATACCGACGCCTAAACAGATGTACTTAGACAAGTGGAGGAGGAGGTTATCAGAAATGGATTCCGTTCACAAAAAGTCGGAGTGTATTGCACTGATTAAAATATTAACCATGAAAAGAAGTAGTAGAAACATTTTAAAATCAAAATCAGATTATGCCCGAAAAACTCATGCTTACACCGACAGCAAGAATTGCTCGCTAAATGAAGAGAATTTGGAGTGAAAATAAAAGAGTTGGCTAATCGGTAAAAAGGCTAACGTTTAACTTCAAAACACGATGAAATTAGACCCTGTTGAATTGAAAAAGAAATATCAGCATAAATATTTAACAGATGGCCTGGTATTTCATAAGAGTATCTCACCATTTTCTAAAACAGAGTTACAATCGGAGTCAAGGATCCTAGATATCACCGATAGATTTCCTTCCTCTATGTAAAACTTCTAAACATTTCTGTTATGATGAGGATAGTAAAGCAGCTTCTTATCCTTGCTCAATACATCAATGCCACTGCTGACACAGTAAAAAAGATATGCTCATCTAAATGAGTTTCAACCTCTTCCTATAAATGCTGGCAACATTGACGATATGGGAGTTCGATTTCTGAATTAGCCTCGGCATTGATTCAGTTCCCAGTTCATTTGAGAGGAATTTTCCTTTCGTCTTTTACCGTTCTACTACAGATAGCATTGCTAGGCAAAAGCTAAAAAAAATTAAGTTTGACGTAACCTAGGTTTGATGCTCTTATTGGTTAGTCTGGTAAAAATATTTTAAGGCATATGATAAAGTTCTGTGAGATGGATTGAATTGAATGATGCGCTCTTAAACCTCACGGTAAAGGAAATGACTCACCGGTAATTAAACATGATATTTTTTTAAGCAACCGCTACACTCTTTCGTAGCCTTTTCTATATTGTTTTTTCCACCCCAAAGAAGAGTTAATCCTAAAACGGGGTTTCCGAATTGTTTTAATATGTTTCTAATATATTTTACGTACATCTCTTGTATCGCTATCATTTTACGGAAATAAAAACCTTTAAAACTGAACTGAACTTGATGAATTCTGCCTCGGACATTAGCGACATTTAAATTTTTAATCCTTTATTTTTACTAAAAATTTTCTCTTGAATATAATTTACATTCATAAAATTAAAAGTATAATGACCTAATTGCCAACAAGTATTTAAAGGAAATAATTATCGGTAACATTCTTACGGTAAGGAATTATTCAAGCGATTTACATCCAGCTTTCGTGTGCGGTAAACTTACATTTGCATTGAAAAAACAGTTATGCATGTCCAAAGAGAAAGAAAGTGATCTATATGAGAATATATTTATGTTCAAACTAGAAACATGAAATCTACTGGTTTTCAGCATAAAAGGTGTCACCCTCTTAGTCAGCGGAAAGCTCCAATTTTGCCGGATAACTTGAAAAAAAAACCGGTAAATGAGTAGCAAAACTGAAATCACCACACTTTTTTTCTCAACGAAAAATAAAATTTACTTACATAGATCAAAACTACTCTATTACAGCCTTCCATTTCTTAATTATTTTTCATGAACTTTTTTTCCATGGCTGATATTGAGGGGAAATATCACTCCAGGTTAGATATTATGGAGCCAAAATAGTCTGACAGTGTTAAAATTTTACTGATGGAAAAATACACTATTCATGCACCAACCACTTTTGCGATATGTAACTGAACGCCAATTTTATCGAACTGTAATGCATCTAAAATTAATCCGTAAGACACGCTCGTAAAACCATTTCTTTAACTTGAATGAATACAATTTTTCGACTCTCCTTCATTAATGAAGTAAAAACTAAACTTTTTGCTTCTTGAAAAATTATTTTACTTGACGGAACAATTTGTACGCCGCATAAAAATACTGAGAATGACACACCATGAGACGAAACAATATCATAATGAAGAGGTATATTGCATACATTACTATCTCTTCTGTATAAATATACTTAAATAGAAATTCAGTACTGCGGAGGAACTGTGTATGGTAGACAGGCGTTTTTTTACTGTGGGAAAGATAAGGAAATTAAACTACAACATCGAGATAGGAAGGGAATTGAATTAAGGAAGATAAATAAACAAAAGGTCAAATTTGAGACGGGAAATATAAATTTGAGATTATTTTCCGTGACGTCGAAAAGGTGTCACGTGGGAGTCGCCCGAGAATGATTCACCTTTCCGAGCGTTTCCAACCGCTCTCCTCTTCACGAGCTCGCCTCCGCCCTCCCCCGCCTCCCTCGGGCTCTTCCTCCTCTCTCTCTTCAAACATGCGTACGTATACATCGCCCCTTCCTCATTTCTCGCGTTCCGGGAAGGCTGCCTGTCGCTTGCACGCTACCCTTCACCGCCCGCACGTCACGCCCTCTCTCACTGTGGGGTCGAGCGCTTCCGGCGATCAATTGCTTCGCCCTTCGACGTCGGCGACACAAGGCTCCCCTGCACGTGGGGTTTCGGACCGCGCCGCCTTCAACCGTCCCCGGAACGTGAAATCGTCGCGTCTAGCACCTCTCGGCTTAAATCAACCGCTTGGGCTTCCGTACGAAAAAGAGTAAATCTGCGCGACCTGTAATTCCCCCCCCCATTCAGTATAAGAGTTTGACGGGATTTCCGGGAAAGAACGAGACTGCAAGATAATGGAAAGCCATAATCACGGATGGATCATAAACGTTAGGAAAAAGTTTTTCATCTTATTAATTTCTCATAAAACGACTCACATTAAGCATATGTGTACATTAAGTGGAAGCCCTAATAAAAATCTAAAAGCTCAATTATAACGTCCCAGTAATTGACTCGAATCGATTAATTTAAAAATAAAAGGAAAATATATCTAAGATAGACATTAATGACAGAGAGAAGTCAGCTTATGAATTATTACGAGGGTCATCCGGAAAGTAGTACCCGTTCGTGAAATAAAGACACAAAAGTAAATATTAACAAACATAAAAAATTTTATTTGAAAGAGGATACTTTAAACTACTTCTCAACATAATCTCCAAGCAAATTAAGGCATTTGTCATAACGTGTGACAAGTTTCTGTATTCCTGCTGCATAGTCCTTCGCCGCCAGCTCATTGAGATACGCGAGGGACCCATCTTGCACAAATTTTTGCATAATGCAGATGGTGTTTAACAATTTCATGAACAATTGTTCGAGAAACATTGGGAAAATGCTCAGGGATGTCATCAATTGTGACGCGCCGATCGTTTCTCACGAATTCGTCAACTGAGCTCACCAGTTGGTCTGTAATGACAGACGGTCTCCCCGAACGCTCATCGTCGTGTGTGTTCCCCCTCCCCATGTTGAAGTTGCGACACCACCGCCGAACAGACGACTCGTCCATTACATTGTCTCCATACACCTCCTTTAATTGGCGATGAATATCACATGGGCGAACGTTTCTTGCATTGAGGAATTTAATCACTGCCCTCACTTCACAACTGGCGGCGTTCTCAATTTTTTTAAACATTGTAAACAATCACAGAAACAACACAGGCAATGCTAGCGTCACGCAACTTGGCTCAGAGAAGGCAGACAAGCCACTGAAGCTATCTGACCTCGTCCAGCGGCTACTCGCGTCGTCAGCACTTCATGCGGCACGAACGGGTACTACTTTCCGGATGACCCTCGTATTATACGGACGGTCTCAAATATGTATGATCTCTTCAATAAAGAGTGCAAATACATTTTTATTGCTGGCTTAATTTCTACTGTGTGCGTGATGAAATTTTCATAATCAATACTCCAGGTACTCGTTAGCGTTCAGTTAACCTATGGCAACGTTGGAGGTAACACACGAGAAATATGCTGAAATCAAATTTTGCTTTCTCCCAATTTAATAATCATAGTAGATGCACATGCGGAAATATTGAAAATTTTATTTAGTGTAACCCACACTTTGTTGAAAAAATACACGAGGCGTGTTTGAGGGAGGTGGCTCATTTAGCTAATCGCGAAACTCAATGAGAACTCATCACGATTGTTTTGCAAAAATCAAAGTTAATACTATTTCATACACCTTAGAGTCCAGTTGAAAACCCATGTGACTCTTCGGTTCTACGATGAGTAGAAATAGATTCGAGGAAAGCGTTTTTCATCAACAGAAGAAATAAACACTCCTACCGTAGTAAGAGGGGCCTATAATAGATTTTCAACTTAATCGCTAAAGAAACGTCCTTCTAATTTATGCAAGAGCTTCAATCTGTAATTCAACCTTCGCTCCGTGAGTGACTCTTAGCCTGGCTGCTCTAATATTTTGGATACGCTACTAAGTTTAGTAAAACAAGTCGCACGTGATCCAATTCGGCAGTTAATCCAAATTCGTGAGGAACCCATATACTTGCAGCATATTCTAAATGAGGCGTAAACGAGCGATAGATAACCCATCACATTTACCCAGTACTCTTCCAATAAATCCTAATTTTTGGTTAGCTTGCCCACATATTCCCCGTATGTGTTTCACCCAGGAGAGGTCGTGAGTGAGGGCAGTGCCTATGTATTTAATTGAGTCGACGTACTCTTCGCAGTCTACCTATACTTCAATATTCGGCATTATATTCAATATAATAGTTGAAGCTGAATTTGCTACTTTTTAATCATATGTTTATCGCCAAAAACAATAATTTAGGAAATATTTGGTTTTATTCTATTTTAAAGGATCATTATATCAAACATCCTTTAGCATTTAGGCAAGGAGTACGTGATATTTTGGTAAAAAGTATAATTATATATGTTTTCAACTCAACACTGTTTTGGGTTAAACCTGAACTTCACAATATACACGCACCTTAACTGTGAAGAGGCTAATTAATCGTGATTGATTTTGAAAAAAAATACAGCACAGTACAATTTGATGGTCAAAAACATTTGCTAGCGATAAAAAAAGTTGGCGAAACCTAGCCACATGAAATATTGTTTGGATTTTATTTTCGTCTAGCAAACGAATGTATACTTGCTCAAAAAGTAACAGTTTAGTTTAGCTAGCAGGAATGATTATTCAAGACTTAAAGAAAACTTTAAAATATATTCTGAAATTATGCGTAAGAATTGAACCGCGGATACCAACTTATTTCACCTGGAATGAAGCGATAAAGAAAGAAAACACGTCGATGAAATTGTAAACGAATTGAGTCAGCAAAGAGGGATTGTTATTTTCTCCAGTAATACAATATTGTGCCGATAAAGTTGAAGAAATAAGGTAATTTGATACTCTTACCTCAGGTAATACATTAAAAAAATATTTTGTATTTATTTTGCAGAATGTTTTGAAATAGGAACATAAAAAATGAGGAACAAATAATCGTATTAATGTCAAATTACATTATTCCAGTCGCTAGTCCGACTCGTGTGACTATCTTTATCATTCCTACCTCATTTTACCATTTTTCACCCGCATAGGTTTTATCTAGCATAGTGTAATTCTGGTGAGCAATAAATTTATACATATTAAATACTGGCTAACCGTAGCCCCCAGCCCTCCCCCATCTTGTGCGACGAAGTAGGGCAGGACACCAAGGAGACTTACGGATGTGGGGCGAGTCAGCCAGGGAGGAGGGGGGGGGTAGGGGGCTCGGGGGAGGGTGAGAGGTGGGGCGGGGAGCTGAAACCCTCTGATGACAGCGATGGCACTGGATTGCTCTTGAGGAGGTGGACGTCTTGAATGGGCGCCATGGAAATCAACGCCGTCTAGCTTTTGAGGTGAAAGGATATTTCGAGTAGGCGCCCGGCTTCGCTCGGGATCTTCGGGGCCTATCCCATAGCGAGCCCTGGAAATACACCACCGTTCGGGGGGCTATTGTTGGAGGGTGCTCGAAGCAAGGGGGTCAAAGGGGGCGGGAGACGATCGAGGACGTGCAGGCGTCGTCAGAACACATTAATCCGGAGTATTATGCGGCAGAGCAGACTGCTGAAGGCTGATAAAAGAAAATACGTACGGTAGGAAATGGGCGGGTTCGATGCTTGCGAATAGCGCCAAAAATAATTTGCCAGTAATCCATTTCTATTTTCTAGAAGGCGCTGGTACGAGTATACATTCGTTCCCATATTTTTAATATTCTATTCAGCCGTCCGATTAAAAAAGGAATACTTATATAAGAATCTCCAATAAATTTTACATTCAATTTTACCTATTTTGTACGCATATTTCTCATTGTTAACCATAAACTCTTCCCGATTTTTGCTGCGTTATTCTAATACCTTTGGTAATTAATTTCTTTGAAGGCATAATAGAGGTAAATATTTCATTATGCATTTCAAATAAAGGGAGTTTTATTACTGTTCGTACTCGGGCACTTTTTCCATCCGCCGATGAGCAAGTACCCTCACTTTCCTGGCTACCTATCGTACCATCCCAAAACGACACCGTTTCGAAATCTTTAAAATTTCCCTGAATCACTCGCGTGTCACACACGGCGCGGCTTCATTTCGCCCGCGGGGCAGAGCGCAAGGGGCGACCAGACTAGAGGCCTGCATCACCGGGCGAGATCGAGAAATACCTAGGGCGACGGGAACACTCAGCTCATCCATGCGTTGAATGGGGAACGAGCACCACGAAAAATGCCGTCAGAGATTCCGAAGATTTTGATGCGCACCGCCGGAGCACGTCTGCTCATGCACTTTCGCCTTCTTGAGGGATGGTGTTCGTGGGTGGCGGATTGGAATTTCCAAACCCAATCTCTTCCATTTCACTCTCTCCCACATGTAAGACAAGGGTATGCTTACGATTAGAATGGTGCAAATTAGAACCTCGTCCTTTTGTTTGAATCTTCAATAGAGCTGATTCGATGACTATTCCTCAATTTATTAAAACAATTTCAGATCAAATTTCGCGAGATTGGGTAGAATATTTTGTATAAGCACTAGTCCCACATCTTCTCAAATAATAAACAAAACATCTTTTCATAAATAATCAAGGATTTGAAAAATAAATTCAAGGCAAAACTGACATGGTTCGATAATAGAGAAGGATGAAATTTTGAAAATTACTAGGCTAGCGTAATAAGTCACCATGTTAGTTGTTAACGCATTTATCTAACGGTGAGATTTTATGTAAATTGGGATGGATTAGGGGATTGAAATAATCTATGGTTGAGCGCGATGCGTCGACAACTGAAAGACTAGTCATTAGTGTAACGATGTGCTAACCGCTTCAGAACATGTCAAATTATACTGGCAGATTCGATCACCGGGACAAAATAAGAGATATAGAGAGACAGTCACGCATAGATCCAATTACCCGTTCTTCTTTCGCTCGATGCGTAGTCATAACAAAATGGAGCCCGAAAAATTAAATTAACTTGAGCAATAGGCTAAATGATATTGCTTGAGTAGTAGGCATGAATAAATAATAATTCTGCATGCATGGCTGATACCCTAACACTCCCGGCCAGATGCCCTTAAGGCAGTTTGGGAGGCATTTTGTGGATGTAGATATATTTCTTCATTGGCATAGTCGATCCTGAGCGGTGCTCTAACGCAGTGATATCATTTTTATACTCCGATTCGTCAAGTCCCTCAACATACTCATTTACAGCATCAATGACTTCCTCGTTGCTCTCAATTTTTTTACCTCCGAGCTATTTATAAGGTTAGAAAACAGATAACACACCCTGGGGGCTAAATCTGGTGAATATGGTGGATGGGGGAACAATTGGAACTTCAATTTGAAGGTTTTAGCCATCGTAACGACCGGCGAATGGGCAGGTGCGTTGTCACGGTGAAACAAGATTTTTTCTTCGCTAAGTGAGCTTCTTTAAGCATTGCAATAACTCTGCGTAGTATTGATCTCCGATGGTCTCGCCCTTTTGCAGATAATCAATGAAAATAATTCCTTTTGCATCTCAAAAACAGTCGCCATAACCTTATTCGCCGATAAAATATTTTCCTTCTCTGGGGTTAGTTCACCTGGTCCAATCCATTGCTTCGACTTTTGTTTACTTACAGGAGTGTAGTTGTCAATCCAAGTATTATCGACATTTATGAATTGCCACAAACATTTCCTGGGATTTTGCAGGTAACGCGACATATTTTCGATTGGCACAGTTTTCCGGGTCAATTTGTGATTGTGCGTTAGCAAACGCGGCACCAACCTAGCACAGAGCTTCTCTATGCTAGGTAACTTAAAATTTAGACGGTGCCGCTCTATGAGAAATATTCTCGTCGTGTACCTTAAAAAGCGCCAAAGAAATTTGCTATGCATTTGAAGTGTATTTTCCTCAAATAAGACATGTACAGATTTATTCTTATTAATTTGGATCAAATATTGGAAATGGATATCTTTGAAACAATGACTGGAACTATAACTGAACTATCGCAAATTATTTTGAAATAAGGTATTTAAGAGTTGAACACTGTTTTTTATAGTTTGATGTCAATATATTTTTTAATGCAATGGAATTCGGCTATTTTTGTGTTCATGATACATATACGATGCACTCGTATCTACTCCTTACTCATTATGAACTCTTTACTCGTTATGTACTCGTATCTACACGTGTGTACTCGTATCTAGTCGTTAATTGATTTTGTGAAATACTCGTAAAATATGGTTTAAACGCTTCCCAATTAACATTAAAAGGAGTGCCCTGCTACTTAGCAACTTGGTTTAGAGTGACAGTGAATTTGTGGCCCACAAACACGCCTTTGCGGGGAAGCACACTCTGTAGCACCTTTTTGAACTTTCACTTTCCTTCATCTCTCCAAACACCCGACCCATATTTTTATTTTCTCATTTAACCTCTCATCTCGCTCTCGTCCGCACCCCTCTCACTTCTCTCTTCCAGCTGCTGCATTTTTTTTCGGAATTTCTCGCCGCAGGAGTGGAGGCTGGAGGTCCATTCTCCCCACGAGCTCTCCAAAAAAGTTCTCTCTCCGTTTATTTCTCGATCCCCTATACACGCCTATTTCCACCTCCCTTCCTCCTCTCCCAAATATTCCTTGGCAGCCCAGGGGCCTCTCACACCACTCTTAATCTTTCTTAAGTGAACTGGTGAATCCTCCCACTCCATTCTCCGAAGTCTCCCCTTAAACCCCTTGCAGTCGGGCCTTGTTCGATTCTTTGCCCTCGCCCGTATTTGCGGATTCTCAATTTCTCCGGCCGCTCGCCCCGCCTGCCCTCCGCTTTCCCATCTCGGAGTTTCCAACTGTTCTCCTGTGCCCGCCCGCCTGCCTTTCTCACTTGCGGTCCGCGGAAATTGCTTGATATCGAATTTTTCATCGTTTTGGATGGCCGAAGAGAGAAACTCGCCCGGGAAAGAAACCTCAAGGCATGAACGGAGCCACCTTTATTGTGCCAAGTTCCGAGTTCATTTCATTGTTCAAAGTTCGTACATTATGTTTATCGAAGGTACTTCTAAGCCAAGTACTATATAAGCACAAAATGTACTCAAATATAAGGGTTTTTACACTGTTCGGCGAGGATTTTATTCATGAAAGTAGCGCAAACTCCGACGTCATCTAATAGCAGTTAACTCCGAGTCGAGCCTAGAGATTTTTCTCTTGACCGAGTTAACACTTTCTCCATATTATCCCTACTGGCAAAGGTAATCTGGCGACAAAAACTCTATTACCTGAGAATATTCTTTCAATTAATACTGACTAGAATAATGTCAAAATTCAGCTAATGCGGTAGTATGTCATGATAGTATCTTTTGTTTTAAGATATTTGTAGAGTTTATACAAATGGTTGAAAATATATGGGATGCGTTATTAAAATTCATTGTTTTTCCTTAAACCTTAAAATCTTTTCATTAACCGTCTTACACAGTTACCAAATAGGCTGAGAGTTCTCCTAGCTACTCGTAAATTAAAATATATCTTAATGAAATTAAGAATACAAAGTAACTTTCCACTGTCCTTTATTAGCGTACCTGATGATGACGCTTGAGCGTTGAAACCGGTTGTACGCTAATAAAGGACAGGGGAAAGTTATTTTGTATTCTTAATTTCATTAAAATGAATTTCCACAAGGTTAAGCCAGAAACAATTGAATATTTTAAAATCTATCTTATTTAGATTGCTTGCCAACAGGCCCCTAATTCCATGAGAACACACCGATTTTTGAGAACATATTTGGTTTCTTAGCTACTGAAAGATGTCCTCGTTGAAAGTAATTTCATTAAAAAGATTTACCAACAAAATCTGGAAGGAAGAATAATCTAGATACGTTGAAGCGCCTTATCCTGCTTTTCAAATGTTCTTTCTGCTCATCTTGATTTTAAATTTGATGCACTTCTTAAATTGGAAATAAGCTGTCAAATCTAAAAGTCATCTTCAGGTGACAACTCTACAGACATCCATCTATAAATACTAAACTCAGGTAGCGGCGTGGAGGTGAGAAGGTCGGAGGGTGGGTGGGAGAGGGAAGTGAGCAATGAATGGTGGGAGGGAAGGGTGGAAAGCATCAGGCCCCAAATGAGGAGCATTCCTCCTAGTGGCGGAGGAAAGTGGATGGGTTTTAACGATTCATAGACATAAATACGAAACCCTTTACATATCTCTGAGGTCAAGGGAGGGCGTAGGGGAAGTACCTGATGTCCTGCCAACTATCAAAGCTCACTTCCCTCCCCCACCCACCCTCCAACCTTCTCACCTCCCCGCCCCACCCGAGTGTAGCATATATAGATGGATGTCCGTCAGAGTTGTCATCTGTCGATGGCGTTGAGCATTGAAACCCGGGTCGTATCGTAATACATTTTCAGTGAAATCATAAAGTTGCTATTTTTTTAATTGCCAATATGAATCTATTCCATAAAGTTACGCGGGGAAACCATCAATTACACTTCTTAAATGCCGAAATGGCAGTTTAGGACATATGGCTGATGCTTCCCAATTTTTCTTACTGTATCAGTATATCGTTAAAAATATACTGTCGCAAACCAACCACGGTAATCAACCGGAAGCATACTTTGATAGTTGATAGAGCTCATCTAGTGCTAAGCCCATGGGGGCGGGAAATTCACGCATCAGGTTAATAAGGGGAGCCAGTTCCATTCCCAGTGCCAACTGTGGTTACCCAGGAATATGTTACCCGAAAAACTACACAACTGGAATTAAACTGAGGTTGCTCAGAGGTGTGGACTGGAATCAAACCTGGACCCTCTGGTCAGTAGCTTAGCAATCTACCCACTGGACTTTCATGTCCCCTAATGTTTTAAATTCAATTTCAATTCACTTTCCGAAAATTTTCTTATTTTATACACTGTTTCGATTATTTCCTTTTTTCAAATGTTGTTGCTGCTCATCTTAATTGGAACGTCATTATTTACTTACATAAATTAAAAATATTTTGAGTTGCCCAAACGAATCATTATCTTTAACAAATATCAAGACATCCTAGACGCAAAGGATATCATAAAAGAGTCCACGATTTCACGTGAGGAGCAGCGGGGCCTACTTCTCTCCGCTGCCAAACCACAAAGACGATATGGATAACCTAATGTTCATAAGGAGGGAATTCCATAAAGGCATATAGTTTGCCAAATTGACACCCCTACGTAAAAACTGGCCACACATCTCGCGCAAGGATCCACATGGCCTTAAAGTGGCAATTTGGAATGTCAGAACTATGTTTAAATCCAGCATGGTGCAGAACACGTATACCAGAAACTTTGTGCCAACATTTGAGACTCAAGGATGATAAACAAATTCACTGGTGGGAAACATTTTTCAACTACGCATGTAGTACGCGTCAAATTCCATTTAACTGGCTCAAATATATAAATAATTTTATGACCCTGTCTAAAAATTCAAATGCGAGAAAGTACACATTCTCCCATAAAATATAATTTGCAGTTTTTTTACTTTAAACATTCTCTTATATTTTTTATTATCAGCCATAGGTATTTGTTTTCCATTCCACGGAATTTGAATACTAATGAAAAATTTCAAATTCTCTGTATCCATTTTTCACGTATCTTGCGTCAATTTACGTAATAATTTTCTGCAAACATTATTCATCAACTCTAAGCAGACAGCACAACAATTATCCATCGGCCACTTCATCGCACACTCTTTTGAAATGTTCTTGAACGTGGCATGAGATTAAGTATTTCAGAAGGTCACTTACCTAGACATTTAGAAGCGGGCTGTAGTTTTCTTTGCAGAGACTTTGTTTTGAATAAGCTAACTTATATATATATATATGTATATATATATATATATATATATATATATATATATATATATATATATATATATATATATATATATATATGCTTTCGTAGACGTAACACGGAAGTGCCGAATAGTACATTACACAGTAACAAACAATATAGAAACACAAAAAAAGGAACACTCACACGTTATTTCTTGATAATTTCGATGGAATTCTACTCCGTCTTCATCGGAAGAGAGAGAAGTAATGACTGCCAATATATACTGCCATAATATATTTATATATATGTGTATATTTATATATATTCCTGATATAGTGAATATTATTTATGCTCATTTAATTTGAAATAACTCTATGCATCGGGACGCAGGGTTTGAAACGGAATATTCGAGAGGGAATAAGGTACAGGAATTTCTAATTCGCTTTGATCAGGGAGTAAATGCCATTCAGAATTAGGGCACCTATTTACTAAATAAGGAGTCACCGGGAAAACGTCCTTAACCGGGTTCACCGGTGCAGTATTAAGACCGTGCTCAACGACCGCTGAGCAAACTTTACCATAAAAATATCGAGTTGTAACTTGTTGTCAACTCCTCCGCCATCAAACGTGACAGGGAGTGCAGTGCATGCACGGAGCGAGAGAGGTTGGAGAGGCCTTCACGAAAAGAATGCGCTGAGTGCGAGCGCATTCCTCATCTCCTATTCGTGTTTGATGAAAATCTTTTTTTTTAATTAATGAACTCTGCCTTCAAATCAAACCTGCTTGTTAAAAATGCTTTTAAATTGCCATTATTAACTCACGCCTTCATTAATAATGAAAAATTTCAGCGACATAAAGTTTCAAACATAAACTGCTGAAATTAATTGAGAGGTAGTGACTATAAAGAATAAGACGTTTTGCAAATATTTTAATGAGTGAAAATGCTATCCCAATATTCCACATATATATTTACTTTTTGTAATGCTTACTATGTCATATATTCATGCGTAATTACATGAAGGTTCTGTACTCAATCCTATTTGGTCGCATGAAGTGAGGAAGGCAACGTGATATATGGTACCATGCACAATGGTCGTATGCATGGAAAATGCGCAAATATACGAGCCGGTGTTTATTTGACTCTTTATTTATAGACCATCCCTATGGACTAAAAACTTGATGTGTTGTGGTTCTGATGATTCTTAGAGCTGTATTGGCGGAAACAAAGATATTATCTTCCGATAGACCCAAGCCAGAGAGGTCAAAGGGTAGGGACCAGGCGAAATACGGTCCGCGCAGCGTCTTTTCTTCAGTGAAGTGGCTGCAAAGGGGTCTGACCCTAGTGG
This sequence comes from Hetaerina americana, assembly GCF_022747635.1. Taxonomy (NCBI): domain Eukaryota; kingdom Metazoa; phylum Arthropoda; class Insecta; order Odonata; family Calopterygidae; genus Hetaerina; species Hetaerina americana. Next base: position 17,754,158 of record NW_027286763.1, read on the forward strand.
GGCTGCCAGTGAGTGATGGTGTTACGATCAAAACACTAACAACGAGAATCTACCTAAATTATTTATCCCATGCTACAATCATGGACATAGATCAGAGCGTGAGTCCTGGTAACCACGGAAATCGACGCAATGGGGCTTTTTTTGTATCGGGCACGGGGGAGGCAAGGCTTCTCAAGAAATATTTTATTCGAAACAATCAATAGGAGCAGCGCAGAAGACACAGAAGAGGATCGAACCTCGTAGATTAGGGGGCCTTCGAATGTAAGAAAGACGTTGAGGATATGGAAATTAGAAAATATAAAGCGAAAGATAGAAGCAATATAGATGCTGTTGGAATGCTCAAGGTAAGATGGAAGGATAGCGGAGATTACTGGAGAGAAAGTTAAAGAGTAATGCATGTATATAGCGGAAGGAAAGTGAGCCTGTGAGTGGTGTCAATAATTCTGAATCAAAAGTATACAGCAGGCGACTGACAGATTATAGTTAGTGAAAGCTGAACCAACTAACTTGGTCATAATTCAGGTAAATATACCATCAAGCAATCAAAGAGAGGAAGAAGGAAATATTTTTGCGCTAGTGATCTGCTCAATTCCGCCTTTCCCACCTCTCTTGTGTTCGTCCATTGTATGTGTTCGAATGTGCTCGAATGGATAAGGGGGTAATGCATTCGCCAATGTACGAGGGTCATCCGGAAAGTAGTACCCGTTCGTGCCGCATGAAGTGCTGACGACGCGAGTAGCCGCTGGACGAGGTCAGATAGCTTCAGTGGCTTGTCTGCCTTCTCTGAGCCAAGTTGCGTGACGCTAGCATTGCCTGTGTTGTTTCTGTGATTGTTTACAATGTTTAAAAAAATTGAGAACGCCGCCAGTTGTGAAGTGAGGGCAGTGATTAAATTCCTCAATGCAAGAAACGTTCGCCCATGTGATATTCATCGCCAATTAAAGGAGGTGTATGGAGACAATGTAATGGACGAGTCGTCTGTTCGGCGGTGGTGTCGCAACTTCAACATGGGGAGGGGGAACACACACGACGATGAGCGTTCGGGGAGACCGTCTGTCATTACAGACCAACTGGTGAGCTCAGTTGACGAATTCGTGAGAAACGATCGGCGCGTCACAATTGATGACATCCCTGAGCATTTTCCCAATGTTTCTCGAACAATTGTTCATGAAATTGTTAAACACCATCTGCATTATGCAAAAATTTGTGCAAGATGGGTCCCTCGCGTATCTCAATGAGCTGGCGGCGAAGGACTATGCAGCAGGAATACAGAAACTTGTCACACGTTATGACAAATGCCTTAATTTGCTTGGAGATTATGTTGAGAAGTAGTTTAAAGTATCCTCTTTCAAATAAAATTTTTTATGTTTGTTAATATTTACTTTTGTGTCTTTATTTCACGAACGGGTACTACTTTCCGGATGACCCTCGTAAAATGAAGTGTATATATTATATATATATATATATATATATATATATATATATATATATATATATATATATATATATGGTTGTGTGTATAGTATAGCCAAAGAATTATTCTTTGTGAACCACAAAAAACATTAAAAGGATTAGTCGAAACCAAAACATTCCCAGTGAATAAACGCTCTTTATCTTCTTTGATGAAGACTTCCTGTTGGCAACCCATTACTTTGACTGTCCCCTGGTTTCAGGGGTTTAGTATTTAGTGTTCCAACGTTTCGCTCACAGCAAAAAAACGACCCCTTAAGCCATGCGGATTTTTTCTTGAACAGTTGAAAGCTATCCTTGGCACATTTCACACAATTTTGTTTTTCGTCAGCTGAGAATAATCAAGGCACCAAAGAGCGAATTCCTACGAGTAACTTTCTCAAACCAAAATTTTGATGCAAAATATAATGTACCATAACCTCGAGATGCCTACAGCATTTTCAATCTCGCGTACAAGGTGTGATCAAAAAAAGACAGGACTGATTTTATAACTTGTTTATTTCGACGGATATAGCTTAATCGAATTTGTCGCCCTCAATGTACATGCCTTGGCTGGCAACACACCTTTGCCAATGTTTCTTCCAGCTCTCGATCCCTGCCTGGTAAGCCGCCTTAGGGATCCTCTTCAGGGCCACCGTACAATTAGTTCTAATGTCCGCAAAAGAGTCGAATCGGCGCCCTTTCAAGGTTCATTGTAACTTTGGAAACAAAAAAAGTCTAATGGAGTTGGAAAGGCACAGCCGCCCTACTCTCCACGTCTGGAGAGTAGGGCGGCTGTGGGATCACAGAAGTTCCGGTTCTGGCGAAAAACTCTGTCACAATCAGCGCCGTGTGAGCCGGCGCGTTATCGTGGTGAAAACGCCATGCATTGCTTCTCGACATATCCGTCCTCTTTCAGCTCACTGGGACTCTCAGCCTCTTCATAACCTTTAAGCAGAAATCTTTGTTGACGGCTTGATCCGCGGGACGAGTTTTGATGCGACGCGCGTCATGCCCAAAATGTCTGTCAAAATTGTCCGACAGGATCCAAAACAAATGCTCTCTTCCTCAGCTATCTCCCTAACAGTTAAATGGCGACGCACCAAATCGTTGACCAATTTGACATGGTGGTGTCTGTCAAAGTGGCAGGTCACCTTTTTCGCGAATCTTCATATGTCGAGGTTCTTCCCGATTTAAAAGGACTGTACCACTCAAAACACTGGCTTTGACTCATTTTTTAGCTTCATTAACAAAGGCTAGCTGAATCATTCCAAATGTCTCCATTGCACTTTTGCCAAGTTTGAAATAAAATTTAACGCACACACGCTGTTCCTCTAGCCCCTTATTGCTGTCGTTGTACGCGGCGAGGAGCAGGTTAAGACGCGTACCTGACGTAGCTACCGCTGCGAAACGACTCGACGTAAACAAACAAAACACCTGTCGTTTTATTCGTCAGATGTGTCGCTAGATGGCGCACTGTGTCTCGTTTCGATTCGTTGAACGGTTTGCGGAGAATAAAATCAGTCCGGTCTTTTTTTGATCGCACCTTGTATTTGCAGTCTTCTATCATCCATCACCATATCACGAATTCTTTTGGTGATTTCTGGAGCAGTTACCTCCGCAGGGTGTCCAGAACATCCAGCGTCACTTGTTCACATAAGCATGACCGATCCGAAATTTCTGGTACCCCTTAAAACCATTGCAATCGCACACGAAGATTCATCATAATGTTTTTGGGGTTTATCAATAGCTTCCTGAGAGACTTCTCCTTTTCTGAAACAATGAATGTTGCACAAACACATTAAATTCTCTTTCATCCGTATTTTAGAAATCACTCAATTTGCTCGATTCAAACTAGCACTAAACGCTGTGTAATATTCCAATATGGCTGAAATGTGATGCCTGCTCCTTCAAGATATGTTGTTAATAGAAAATAACTTTTAAAATGTTCACGACTTTACGCAAACATGGCAAGATTTAATACAATTCTCATCTTACATGGATGGAAACATTTTATTTATTTAATTTTCGACAATTACAGAACGTTTTAATTTGGACTGTATTTTTCATAAACTACTTTAAAGCCTCTCAAAACGAGCGAAAAATATAAAAAAAATAAAATGATAAATTATGACAGAAATTAAGTCGACTGATTGTTCATCCAATACAAATTGGGACGTGTATGACAGATATGTCATTTATGAAAAATATTTAATCGTTAATTTGGCAATTATAAAATTATTTGTTCAGCTTATCGATGCTGATAAAATATTGCATTAGGTATTTTGGATATTTATCGTCCATATGTTAATTTAGTTCCCCTTTATTATTGTTACATACAGGGCGATTTACAATAAGGGTTTGCTCAAAACCTATTATCGTATACTGACCATACATGATTGACTCATTTACTGAAATACTACCTTGATCAAAAATTTCCCGGAATTTATTCAGAAAATTAAAAATACAAGTTTATTCATCTAAATCTATATTGTCCCCTTCAAAGTAATCCCCATCGACTGCAACACACTTATGCCAGCGCTTGATCCAATCCTGGAAACATTTTTTATATTCGGTTTTCGGTATGTCCATCAGTGCTTCTTGCGATTTTTCCATTACTTCCTCTCGGCTGCTAAAACGCGTTCCCCGTAATGGTTTTGTAACTCGATTGAACAGAAAGAAGTCACAGGGAGCCAAATCAGGTGAATTCGGTGGCTGTTGGATGGTATTTGTTGCATTTTTCGTCAAAAAATTACGAATAATGATAGCACTGTGCGACGGTGCGTTATCATGGTGCAAAATCCACGAGTTTTCTGCCCACATTTCTGGTCTCTTTCGGCGAATTGCTTCACGCAAACGTCTCATAACGCCCAAATAATACTCTTTGTTTACTGTCTGGCCTTCTGGCAAAAATTCATGATGCACTACACCGTTGTAATCCATGAAAACCGTCAGCATTGCCTTCTTTTTTGACTGAAAACGACGTGGTTTTTTTGGTCTCGGCTCATTTGGTGAACGCCATTCACTTGCCTGATGTCTGGATTGCGTGTCGTACTCATAAACCCACGTCTCGTCTCCAGTAATGATCCTTTTGATGAATGTGGGATCGGATTCAGCCTCGCAAATCATGTCTTTTGCGACGTCAACACGGTCTCTTTTTTGCATGAAATTGAGGTCTTTTGGAACCAACCTTGCTGCTACACGACGGAAACCCAAATCATTAACCACAATGTCTTGGGCGGATCCATAGGCAATGTTCAAGTCCTCCGCTATTTCTCTGATGGTTAATTTGCGGTTATTGACCAACATTTCTTTTACTTTATCAATTTTTTCACCGACTTTCGATGTCGATGGTCTGCCACTGCGTTCATCATCTTCGATTGACTCACGACCACTTCTGAACCGCTCGTGCCACTGGTAAACGACCGTTTTTTTTAGAGAATCGTTGCCGAAACACTTTTCCAACATTTCCAACGTCCGTGCGCCACTAAATCCGTTTTTTACGCAAAATTTAATACAAGTTCGTTGTTGCAAATTTAAATCCATTTCTGCAATTGTAAAAAATCGCCAACACACACAGAGATAGATGTACTCTTGGCTACGTAACTTTTGCAAATGTCAAGTTATGACATTAAGATTTAAAGGGAATATCAACAACAGATGTACCAATTTAACAAAAAAAACAGAACTCAAATCGGAACGATGGGAGCGCCACACGGTGGTTATTCCGGGAACTTTTTGATCAAGGTAGTATAAAACCTTTGTTAATTTATCTGGCTATTGCAACGACCATAATGGAGAGCAGGTGAACAAATATGTGCGACGTAAATAAGTCGGGAACATGCGATCGGGCAAATGCAGGGAATAACGATTTGAAAAACAGGCGCCTTTCATTGAGCAGCGCGATAACCTTTTCAGTATCGACAAAAATAAAACTTCTAGATATGGAGACATGCTGTCCAAATAGCATTCGCTAACCTCTCTCCTCATCTCTCGCTACCACTCTCTGAATGAAGCAATGACTCGGAGCGGATGAGGCTTTTTTTGTAAACACCTTGAAATATTTTTAGCACAGCTATGGAGAAAAAAACTGCGATAAAAGTCTGGAAAAGGGAGTGAAAACAATAAAGCAACGCCGCACGTGTCAGGGCGAATATTTTCCTACGCAATTTTGGCGATGCTACGACATGAAATTTTTGTAAAAGATCAGCGATACACATGAAACAATTTTCATACTTGTGGATAATTTTTCAATGGATACATATAATTTATTCGTTTGCTCATTAGAAGAATCTCATTTATAGCAAAAATAAGCTCGTTTTAAAACTCTAATTTTAGTTTCTCACGTGGAAATGTTCCCACAAACATTAAATTTTAGTGCATTTGTAAAATACGCATTTTAGTCCCTTTAAACATATATTGCAAATTATTCATCGGTCATATTCAAACACCGTCTTTTTACAGAGCATACTGATGCTGAACTTAATTCTTTTGGGCCGAAAAATGACAAAGTTAGTCAATAATCTGCCGGGCAATATAAAAATATATTTGGATGAACAGTAAAATCCTTAAATTACTTCGAAAGCCGCCGAAACACACGTAGACAACCGGCGTGAAAACATTCATCAACTCATATTATTTGGGAGGGAGGACTAATAAAACGGCACCGTTGCCTCCCCTTCTGTCGTCTGCCGCTGTAATTTAACGAAACAGCCACCCATGGCATCAAACCAATGCGTAGGCGCCCCGCGAAAAGATCCGCCCGCCGCGGTCATCTGGCGACATAAATCCGGATCGCCGCTCCGCCCTCCTCCCCGCCCCCATTGACCTACGCCTCGATGATTACAAAAAACGCCCGTGAACACCCATACGTTGCGTTTTTAATCGTTATGGATTGAGTACATGCAAGCCGGGAATGGCCGAGAGTCGATAAATTGACGATTCCCGGAGTATGAGTTGTGTGTTCTTTCGTAATTCTTGTTTTGGTCGCTCCATTTCGTCACGGGCACCCGTTTGCCTCTCGCGTGATGCTCTCGTATTAACGGCGGTCGGGACAGAGCCACCGCTGCTGTAAATATCTCGCGGTAAAGTGATTTAATAGCAGCATCGTCGCCGGACCGCTGGCACGACTACAATTCCGCCTGCACCATTCCACCCAGTAGCATGGGAGCATTTTGTACACGCTCGCCATGAAAGGTTCGCCCGAAGTTTTTTATTTTTATCTGCGGTATTAGTTCATTGGTGGACAGGTCAAATCATTTATTTGAGGTGATCGATTAAGTCACGTTCGGCATTATGATGATGAGGGCGGAAAGAGAAAACCGTGGCTTCTCGTTACCTCTCCAGGTCTCGCCAAAGGAAGTGTACTGTTACTCAGAGGGTCATGAAGGGCTCTAATCGGAATAAAAAGGGAATGCAATTGAAAAATATGTCATAGCTGAAACTTAAAATCAACTTATCTGCGTTATTAAAAGTACGAGGGTAAGTCAATAAATAAATCGCAAACGTCAGATTATCCGATACCATCTTTAAATTACGCACGCATATTTTTCACAGCTTGTCGTAGAGGCCGCCTAGAGACATCTCGAGGTCATTCGGTCAGTCAGCATCGGACAGTGCAAAACGGCGGGTGTATTGCGTGAGTGTAAACGGAAAGAACAGCTGTGATGAATATTTCATTGGAAACGCTTGAAACAACCACCGTACAATCCCGACTTAGCCCCCAGTGATTCTCATCTATTCGAACTCCGAAAAAATCTTATGTTTTGAAAATGATGATGCTGTAGTCCAAGACTCGTTGGCTGCGACAACAAACAAAAGACTCCTTTGCCAGTGGCTATCAAGGAATTGTAAAGAGATGAGTTAAAAGTCTGAATGTACTGGTAAATATGCAGAAAAGTTAAATGAATTTCAGGAAGTTAGTTTGATTGGTATTGCTTATTTCCAGTTTTGCGAGTTATTTAGTGATCTATCCTCTCATAATCCAGGCCTAGGTTTGTGATTTATCAAATCAATAAGGGTTGAATTATGATTTTGTCTTCTTCAATTATAATAAGTTTTCTCGATTGATGACAATTCTAAAAAATTATTAAATAAACAAATTACAGAAAGACTGGAAAGAAAATAACTATAATAGCATCATTGATCAGACCTTATGTCACAAAAGTGGACATTTCTAAAACAGTAGTCACATTAGACGGGAAATAAAAGCTACTTCCTTCAGGTAATCAATTTATTAAGCTAATGATTGGAATTTTACCGATTCGAATCTCCTTCAAAATCAGGGACTAATATTTTGACCGTATTCTTATGGTCACTAGGGAACGCGGAAATAAAGACTAGAAACTCAGAGCTTTAGTTTTAATTTTCACAAAACGTTTTATAAAAAGGCAACGTTAGTCAAATTGTTGTAGATCCACGTGGAGAGAAAATATCCTTCAGCTTGTCTCCATGTGTCATTTTTGATGCCAAACATGAAATCTTTAAAATTCACCTGGGTTTGTGATTAGATTTGTCTGAGGTTTTGCACTTAATTCTAAGTCAAGCCTTTGGCTGCACCGTATTTGCGTTATATCTAGTTTGCAATATTAATAAATATTTGTATTTGAAAAAACACCGAAGAAATACTACATATTTCATGGGTCATCGTATGGTTGATGAGATCGCATTCTCCTTCAAATCTTATAGTCTAGTAGATATATATATATATATATATATATATATATATATATATATATATATTTTTTTTTTTTTGATTTCTGATGTCCAGATGAATACAATCGTTGAAGAAGAAAAGTGTGTGCCGTTATATTTCTCTCGTGAGTGTTTCTATGTCATTTATATATATACACTTTTCTTCTTCAACGATTGTATTCATCTGGACATCAGGAATCAAAATATTTTCAATGAGGTTATTTCTTCTTCTCGGAGCCTTTATTAGACTTCTGTCTTCCTAAATTCCTCGCAGAACTACTTCATTAGCCAATCAACATCTCCATTCTATACCATATTTACAATGCATCCAATTTTTTCCTCAACTCTGCCGTTATCCTTCTTATCTCACTACTTGGGGAGAGCACCATACATTCACGTTTTCATTGCTTTCTTACCCCTAGGATTGTACCGTTGGCTAAATTGTCTTGCGGCAGAATACTTTCATTTACTAGGACCTCAAGGGTGCCTACAAGCACTCCTCCGATAAAACTCGAATCTTTCCCTGAGCAACGGCAACTTGATGATGAGCAAGAGATGGCAGATATTCGAGTGCGGCCATCGACTCTGCTCGCACCGACGGGTCTACCCCTTTGACGAGGGCCCCACGGGGCGCGACCAAACTACTTGCCTGCCTCTCACCTACAGAACGACTTCCTGTACTCTCGCGGTGACCTCGAACCCGTTTTCGCTGGTTGCTCGCAATACGGGCACAAGGACTTAACAATCATGCGTACTCAAATGACACGCTCTGCGCTGCTAGGAATAGCGGGTCGCGGTCGCCTCAACCGCGTAATGATTGCGGAGGCGTGAATGGTGAGTGGCTCTCGCATCGTCCCCCCCACCCCAAGGGGAAAGGAGGTCACAAGCGAAGGAGGGAACAAGTCCATTTGGGAGAAATCTCGAGTGGATTTTCCCTGTCCTCCTTCGCGCACCTCCTCCCACAAAACCTACGTGCGATCTCGTTCGACGAGTGTCTCATAGTGATTACTCTGTACATTATTGATATTCATATATCTCCCTTCCCTGTCCTGAACCCTTTCTTAATTTCCTCCACCAGTTGTTCACATTTATGATGAATAAAATGGGAGATTTGCAGTATCATGTCCATGAATACCTCCCTATATTTGCCTCGTTTGTCTCATCTCCTTTGTCCTCACCACTATTCCCTGTTCCATATGCAAATGGTTAATCTACCTTCGCAGTCCATTCCTGTTTTCTATAGGATTCTCCGTAGAATGCTCAGTTTCGCTGTATCAGACGCTATAGTGTAGAAAATAAAGAGAATAATTCAGTACATCTCTCCGAGTGACTTTGGTCATTCTTTCTGTCAGTATTCTAATTGACTGTACGCAGGGTGGGTCGGGTTCTCATTTTCATTTTAATAAATTCTCTCTCATTGCTAAAATCCCGAATTGTTCTTCTCCGTGTGACTCGTGTGAAAGCATTTGGGAGCCATTCACCGGCGATTCGTCTTGAACAGACGGGGCCGCCCCACATAAGGGCGTGTGGACCTCATTAGCGCCATGTGAGCTGCGTCCCTTCAGGAGAAGAGCAAACACTCTATGTGCGGTATGAAACCTTGAGATACGTATGGATTTCGAAATGTCTTTCAAAGAACACGGGAAAGGCATGGATTTAGAATAGAGAACGACTGAAGATCGAAAAGTGTGAAAATAATCAAGCCACCTCTTTCTGCTCTTTCTGTCAGAAAACATAACTGACCTGGAATGGATGGTAAAAAAACCCTAAGCCAATGTGATTTAAAACGAAGAGACGGACTGTATGTGTCCCAAGTGAACATAATTCATACTTTGCCACGGGTGTCATCTCCGTGATCTGATTTTTCCCACAAGGCTCCATCTCTTCTCCATAGGTGGTCATTATGACCGAAACACTGATAAAGGGGAATTCCTTCGTTTCAATTACATTGAATTAGGATGTTATTCTATCAAAATATAGCCAGAATCTTATAATCTTAATTTGAACTTGAATACACGGCTGGTAAGGGTTAGAGTATACGGGCTGGATTCCGTATGGATTTTCTATCCGCCGGCACTTCAAGCCTGAGAGCATAAACGTAGACGGAAATACAATGACGAGCAATGGTTTAACGATTCCATCCAAGGTAAGAAAATAAATGGGATAAATAAAAAAACATAATTTGGTGGATTTCCCACATCGTGGCGTATGGATCGTGCTTTGTCAAAATGTTTACTCTCATGGTGCGCCGTGCGTGCTTAGGAGCGAAGTGCAGGCCGCTCAAAATCGAGACAAACATTGAAGTAAAACACGATCCAAACAAAGCCGCACTCGACAGGTACCTCGAAATAATCGGGTCGCAGCAAGTCCTAAGAAGAAAGTGTGACTCCATTTAATCTTTACTGCCTTATTAAAAACATTGAAATGACTGCCGAGCTTTTCCCTCGTGGTTAGTGGATGTAATAACGTGATTGCAAATGTGTATTTTTTACATTCACCCTTCAAGATTCAAACTTTTAAGTACATAAATATCAATCCGTTAAAAATCATCAGCTATACTGCCTGACGCATTTTAACCACGTGGAGAAAATCGATTTGGCAATCAGCGAGTGACCAGAGAATATTTCATCTGCGAGGGGTTCAATCACTTCATTTTTTAATTAATCCTTTGGATATAACAGAAATAAATGATAACACATTCATGTAAGATGAATTTTAAACTTATTGAATATTGGATTGATATAACCAACTAAGATTAAATCAAAACCAAATATTAGATAAGAGAGAGTAACGATTTATTTATCTTTGTTTTTTCTATGGCTTAGGAAAATGATTGTTGAGGTGAAAAGTGTGGATTTGGAGGCTTTAGAGGCATAGGTATGGAGAAGAAGGGAACACATAAAAATAAAATGGACAGGATGGGAAAGAAGAGTTAGTGCTAGGCACAGCAGAGGAAGTGGGAAGGTTTAATCATACCGATTCAAAGAAAGTAGAAAAAAACATTTGGAGGGATTTTTGAATGGAACTGACATGTTGAAGACTGTGATGGAGGGGAGCGTGTTCGGAGGGCGAGGTAGCGGGAGGTCCAGAGCATAGACATGCCGGACTGAATGAAGGGAGGCAGAAATAAGGAGAGTTGAAGAGCTGATTGCTGTTGCGTTGGGCGTTACGGTTTTAGTTTTCTTTTAAGCACTGCTTAGAAGCCAGCAGTGGCTGATCTCTTTTTCCATCAAAACCAGTTGAACATTAATAATAACAAGCTCCAGCTTGTTGGCAGGCTCCGTTTCTGTCGCGTAGCGTAGGTATTTTATAATTAACAGTTCATAAACTGCCTTCAAAAATCAACCCCCGTAACGAAAACTTCCCGTTACTTGGCTAAAGCCTACACGAAATAGACGCCGAAGAAGCCTTCAGTATAATAATAGTTCAACATGCTTCATTGGACTGGGGCGGTTAATATAAATAACATACATAGACTCAATACCTAGAGAAGACGTTAGGAATAGTTGCATAAAGCAAAAAAGGAGAGGGGGGCTCTCCGTATTCCCCCTACTCAACGTCTACTCACCCCAGACACCTGCGAGATCTGCGACGAGGCGTAGTAGGAGACGCGGGAGCCGCAGTGCGGCCGCGCGTACACGTGGTTGCTCGCCGTCCCGCAGCTGCTGGCCCCACCCACGCTCTGCCCCCCCACCACGCTCCCGGCGCCCCCGCCCGCTCCCACCCCGCCCCCGCCATCCCCCGCCCCCCCGCCCGCCTGCGACAACGAGGTCGAGTAGTATGGCGAGGGGGAGGGTGGGGCATTGCTGCTCCCGAGGGGCACCTTCTGGAAGCTGGCGATGGTGGCGTAGCTCCCGCTGCAGACGCTCCCGGCGCCGCCGACGCCGTTCACGTACGTCCCGACGGAAGAGGTGCGCCCCACGGAGCCGAAGTTGCGCGCCGAGTCGAGTCGGATGAACACGTTCGGGTTGCTTCCGTATGCGGCGGCCGTTGTGTAGCTGGTGCTTGTCGAAAAGGGCAAGAAGAGAGAGAGGGGGGGGGAAGGCCCAATTCCGTTAGACGAGGAGATCGAGAGAATGCAGACACTGAATATATAGACAGAAGTCACGATAACATGCGTGCAGCACCAACTGATCTACCTCTGGACATAATAAGTGATTTTCAACAGCTTACGTGAAGTCAATGATTCAAAAAAGGCCCTTTGCTCATCTCGCATTGTGTGCACTTTATTTAATGCATATGAAAAAAATTATACCAATTATAATTCACTGCACATAAAGTGAATTAATATGGATATTTTAAATTTTCATTTGACAGATTTTGGTAAAGATAACGTCTAATGCAACTCAATGGATATGAGGTTTTCAAATCTGGAAACCCAATTTACCTTAATTTTTACCAATAAATATATTAAAAGCCTCAAAACATAACTGATGCACATTTAATAAACTATAGTATGCTTTCATTGACTTCTACTCATATGTTTTACTCCCATATGCTTTCTTCACACTCCTTTCAAAATGAACATTTCACATCATGCAATGTAACACAGATTTATGCGACATGATTGAATAATTTTATATATAGTATTAGTACGAAAATAACATGAGAGTAGCGAATAAATATATTATTCTGCATAAAGTTATCAAAAATGGAATTGTAGTACAATATCTTGGAAGAGATTATGAAAAAACACAGCTTTCCATCATTAAATGTAGAACACAATGTATATTTCCACTGTTCTGAGAACAGTGGAAATATGAATTGTGTTTTTCATTCAATGAACATGAACTTCCACAAAGTTGGACCTGGAACAATTGGATACATAGCTTTGCACATTTAAAAACTATTATTAACATACATTTTGGAAACTAGCATGGAATGCAATTTTTTCTAGATAATTATTTCTAACATATGGACTAGGAGTACTATGTATTGAGGGAGGCACCAAGGGGCAGGGGCTCCAATCGTTCTCGGAATTAACTCGCTTGAGCAATCAACACTCTTCTATCTGGCTCGCCACCTGACCCTAATCCTCGCTTGTACTCAAGAAAGGTATGGTAAGAGGGGTCGCTGGTGCTAAGATGCCAATGTGTGGGAGGCAGAAGTTAACCTAGTGAAAGGGGCGGAGAACGTGGCCGGCGATCGAACTCGCTCCCTCCCATGAGGGATGACGCAGTGGGGGCGCCACGCGGAGCGGAGAGGCCCCTCCGAAGCAGGCGAAACAGCGCTGAGCACAAATGCTCCCATATTTGCAATTTTCAGAAGTCACAACATTGACAATATAGCGAAAAGATTTTTTCCACCAAATAATCCTTACTAATGGGCGCAAGTATCAATGGCTAACCTCGTATTTAACGGAATTATAAAACTGTTCTTCACTACGACCCATTACCCATTTTCCATTTAAAAATTGATATAAACAAGATAGACTAAATGACAACTCATGATTACCGTTGAAGGCTGTTAAATTTTTGAGAAATTCCGAAGAATGTCTAGAGACCCTTACCACTCTCCCAGCGAGCGTTGAGTTTCATAGTACAGTTCTCACGCTGGAATAACTTTTCCAGAGGAATTCCGTACCGTGCATAATACCGAGCATATAAAATTTTGCAAACACTTGGAAATAACTTATTTTTTGGTTTGTATTAACCTTGGTAGATTGTTAAGGAACCAGAGCCAATATTGGATATAAAACGCGTCCCAAATGGGAGGAAGCAATTAATGTTCTCTCGAGGCGAAATATCGGCACAACTTAAAATAACGATCAAACTTTGATAAAGAATATTGCTTAATGCTCGAGAATTTCCGTCAAATTTATGAAGACATATACAAATATGCAATATATGGGAAGTAGTTCAATCTCTGGCTGATGATTAAACTACTACTATGAATTCGGTTCTATTATGGGGTATTTCTGCCTCTCACCGTTCTTGGAACATACTATATTTTTAACGAAGCATATTAACATTCGTCGCTGGAAATGGCACGATAACCTGGCTACTAATATGCTGGGTAAATTTCAAACAAAGGAAATGAAATGTTCATTTCTCAGTAATTTTTATGATATTTACACGACAAGATAAAAACAATGGTAAGAGGAAATTTTGTAACATTATGCACGCTACAGGATGCAAACGCCAAAAATGGCACACCTATTAAAAGGAATGAGGTAATGATTAAAGTACATCAGAAGTATCAGTTAGCAGCTGGAGCAATTAGTGGAATTATTGCAAAGATTTTGGGAATAAAACATTGACTAGCATTGTTTCTTTCCTAAAAATATGTTCTAAGGATTATAGAAGAAGTAGAAGGAATAGGAGACTGTATATCTCAACAGATTCAGGCAGGATGTGGTGGAAGTTCGTCATTATGAGAAAAACAAAATTTGCACTTTTCCACAGATTTATTTGAACGTTGTTTTTCTCATAAGACTATATATCACTAAGGTCTCGAAAGCTGAGTTATTCTATCATGTTGATGACGATTGGGAGGAAGAAACGGAAGAAAGAATCTGGAAGTGTCGATTCGGCCGCGAGACCAAATGGTATCCTTACGATATTTATGCCACCCCGCGTGTGCTTCGGGAGTCTTGCGGTCGCGGGTGAATGCACCTTACGTATCTCCGCTGGCAGAGGGACGGTGATGGTCCGGTGGTCGCCTTCACCTCTTCTGAGACCCCTCGGTCCCCCCCGAGCAAACAAGTCGCTCACCCCTTCGCCTTCCCCCTCCTAACTCGCACCTCTTATTCCACCCCATTTCCCTACAAAAGCATTGTATTCACTGATTCCTCAATCCCGTGGTCCCATCGAACTAACTGACAAGGTTCTTCCGCCGAACACCTTATTCCCTCTTTTTTTATTCTCTCATAGTCGAAGATATCATATTAAATACCACGAAGAAAATTATTCGCTCACTTTTTTATCAACTCCATTCTTTTCCTTCAAATATTAAAAAAATGCAATTAATGCCCGTGAATATAAAACTTGATTAAAACAATTAAAGCAGTATGTTTAATAACTTTAGGTACATCTGCGTGTAACTTCATTACCCATAGACATATTTACACAAGATTTGTAAAAAAAGAATGGGTAACAATTTTTTCCTAAGGTGTGCGCGAAGTGCTGAATTGAGACCTTCAGTTAAGTGTTCGCATGTCCACAGACCGTATTAGCATTGATAAGATGACTGTGCACACACCATTATTACAGAAATTTTAGCGATGCAAAAGATCTGCGCTTAAGTCGTCCCGAAGGAGTTGATGGGCCAACCAACAGCAGAGTAAAAGGTAACCCACTACCTGACGAAAATCTGTATCGCGACGATTCCTCAACCCCCATACAGTTCGGACCTGGCACCAGCAGACAAGTTCCTAGTCCCAAAAGTGAAATCCTCCCTCAAAGGACGCCACCATGGAACTCTAAAGTACCGTCAAAGAAGCTTCCAAGTGTACCCTTAAGGACCTTTCAGAATACGCCAACCAGGGAGCCTTCAAGTCGTGGAAATTTTTCACACCCTGTGGGAGTCTCTTACCTATAATTGTACCAACTGGAGAGATCTTTCCGTTCTTTTTTGAAAGTGAAGAAATACATCCGAAAGATATATTTTAAACGCAATTTAAACAATATGGTTTCATTAATTGGTACCTGGGAAACTATGTTTGATTGACTTGTAATATAATGACGTTAGATGTAACAGCTATTAACAAGGTTTATTTAATCTTCAAGCCGAGATAATTGATAAAAGGTACTATGAAACTAAAAATCGAAAACTTCAAGTCAGAAAGCCGTGCATACACATAATTGATATTTCAGGATAACTTATCCAAATTTTCTAATGAGAAAATTATTTTTCCATAATAGATTATGTGACTAAATGCAAGTTCCTCACCACGCTTTTAATAATGATTTTTCCCTTTTTGTTCAAACTGAATCACAATATGTAATATGCACATTTTGGCTCAATTTATTAGATATTTTTGCCGGGATGTCGTTTTGTGGTTTACAATGTAATCGTCGAATTTCCTAGCTGAATAAGAAGTTTCAACAGTTTGTGAATCATGCGCTGCAGGAGATCGGGATGATCCGGTGGCTGGTGCAATGATAACCCACCCGAGGGCCCGGGTTCGAATCCCGGAGAAGGCAGCATTTTTCAGTGTTATCCCGAACCCTACTTGGGGGGTTGTGGGGTCAAATGGAATGGCTGTGGAGAGCACGTCATCCGTCCGCGAGTAGGCTAATACCGACGCCAGGTTTCTCTCCAGCTTTACTTCAGCCCCAAAAAATCCTGCCCATTCCGCATTATCCACCTGTCTCTAATGGCGCAAGTAACCTCTGCTCTCGGCCGCCTCCCCATTTATGGCTTCCACCATGCACATGTGCTGCATTTTCGGGACACAAGTAGTGGAGAATTGAGGGGAAAACGGAGCAGAGGAGTAATGGAGGTAGACACCCGGCGAGGAAACTGACGGCTTCAACGAGGCCACCGCCACCGGGTCGGGAGTGGGCAGAGGTCCGCCCCCCCCCCCCTGCGAGTAGGGCGCTGGGGTGAGGCGAAGGAATTCGGACGAATGGGGAGTGAATCAAACGCGAGAGTCAGCCGCAGGGGGTGCATCGCATGGCCTCGCCATTCTCCGGGGAAATAAAGAGGGATAGAGTGCGGAAATGGAGTTGGCGGGTGGGCGCGCTGGGGGCCTTGGAGCCAACTGCTCGCTCTGTCCAACGGCGGGAATTCAACGCCTTGCAATACTGACACAAGGAAACCAAGTACCTCAAAAAAGGCGTTATGACCGATACTAATGCAATCACGAGCTGGGATCACTCCTTACACAAATATTCGCTTTATACTGATTTACTGGGAGGTCTGGTGGGGCATTGCCTAAAATATTTAGATCCTCACTCTCATGGTTCCTCTTCCTCAGATTCGTGCTAAAAGGATGTCATCACGGCTCGGTGGAAGCGTTACAACATGCCGTGACGAGGGAGCTTAGCGGAATTCCGGGCACCGCCTTCCATGAGGTGTACGAGTCCTGGAAAACCCGCTGGCAGCGGTGTGTGGACGCACAAGGGCGCTACTTCGAGGACTTATGAGTGAATGTATCAATTCTGGTAATACATTTTTTTAATCACCTAAGTCCAGTAAATTTTGAGGCACACCTTGTACTATCACCTACTAGTTCAAAATAGTAACAACGTTTCCGGTGAAGGTGAATTGATAAACTAATATATGTCCTTAGACCGTCCTTATCATAAGAGAGGAGAAAGTTAACAAAATTTTTATTAATATATGCCTATTTCATATATATATATATATATATATATATATATATATATATATATATATATTATTTACCCGTAGCGAATATTACTGAAATTACTGAACGCTCTCGTGGTTAAATAAAGTTTATAGTACCGAAATGAAATGGTCGACTATTCCCTTCTTGGTATCTCGTCAAGGATATGTGAATGTCGACATATAGTCCAAAATACTTCTGAAAAATATATATTAGAAACTTTTTTACGCCCAATGTTAATGAATTAGCAAACAAACCGGGGGAGTGCCCTAATTACCTATCCCGTAAGGGTTCATTTGAATTGGTTATCTTAAAAAGCGATTTATATGAAAACGACGGGAATATTTTTATAAATTATCTATGGAAATTACGGGCACTATTGACTTATTTGCTCTCTCTCTTATGAGAACACCAATTAATTCCTCAAAACTTGCTTATTGTTGAACCACAGGAAGGCCTCACTCTTTCGTCAGAGCTGTGAAAAAAATAGAGTTAGACATCACTGGAGCTATGATTTGTCGAGCGTGGTGTATTTCGAGGAGCAAAAGAGAGGAGGGGTGGTGGCTCCATCTAGCGCCTGCGGAATGAAAGTGGTTAGAGGGGCGGGTGGGAGCGGTGAGGGGGTGGGACGGGGGACATCGGGGAGTGGTGGCGGTTGGAGGGAAGGAAGAGCGAGTCAAACAGCGTGACGCCCCGGAGGACCCGCCGGTGGGAACGGGGCCGAGGGTCCCTCCCTTCATTTAACCCTGAAAACCACCTCCTGGGCCGTACACATAACAGCGCCATGGACAAATCCTATAAGGCCTTTTCCACCCAGAAATACAACTTAATCCGTAAATAGTGGAAGCCGCGGTTTGCCTTCCTTCGGCGTTGTAGTCCGCCGTCGTCTGAGAGATGGATTCAGGGTTTGAAAAAAGATTTGTGCGTAACAAAATTATTTAGTAACTCTGGTAACGAAACGTAACGTTCCGTGAGAAGATGGAAACGTGTGCTGTGAAATGCTTTGTTGAAAATCTAAATGTACGTAATTACAACAAGTGAACTTGGATTCTTCAATCCTCTATTACAGATTCTTGTATTTATTTTCGATTAACTATACTATTTTTCCACTGATTATTCTAATATCTGGTAGTTTTAGCTATTTTCCAGAGCTAGTTAAAACAACCTGAGCTAGAAAACACTAAAGTGTAAGAATAACTGGTAAATTGTATTTTTACCTGTAAAAGTGTGACTTTTTGTGACGCATTCCAAGAGTTGCGCTTGATTTGCTCCAATTGAAAATATCTGGAAGGTTCAAATAAAAAACTTAGGACTAGAACCTTCAAGGATTATTTAGCATACGATTATTATTTCTTGCTTATTATCTTAAAACTACTGTTAAGGCAGAAAATATGATGAAAAATGCACAATCGTAATAGAGAACAAGACCAGTTGGTGTATTAGTGTGCTTATGCTATCTTTTTGGCGACATATAGAGGACAAGTTTTCTTCTACGATATCACTCAACATTGCAGAAGGATATTTTCCTTACGGCGGTTTTTAAATGGGGCATAAAAGTTCCGAAAAGAGAAGTATTTTGAGTTACAAATTTCCTTAGAAGAATGAATGTCCTTTACGGTTTTCATCGCGTCGGGTGTTTGCGTTATAAAAGGAGCACAATACTTACCTAGGTAAATGGTTTAGCAATGCGTATTACACGCATGGCAAAGAAAAGTTTTTCCAGGCTTCACACCTTGAAATTAAAATTCTTGCAATCAGGCAAATGACTTTTTAATTAGCAGGATTAACCTTTCACGATTTTGGAATTTGAATGTATTTATAAGTCTATTTGAAAGTTGAGGCGACTTTGAGAGAAATTAGTTTGAAAAAGGCAATTTAGACACGAATACACAATGAGTAAACCATCGAAAATGGTGGGGAGCGATTGGTTTTAACCAGGCTGCAGGAAGAAAACTTTCTTGGGGGACTGGGCGGTGCGGAGAGGCGAGAAAGAGCCTCGGGTCGGGGCATGGGGACGGGGAAATCCCTTGCTTGTCTTTAGGATTTTGTGTGGGAGGGAATGCGAGCAAGGGGAACACGCGGGCCCGCTTTTGAAGAAGTCTAGATAGAAAGAGTATGAACAAAGTGCGATGCAACAGCGGATTCGGAGGTGCTACCAAATATCAGCTGAATCATGGACGTAAAGTACACCTCCAGGTATCCTTAGGGTATTATTATTATTGGGTAATCTACCGGTTTAGGTAGGTTTTTGGATGGACACAGCTACTAATTAAATATCTTTTGACTCCTAGCAAAACCAAACATCCTACTCTACATCATGTCCCTCTTCATCTCTGAGTACTTCCTTAGGGTGTATATATATATATATATATATATATATATATATATATATATATATATATATATATATATATATATATAATTAACTTAAGTAAAGGCTCACGGAAGTGAATAATAATATACTGTATATCAAGATAGTACTAGCGAACAAAAACACAGAAACGCACCAAAAATAAACTCACACGTATTGCGAATATCCGGTGGCGCTACCTACTTTCTTAAGGGAGAGAAGGAAGGAACTGAGAAGAAGATTTTAACAGAAGGGGCTGGGGATGTTGGATGAAAGGGGAAGGCGGGGCAAGGTTTCCGGGGGAAATTTTTAGAAGTATGGGAATAATATGGAAGGTTTTTGGAGCGGAGGGGGGATGAAAATATCTGAAGATTGAAGTAATTAATTTCTAATATTAATATCTGGTTTATTCCATGAATTAAGGAGCCAGATAAAAGCCTGTTCTATTGCTTTGAGTTTGAGTAGAGGGCCAGAGGGTGGAAGGATGTTCCCACCCTCTGGGAATTTACAGTGCGCGAATCGCTGGACTGGACCCTTGTGCGATGTTCATGTCACGAATTCACGATGCCACTTACCATGGAGCAATGGTATGCGATAAAATTTGTGCATTGAGCTTGGAAACTTGGGTTCGGAGAACATGACCATGGTTAAGGGTGCTTATGGAGTGGGAGAAATGTCCCAAGGGGTGGCATTCTGCTTAAACAGGACGTTCTGAGATGGTAACGAGAAGGTTGCCAATGAGGAACACCCTTAGATTCATCAAGAACAAAGTGCTATGAAAATGCACAAAAGGTGAGGCACATGCTCAATTCCGATTGACCCCCAAGTCTCAGAATGTTGGCAGAAGAGTGCGATATTTAGAAAACCACAGCATTCTTACGGAAGATTTAGCCATGAGAAAGGTGTGCCTAGGTGGTCCGCAAGATGCTCTCGGAAGATTGCTTGTGTGACAATCTTGCCCTGGACATCTGGGACCACGGTGAAAGTTATTCGATTTTTTTAGAATATGTGGTTACTGGTGGCGAGACATAGTTCTTTGAGTACGACCTAAATATAACCCCTTAGAGTACCATTTTGGACCACTGGCGGTCAAAGAGACAATGGCGAGCTGCCGGAACGAGATTCCTGTTAATGCCTCACAGGATGCATACCACAACTGGCGGAAGCACTGACATTCGTGAGTCGATACATAAGGGTGCTTTTATGAAGAATTTTAGTTATTTTGTACTTTGATCTGCAATAAATTCTCCCCCAGATTTATTGCATTTATTTTTGGGACAGACCTTGCATGACATCAATTGGGCGAAAGTAAACTTTTTCGCCAAATCCAGTTATTAGGGTGATTGGGCCCGCAGTTGGATTAAGGTTCTGTAAAATGTATTTCGTTGTTAATATTATCCCTAAGGTACTAAAAAACTCAAATAAAATGCCGGTAGTACTTACTAGTTACCAAAAAAATAAGAAAAAACCCTCTTGAACACATTTAAAAAAGTGAACTTTAGTTCTGCTTCAAGGCTTCAGATATCCTCATTGTCTCCAGGGGGCACCTTGCGAGACTCATCAAGGTATCAAGGTTTGACAAAATTTAAACAATTTTAACAGTTAATTCTATACACTGCAGTCAACATTTTTCATATTTGACTTGGATAGCTTTCTACCAAAACTAAATGGCGATCACCAACCATTGCCGCTATCGATAGGAAATCTGTTAATATATGTGCTAACTTCAATTCCCTTCAAAGAGATGTTACGGTGGAAAAATATCATAATCCTCCCATCATACAAGTTAAAAATCATCATTAGAAAATTTAGGGTTTATAATATTCAAATTTATAATTGAGACTAACTCTTATGAAAAAGACGATGGAAGGGAAGGTGTTTACTCGGAAAAAATAATATCTATTTGATTCTAGGTAATGCCGTGACCTGCTGGTAACATATTCATTTTATCATATATGTTTTAAAAACCATCATTTTTTGCTTTTTGGAATAGCTAAATGTATACCATCAAAAAGCACGAAGTCCATCCTTGTTCATGAACTGGTTTTCCAAAGTATTCCCAATTTTCGTGGTGCAGACGTGCTATATATCCAGAAATTTGCTTTTTGAGTGGACATTTATATGAATAAGTTTCAATAGATTTATATACTTTAAGCACTCAAGTTTTCTAGCTTTGCTTTTTCTGTTACCTTTATATTGAGGCATATAGGGGAAGACTTGTTTGAAATGGTCATTCATACTCGTGTACTTTAAATGGATGGTGCGCGGGAGAGAACATTCACGTGGTCAAGTAGAGGGTACAGCTCCGTTGGAGCACTGAATCGCTTCCCGAAACCGGCGTCCAACGGCCATGAGTATTATCATATCCATGCACCGTATACGCAGATAGCGGATATTTACACACTATCACATTTTATTCTATCGAAAACGTGTTTATTTACTCTATATAACGTCAAAGTCTTCGTAATGAGATAACCTATCACATCGATGTACGTTACAAAATCACTGCTTTCAGCCGAGGTCTACATTTTTAGAATGACCTGAAATTACTTTACTCTAATAAGAAGAAATGGTAACTTTTTCCGAATTAGTTCTTTCCCCGAAAGATTTGTTTGCTGAAAAATCACCCATATTCGGCGCAACCTAAAGTGTTCGGAATCACAAAGATTCGAACCCGGGCCCCTTCGGTAAGCACATAAACTCCACTACTCATCTTAAGCATGCCAAAAATTAACGCTCAAACAATAAGTCTACGCAAGGAAACCCAGTAAATATATTTTTGAATTAATCTTAATTTGCTGTGATGACCTTCTTTAAATTAATAACCAGCCACAGTAACTAACCCACAGTTTCCATTATTTGGCAGTTCACCTAATTTCACAAAGCACTAAACGGCGCGTGAAACTTGCGGATCCGAGTATTAAAAGGGGGCAATATATTTATCTGCGTCGTTCATGGTGACCCGGAAAGATTTGATACTGGAAAAATCTCACAGCTTGGGTCACACAGAGTGTCCCGAGTCGACCGTATCTGACCCTCCATCCAAGTGACTACCGCGGTAATACTAACTAAAATATTATTAACTATTAAAATTGAATCTATTAAAAACGAATTCGAAGAAACAAAAGGGGAATGCTGCAGTTTGGAGGAGTTGCCAGCTGACGTGTGGGAACGCAACTGAGATACATTTTAAGTGAAAATGAAAGTCCTTCACGTAGACTGGGATTCGAACTTGAATTTCTTTCTTGAGGACATTTGTACAAGTACGATCAATACTTCTATTTTCCCCAGAGAATGCAAACTAATTTTATAGTACACACTGTAGGCTCCTCCCACTCGGTAATAACATCGTCAATTTCCCCATGTCTCTCTTGTCGTGATAATAATCGAAATGATATTCGCTCTTGCATTTTCTCTGAATTACTACATTAAAACCCATGCTTTCGATCACTGAAGAGATTTTAATGAAATATCCGGCTCCCTTGATGGAGTGAAAGTTTACTTACAGATACACGTATCTTATTTTGCAACCTATATTTACTATTTGCTGTAATTAGAAATGAGTGAACACTCTAATGCTTGGTAAACAGCAAAGTAAAATGATTTCGGCCAACTCCTAGCGGTGAAGTTTTTACAGTCCCTATTAAAAAGAGGAGAGGTCGTTTTGACAATAATACTTCCAGTGAAGAAGGCTCTCTCCTATCAGAATTTGAAGGTTGAGGCTCGGCTCTTCATTGCCGTAGGTTAGTTTACTCTACACTGTTTATTTTCTTACAAGGACAGCCCATTTTTTCATGTCGTGAAAGAAGAAAATTTCCCAAGCACTGATAATATTAAGTTCCCCGAGTACGAAGAACATGGCGCAAGATATTTAACATGGTTTACACTGAGGTAACCACCGCTTACGAGCAAAGTAGACAGCACTTAAAAATGTGCTTTCTAATGTAGCAAAAAAATGATTATTTCAAGTTTAGACACAAAAAAGTATAAAGAAACGATAAAATAGTATTAATCATCCCATTATATAAATATAGAAATAGCATTTTTGTGAATAACATTTGAACTGGATCTAATTTATTGTACTCATGAAAGAGAATAAACCAAAAGACAAAGGCAGTTGTTTTATCTATTGTAAATACGAGGTATACCAAATAAAACATCATTTCACCGGTAACATTTCTTTTCCTCATTTGGAAATATTTCATAGCGTATAAGTAAAAATGTTTTCCTAGTTACGTGACATTCAAAAGGCAAGAACATTTTTAAATTGAACTTAAATTATATTTTAAAAGCTATTCCCGAATTTTTATTAGTCCTTTAACTTCCTGGAATTAAAAATGTGATCTTATTAAATGAAAATTCACAGATGTTATCATACATTACTTCTCCAAACTCAGGAGAGGTCGTTAACTTCATTTTCTTTTTTTATTTCGACAACAAAAAATATAGGCATTTATATCAACGGCCTAGCAGATTAAAAGAGAGAGAGCTAGTCTTGGCTTTCTGGCGAAAGCGTAGGATAAGCCTTCTGATTATTGAAATTCCAATGAGGAAATGTCTACCAACGAACATCTGGAGGAAACATAAATGTTAAACTCCATCCGAGCGTTCACCTCGCAGAACTGAGTGTAAAATCCTGTGTTACGTGTTATTTTTTTCATATTTATAATTTAAAAAGGTCTGTTTTATGATGCGTGAATGAATTTCTGATTTAACAAATTTGGGCGAGTTTAAGAGATAAACAATTCCTCAGCCATTTGATTCGCATCCTTATTTCTCGCTACGTGCGGAAACTTACAAATCTGAGTACAGAAAAAGTGTACCATTGTTTATTTCTCAATTATAAGG
The DNA here is from genome assembly GCF_022747635.1 of Hetaerina americana. Classification (NCBI taxonomy): domain Eukaryota; kingdom Metazoa; phylum Arthropoda; class Insecta; order Odonata; family Calopterygidae; genus Hetaerina; species Hetaerina americana. Next base: position 17,778,790 of record NW_027286763.1, read on the forward strand.
GATGGACAAAGAAAAATACAAATAAAGATACGTAGTGCGGTAAAAACACGAGGACAACTACGATAGTATGATTTGAGTAGTGCAACGAAAAGTATATACAATCGGAGAAAATTATCATGGGAGACTCATTCCCTGATCCCCATTATTGTCATAGCCATGGCGATTGCCTCCAAAAAATTATATATATATAATTTTTTTGGAGCCGATTTATATATATATATATATATATATATATATATATATATATATATATATATATATAAATCGGCTTGGAGCCATGAATAAAACTGCCCGAGAAAAGGTGAACACATTATTTAACCTATTTATGATCAAAATAAATTACTAACATGAAATTCATTCCTACATGTATATATTAATAAAGGGACGATATAGAATGAGTTAAATGGACGATTAGAATAAAATTTTTCCTAAATCTTGGATCACTCTTTAACTCGTCCATAACCTTAAAAAATTTCGCATAATACGCTATTGTACGCTAATTTTCCTAAGGTACGCATCCTTACTCTAATTCCAAGTTATGGTTTACAGGAAATGATACTTCTTGATGCAGTTCCCGTTACTTATGAATAAGGCTTTCCTCCTCTCTTACTCAAATAGAGTGTTTCAAATATGTGGAGTATTTTGTTAAATAACTGGATACAGAAATAATATTTCAATAGACTTCCAAAAACGGCAAAAATTGCAATAAACCAAATATAAACTAAAACGGCTCTCTCAATTCGAGGGAAATGATGTGTTCAGCCTAAATGGGCAGCGAAGAAGTAAAAAATGCAGAAAATAACCTCAATGGAAAAATACCCATCACAGAATTGAAGTGTTCATGTACATGAACCATGATTGCCCATGAAGTGTGAGTGGCCAAAGTGACCAAAATCAAACATTCAGATCTGAATTTCATGATCTACGTACCGTGGTTTCACAAGTAAACGGGATTGTTATTTGTCAATCCTACTTGAAAAGCATTAGATTTAGTTGACATTACTTGGGTTGTATTATCCTTTAAGTTTGACCTGATTATATTACGTGCACAGACATTTCTCGCTAATGATTAGCAAAGGAGGCATTTTGCTAGATCAACGACCCACGGTAGAGGGCGTAGGAAAGAAAGATTTATCAGAACAGAAGGCAAAATTATGAATAAAATTATTCTTTCTAGTTGAAATAAGTATCACCGGACTATCTTTTCATCGGGAGAAAAATCGTGCGAAGGGAAATGACGGGAGGAGACTAAAGGGCATGGAGAGAATTGAGGGTGGTGTGTGGGGCGAGGTGGGGGGGTGAGGTGGGGGAGTGAGGGGGCTGTTTGACGCGGGAGGAGGCGGGAGGAGGGAGAGGGAGGGGTGGAAACGAAGGCAAAATAGTGAAAGGGAGTGGAAACGAGAAATGGAGTTAATTAAGAAACTTCCACGGCAGTAATATTCCGGGGGATGCCCGATATGCGGTGGGGCCGGAACCCCCTTTTATCCCTTGCCGCACTCTCGCTCCTCCTGTCCCCCCGCCCCCCGACGAGCTCGGCCATGCTCACCCCCTCCCTCCCGCACTGGATTCCGCCCGTCCTAAATTCGTGCCCCGACGTCATCCTACCTCAGGGGTGGCCCTTCATCCCACCCACCGCTCGGGACTTTTCCTCCCTCACCGATTGCCCGCCTCTCGGTCCTTCCGCCCGCGGAGGAGGAAGGCGGGTGGATTTCGCCCCAACCGATAGAGATGGGCCACCGGAAACAATGCTAACGACTCCTCTGCATCATTATATCTTAAGATTACGGAATTGATTTCCTAAACCTCTCAACTATTCCAACCAAGTGAATGCCATCGAAATTGCGTTACTCTTTCATCTGACTTTTGCCTCGCTGTGAGCAGAGAGAAGAAAATCTGAAAGAATGGAAAGATTATATACATGCCTATATTAAACGTATAATAATATTCCTTGAACGTACATTAGTGTTTAACGAAAAAGAACGGTTTACGAAGTTATGCATTTTTAATTTGACTATTTCTCTGCATTAGTTATAGGTTGTCTTTAATCTAAGATTTGATAGTAATATTCCCGTGACGAAGTAAAACAAATGGAAGTTTCCAAAGTGAATTGCTGCTTTTGTACTGTTAATAAGCTATTTCCTAATGCAAATCGCAACATGCGAATGCCAGAAGAGTAGTGACCAAACTTGGAAATTAAATGATGATAGAGATGGTCAGCCACGTCAGAATGTCAAATATAATTAGGTACAGCAAAGATAAGGCTGTTGAGATATCAGCTAATTTTTCTTGCGTTAATTTAACGGGTGAGATAACAATGTTGATACACAAGAATACCGAACAAACATCAAAGCCACAGTTTCAAATTACTGGTAGCATCGATAATCGAAACGATGCGCATGAAATGATATTATGGGCAAAATTATGGACGCATTCTCTTTTTGAATATATTTGTAAGGTCTTATATTATTAATTTAAATATTATAAATCTTGACTCATTTCTAATTTATTTATATTGTTTCACTCTTCGTGGAAACCTTACGTTAAAGAAGGTTTTCACCGTAAAAGAAAGTCTTACATCATAATCAAGATGCAAAATCGTGTCGTATTTTATGTTGTGTTCCCCAGTCAAGCCTGTGGCAATGTCCACCTTTGTGGTCATTTACAGGGATAAGCTTTCACTCTAAAGCTAATTAAATATATAAATTATCTCCGAGGGGGATGAAGGAGCAAAGGGGCGAAGGGTGAACGGACTAGACAGTGAGAGAGGATGACTATTGGATGGTTTTAATGGGCTGAGTACAGCCCGGGAGGTTTGAAAGAGGTTCGTTCAGTACCTTCGTCCCTTACCCTCCTCTCCCTATCCCCTTCCACACATATCCTCTCTACTCTTCCCCCAAGAACGGCATTCTGAAGATGATGGTCTTGCCATCGAAACGTCAAATACGCAACACATCAGTGTATATATATAAAGACCATAGACACAGTAATCAACCCGAAGGTCGGTTTGGTAGGCAATGGTAGAGTTCACCAAGTACTGTGCGCGATGACGTGTGAAATTCGCACATGAGGGTAGGCGGCCCAGTTCCTTTCCCTGTGCCGGTTATGATTTCCCAGGAAGATCTGGTACCCGAAAATTCGCAGGTGCCCAGAGTGCCTTGCCCGGGAATCGAACCCGGACTATGTATATATATATACCCGAACTCTGGCTCTATAATATATATATATATATATATATATATATATATATATATATATATATATATATACAAACATTCAAATACGAAATCCCGCCAAACGGCGAACAAATACTCATTTATATAGAAACAGACATAAGAAAAAGGGATAGGAACACACACAAAGGACGAACACAGGAGAGGTGGGGAAGGAGGAATCCAGCAGATCACGAATGTAAAAATATTTCTCAGACCGGGATTTGAATTCCGGATCTTTCCACTTGCCGGGCGGAGGCTCTTAACCACTTGAGCTATCCAGGAAACGTAATTTACACTAAAGCTTCTGCGATGCTTTATGCAACCAAGTGCCCCGATTCTTTGGCCAAGAGATGGCGTTAGGGAGCTGTTTCACCCACCAAAGGAGAAATAGACAATACAAACAGAGGAAAGGATAGTAGCAAAGGAATCATACAACATCATAAAGGATAAGAACAGTACGTTTCCTGGCACGCATAGCCAGAAGAAGAGACGAACCACATTGCATATATATATATATATATATATATATATATATATATATATATATATATATATAAATTACACAGTAACAAACAATATAGAAACATTTATTTATTTATTACTTCTCTATCTTCCGATGAAGAGGAGTAGAATTCCATCGAAATTATCAAGAAATAACGTGTGAGTGATCTTTTTTTGTGTTTCTATATTGTTTGTCACTGTGTAATGTACTATTCGACACTTCCGTGTTAAGTTGACGAAATCATCTATATGTATATATATTATATATATATATATATATATATATATATATATATATATATATATATATATATATATAGATATAATTATAATGATTGTACGGGAAAACTCACACGAGCGGCACAATAATGGGCTGACACAATATAACACAAATAGGAAAGAAAAGCAACATTTAAAAGAACACTCACACGGTTAATTGTTCGAGCTTTCGGCCCTCTCAGAGGCCTTCTTCAAGTGAGTCCCATATATATATATATCACCAGATCTTCCTGGGAAACCATAACCGGCACAGGGAAAGGAACTGGCCCCCCTACCCTGATGTGTGAATTTCACACGCCGTATAGGGCTTAGTACTGGGTGATCTCTACCATCACCTACTAAACCGACCTTCGGGTTGATTACTGTGTTAATGGTTATATATATATATATATATATATATATATATATATATATATATATATATATATATATATATGCATATGTCCATACATATATAAATATACGTTTATTTACACTCAAATACACACATGAGAGTTGTCTTCGTGCCTGTTTGTGCGCGTATACACGATTCCTATGCCCATGTTCCACGCCCCTTCCCCGCTCATGCCTGGAATTTAAACCCTCCATCGGCGACTCGCGCTCCACTCTCAATGGACCCAATCCAGCCTCTCTCCTTGCCCATCCCATTCATCCCCCACCGTCTCCCCCATCATTTCTCTCAGTTTTGAAATTCCTTACCCCGAGTTCCACCAGTTTCGCTCCCGCCATAATTTATGCGGAGATAATCAGGAAAATTAACGTTCTTTTCAGTTTATTTGTGTCGGTGAACTGCGAGCGAGGGACAAACGAGCGAGGGTCCATTTTTTTTCTTCACGCCAGCGTCCGTGTGTCCGTTTGTGCGTGCGTGCGCCCGTGAGTGTGCCTGGTTCTCTCTGGAAATTGGAGGTTCAATTTGGATGCGCCATTCAGATGAGTGCGCTCGTCAGTGTTCGCTCGTCAAAGGGCACGCCAAACCCTTCATCGCCCTGGAATAGTCTCTTTGGGTAAAATGAGGACAGAATGGAGTTTGAGATTGTTATTTATGACAAGAGAAGGGCCTATTTTTCTCATTATTAACGGGTCGAGGAGATACCAAGGATATTTATTTTTTTGAATGTTTCTCTCGATCATTTAAAACGCGTGTTATCCTTTCACCCTTTGCGAAATTTTCCACGAATTTCGTACATTATCTGTCATAAATCAGGAGATCTACGTGTTCAACCAGGATCTGTTATGAGCATTAATATTTCTCAAGATTCCTCTTCAGATCATGAGTATAATGCATAATTATTTACGAGGATGAACTCACTTTTTCTTGGTCGTCTTTTTAGCAGACGGGGAGGGTGAATTGTGGGAAGGCCGTTCTGGTTGGGGGTTTCCTTGGCATCGAAACAAGGATAACGGCGCCGAGGGAGTCCCAGAATACATAAAGAACATAAATATCTACATAGACGCCATATTTAGCGTCTGATCCAGTGGGATAGTTTTCTTTATGCCTGATTTGACATTGGTGGTATTTTTTCGTAAATCCTTTTATAAGGAATATTTTGTTTCGGAATTGAGGCCCGATTATGAAATCTACGTCTCTTAAGAAAAAATACATGGAATATATGTCGGATGCAACATATTTCTTTGTCATCCAACGGATGGGCATTATTTAGCAGTACAACGACCAGCTGACCAAAACCATTTGCCTCATTCGAAGAGCATGCGGTAGTCGAGTGGTTCCTGGACTGAATCAATCCAAGCGAGAATCATTGCAAATTTGGAATTACCCCAATGAAACATTTTAACCGACTGAGAGACGCTATGTCTCAATTAGGTTATCTTCCAAATCGGTCGCTGGTCAAGGCGTGGTGTTAGAGGTGGTGGCTAATAGATGACCCTTTCCAGGTGCACCGACGGGAGTGAGAATGGCAATAGCAATGACATGAAGGGCGAAGGCAAAAGGCCGGAACGAAATATAGCGACCAACGCACTTTGAAGGCTTGCGAACGCCGGCAAAACTGCACTGTGCAGAACACGCGTATGTGGGATCAATCATTCTAAAAATATTAGGGCAAGCCGAATCAATTATCTTACAATGTAAATACAATGGAAATGATGAGGATTGGGTCATTGCTGGCAGGAGTAAATTAATAGCCAGTGTAAATTAGGAAATCGATGCCGATTGATATCATTACCTCGGCTACCGTCGATAGACTGTTCCTGCCGTGGAAAGTCAAAAATAAAAAAAGGCACCTCGATGGTTTAAATGGAGAGCTTGAACCTTAGAATAATATTAAGGATCACCAGTCACTGATTTATGGGGAGGCGAAAGAGAGAGAACGCGAACTCGCGCGCCAATTGAGGAATGAGTACAGAGCAGCAGAGAGACATGATGTATTGAAGAGAGACATAGCAAGAAAAGTATATTTTTTTAAATTTGTTTTGAAATTAAATGAGTAGATAAGGAGTTAAGAAGTAAACAATAGTCGCAATGAACTCAATTAAATAAACAGGTTGGTGTTGGGCAGGAGGGAAATGATATTGTTTAAAGACTGGAAAGTAGAGATGCGCAATTGGACCGATTTAGATGTATAGGGATTCGGAATAAGTACAGTGTTTAGAAAATCGATATTATGAAGGAAAATTTAAGAGTTAGTTTAAATCTCAATTCAACTCAGCCAAAGGTGTGGGTAAGGGGGAAATGGAAAGAGAGGTTGGATTATACAAATTAGCTTACAGTGCAATGAGGAAAGAAGTTTAGAGGCAGTATCTCAACATGTCTCAGCAATTGATGCAATATGTATTCATTCCGATGTCAACGGTACTGAGCTATTGCGAATAAAGACACTGCGTATGAACTGGTCGGAGGTGGCGCAGTAAAGTAAAACAAACTCCGGCAGTACGGAATATCCGTGTTTTGTGCTCATTTGGGGGTTGACATGTACCGAAAAGGTGTAGGATTTTCCTCCGCCTCCGAAGTACTCGGCGATTTCCAGGCCGAGGCTTCACATAATTGCACTGCGCTCCCCCTTAATCATTCCGGCGGAAAGAGAACCCCATTAGACGGCCAGCGGGTGGAGGACGCGATCCCCTTTTTATTTTCCTCTCCGCCGATATTTGTCTCCTTCCACGTCCTCCCGACTCTTCGTCCTCTTTTTCATTTTAATTTTTTCAACTCCATCTGCATGGCCTCACTCATCGTCCGGCCTCATGTTGCCGCTTGGGAAATGGTTTGGGTGGGGGGGTGTTGATGGGTTGGAGAGAGGGAGGGGTGCAAATTAACCGCCGACGAAACCTGGATCATTCAGAGGGGTGGATGTTGGATGACGATGGAAATGACGATTTTCGCTGGGATTTTGATTGAAGTTCCGTCCACGATTTGAAATTAGAAATTACGGCATCAATTACGGCTCGATGGTCTTTGATTGCGGACTCAAAAAAAGTTCACAAATATTACGGGGAAAGAATCGTGTTCGGGTGACTTTGTATCCAAAGAAATTTTACACTCATGCTTTATGAAAAACGTATTTCACTGCATACATATATACACCCACATACATTTAAACATATATATATATATATATATGCATATTATATATGCATAGTATTTCAATCCGAGGATTTGTTTACTATAGCACACATCTTTCCACTCTACTGTATTTGAATGCAAGACAAGGCTGCATATTCTAGGGAGAATGTGGCGATTTCCCGTTGCCTTCAACATCGCAGTACTGCGTCCGATACCGTGCCCTTCACTCTCGCGCGCAGTTTTGGCCGCTGATACCGGGCCAACCAAATTGGTCTGCGCCACCAGTACCTAATGGTGAAACCTTTCCTTTGGGCCTTTCACCTTGGGTTCAGGGGTCTATTTTTCTCGTCGCCTCGTTTGAAATACCATTATTGTGGTTTTTCTCTTTTGTGTGGTTGCCTCGTTCCGTAAAACCATTGACAAATATTTTCTGAGCCGAAAGCTCGAATCAGCGGCCTTTGCCTCCACAAGCAGACACGCTACCTGGTCTATATATATATATATATATATATATATATATATATATATATATATATACACATATATATATATATATATATGTGTGTATATAAATGTATATATATGTATTTATATATAAATATTCCCTTAAAAGGTTGTGCTTGAGCCAGAACTAGTGCGTTCTAGCGTTACCATTACATATCTCAAAGAAAAAAAAGACTTCAATATCCACTAAAAATGTTTGAATATTAAAAATATTATGTCCATATTATTACCGATGTGCATGAGTGATGTGAAGTCGACCTAATAATAATAAAAATATTTACAGGAAATAATAATATTCTCTTGTTTTTTATTCTGATCAGAATTTATTTTATTTTTAAGATTGCTTTTGCAACTCTGACGGACAAGTTAACTATTCAACTTTTTGGATGAATAAAATGAAGATATTGCCATGTGTGTAATTTTCAATTTATAGATATGATTCAAAACCGGGTCTTCTGAAGAACGGACAATCGACGCCTTATGTGAATCAGTTGATGGCGTCAATCGAATCGTTGAGGATTAGTGAAACAATATTTGAATAACGTTGATCGTTGGAGGTAAATAAAAGCATTTGATCAAGCACTTTTTGCGGAATATTAAATACCCCATCATTTTAATAAAAATCAATAATTAATAAATAATAATTATTAAATATGAATATATATAAGATCCATATCGATCTAAATCTAAGGCCGTGAATGTAATAAATTTTCTGCATTTCCATGTAAATATATAAATTAGGTAAATCATGAATGTTTTCAATTCAAATTAATGCAACCTCGATCTATAATGGCATTGCTTTCTTCAATTAAGGTGCAAAATTAGCCTCGCACTGTCGCGCGCAGAACTTATTTTACACCATAATGACTTTTTTAAATTAAATTTAGAATTTACGCCTGAATGACTGATTTTAATTTTCATAGAACACATATTTCATGTTTACAGGAAATAAGCCTGACAGTATTGGAATTTTAAGCAACCTGCTCACTATCTTACTACGCCCTCAACATGCAATGAGTTACACAGCTGCCACAGCATGATACCTTTTCAAAACCAAACTTGAAACGAATAACTTTAGGGCGATAAAGCGTTGAACTTGCATTGAATATGCAATCAGTAAAATTGCCCATGTCGTTTGACAATTTGTTAGGCTAAATTACTTGAATTTTCATTCAAATAATGTGCTGGAGGGTAATTATAGTAATACAGGCCGCAAATCTACATTTGACTGAGACCTGTTACCACACAGCCAAGTGTTAGTTTTCCGTCTGGATCAATTATAGTAGTTATCTCTTTGTTATTACTCTCGTTGAATTACTCTGGCTAACGATGTTAGGAAGGTAACGATCTGAAACGGTCTCCTTAATTCTAGTCTTGGGCTGAATTCCGAATTGGTAGAATTGTTACGCACTGAAATATTTCCTTTCCCGCTCCTGCTGCCCTCCAGTGGCCCTCAAGTTTTGGGCTCAACTTTTTCCCTCCCACTTAACCTCAATATACTACTTTTCCCTCGTTCTCGAGTTCTGGAAAATAGGATGTTGTAATTTTGATAAGTGCTTTCTTCCCCTTTGCTGAAAAAATATAATAGAGGCTTTTACGTACTTATCTTGAAATCGCTTTCTTGTCGGTAGAGGACGTCTCTATGCAAAGCGACTCCTTAAAACGTCAAAGTTTCCTTAAAAAAAGAGAGCAGCGATCGTTTTCATTAATTTCAATTCCACTAAATTCAGAACTTCCTCTAGTGAGAGTTTTCTCAGAGAAATTATTAAAATTCCGCAAAAAGGGCGCAAACATTTCCGATTTCAGCATTTATTTTCATAAGGTCCGCACAAAAAGAATAGTTTGAAGAGAGCTCTCTCCTTGCAACAGAAATTTAACGACACCGCGAAGGGAATGATTATTTCGCGATAAATATTTCGAGTCAAGTTTTCTATGTAATTGATGCCAGACATTATTACCACACTATTGAGGTCAACTAAACACTTAAAAACCTTTAATAAATAATTTTATCAAATGAACTGACACAACGCAAAATTATTTCAAATTGCTCCCCGCTCTGCAAAGAATGATTTTTCGTATACTGAACCCTTAACGAGACATTGGATTGAATATACTTAAAGACATCCTCTAATTACCATCCTTATTTATGAAACAATAATAAAATAGCAAATTTGAAATGTAAATGCCGCTATTTTATCGTTATTGCCGCTAATTCACTCTTTTCATTACTTGGCAGATAATTGGGATACACGGTCTTTTGATGAAACGAAGAAGTGTGTCGTTTTGAAGATTTTTTTGGTTACTTTTCTAACTCATTCCCTACTCTGTAACACTCACTCGCGCCAGAGCTTATTTCCCTCTAAGTACCCTCATGCATCCTCCATTAGCTATCGCAAGCACGCCCATCTGAGTGGATCAGGGGTAACTTGAAAATATTTTGTTATCCATTATGATAACGAACTTAGTACCCTTAACAATAGTACTGGATAGCGTTACTAAGTTACAGCTACATATATGCGGGGATAATGAATCTTCCTTTTATACAAAAGACGATTTTTACTAAACTCGACACGGGTTTTACGTAGCTAGGGAATGAAGGGTGAGGTGAAAAGGTGAGAAACGGTGGGGGCGTGGGGAAGAGGGGAAAGGGAGCGACTTGGTGTCGTCGCCATCTTGAGGGTGTTCTTCTCATCATGGGGAGAGGGGGGTCAGGGAGGTAGTGGCGGGGGGAGGGATTGAGGTATTCCTGCTGTGGTTTAGATAGAAGAGAAAGGGGCATCGGGAGAAGAGGGAGAAAACCGTTACACTGCTGGAGATAATTGGATTCTAGTCAGAAAGGCGTTGGGAAATAGGGTGGAAGATTGTTGAAATATCTGTATCAGAAAATTTCCCATTCTTACTTGTCTGCATAGAAATTTCTAAATGTTCGCGCTATTTTCTAAAGTCTTCCAACTTTTTGCCACTCGGTAACGCACTTCAATGACAAAAAATGTTTGATGGCTTCTTTCCAGTAGATATTTTGCAAAGTGTAACTTATTTCCATTGCATCTGAAACATATTTTATGTTCATTTCTCCTTCTAGTGAAGTATCCGCCCATTTATCTTTCGTAAATGGTTTCGGAGTTCACTGTTTTGCAAGATAATGTATATGGTCTTAATTTTTGCTCACCTTTTAAGATATCCAAGGCATAAGAAATGCAAAAATTTCTCCTAAAACATCGCTAAATATATCGCAATTAAAATTGCGTAGTACCTTACGACCCCGTCACACCACAAATAAATTTTAGCATCTCTTTTTAAATAATTTAAATCGTCTCGTTTCCAGTATTCTCATGATTTCCAGCCTTTGCCGAACTGAGTCAACATTCTCTCATCTTTCGCAGTCTGCAACGTTACATCGCATCCTAATATCTCTTTTATTCACCTTAATTGCCTCCTTTGCATTTGAATTCAGTTCAAACCCTGATTTGGAAATTTTATCTGGTTTGCGTTTTCCATTGGTCAGTTCAGGAATTTTTACATGGTAAGTGTGGAGTAAACGCTGAATCAATAAACCACTTGGTTTCGTCGAATCTACGTGGATGAAATATTATGAGGGAAGAGGAGAGAATTGAAGCATTTTGCAATTATATCTTACATTTCATTCAAACACTTAATCTTCGAAACTCCTCCAGGCAACATTAATTAGTGGATGTAGCAATAACCTTTTAATCAAATGGGAATATTTGAACAGACTGTTGTTCAAAGCATAAATTTAGCACTTGGAATGAATAGCGGACGAAAAAAAGCGTTCATATTCCGTCACGGTAAAGGGAGTGGAAACGTTTAGACGAGGGTTCAATTCCGAGCGCCGTGTTTGAAGGCTGTTTATGGAACGCCGAAGGAGGCCAAGTGTTATCCTGCGACGGAAATAAATCGACCCAAAAAGAATTCTTTCCCGGAACGAGAACTCGAGGGGGGCACATAATTTACGCCGAGATAATTATATTTACACAGGAGCTTAAAAACCTCCAGGTTCACCAAGCCACAGCCACCTTTCCATGAGAATATCGTCCCTGTCGACGAGAACACCCCTCCCCCCGCATTTGCGATTCCCAGAACTCTCCTCGCATTGGGATCGAATGCGCTCGAATTCGTAAATCCCCAGCGGTAAATTTAGCGTGGGAGTTTAAGGATGGCGTTTCGAGGATGGCATCTGAGGAGGGAGTGGAAGCGGAGTGACTCTTGTGTTACTCCGTTGAGTTTTATCTCGCGTTGATTGTATTCGCGTTCCTTCCTCGACAGTCCTTCCCACTCTCCCCTGCGAATCCTACCCACTCAGCCTTCCACACCCCCCATGTCTCTTCCCACTCTCGACTTCCGTCTCCGGCAACCCACGAAGCCCCTTCACTAACCTTCCCCCCACCCCCACCGTTCCTTTGCCCCATCCCTCCCCTCGCGTACCAAAGGGTTACGGGGGTCAGGTCGACCCGCGAGGACTTCCCGCCCTCGCCACCATGGCAACCCCATCCCTCGAACCAACATTATGCAGGCATGTTCTGAAAAAAAGAGCAACAAGACCGATCTGCTTTTTACTAAGATGGTGAGCTCGTTAATGATCCATTGCCGTCCTAATTGCTTAAAAAACGATTTTCTAATTCTTGAATGAGCAGATCTTCATTCTGATGAGAAGTATTTTCACATGCATGTATGAAAGTTAGCTTGGAGTAGACATTACTGATTTCCATTTTAACCGATACTTAAAAAGGGCAAAATGTACAGTTATATTTTTAAAATAAGATGTACAGATCCATCAGATATGACGATGAAACTCACGATTAACGAGAATCGACAAAGTAAGGTCCAGATTTATTGATGAGAAAGGAATATGGAAAAATACAATCAATAAAATGTAATTTACTGAAACCAATATGGCCCAAAACGTGAAAAATATTCAGATGTGGAAACTCAGAAATATCGGTGATCGTACAGGCATCCTATTAAAATTTAGGAAAAGGTGTAGAAAAATCATAAATCGGATTTATAAAATAAACCGAAGAGTGTAAGGCACAGACATCAATAAACGGTAAATATCATAAAAGCTAGAATATCGCATTTGTAAGCATTTTTTTTTAAACTCCTACATGGACCTGAGTCACGTAATAGACCAAGTGACATGTGAATAATAGAATTGAACTTTCAAATGAGTTATACATAATCAAATATATGTGTTGACTTATATGTTTACTGTTCTCCCAATTTACTATTGGAATAGAGCAAAGGGATAGGGTAAACGAGAAAAACGAGCAAAAAACTGAAGGAAAGGTGGAAGGTCACAGATTTCGAAGAATGAATTGCCGCTCTGTCAAACCCAAGGGGCTTCTGTTTACACAATGACCTTCAGATGAGCCAACGAGTCGATCCCCGTGATTGACTGAACAACTGTCTATTATTGTTTCAAAAAATGTTGTTTTTTTAATTAGGAGACTAATATATAATAGCTATTTAACATTAAATAGGATGTAAAATCTAAATTAGAGTAAATAATTATATCGTCAATAATATCGGTTATATAATCATACAAATATACAGGACAGCACGGGTTCGGGTACGAAGAGTGGGATGGAGAACACAATGTATTTTTCCACTGTTCTTAATTGGGATACTACTAGTTTCCACGCTCAGGTGTAATCATTAGGTACCTAGCATTAATGGTACCCAAATGAAGAGCAACGGAAAAATACATTGTGCTCTTCAATCCATGAACTTTCACTAATTTGAGCCAGGAAACATAGAATACACGAAGTATGGGGGAAGATATTGGATCAAGAGGGTATCCTAAAGGGGTTAATATATTTCTAATATCAATTGCTGGATATAATCTGCAGTGGAAGTGAGGTTAAAAAGAATGGGAATAAAAATAGTACTTCTGATGCAATACAAAATATCACCATCGCAGTCCAATAACTAAGGTTTTAATGTGAATACCTTGTATTGTGCTTCCTCGTGAAATGTCTCGTCATTTATATATATATATATATATATATATATATATACACACACACACTCACTCACACACACACACACGTGCGTTGGGTGTGAGGGTGCGTACGAGTATACACAATTTGGGTGAGTAGGTGTATTTGCATGGCGTGGAGGAGAGCCCTTTTCTTCCCTCATCCTTTTTGTCTATGCTTGCGGAAGGCACCGGGGGGCATGTGCTTTTCCGTGTGTTTGACGAGAGGGCAGGAGGATAACCCCGAAGTGGTGAGAGGTCGTGTAGGGCCGTAGAGGGATGGGTCGAGTAGGGGCGGGACGGCGATAAAGGGGGTTGCAGTGAGTGGGTGCACGAGGGGAAGGATGGAGGTGCGTGGAGCGAGAGGGGAGCGGGGCAAGGGGGCATAGAATAGACGGTTCAAGCAGCAAGAGCGGTGGACCCCTTAACATTTTTTGCCGGGTGAAAACCCCCGCGGAGGCTGGGACCGAAGTGCGACCCCCGCGGTAAAAAATTGACCACTCTTGGCGGGTTGTGATATTGACTGAGTATTTGGCGGCGAGGGAAGGGGCATCGAGGAGGGTGAGGGAGGATCGGGTGGGGAGGGGGGGCGGGAAGGATGCGAGAGACCACTGCGCGGTCCATTCCTCTCTCGGGAAGAGGAGGAGGAGGAGAGAGGGAAAAACCTGGGAAGAATGAGAGTCCAAGGGGTGCTCCCTAATGGTTTCAAATGTCCCAATCGATTCGGGGCTCCCTTCGCATCGCTTTTTATCCTTCGGTGACACTCCAAAGCCCCCTCCGCGAGCCCATACATCTTTGGTCGTGCCTCCTACTCCTTCCGCCCCCTGCGACCGGCGGGCCTATTTTTATCGAGGAAACCCACCAAAGTCCTCAGCTTTTTCACAAGCCATTACGCATCATTCCAAACATTGTAATATATTAGCCTCTTGACCATGTCTACAATTATTATTTCTGTTACGTCTAAGTAAGTGAGCACCTCCCGCGAACTCAGGCTCGGTTCACCCAGTTCCGTCTTCAAAATCAGAAGGAAATCGTACCACGACCCTTATAGACAATTTTGAGGCGCATAACGAAACAAAAACTTTTTGCCAGACAAATGAAACAATTAAATATGTGGATAAAATTAAAGTATGCTTTGCAAAATCTTTAACTGTAAGAGTAAGAAGATACGCCTACAAACCGAAATCTTATGTAAATGTCGAGGCTTCCAGCAGTAAAAATGCTGCCATTGCTTCTAAATTAACAGAAGCAAGCTTAACTCTATGGAAAGTATAGCTATCCTTAATTAATAAATAAATTTGTATTTTCCTCGCTTTTTATACTTACAAGGGGAATGTGAACGGCATTTTCCCCCTATTTCATTACACACGAATATGTTAAAGTGTAGCGAAACACGTTGTGCCATGATAAGGGTAGAGGTTATGTTACAGTGCATGGTTTTGACCGACGTTGTGCACCGCATGATTTTGATGATGCTCAGCGTCGATCAAAACCACATGAAGTAAATATTTTGTGGAATAGCAAAGTTTTTTTTAGCAAATAAAAAGTTTTTTCTCTCTATCCTCATCATGAATGAACTACACCGAGGAAAGTCAGAGACTATTCTATTAACGTTGTGCCACGTACCCAATCAATATGTGCAAAACACAAAGTTAGTGGTATTTACAACGCACGCGTAGCCATGGAATTATTAGACAAACATGTATGCTTACCGAAACTTCTTATTTATATCTCTCTATGTTTTAAGTACGTAAACATTGAAGAATTATGATAAACGAGATCCGCGCACAAGATTTTCCCAATTCCTCCTAATGTGGTGATTTATCACTATGAAAAAAATTAATCGTATATATAAATGCGAAAATGAAAACAAGATAAGTAGCAATCCAATATGTTCTCTTTTATGTGTGGTGACCTAACAACCCCCCGCCACACGCCCTTGAGGCGGCTGGCGTGGAATTATGCAGATGTTCTGAAATAGACTGCCTCGTTGTCTTAAGATGAAGCGTCACATTCAGGTGTATATATAATTTATCAGCCGGCAATAGTTTCCTCTCCTGGACCATTCAAACACATACATGCAGGCCTGTTTAACTGATAAAACGCCCTCGTTCCCTTCGAGCCCGGATTCCAAGACTACACCCTGAAACTGGGGAAAGGCTTGAAGAAATGTTTACCAATGACCATTTAATGGATGCTAATTCAAGTTCTCGAAACAGAGGAACTCTTTTCCCGCTACTCCAGTGATGAAGTGCTGAGGCAGTACCCAAGAAGAAAAGGGAAGGTTAAAAACAAAAAAAAACGACTTCGAGATCTACATAAATTTCTCCGCTCCCAATCACTCCGCCCTCCGAGTGGTCTGTGTACGATTCAACGACTAAATGTTTAACTATAATACATATATAGTATTCATACATAAACCATATCCAATGTTTGTTAAATTCACCGTTAATTTATCTATAAGAATATGATTTTTTGATATTTAGCAATGTTTCCTACCTTTTTGAATGAGTGATAGTCATTGCTAGAATATATGAATTAAAATCCACTTCGTCGTTTACCTGATGTGATGGAATTTATCTTCCAAAACCGTGGATTGAATGCATGTTATATAAGTTGCAATTAAATTCTACCTACAAAATATTAACCAAGGGATTAGTGAAAGATATAATGGCAAGTATTACTGTGGCAATTTATGTGATTTTGGCTAAAACACTGCATTATGATATTTTTAATCTCAATTTCAGAGAATTGCTTGAAAAAGAGCATTGAGTATACCAGAATTATTTTATTAGAGTAGGCTTAATTTAACACGCGGTAAATGTATTATTAGGACTAATAAATAAAAGTTGGAAAAAGGAAAGATCATTTGTTAAGAAAGTGATGACCTTTCGGTGCGCGTGACGCCATAATAACCATGAGAATATTGTCTGCAAATAATGCAGACCCATTTTGCAGATCTGTAAAAATCTCTTGCCCAATCAAAGGATATTAAGTTATCAAATATTTGGAAAACTGAGGAGGTCGAGAAGAGACGATAAATGATTCAAATAAGTAAGAAAGAGGGAGAGGTTATTCATTAGAGCTCGTGGTATTATTCTTAGACTTCATATTTTTATTTTAAATCGCGAAAAATGCAGAAGGCGTCAATGAGTGCAGCCACTGAAGCTGATGGACGCGTAGATGGTAATACTTTCATTAGCAAAGCAGCAGAGGAATTGCTGGAAGGGTTGTCCGCATTGCAGAACCAGTAATAGAATGATGGGATGAAGTCATAAGAAATGAAGGAAATTGATGAGAAGCATGGGCACTAATCAAAGCATTTAATTCAAAGGACATGAAAAAGAGGAGGTGTAACAGTTCATACATTGGAGAAGTAAGGGTATTCAACGTTGATGGGAGTACTATTCAAGTCTCAAAGAGGTAAACTGAGCCAGAACAAGTATAATGTATATAAAGTACGTATCTAAAGTTGGGAAGTACCATAAAACCATAAAAACAGTAATCAACCTTCAAATACACAAATATAATCTGTAAATTAACAAATAAACAAAAACTACGATTGATATACCTATCTTAAATTCTATTGTTTATCCAAAACAAAATCATTGAAACCTGATTCATGGATTTTTGCCTACTCCGACATCCATTTATAAAGGAAACAGTTAAGTCTCGAAATGGTAGACAAAGTTTAAATCTTAGTCATTTCCCAAATTTCTAGGAATGGAAACGACTCATTTCTAGTTCACTGGTGTTTAAAAATTGGGCACAAATGAGGATGATTTGAGAAACAAATGATGAGGACGCGACTCAACACTACAAAAATCTATTATTGACAGGCATACAAGTTTTATCAAGTAAATATGGGCATGTAACATTTCTCTGTGATTGAAAATCTTTCCATTATATTTTATCATATGCCAGTACATGAGGATTATAACATTCGGTTAACCAGTGACACGAAATAACCTCATTCAGATAGAAATTTGGTCTCTATCACCGAAATCCATTTCCTGGTAGGTGTCAAGGACACGTGAGTGATTACGTTGACCGTTTTTGAAAACAATCTTTTTACATCGACTTATTATGCGCAGGTGCAAAAATAGCCGCGAATGACGAACACTTCAAAATTGTTACTTTAAGAATCCCAGTGGCCCACAGAAAGTTGAAGGAGCTCTAGATATGCAATGACAAAGGAATAAAATAATCATCTCCCCGGAAACTCTCTACTTTGTAAGCCTTATGAGATTTTACGTACGTTTCCACCAAACCGAGAGTCAAGCCACCATAACCACGACATTAACTGAGACGAGGTATGCTTTTATTTATTTGAAATACCAGATATTCCTCCTGAAGCAAAGTGCATACGAAATGAAGTGGACACATATTTCTCTCTTCCGTTTGTGAGTCGATACCGACAGAGAACCCACATAAAGACTGCAACGAGGTGTCGACCGTGAGGGTCGTCACTCTCCCTCGCTTGCTAGTCAGGTGGCACCGCTCGAAATAAAACCCCACCCCCGCCCTTTGGGTGCCGTGGGCGATGCAGAGCCACGGACCCACCCACCTCTCGTCCCTTCTTTCAGAGTTACGCCTCCAGATCAAACACTCGCATTAAGCGGCGAACGCGATAATTTTCAGCGCCATAATTCTATTCCTAATCACATTAACTTCCCCGCTTCTCAAACCTCCCCTCCAGTCTTTAATACCCTTCTCCACCCACCCTCCCCTCCTTCCCTCATACTATAACGCCACCCTCCTCACCCTATCCTCCTCGAAACCCTCGTGTATCGCCCTGCCAAACCCCTGAAAGGACACCCGCGTCCCACCCTTTATCCTCTCCCCATCCCTGATTTCACCTACACCCCACCTCTCCCTTTGACTTTCCTCTTCCCTCGTTCCCATAATCCACCGCGCGCGCCCTCACTCTCTTCCTATCTCTCTCTCTCTCTCTCTCTCTCTCTTGTTCTCTGTCTTTCCCGCTATCTGTTGGAGGGCACGGACCCCACCCATTCGACCCTTAAAAAAATAAAATCTCTAAACCCTTCCCCGTCGCTTTCCCTCTCGTTCCGCCCTTCCAAATCCCTCCCGGCCACTAAGGGAGGAGCGCCCTCTGCCGCAAAAGCCATTCGAAACATTGCGCTGAGGGGGAGACGGGCGCGGAGGGAGGGAGGGAGGGTGCTCGAATCGATGCGTGCGTGCGGCGTGTCCCTCGGTGCACTTACTCGCCTCTATGTGTGCCCGCGTGCGAGAGTGTGTGTCGGGAAAATATAACTGAGAGCAAAAAAAAAAGGAATAAACGTCGAACGCGCGGGATAGCACGGGCAGTTTTTTTTTTCCGAGACCCGCGAAGAGATTAACTGCTTGTTTTATGGCCACTATGGAGTATTAGCGAGTAATTATCGCCCATAGGGTGTGTGTGTATATGTGAGAGAGAGATAGGGGATGGGGCAAAGGTAGGGAGAGGTGATTAGCTGCCGAGGTATTAAACAGAGGTTTGCCCGGCGTCCGGTGAAGTGTTATTAATCTGAACGATGCCCGGGGACTCATTAATCGGAAAGGTTGGAATAGGTGACGCTGTCAGCTTTTCCATACGTTTACGACGCAAAAACGCTGCGCTGTTCCACGTTATTTTAAGCTGACTGTAAACGCTTTCTATCGGGAATAAAGATATGAGTTGCAGAACCCGTAAACATTTCCTCCGATGTGCCAATACGTTTTAAACCGAATAGAAAAAATTGTATGGAATGTATTTCTGTCACTATGAATGTGGCAGTCGGTATTTGCACCAATTATTACGGGTGCTGCATTATTTTTTCTACAATGTCCGAATTCTCAATACGGTATATACACTAACTGCATGCAAAGAAACCAATCCTGCAGCGTATTGGGCGGAATATGCTTGAGGATTCAAAATGGAAAATGTTAGATTTCAGACGAAATAATTTATGTGGCATTTAAGGGGCAGAGACCACATGGATGCATACAAAATAAACAAAAGTGGATAGAATCCACAAAACTTATTGGAACTGAAAAACATGGATAAATCCCATGGTTCTAAGAGAAGTTGAAAATAGGTACAAGATAGTACAGAATAACAATTTTGAAACATTTTTCATAGTAATAGGGTATTAAGTTGATAATACGGGTGCTGAGGAAATATATTTTCATTTCGAAATAAATTAACACATGAATTTAAAAGTGAATGCATGCTGTTCTTTTTCCACCTGAATTTCATTCTTCGTATTACGTGTCATTGAAGAGGCTTTAATATATTTAAAAAATGAGAAATTCTGTGAAGTTTGTATTAATCATATCAGATCATTGTTGAGAAAATAAATCAGAGATCTCCTCACTAAATGAGCACGGTAGTATCATTAACTATCACGAGTATTAGAAAATTTCATGTGATATGGTCCAATTGAGGATGATGCTATATCGAAATGGCTATATCGACTTCGGATCCTGAATTTAACGGCTGAAGTTGACACCTGGATGAAATTCAAGTGTGTGGTTTTCTGAGAATAAGAATTTTGCGAGAGGATTAAGAGTACTGCTGTAAAAGGAGATGGTGAAAATCGTACTAAATTTTACCAGTTTGCGCAAAGTGAACACTACCCCCATCCATCAGAACAAAACTTTGCGTCGATTGGTAAGTTGGGTTCAAATAGGACGCCTCTGATTTCCTTGCTTGATTGTGATACAGCGAAAAGACAATGAATACCAGAGCTAATGACTTCTAGCTACTCGCCAACCAGTCAATGACTTTTAGTAACTAAGTCAAGAATCAATGACAATTAGCCACTTTACATTAAAGTTACTTTAGTTGATTATGTAGTCATACATTTAGCATAATATTTTTGAAGAGTTAGACGGTAATACTCAATTATATTCAACGTCGCTACTCTTAAAGTGCTTTTAGAGAATATTTAAACATGCAATATTAAATTGCAGGACACAACTTTACAAGAAGAGTTATCCCAGCAAAACTATCACCATTAGCACGAAGGAGAGGATACTATGGCGTGAAAAAGTTTCAACCCGAGCGACAGCTTTGGAAGCACGTTGATATTTGTTTATTGCGGAGAGGAAAATTCATTAATAATTTATATTACCACTCCAAGCACTCCGACTGGTTAAACTCCACCTTTTTTCCACGCTCTGCCTGACACCGGCTCACCGCAACCGAGGAAAATGGGGGAAAGAGAGGTAGAGGGGTCTTCTCCATTTTCAGGCAGTCATCTTCTGGTTAACCTTCGAATGGGAGCTCAATGGAAACACCAAAACCGTGCTAAATTTCCACAAATTCTCTTCCCTTTCCCGTATAAATCCTCTTTTCTTCCTCTTTGAGCATCCGCAGCCAACCCCCACACTCCCTGATAAAGGCCCCCTCTACTCCCTCCCCCCATCACTTTCTCTCGTCCCTACCCACCTCCATTTCCGCTTCCCCTCACACATTCGCCCCCTCTCTCTCTCTCTCTCTCTCTCTCTACTAATTCACTCACCGTTCCTCCGGTTCCACTCTTTCACTTTGTATTCCGCTCCTTCCAACTCCGTATCTCGCGTTTTATTCCCGTCCTTTTCTCCCCTAGCGCCCTTCCTTGGCCGAATTCTTCCCCCGCCCCCCCTGTAACAAGCGCACTCCCCTCCCCCCTCCCCACCATCAACCCAATCGCACTCCCCATTTCTCTTCATCACCAATTTCAACCGCTATTTATTTCGGACCCATAATCCTCACTCCCGCGCCTTTCATCCCACGCTCCCCACCATCGCCCTCCATTCGCGGGAAATGCGACCCGTAAAAGTCAGAGCCATCAAATCTTTTGAGAGGTGGCCAAGAAGTAACATGACTTGTGAGAAATTGAAATGAATGAAGCATTAAACGCGTCTATGACGGCGATAACGCCCTCCGATTTATCTCTCTCACTCACGCGTCGGGTTAAGTGAATGAATGGTCGTTTTTATCCCTGAATTTGACATTTTCCTCAGGATTGCAACCATATTATTTAGTAACTCTAAATTCATTAAGATCAATCAATATTCATTTACTTGTTCGCAGCAGTTTAATAACTCTCAGAGCCAATTCTGGAATACGTACACTCACATAGCGAGCACTTTTACACTTTACCCGCGAACAGTTGCTTAAATAAGGGAATACCAGTGTCTAGCTGTTTGGGCGACTATACTTACTCCTCTTGATAATTCATTCTTATTTTTTCAAGTCACTCCAAAGCAGCACTTATAAGCTAAACTCCATTTTCCAAATATGCATGGTAGTTTCACTTTTATTTGCGTATTCTAGTTTCTGTGATCAATGTGTCCATTTGTAACGTTATATAAGCTTGAATTAGTACCGAATATATCTTTTATTAAATACGTAATTATCAAATTAATTAAATTATTTTTTCTTACCTGTGACTTTCATAATTTATGCTTAGAGACCAATGAACCAGAAAGTTCATCCCAAATAAAAGTCAAATTTTAAATATAGTAAATCATAATGACTTAAAAAGGGTATCGTTTCTGCAATTCATACATATTTTGCCCATATAGATTAAGCATACATGGAATGCAGGGCAAGAAAATGAAATAAAACTCTTTGTGAATACTTCTAAGCAATAAGATTCTGCCTACTCCCTTCAGTTTTGTTATCCGTATTATTCTACCACAGATATGCTGGATCAATTTCAACTGACTATTTCCCAGGGATGTACAGTATTCACTCACTTACTTACAAAACGAAGATTATGCTGCTTTACATATATTTCGCTTCAGAAAAGCCTTAGTTTGTTAAATAATCTTATATATCATTATTACGCTTTTAATTATATATCTTTATGACCAAGTTTGGCGAACGTAACTGCAGTATAGACACAACGAGCAACGATAACACGGTAGGCTCTACGGTGGTATTTGAAGTGGTCAGGCGATTTCAATGATTAGGATATATAGAATTCTATTCTGAATTCTATGGACTATTGCTTAGCGAATTGTATGTATTTTCATTCAATGATAACAAATTCATTGATGTTTCTGCAGCATTGTGAATGAACTCAAGGTTGTGAAGTACGATAGACAAGGTAGAGAATGTAGAGAAGGAGGCCCAAGAAAATGATTTCAGTGGAGTGGAAGAATTTCCATAGACAACAATCCCTGGTGGTAATCGATGGGTCAAAATAGCCGGCATAAGGTTACAAAAGGCCAAGGTAAAATTTCCCGCAGAATGTCTACTTCATGGTGCAATTTAGTTATGAAGGCAGGACATCAGGGTTATATAAAATTCGTCATTGATCCATTTGGTCGGCGTGTTCACTAAAACCTAGGCTGTTGGATTAACTGGTTTTATTTCTTATCCGTGCCTTTAAATCTCTGGGTCGAAGGCAATTGCGAATCGGTGATTGCCGTATTCCACTAGCGAGTGAATGAGGGGCTAAAATCCCGGTCAGTCCCGCGTCGCCGGGGAAGAGTGTACCGTTTGCTGGGGTTGGGAACTTTTCCCGTCAGCGACCGACCCCCACCCCCGCCCCTTCCGCCCTTCGTCTCCTCGCTTATTAGTGCCACTTCCCGAAGTGTCACCTTAAAAGCAGAAAAGAGGGCGGGTGGAAGGGCAAATAGCCGGGGGGAGGGCATAGTGCGAGGGCGTGGCGCTCGAATCGCATCTCCGAATGGCTTAATGAGCCACCGCGGGGGAGGGGGGTGAGAGGAGGAGGAGGGGGGAAAGGGAAAAATGAATGAAGGCGTGAGCAAACGAATCCCGAGGATTATAGGTGTATTTTTCCTCCCGCAGAGGGAACCGCGCCAAAAGAGAATCAACGAAAATGCTTTTATTATTACTTTTTATAACTCTCAGAGGTTTAATCAGGAAAACTCCTCTTCTTTGCCCCTTTTTCGCCAGTTGATTTTTTGTTGAAATGAGTGAGTATACATTCGCAGAATGAATCGACTAAATGTAACTTTTCCGCGAATCCTGCAGGGTAAGCCACTTGAGCATTCCATTTCAATCCAGGTTCAACGGGTGGATTTCTAAACATTCCCTGCTACAAATACTTCTGAGGAATTGTCTAGAAATCGAGTCAAGGATAAATGGGTAAGCAGTAAAGAGGAAGAATACAATATGAGTATTTAGTAGAGTCCTTGGAAATAATTTTTACGTTTATTGCTTCGGAAAAAAGACATATCAGTACGTAATGGTATGCATCGAAAGATTAGGATGTTCTAAACCCATGGAAATGGCCAATTTTTCTTTTTATATTTATATTAAATACTCTGAATAGCCACGTATCTAATTTTTCATCTGGTTAGGCTAAGAAGGCACGGCAATATCCCATAGAAAAAATTCCAATTGGCTTAGTTTCAACGGCATAGTAAGCACTTTGCGGTTATAGCATTTTGCTTTAATCGGAAGCTATGGAGAATTCGTTTTGATTAAGTTCAACATATTTATCACGTGAGAAGCTTGACTCCGCGTATTGTATTGCGAGAGATGAACTTGATGGACTAACTGTAATGAAAATTGGACAGAGAGAACGGAGAAATATTATTAAAACTGAGGATATACCAGTATATTTGGAAAAATATTGCATTAAAAGAGGATTTTGCACTAAAATAAATGAAGAGATCACCAAAGTTCCACAAACTAAAGAGCAGGAAATACTGGTATCTGATTCGATGCAGGAGTAAAAGAAAGAGTGTTGATAAGGACCACGAGGTTAATTCTTAAGAGATATGAAAACTACTGGACGGATGCCTTAAACCAAATCGTATAAAATAATGGGTGACAGTTCAACAGAAATCCATCAGGATGCATGTAAATCTACGTACCCATTTCTCAAAATAAAAGGAAGGCAAATTGTAAAAAGATATTACCAAGTTGGATTGAGGAGAAGTTGGAAAACAATCGAAACCAGAAAGATTGCTATTCAATCCCGTCCTATCGTTGCAGACGCAAAACCAGGAAATGAGAAAGCAAAGAATGCAGAACTTTGCCTATTATCATCGGATTTCATAAAAGGAAAAAATATAAATGAAATCCGAGGTTTTTAGGCAGGATTATATAGAAACGGCAGTAAGCCCCTCTTGAATGACGCTATGGTAAACGTGTCGGAGAAAGAAATCGATGGGAAGAGGGCACTTTTTCACTTGGATACGGTGATGCAAAATTTCCAATTCACCACGGTAAAATCAAAACTGAGCAATTGTATGCGCTGGAAGAAGGACAGATGGCAACTTGTATACGATGGGAAAATAAAAGTAGAAAGATATGGAGGATTTTTGTGATGAGCAAATCAAGATTCACAGGAGAAGGCAGATGGGCAAACACGGGCAAATTCACGGTAAAATTTAAGTAGTTACGCAATGCAAAGGAGAAAGTAAGAAAATTATTCGTTAAAAAATATGTACTATCTGGAGAATGCCACTCTATGGTCGTGAGTAATAACAGTGATGTAAGTATGAGGACAATTATACTCGTAGATGTAGAACAGAGAAGAGAGGAAATAGTGAAAGCGGGGGATTTTGAGCAAAGTGGTGAAGGTCCAATTAATGAACCGACATACGTCAGAGTGGATACCCAACCATCTCTCAACCCTCATAATGATTTGAATTGGAACTTCGTTTGTGACATCAGTCGTAAGATATCGCAGTGATTAACGGTAATAATATCAAGGAAGAGCTTTATCTTCTATCTTTTATTTTAAATCATGTTCAAAAAAGATTTAAGTGTTTTTTTCCATATATTCTGGTTAAAAATGATTGCTGATTGATCTCTTTTACGTATTACCCACGGCAAAAGAAGCTGTGGTTAGAATGGCCCGCACAATCCTACGGTGATTTTTTTTATCAACTAAGTGACCAGGGGTGTTCTTTCCATCATGTTTGCTTATAAGACCAGTAGCTCATTGCTCGTAGTAGCATCATATATTGCTCGCAGAAGTCACAAATCATAGCATTGCATCGACGCAGCTCCCTAGACTACCCTCTTATCAGCTGAATTTTTTGTATCCCCCCATTTATTCATTACGCCACGTCTCCTATCATTTGTTTGTATGTAATTTATGGCTCTCTGGAGTCCGTTCCGCTCAATTTTCCTCCTATTTTTGTCTTGAGAAAACGATTCTGTCCCACAACATGTAAAATGTATTGCACTTCTCCAAATCGTCATCCATTTCCAGATGCGTCGTTATTCACATTCTCTTGGTACATATTCCTCCCTACCCATTCAATACATTGGCACGTACGTATTTCAGACTGCTCATTATCACGTGAACACGCAGTTATATCGGTATCAATACTCTTCTATGCAGATACTATCCATTGATACGCCATTTAGTCGATCAGTGGTAGAATTACCAACCCAATGTGCCCATATTTATGTAGTTACGAGATTTACTCCGTATTTTCCTAATTTAAAAACTTACATTTTGCATAGTGAGTATATTTTTACAACTACGAAAGATATTTTATAGGAATGATCACTGTGAGAGCTATGTGGGTTCTTAAAAAGTTTTGATCATAGGTTATCTTGTTCAGTGCATTTTTAAACTTTCACCGCTAACTTTTTCAAAATATGTTATTTCTGTTATCTGTCACCATCCTTCAAACGCAAAACTTCTCTTATTTTTTATTTTAATAATCAGCAATTTAAATGTTCTTAAGCATCATTGGGTTTAACTATAGATAGGAGAATATTTCATCGATTACCTATCATCCTTCTACATAGGGTATTTAATTTAGCGATTGATTTTATCATCATGTTTTATGCATTTATTTTACTAATATGTAATAGGCACTGGCTTCATCCATATTTTGCATCCACCTATGTTGAATATGCAAATCGCAGAGCTAGTTAAAGCATTAATGATTCAATTTATGCATTATTGTTATGATTAAGTTGTTTCTGTAAATCAACATAATAGAGATTTGGATTGGGTAATTTTTCTCTGCGGTTCCGTTAATCCTTTTACAATTTACCCATCATAGATTCCAATTATTCGGTCACGTGAACAAATGCTCAAAAAATAGATTTTATTTAGGGTTATACGTTAGTATATATATTCCACACAGAACTATGTAAAAGGCTAATTTCGTAAATATATTCAACGGTATAATCCCGGCATGGCTAGAGATATTTTCTTTCCTTAATTGCGGATTTAAACCGTGGTAATTTCCATTAATAACCCCAATGACTCTCTGGCTGCCAATGACATGCTGATTTTTTTCCGGCTTAGAGAGCTCATTACGACTGGAGAGGCGATTAATTTTCTCTGATGAGGACTCTTGGGAAAACTTCTTTGAGGAGTCTGTTCTTCCCGAGACTATAGCCTAAGTGGCCTAATTCTCTGCATTGAGTGACTTACGCAGCAATCATAGATGAGAGGATTTTCACATTTCGGTTCGCAATAAAAGAATTCATTGCTCTTAAAATGAGACTATTAATCAATCCAGTATCACAAGAAAAAACTACTCGATAAATCATTATTTTTTTGACTCCTGATTGGTAATCATTCCATTTTTTGCAATTTTTATATTAACCATCTTAGATTACGGAAAGGTATATTTACAATAGGCAAATTCTATTCACCTATTTATACATTTAGATGAGAGATCAAAGAGAATTTATGTAGATAAAGCACGTTGTAGAAAACAAATATAATTCCTCACTGGAAGTATTGGGTAGTATGTGGAACGAAAACTAACACTGGGATAATAGAGAATTCTATTTGGAAGAGGAATATTAGCATCACGCGTGGTAAATCCAAGCGCTAACATAAAAATAATTCTAAAAAATATGAGGACTTGCCATTGAATATACCCTGCCCGTATGTATAAATAGCCCACCAAAATCTCACATGCTTAATTAAAATTTATGTGAATACTCTCCCCTGAGTGTGAAAAATCTCGTAGATCTTATTAACTCATTTTGCTCGGAGAACATGTATATCCGGTTGAAAGCAAGCCATATTATAGCCTTACAAATCTGCTCTTGGATCACTTATTCACTGGGCAGCTGGGCAGTTTACGAAATCAAATGCGATTTAAAATTTTGTCACCTTATTGATAACAAACTGTAGTTCAATCCATTTCCATGGATATGGATTTTTATAATATTAGCAAAAATTCTTTAATAGTTTAGGGGAATAGATGGGAACAGGGAAGCTGTGCTTCAACGGATCGAAATTATTTCTTTTAACTATGAAGCCGTTAGGCGCTATTTTAAGTTTTCAAGGTGCTAGAACCACGCATAAAACGGCATACTAAGGCTATTTATCACCAAATCCGACTTTGCTTTCCTACTCATTTAATTATCTAATGTAAACTTAGTACTAATATACAATAGCATATGGACTTGTGAACAAAAATGAACGAGCTACAGGGGCATATCAAAATTCATCTTTTTACGATGTAATAAATTTATGGAAAGGAACCTTTATAGAGTTTAAAAAGTCCAACATGAATCCACTGGGTGCTGTCACCTGTTAAACGCAGAGCGTTTGCCCTTTTGAAGCGAAACATTTCTCGTGCGAAAAACGCAATTTCGAATAACACGCCCGGCGACGAAATGCCAACCAATTGTGGTTAAATGACCTCCTAACCTTTTATCTTACCGACTTCGACTTGCACAACTACTTCTCTTTCTTTCACCCCCCCTCCCTTTTCCCCCTCCCTCCCCCCACCTTGGAAGCCGTGGTCCCGGAACAATTGTTGCCTCGGGGAACGAAATAAACCACGGTTCCAACTTTCATCTGCCATGCGTGAGGAGCATGGGGCGTTGGCGCGTGTGGGCTCGTGTCAGCGGGCGTGCCGGAGGGGGAGGGCGTGGGGTGTGGGAGGGTTTTGGGGGGAATGGGGTTGGCGTGTGGCGCATAGAAGGCGGCGGAAGGAGGCGAATGGGATGGAGGAGCGAGGGGCGGGAGGAGGGACACGTAATGGAAGGCTTTAAAGGGAAAAGACGGAAAAAACATAGGGAGACATTCACTTGAAAACATTTTCCTCCGACTGGAGGAAATAGGCACCAAATAACATAATTTCCGGAAGTACAAACAAATATTTGTTAATATATTGGTAATAGTTATGGTTTTTGAACGAACGCGGTTTTACCTGATACTTTATCTTGCTATCTGCACTGGTTTGTTAACCACTCGCTAACTGTACCAAATTTTGTTCACATGGTTGGACAAGAACAAAAATTGACATTTACATGAATTAATTTCACTAAAAGTAGGTTCAAATAATATATATGCGACGCAATGGATGATACTTACTTTAAAAAGGGAGTGGAGATTGGTTAAGCTCTTTTTGTAAGGCAAAGTATTTCTTAGAAAATGATCTGTTTCTACCAGTAGCAAATATGCTACTTTATGAAAACGCGAATGATTTTATGATGCCATTCGACCAAGCTAATATCTTCGAAGCAATTTATAGGTATGGGATGATTAAAAAGAAGAAATATGTACATTTATTCGGCTTTCAGCGAATGTAGAAAATATAAGTACAGAAAAAAACTAATTAACTAAGGTATAAATACTATCAGTCACGGTTCTAGTTAAACTAAGAATTGACGATTTACTTAATGCAAACTTGACTTTGGCAGATCTAGCTAAGGTTGACTAAAATGAAATTGATACAATCAGTGCTCGTGGAGCTGAATCAGCGATAGGGAAAATAAATGAAAACGGGCGCCATGTAACTTTGTATTTAACTGCTCAAAATTAGCCATACGAGTACTCGTACTATTCCTGAAAAATATTCATCACGCAATACAATGAAATTGCAAGTTTGGCGATGTTCTGAGGGAACAAAGTTCAATATTGCAGAATTGCATACTTATGAATAAATATATTCTTACTATTATATAACTAAGGATTAAACATCTAACAGCCAATGCATGAACAAAAAACAGAGCAGGGTTTTCCAGCATGGGAAGAACTGGAGAAAAAGGAATTTTTAGGGTACTAAGAGTAACTGATAATCATCATCACGGCACTCATTTACCACTAATTAGGTAAAATGACTCAGTTGAACAAAAAATCATTAATCCACCGGCAATTCAATAAGGATGAACTCGAATCAATCGATACCATAAAGTATTTTCGGGAAAATGTTATTGGAAAAGAACATACCTGGAAATAATATTTCAAATACACCACTACAGATGTTAACTTTTGTTGAGTCGACCGATTATTTTAGCTTAGTAAAAATTGATTCGAGGGCTCAGAAATTAATTTCCCGCCACGAGTGACGAATTGGTCACCCCAGAATATAGCATGAAATGCTACGGAATGGTCATCCCAAGTAAAAATAAGGCATGTCTTCAGGATGTGAGCATTGGAGGAGCGGTGAGGATCTAGAGTCGTCTCCATCCACACTCGCTATCCCTTTTCTCTCTCTCTCTTCCTCCCTCTTCTTCCCTCTTCTCTCCCCTTTCCACCCTCATGTCGTCGCTTTTTACACCCCCTTGGACTCTCGGAGCTCCGTTGGTCCGTTGTGACATCATTTCGGTCCACTCGACCTCCACCCACGCACGCGCAGACCACCCCCTTCGCTTCACCCTCCCTCCCCTTAACACACACCCTCCATCCAACTGCTTCCCTCCCGCCGCTCTCCGCCTCTCGGTGGGAGTGGTGAGGGCGAAGGGTCGAGCAAAAAATAGAGGGAGGCTTTTTTTGTTCCCCCCGACTCCGAAAAAATCCTAACCTTGTATAGAACCCCATCATGCGACCCAGCGACCTTCCACCCTCCCCTTCCTTCTTAACCCACCTTGATGTCGAGGGGGAAGAAGCAAGCCAGAAATCAAGAACCAAGATAGATTTGTTGAAAACCACCCGTGGCCGATTAAGTCTAATAATTCTAGACCTAGTTTAACTGAGAGTTCAACCGAAGTTTCTTCTGTCCTCTTTCTACTGCAGAGATAAAAAGCTAATTCATTTTTTGATTTTGGATGGTGTACTTGATATTTAACACTTTCCTACACATTATTCCTAGATCATATAAACAGCTGAGAATAAGCAAATTTATCCTCACAGAGATAGAGTGCTTAAGTAAGTCGATTTTTACACGTTGATAATGATAAATTGGTTATAATTTTATAAAAAGTCAAACCCGCTCAACTATTCTCTAGGTTATGAAAATGTACATTCCGCTGAGAGGACACTGCTGGTAATAGACATTTAAAGAACACGCAGCCCTAAGTGAACCTGTTTTGAGCTAAAGGGCACGTCAAGCAGAGATATAATAACTATTTCAAAAGACTAAAATTTCAAAACATAAAATCTCACCATCAACTGTAATCAACCTGAGGGAAGGTTAAACAATTTCAATTAAGAATGCTCATATTAATGATTACGGCGCTCTTATTCTAAAATAAAAATATGTTGGAGCTAAAATCGAGTTAATTCTGAATGAATTATATGGGAAGAGGTTCTAATAATTATTTCAGTGTTAAGTTCAATTTTATTGGGAACGCAATCCCAAAATAAATCAAAGAGATGTTTTTATTTTATTTTATTAAAAAAATTGTTTCTTCGAAAGAGACCAACAGGGAAAATATTTAATGTATGTTCTCAGTTTCGTAGTAGCCGGTAGGTTATACCTACAAGGCCCTGGATATATAACTTATCAGGATTTGACCCAAGATAAAACCATACTCTCCTTATTCTTCCCTATTTTTCTCAGCATATTTAAAATCATCTCTTAATATAAACATTATCATCATCAGCATTTCAA
Organism: Hetaerina americana; assembly: GCF_022747635.1. Lineage (NCBI taxonomy): Eukaryota > Metazoa > Arthropoda > Insecta > Odonata > Calopterygidae > Hetaerina > Hetaerina americana. The sequence continues at coordinate 17,810,519 of NW_027286763.1, forward strand.
TCCAACGTTTTGCTTACTGCAACCCGCTATTCCTCTCTATTCAGTGTCCATTCCCTCACCCCTCACAGCTCCTTCTCTGTTTTACCTCCGTCTTAATTCGTCCTATGTCCTCCTCTCGTCGTCTTCCCCGTGGGATCTTCTCTACAATTTTGATCACTTATTTTATAGTTGTAACTAGTCCATTGTGCATCAAGGTTAGTCCAATCCATCTGATTCATCTATGCTGTAGAGGTATCAAGGCATATTAGATTAATATCGTGATTTTTCTCCAAGTCAGTACTGAGGTCAATTCCGCGGCATTCACTCTCACCCACAGCTGCGCTACTTGATTCTGGACCGATATTCTTGATATTCGGCATCATTGCCCTATGGTAGGTGAAATTGCTATCATTCATAATCGGCGCAGCATTTAGCGAAGGATCCACTTTTCTCGTTCCATCGTTACGGGAAAAAACTCAAAAATACAGTTTTTCCGTAATCACCTCCGGGAGGCTAGCTGGCTGCTTTGCAATTGGACTTGCCACCCCTAGGCTGCCTCTTGTCCTAAATAATATATTGTTCTTAATTTTGATATTAATTCATTGAGAGTTTTTAAAAAAGTAACTAATTGGAAAGAACGTCATTTTTATTCCATTCTCATTTTATGAAACCGGTAGTCATTTTGGAAAAAATACAAAAATAATTTTTCGATTACAGCTTCAAATTGATGATTTATTTTGATGTGTGAGGGATTCATATGCTTCCACTTGCAATTCCCACGACTCGTACACTAATACAAAACTAAACGAGGTAAATTTCACTTTTAAATTTGTTGCATAGGATCTAGCTGTGGATTTGAGCGGTACATGGAAAATTTTATAGTCTAAGGTGGAATTTTGAGCTCTTCCGTACGATATGAACACCGACATAGCAAACGAAAAAATAGTTAAACGAAGGTCGTCGTCCTAACTGTACCTCTCATTTAAAAACACTATTGACACAGGTTAAATCGTAATACTTTTCTTAATGACTCACAATGAAGGGCCGCAAGGTCTTTTTTCCTCGCGGGGCAGTTTAGTTCGACTCCGTTTTCAAATGATTCATGCACCTAGTTAATGGACTCACGGCTGCATAATTACACTAAGCAGCCCACGCCCCAGAGATCAGTGGAAAGCGTAACTAGCCGCATAATTATGTATATTATTTCATTTATTAATTATTTATATTACATCAAGCCAAAGTTCAAGCCGATCAAAATGAGTATTCATTGCACTGATTTTCTCTAATTGCATTCAATGCCCAGTCTTTTCTCAATATCTTCTTATCCTAGTGGTTCTTCTTATGACAGTTCTTATGCAGCCTTAAAAATTAATTTCCGACCGAATTCTGATCCGTAGAATGATACTTCCTAGAGCAGGTCCCTGATTTAATTACCTGCTATTTGTAATTGGTACTTTTTTATTATTATTAGGATATTCTCATGTTGATAGTATTAATACGCTATCAATATTACTATAAAATACTACATAAGTATATGCCAAAATTATTAAACCATAATTATTTATTTTCATTTTGATGAATGGAAACCCTCCTATTTATTTCGAATGCCATTTTTTATCATTTTCCTACAAGTAACGCTTTAGCAAGAGGGGTGATGGCGAAAAGAAGAGAACAGGTGATGGGCACACTCAGTAACGATGTGAAAAAAATCAGATTAGTAAATATCTAAATTTGAAGTGCAACGCTAGTCAGATCTTAACCCTGGTCTTTCGCACAGGAGGATGAGTAAAATTTGGAGGCTTTTAATATACGAGTTCGGAGAAGAATAAAGACAATAGGATGATTAGGGAAGATGACGAACGCCGAAGTATTAAATGGGGTGGGCGAAGAGTGGAAGTTACTGAAGGGAATACGAAAAGGGTAGAGGGAATGGATGAAGAAAAGGTACACGTAGTACTGGGACGACTATACGAAACCTACCTCAAAATAAGTAGAATCACTATAGTTAGAATTATACATCTTCACCTCATACCTATAACATGCTACATCAATGCCCTAGGAAATTATTATCTTCCCTGGGTAGACTACCTAACTAAAGCTTCAACATTTATATGACCCTAGTACCCAAAGCACATATTCCTCTAGTTTAATACACACATCCTGATATTTGTGAGCTTCTTGCCATTTTATTAACCTTTGAGTAAAAGACAACGGGGGATTGTTAGCAACGTTTTACTCCTCTCGCCATTTTAAATGTAGTGAATACTGAGCCATAAATACATTCCAACTAATTGCTTCAAAGTTCCTCCTTTTATGAATATACTTTTTTTTGTGTGATCCAATCTGCCAAACATCTTTTCGATCCCTAAGAAACAAAAAAATAAAAATATGCAACATGAACTTTTTCCTGTCAACGAATATTTTATCATACCATTATCGCGAATTTATTTTATTGGTGCACATTATTTTCACTCATTAATATGTCTGTTTATTATCTTAATATTTCTGCAAAATATAAAATGTAATGGTACTGCACTTCAGTATTGCACAGAAATGACGATATACTGATAACACAGCCAGCCAATCGTGGTGTTTGTCTTGATAATGGAGGAATATGTACATTGAATACTGTTCCCCGAAATCTCGCGAAGGTAATTTTCATCCTTCGAAAAAGCCTTTCAAGCATACTTAGTACTCAATCAGCTCAGAATTGTAATTAACATAATGGTATACAGTCATCTGTGTGGAATATTCGGAAGTTTGTGCATCAGGCATGTTACTGCGCATGGGCGAAAAGGTTATTGCATCACTATCGCTCCAGTGAGCCACTGCGACAAATTGCACAGGCAGAGTGAACTCAGCAAGTGTGAAGCCAATATGCCATGCGCATTAAATTTTAGAGCATACTGTGTCGAGATATAAAGCCTGCACTAGGTTGGTTTTATCTAAATACCGATTTAATATGTAAAAGGAAAGATGACCTATAGGGATTGGACACACCACGAGGCAAAATGAATTAGTTAGAAAAGTAAAAGTTAGGAAAATTGAAGGGAAGATATTTCGAGGAAGAACAAGAGACAATTGTATGAGACAACCTAAGAAGGACGATGATAATGTAAAAGATGGATGGTTGGATGGTAATTATAACCAATTCAAACGATGTCCAAGTGCGGTAATTCATGCATGACCACTTCTCAACATTCTATGTTAATGGAGACCAAAAGAGAAGCTCACTGATGCGGCTCAATTTTTAATATTGTCCCCAGGTTAAGTCTGACATTTATATTATTCTAAAAAAATATTGCCCATTCCTCTATTACAGTATTTACTCTTTTAAATTGTCCGTAATTCTTCTTAGCAGAGAGAACGGAAATAATTGAAGCTAAATGCATCGGAACGAAGAAAACAACTCAAGTAAAATAAGCAGAACGGGATGAATTATTACATCGCGAGATTGAAGGAAGCAATAGCTTCCTACCATCTTTCACAGACAAAATGTCTGTGAAAGATGGTAGGAAGGATTAAGGGGCATATAAATTGCAGACAAAAAGGTTTTTGGTAGAATTGGAGGTACATCAAATACGCACTTTATTCAAAAGTAGCAAAAACAGAAGAGGATTGAAGTATAATATTTCCCATATTGTTGGATGTTGCTAACCCTGGGGATTCCAAGGTGAGCATACATTCCAAATAAATGTTTGATGTGGAGTGGGGACTGAGGAATGAATGTGATAGGAATAGGAGAAATTGAGTAGGATATGACTGGGTCATAAAAGAATGTACCTGTAGACAGCACGACTCGGGAATAGACTAGTAGGAAAGATATATGCAATGCTGGTTCCATTATCATGAAAGAATGAATGAAGACAATAGTACGAAACATATATTCAAGCAGGAGTACAAAATATTAAGCAGCAGTGCAATTATTAAATTACGCAATTTTCGACTGGCGCAAAATTATAACAAGATGAAATATATCAGCATATTTCTGCGAAAAATAACTTTCCTGGCCTTTAACCATAAAACTTCTTTGATTTCAGACGCTCAAGTTTGTGCCCCGCCCCGCACAGAACTGGGGGAAATATGTAAAGTTTTCATCTTCCCTTCAGTTCGAACTAGCAACATCTCTTGATGAATAAAACAGTGGCCTTAACAAACTACTGGAATGTAAATTCAACGCAGCAAAAACTGAAAAAACCGGCAAATGAGAAGAAATAATCGAAATGTTCCCTGCCTTATCCTCCCTCGACTTCTATAGTACTCTCCTCCCGGCCCCTGGGTGCAGCACCGGCTAACCGAACGAAACATTTTCTCTCTGCCTTCAATATTTTGGACCAATAAGCCCTCTCTGATCCTAGTTTGGCGGAGTGGAAACCTAACGAGTTCAACTCGCCCAGTTCACAGAACTTTAGCAAAAATGTTAGATTTGTAGTTTTCTTTTGAAATGCTGACCGATTCCGTATATTTCTCCGCAGACGGAAAAATAAATTGACGGACGATTGGATACTGATTCTAAACATCTGCTCCATGTTTCAGTCCAGTGTAAATTTGCGCAGAAAATTGCGCTTGGCTAAAGATTAATTTCCGGATTAATGAGTAAAGACTCAGCTCAATTTTAATTCATTTAATTGGTACACAGATACACTATACTGGCCCCCGTAAACTGACATCCTCCAATGCACATTGAAACAAGATACTTCGAAGCCTGACAAGTGTAGTGTTCGCGAGGTCAAGGAGGGCCACGGTAAATTTTTAATGATTGAAAATATATTGCCGGAGAAATGGCTTCGTTGCCCCATTCCTAACTGAAATTCGAGATATTACTATTTTCATTTTAAAGAAATTCTACAATTTCACTTTTATTCTACAATTATTTCTGTAATGAAAGAAATACACCCCACAGTATGCATAACATATAATTTAATCATATGGGATTTCCTACCCTATTAAGGTACATTATTTTTTTAAGATAAATATATTCTTGAATTTTCTCACTTGTTGCTTGCAATAATTCTTAGTGAAAAAAAGATTTGCTCTATTTCATTCAACTCTGCTGTAATTTCTTTTCTATTCATTCCATCATTTTTTACAGAAATAGCAACATGAAAGCCAAGTACCTAGTGTAAAATTAGTATAATCATGTTTTCCAAGTAAGATTTCCTTTATTTTGTACGTAAATAAAGGAGAGTGGAAATATACATTGTATTCTTCATTTAATTAAAATGAATTTCCACAAGGTTGAGCCGGGAAAAATTGAATAACATTTCTTTTAATTACGCGATGGCTATGTAATCCATACCAAACTGCCGGTAATTACAAATTTATCATACCAACGTCTCACTCATTCTAGTGTTCCTTTGATGAGGCGATCATGCTGCCGAGGGTGGGATATTTGTGTTATTGAGTATCTCTTGGAGAATGAATAGGAAATTATTTATAACCAACACAGAGACTATAAAGCGGTTGAATGAACTTGCTGACGTTATGAACTGTAAAATTAACCGGAGGCAAGAGTTTCTAGTTGCCCACGAAAATAAAAAATACGGTAAAGGCAAAAACAGAAAAACCGAAATTTGAAAACCGACAAAGTAAAAAAACCCTCCCGAAACGGAGCTTTTCGCTATACATTAGGTCGTCACGGATGAGATAAATTAACATTGAATCGATAAGTAATGAAATCCTGGTCCGAATGTATGACGCACGTCATATAAAAAAACGACTGAACAAGCAAAAGCGAATCAAAAAAACATCTTTTTCTCGAAATTTCTCATTCATATGTTTCACAAATACCTGCTATAGTTGGTAAAGTGAAAGCTTATTCTCACGGTTTGAGCTGCACGCCTAATAATGGAACCCATGAATGAGGATAATGATGAAATAAGACGCCTACCGGTGAGCTTATTCAAAAATTAATAAAGGTGTTGAAGGTCTAGAGTTTATCTATTTGGATGCATGCAATCCATCATTGCCATTATATATGGCAATTAAAACTAAAAGAGTCACACGGACTAAACGTAGCTTAAGTTTTAATATTTGTTTAACATTTTTATGGGTTTCTTATTTCTTGAAATATATTTCGCCATTACTCTTACCACACCTGCATCTTGGTAATGAAATAATAAATGTATTACCGATGCTATTGGCGTTCGTATCGGCGAAATAAATTAAAAGCCATATTAAAAAGTTTCAAGTCCTTCATTGAAAAAGAAATCAAAAGCGGTGTGCTTGACCGACTAATATGACTTTGAAGACATCCAAGATCCAAAGTCGACATTTGGTGGCAGTGTGTGGATCACTTTCCTTTCGGTAAAATCGGGTGACCAGAAGAGTATAATTTATGGTCGTTGGCAGAGATAACAGAAGGAATAACATTCAAACACAAGATTTCCCATTGTCTGTGTAAGAACGAGTAGTTGACATTAGCGTCAACTCACACCATACAAATCCCGCCTCGCACCGTCTGGAAATCCGCTACTACAAACCATCTGGGACTATGATCCCGGAGAGAAACACACTTATACACTGCCTAAAGATATTACTCGCCTATGAGTCTTTTCTATGTCTTTTAATTTAAAATTTTCTTCATAGCAATAAGCCGCTTTACGGCCGGAGGGATCTCTTCCAAGTTATTTTAGTATCATTTCATTTGCTTCACGGTCTTGCTATCACCCGCTTCGTCTTGCCCAAGTGTAATTTCCCGCTGTGGGAAATGGGCGACCCTCGCCTCCGCTTCCTTTTGTACCGCTCTATGCTCAGAGTGTGCCCGTGGGCAGTTAGTGCTGTTAGAGACGTACTTTTTTTCTTTTGTAAACAGCCGTTCCCTGTCGGCTTTCCTTTCTTGATAGGTTTAGAATTCATATTTTATTCCTAGGGTTAAGTTTCTCCTCCTCGCAAACCACACTTCCACCTCAGCCATGTTTCTTTCTTCAATGCCATGCGTTTCTTATGTAAAATGACCGGTAACGGTGGGACTTCACTTACCGGGACGGTTTATACTTGCCCGCTTGGGCAGTCAATGAACATTTGTGCAATGAAGAAATTCCATCTCGCTGGGATGAGAGACATCCCCCATGCACTCCTCAACGTCTAAACTCGCCACTATTTCGACAAGGACAGGATAATCAACGAATGCGTCTCCTCGCCCTCCCCACCCTACTCACTCTCCTCGCCCACCTTTCCCTTTCCGATTCTGCGAAGCCCTCGTCACGCCCGACTTCGTTCTGTCTTAAATCGAATCCTCCTCCCGCCAATCGACCCCATTTCCCTTCCCCGCCACCTCATTTAACTGCGTCGGCCCATGCTTTCAATGGCATCGCGGCCCCTCACGTTTCCTTCCCTCACCCCGGAATTACACCTTGCTTCGAGCAGAGGGAGCGTGGTGACTCCCGGGAGAACTATTGCGGGAAATGGTGATCGACCTTAAGGTTCGCCCATGAAGAAAACTCCAAGCCACATAGGCTCTTGAAATTGATTATACGTTTGACATCTGCTCAAAACGAATGTTAGCTTAGATTCATTAAATTTTTTCCGATCACCATCTTCACCAATTACAAATTCTATGTTTTTAAAGGAAGTGCTGGAGAAATCTGTGAATTCTGAATGACAAACATGATACGTATATTTTCACAATAATTCCATTTGAGATAGTGATGATGGCATTATTTATCATGAAATACATAGAAAATATAAGGTTGATTGTAAGAATTGAATAATCTGATAATAATTCACAAGGAAGTATGGCTTTAAGGTTTTTATAACAATGTGAATCAAGTTTGGTCCCCAAATTTTCCAAGTTTTCCTAATTTCCTAACTTATAAAAATCAAGGAAAGAAAATTAAACTCACAATCTATGTGTGACATTTCTTGACCCCTCTCATTCCCTAAATGGACTATTAAAACATTATTCGCAGTTCAATCACGTGAACCTCTCCACCTCTGATTGTGTTTTCAATTAAAGTTACCCCATTTGGTATAAATTCAAATAATTCATACGATTTATGACTTATTAAATATGAGTAAAGAAGTAAGGAGAAAAAATCCGGATAACCCTCGACCTTGGACCGTGAAATTCATACATTCATGGTAAGAGGGGCTTTCCTTTCCCATTCAGTTTCCCGCACAGTAATAATGAGTAGGCTATGGCAACGCTCAGATTGACAAATGGGATACCCCAAAAGCATCATTTTGTACATCGTCCCAAGATATAAACGTGGAGCCTCCAGAAAAGAAGTCGAACACCATAACCACTGGGCTACCACACCGCCCAAATTAGATACGCCAAATCATGTGACGTAGGAATAGTTGATGACCCAGTCCGACTGAGATGAACAGGGTTTTTTCTCACTGTTATAATGATCAGCGATTATACAATGATGTCTTCAGGAGCAACACACACACACACACACACACACGCACACGCACACGCACACACACACACACACACATACATATACATATACATATATATATATATATATATATATATATATATATATATATATATATATATATATATATATATATATATGTATGTATATATATACAAAGAGATATAATGCAAAAAAATGTAATGCTAGTGAAAGCGCAAACATAATAAGAGAAAATTAATAGTTTAATAGTTGCATGAGACGTTGAAAGGGATTAATGCAAAGTAATCCACATTAACGCCGTTATGACCTTTTCATTTCAGCTCGGTTCTCGAGAAGAGCAAAGTTTCGGCATTAACAAGCACCGAGCGACGGGGAACAAAGCCGGTGTCCCGGCTGGAAACGAGGAAGCACAACATTTCCTTCTGCGCTCGCGAGAAATCCCAGCGGTAGCGAAGTAATCCTCGCGCCCAGGAAAAAAACGACAAGAGATTTCCGCCACTCGCGTCGTGGCCGTTCCCGATGAAAAATGAAGACGGATACGAGAGATACGGTTAAAAAAGCGTGATAAGCCTCGGAGATATGAAAAAGGAGAAGTGGATAGGGGATGTATTCGGAAACTGGCATTAAGAAAATGAGTAGGAGGAGGATATATATATTCACACACACGCACACACAGATGGAGGGGCGGGGTTTCTCCCCGGCAAAGGGGTGGGCCGTGGGATCGCGCCCCCTGGGTGTGCCTCGGAATCATTTGCATGCGGTGGTGGCTCGGGGGATTGCGGGGTGCGGGGGCTCGGTGTGGTCGTGAATGCGGAAAAGAGGGAATATACAAAGCGTATATAATTGCCTCTAGCATGGGAGCGTGTAACAGGAATACGGATCACACTGAGATGCTTAGGAAATAATGTAAAATTTCATAGCATGTGGAATTGAAGAAACATTAAAATCTAAAAAATAAACTTCTGTTTCCCTTATATGGAACGGAAATACGAGAATCTATTGAGTATGTGTATTACCACTGGGAATAAAAAAAGTAAACAGGATCCATGTCATTTGGATGCATAGTTTTCTGTCAGGAAAGAAGATATTTTAAATTCAAAGTCCTGCTTCCGGTCTTACCACATGGGATATTGGGTTTGAAACCATTTGACTACTTCAAAAAAGTTTGTTATTTAATTCTGGCGAATGATTTAAATCTTAATTTTTTTGTCATTATCTATTTCTTTTGAAAGTACAGTCGATGGTTAAAAATAGCATTCCGGGGTAAAATCAAAATAGCATTATACCATGGAGACCGCTATCTTCACAAAAATGGTATGTAAAACAAACTAAAATAAATTATTGCGACAAAATGCTTCATAGTCGAGTACCGAAAACAACATATAATATGTACGGGAGACAGGAAAACGAGGGCCATAATAAACATTTTTGATTTATCTCGGCAGATTCCTATTTTCGACCGCCATGCCTAGCACCTCCTTATTTGTTTTCCTTTCCGTCCACTTCACCTCTCCATCTTTTTCCACACCCACATTTCAAAAGCCTCCAATATACGCATATCATCCTCCTTTTATGTTTTCTTGTCTTAAAAAACAAAATCAGAAATGTTACAGAATATAGCGTAACTAAAAATCAACAAAGGTATAATATTTTGTGCCACATTCTTGGTGTGATATCGACCCTGCAACACACCCTAGCGGTGGCGTGTAGTAGCCATTTAGAACGATAGAGGCTGAGAGTGTCCAGCGTTAATCACCCGGCACTAAATCCAGCCAGTCCAGTCAGTATATCAGAGGTCTATCCACGGAACGTCTGCTCCCCGGAATCGAGCAATTATTTCGAAAGTAATTGTTGCACGTGAGCCTTAGCAACACTGTAACTTTATCCAACACTTTCTTTTCCAGAACAAGGAATCATATTCACCAACATTATTATTTTGAAGTGAATGGATTGATGATATAAAATAAATTATTAGAACTTTAAACAAACTCGAACACGAGGACAGAATCTCGATAGTCTTGGAAATCAACAATGGAAATACAATCTTCATCCGATGAGCGAATTACACTTGTGATTTAATGTAAAGCACAATTTCGGTAATTCTTGAAACCATTCAGACAGCCCTGGTCTTAGCTCTTTTTTTATGTAATTCCTTTTGATTTGCATTCATCTTGCGTAACGTTTAACTTAAAAGCCCTTTTCTGGAAGATATCTTAACGGGGTTAATAATAAAACAAATATGCTATGAAGAATAGGTGACATATAAATGTGTATATATATATATATATATATATATATATATATATATATATATATATATATATATATATATATATATATACACACACACACACACTACCAAGTTACAGTAATCTCGTGTTTCGCGGAACTTAGTGCTGTATCTGCTTAGCCTCTAGACCGGGGGTTTCAAACGTTTCGGCGATTGAGTACCAACTTTCTTGCAAGTAAAAGAGTACACTCTTGAATAGTGGGCCAATCCATCGAGTGATCACCGTGGAATTTCCCGAAGCACACTCTCAGCTCTGCGTGCCACTATGGGTACGCGTGCCACAGATGCGCCATCAACATCTACATCGCCACCCCTACCCTCGACCATCAAATATGTACATTTACCGGTAGAATTTCTTAAATAAGAATAGTAATAGTAGTTGGTCAAAGGCTATTTTTTGCATGATGTGAAACCGCAGGTGCGTTAAAGTATACCCGAAGTTTCAAAAAGATATTCATACTGATAAAATATTTGTGCATCCAGGTAGCATATCCCAGAGGAATGGCCTAAAGATAAAAAAGTGCGGAAATCTTCTCCCTTATGAATTTTTCTTCAAGCTTCAAGGAACGACCCCGAAATGGAGTGTATATGACATAGAATGTTTATTATAACGAATTTTCCTCTGATAACAACCGATTTAAAATTACTTTGATCTTACCTGTAAATACAATGACCAAATATTCGAATAGAATGGTTTTAGACGTCACTTTGTGGAAGCGATTCAAATCGGAAATAGAAAATGATATTTTGAATGTCTGAAATATAACAAAGTATTTTATTTTCCGATACCAAATATTCGACAATGGGTTTACTGAGAAATTTGTGCATTTTATGGCAATTTAATTTCTATGCGTACAAAGGGTTATTATTGTAACATTTGTATTTGATAAAACAATTGCAAAGAAACCCTAAAAACAGTAAAATCCCTATGCTTGTGCAACATGGATTGGATAAAATAGACGGTCCCGATAATAGAAATATATTCACAGGATACATTTTAGTAGAAGTTATTGATGAGAATAAAATTGGTATATTTATTTGATGTTTGACATTTTATTACCCTGAAAGCCACCGTTAGGAATGGTGTCAGGGGATGAATACACACCAGACTAATTTTTATCCGAATTTTGACTTTTATATTCAGGTAATTACTCTAAATTCCATTGTTGCAGCCTATGTTTGTTGCTTAAAATATCCATTGCTTCTCCAGCTCAGATTTTCATTGCTGAAGAAGCAAAGAATCATCTACATCTACATCAATACCCTGCAAGCCACCAAAAAGGTGTGTGGCAGGGGAATCCTGCTTTAGCAAGGCTGTAAACAAATATTATAACTGATGCTAATTTTGTTGTCCATTGCTATGTATGTAATTAGTTCGACTTGGAACCTAAACTTACAAAGTGAAGAAAGAATATAACCCCCTCGTGCGTCACAACTCATCGTCGTAGGTGGTAAGCCGATAGATGTAGGCAAATGAAGGTCCGTATCAGTTTTTGATAATAAAATGACATTTCTCATTCTCCAACGTTAGCAGTAGAATGTGTGCGTGTACATATGGGCCGAGTGTCAAGAGGGGGACCACCGCCGTGGGGTGCGGATCAGGCAGCTTCAGTACATATAGGATCTCATCAAGACTAACGAATTGAAATATTAATTCTGATATGGACCTGTGCAGCCATTTGTGAGCCAAAATGAAATTGCTTTACAAAAAAATGTTTTTGCGATCTCAAAAATTTCCAGAAAAGCATATCTAAATCGTGCCTAGCCAATGTCACTCGTACTTTCGATATGTTTGCCCCAAATTTAAAAAAAATGTTGAACCCTCTACTTCGTACCGTATTGGCGTGATGTATTCTTAAGCAAAGAAATGCATTTATTTTCTGATTTATACATATAAGGTTGGTTTTAATATATATCACGCTCATACAGAAAAGGCATATTAATTTTTGCAAGTTCCTTTCCTGTGGGACATATTCATTTGTTTATTTTAAATAAACGTTATTTATTTTATGTTTTGCTCACGTATACCACCGTTTGTGATTGAATGCGGGATTTCCAATATTTTTTCGCACGAAAGCGATATTTTTATACGGGTGAGAGTTTCTCCAGCGAAATGGAATTTAACAAATGGTGTTATAAGCCTAAAAGTGACCAATATAATATCCTTTATCAATGACACTTATGTGTATTTAATGACTCGCATATGTTAGTCAATGTAGCCTAGGGGTTTATCACACACATATAAATTAAAAGAAATATCTGGAAACCAAAGGGTATGAATGAATGACCAAATTTAGTGCACTCGTCAGTCCACAAATAAATAAAAGATTATAATTCATTTGATTAGTCATAATTGATAGAAAATGTCCAAAAAAATTTTTCGATTCGAAAGGTAGATGGTGTGGTTTGGTCGGTCATTGTATTATGACATTGAAGATACTCTCCAAACGCCATTCATATTACATGTATTGATGGGGAGAGTTACAGGTATGTATTTGATGTTACACTTGTATAATAGATAATTAACTTTTATCTACGCAGGCTTGGGATAAGTTAAATTAAGAGACATGTTTGAATGCTCAAATCTGTAGACTTTCGATGGTTTCTTTCAGAGTGGTAGATATACCCGTATGAATGATACGAACACGGAATATAAGTTATCCTACTGCATAGAATGCAGTCGCCTTGTTGCCGCATTACCTTGAACTGACGTTAAATGAAAATTACTTGAACAACTCGTGAACAATGTTGAAAGCCGTTAAAATGACGAAAGTCAATATCACTGTCATATATGAGATCTATTTCATCGTGAGCTACAACTAGTTCATCTGTCATTTCAACCGTCTCGTCGGAACGTGTTCATCTTATATGTATGCATTCCTTGTTGCCAATCCAGTTTAAAACTAGAGGTAGGGGAGGAGATTGAAATACCCATTAACTATGAGACAAGATGTCAAATGAACTGTCTCAATCGTGAGTACAAAAGAGGAGCTCATAGGTCGCGTTGATGACTATCTAGTGACTACTAATAAAGAATCCCCACACGCTACAGTGGGTGATTTTCGCGGATTGTAGTAATGATAGCTATTCAATACCAAATTATAATAATACTATTTACTTAGAATTTGTTAATCATGATTCAGGAAAATGTTAAGTCCTAAAATACAGCAAATATTGGTATCGGATAGAGAACTGTATTAGACTCACCCTAATCACTCAATAATAACTAGTGTAATGGATCATCAAAATACGATCGAACCACTGTACAAGGACGCGCTTGTAACCGTGAGGGACTCGAATTTTCACGAAAGGCATAACGCAGCCAACTATTTACACGTAGGGATAAATAATAATGGAGTCAAAGAAAAGGTTAAAGAGAAAAAGTGATCTTTTCTTATAGTTACCTGGCAAACAATTATTGTCATTATTAAGGATGGGAAGTTAAATATGGTTAGTAAAATGTTGGCATGAGCATCTGTTCCGTCGTGTTAAAGGCGTAGAACAAAAAGATTTAAGGTATCATTTTTTCTACAAGCGATAAGGGATCAAAATAATATTGTCCAACCGCGGTGGGATCATATTCGGGTAAAAATTAATCTTGTGTGCATTCATCCCCTGCCACATACTCTAGAGGTGGCTTACAGGGCGCTAAAAAAAATAAGAGGCAAAAGAATTTCCAGCTCGGTCAGTGACATAATGAGGAAGGCATAGCCCGTCTTTGCTAATGGTGGTGTGGAAGCATTGCTACGCGCAAGCATCACAACGGATGCTGTATTTGATTAAACACCTTTATGTCGCAAGATTCATTGCTACACCGATAGGGGATCAGTTTCAATATTTAAACTGTTTTCAACCATAGTAAAAACATAAGGGCGAAGGGACTGCAGTGCTTCGCCGATTGCATTTTTCTAGCCAGGGTCTCTCTCTATCCTAGGGTCTCTAGAAGGGAATGTGCGGGGTGTCCTGTGGGGCGCAGGGGAGGGAGGGAGGGCCTCTGGCGGGAATGGCACGACTGCGAAAGAAGAGAATAATCCACTCGGCCGGCCAAGTGCCGAATGTCCTTGCTCGGGGGCTGCTGAACCCCACGGGCCATAAATTCCGTGGCGATGGGCCTTAAGAGCTCTAGCGATGCCGTCCTTCGTCCCATCCGCTACGGTCGCGCCCTTTCCCACCACATAAACTCTGAGTCACCCCACTTACAAAAAAATCAAAAACGAGAGAGCCTGCATCGGATGGCGGAATTCTTAATCCCGTCTCGAACGAAGGCTCGCGCATCTGTATACGCGATCTCTTGCGATGGATCGATGCCCTTTAAAATTGAGGTTTTTAACCTTCAAAACGATGCCTTTCAAAAGTGGAAACTTTAATGAAACGTCTTTTATTTATCTTGCATCATACAATGACGCAATATAACATTAGCCTTAGTTACTCGAAAGAATGGCATAGCAAACGAAAATAAAATCGCAGGTACGGTAAAAAATTATTAAGTTTACATTAAAAGGTGTTAAGAGATATGATTCCTTATTCAATGATTTCAGGCTTAACTTTGTAGAAATCCGTCATCAATGAATTAAAAATACCAATGTATCTTTCCACTCAATGCTATTCGGTAGAACTAGTTTCGATGCGTTTAAATACCTGAGGATGACGCCGATGCGTCAAAACTAGTTGCACCGAATAACATTGAGTGGAGAGATACATTGGTATTTTTACATCAGGGATTCCTCTTTTCTGAGGAAAACTTAAAAGCTTGTATAAAGAATTGTGGATTAAAATAAAATCGATAAAGATGCATGTTTTCGCCGATATTTTGTTGTAAATTTAGATGCTGGCATTTCTGTACCCATTTCGCAATTAATGAGAGGTACATTTTCGATGAATAAAGCAAAGTAGAAGATGGAAGAGGGAGAAACTTCATTAAAGAATTATTCTAAAATGTAATAAAATACAAAAATGGCATTCAATTAGTGTAAACCAGACGATATATATATCACTTAGCAAATAGTCCAATCATGGTGATCATGAGAACGGATCTGATGTGCTTATTTCCGAGAATTTCATCCAACATCGGCCATTGAAGTCAAACTGATTCACCTACACTCGTTGCAACAAACGTTTTATCCATGCAGACTTATGTCTACACAGCAAAATCAATTTCATCAATCGAACATTATCCAGATACAACATGGATGATTCCAATTGAGTCCAAATTAGCTAATTAATAACACCAGCCGCATGAATTTCCAATAGGCACTGAGAAAATCAAAATTATTAATTTTCGAAATTACAAACAAGGGAGTTTCCCCCCTTCCCTGCAGTGAAATTCCCGGGCCCAAAGCTGTCAACAGTGGGAACTATGGTCTGTGGAAGAGAGATACATGCTAACCAAATAGATGGAGGTTGGATCGAAAAATCCGCAACCTGTCATGTCGTCCAAATCGTATTAACAGAACTACAAAAAATAACGAAAGACAAAGAAATGCCTAATCAAAGTCTTTGATTATTCTTTAACATCTTCAGTTAATATCAGATAAGTATAAATACATGCTTTGCATGGATTTTACAATGGATGAGCATCAAATTTAACAATTAATTATACCATCACACCAATTTCACCGTGAAACGTGGTAATGTCTTCTCCTTTTCATTTAGGTTCTCTCTTTATTACAAGGACAGATATGTAACTATTACTTATGACGAAAAAATGTACTTCATCGTTGCCTTGGTGTTAAAGTACAATATACAACCGGCCAAAACAAAGTTATTACTTTTATGCTAAAGATATTATGATAAAAAAATGATGACTAAATATATTCAAGTTTTCCTAGGAATAAAGTGAGTACAATTCACTTTGTGGAAACAATTAATATTGGCAATAAATAACTTGTCATCCACATTGCGACATTTTCCATTCAACGAAACCAGAACAAAGTTACAACGTTATCTCAAGATATGTTACACCCAGAGATAATTTAGGACAGCGTCTCCAGCTGATTTCACTGCTGATGATTATGGGTTGCCATGCTAATACAAAATTCAAAGCATGTCAATCATCTCACTATAATAAAAGCGACCTCGGTTTCGCAGCAGTGTGACATCAAGAATTTATCTTGACAATGATACAAGTTGTGGAGTCCATAGTCGGCAGTTTTAAATTAGTGTTATACATTACCTGTTTCAATTCCGCGTTTTTTATTTTTATTAACCTAATGATAGCATTATAACGTTGATACTAGTTGCTTCAGATTAAAAAACACATGGATATGAACAAGAAGTTATATTTCCATTTATTGCAAATAAATTAAAAAATCTGTTATGCCTTCGGTCATTTAGGTAAAAACAACAAGGGAGAAAATCAGCAAGATAAATAGAGACATATTTCATCAAATTTGCCGCGTATTAACGATAATAATGAAAAATATAGCAGAAATTAAATTCTTCACAGGCCAAAAGAGAATATGGTTACAATCAATGGGGTGAATATGCCTTAGGGCAAAGGACCCACTAAGGGACACAATACGAAGGGCCATAGAATAGGGAGGGAATGAGATGTGAGGGGCGGCAGGGGGGGCCGGGGGCGGAGGACGGGCCACACCCACCACTTAGGCACGATGGCTGTTTACGTGCTCTTAACGACCCTTACCCATATCCTGCTCCCCGTCGCGCCCGCTCCCACCGCGGGGAGATGAAGGGTTGACGGCGCGGGGATCGCGATGAGGAGAGCGGGGCGGGGCCAGGGGCGGAGGGCGGTGAGAGGAGGGAAAGGTGGGAGGGGGCAATGGCGATGCGAGAATTACGAGAGGATGAAGGGACGGCGGGAGAGTAATTAATGGCATTCATTAAATCGGTAATTGCTCTGATTACAACTAAAAAGAAAACAGGGATGGCTTTAATTAATTAAGAAATTGAGCGACGCTTCATATGATGCATGGCATTGTTCAATGGGTGGTCGGGGTGTTTAAGAAAGTATGGATGTAGACGAACGCCTCTATAATACTGCGAGTCAATACGTAATAGGAGGAATGGCCTCTCTGATTTTATCGTGAAAGATCAAAGGAAGTAGGCTCGCCTGCGATAAAATATTAGAACACTTAATAAAAGAAATAGCTCTAAATGTATTTCGATTTGCGTACAGAAAGTAAATAAAGGATATACATTTTTTCAAAATAAATGCAATTTATTTTTGAAGCATGCAATATTTTCTGCTGATGTAACTCTAAGCACATAAAGATTCTGACTGCTATAAGAATTCCGCGTTTTAAGTAAATGTGAAAAAATAAATCTGAATGAGAATCGGAAGAAATTGAGACCTAAGTTTCGGCTAAAATTGGGATGGAACACTTCAAAGAACTCGCGACATTTCAATTAAGTTAGGGGTCGAATTTACGCGTAAGCTCTCATGTGAAACATGAAACAGGGATGTGTGTTTGTGTTTCGGTCACCTTAAAGGAAATTCTTTTAACTAAAAAAGTAGAGGTTCAACGCGGTGAAAAAGTATTGACTCTATTGGACACAGATTTGGACGAAATTCAACTACTGATGAAATATTTGGTACACATACGAGAAATCTTGTACGCTGTCATAGACCCTTGAAAAAGTCACGTTATTTAACGTACTATTCTAGGAAGCAGAAATCTCGTTCTAGGACTTTATTTTCCTCACAATTTTCCACAGAGTCACCTCATTTAAGGGCAGTTGGTTTTCAAGCTACAATGAAGAGTAGGTACACGTACTTGCCGACCTTTCTACATGTACGTATCAGAATACGAGTTTGAAAAATAAATGTATTGATTATTAAATTAATACAAACTTCTAAATAAACTTGATCCAGAGCAGAAAATATATACGTATATCCCAAGGATGAAATTTAAAATATTTTTGACAATATTTCGAAGGAATTTTACCAATGAAAGTGTTAGAAAATTATGAAATTGAACAATTCGCAAATTTTACAGCCACTCACACTAAATACTCAAGAGATCACCTTGGGGTTCGTATCTGGAGAGCATTACTACCATCTCCTATCAGACGAACCTTCTAGTTGATTACCGTGGTTTTTGTATCGTACTGTAAACCAGGGGCGTTATCATCAAGGAACACGCATGCACCTGCAATGTGGATCACTGCAAAGAGGAGGGGTCCGCGCTGATGGCGGTGGCAGACAAGGGTGGGAGGGAGAGAGGGAGAGCCAAGGGAGAAGAGGCGCGGGCCAGGGGTGGCTGGCTGGCTTCTCCGTGCGGAGGGAAGACAAATGGAGGAGGCAGGCCGCAATAATGAAAGAAGAACGGGAGACAGTAAGCGCCGCACTTCCTCCATCCAATATCACAGATGTAGGAGGGGCGGGTGATGGAGGACAGTGGAATGAGAAAGCGTCAAAGTGAAGTGTAGCAAAGTAGGTATTTGACTGGAAGATTAATTATCGAACCAGCAAACAACATTCATCCCCATATCAGAAACCTACAAGAGTACAACACATGAAGTAGGTACTGACACCTCTAGGTATGTAAAACATGAGTTGTTGGAGCAATAGATAATAACATTTTATAATGCGTGGTAATGAAAGTGGTTCTAAAGGATAGATTAATAAAGGATCCATTGGCTTAGTGATAAAAGTATATGTGAATCAGATGTTTGTAGAATGAGCCATATTATTCAAAGCATTGTTATAGGAAGCGGACATCTCATTCGAGGAAGTAAGTGCATGCCCGTTGCCATAGATAAATAGAACAAAGACAATGTTGTGTTATTTTAACCAAACATAGAAAAACAGAGAAATCGATACTATAATATCAAATGAATTGGATTGATTGCCGAATTGGATCGCGTGCAGTGTAGAAGGGCTAGATTTGTATAACGTTGTTATGATAAACTTAGTAGCGTATCCAAAATATTAGAGCAGCTATGCTGGGAATCACTCACGGAGCGAAGGTTAAATTACAGATTGAAAATCTTGCATAAATTTGTAGGCTGTCTAGCAGTGATGTTGAAAATGTATTATTATCCCCATAGTAATACGGTACGAGAGATCACATCAATAAAATTAGAGAGATTAAGTCTAGAACTAATAGATTTATGTCATTTTTTCCACGAACGATAAGGGATAATAGTAACGCAGTCCGACCGCGGTAGGGTCGTGTTCGGGTAAAAATTAGTCTGATTTGCATTCATTCCCTGCCTCACACCCTAGCGTTGGCTTGCAGGGTATATATAAATAAATAAAGAAATAAATGCTGCGTAGTGTTCCTAAAGCAATAAAATAAGTCGAATTATCAAATTCAAGAACGCCTGTTGACAATCAAATGCTTATTGGGATTCAAGATTAGCTTATTGTAATGGTCAGCAGTAACGTCCAACATATACTGAATGCAAACGATCCTTTGTCGAACGCCATTGAAGTATTGGACTAGTAACGTTAATACTTCCACCGTTCCCATGAAGGTCAAAATGGATGAAAACAACTTAAAAGTATTGAGACCTTCGAAACCATATTCGAATATAGTATAATGGTAAGAAATCAACAGCCGTAGTGAATTTGATTAAGGGGTGATAATAACATTAGCAACTGGAAGAAAATTTAATCTATGACAAAAGCAACAATACAGTGACCTGATATAATTTCCTTCTGGGATTCTCGCCTGATTATAGTGATACATTGTTCAACCCCAGGGGGTTGAAACTGGTTAATGCAGCAATTGTTTTGAGATTAGTCCTTAAGTTAACCGCTGAACAGTAAATTAATTGAAATTGTAAATAATTAAAGACAAATTATTTGGCACTTCAAGATCTTATTCTTTTTAATATGTGGTGGCTTGATTCGCCATCTTAGATTGAAAAAAAAACGGTTTGTGGAAAAAATCAATCAGAAGCAGCGACTTCCACTTTCACCAGGATATCCATATGAATGCAGTGTTTTCAGCAATAGTAAAGGCGCGATGTGATCTCAGTCACTGATGCACTGAAATATCAGTTTTTTATTTTACTCGATGCAACGCCGAATTATATTTAAAGTTATCTCGACGTGATGTTCGAGGCAAACACTAGTCTTTACACCATGCAGAAAGAGAAAAGGGGTCAGAAGTTTAAGACGAGATGACGATTGTAAGCTTACATTATGAATGTACACCCATAGCCAATTGGGTTGCAAAGATAATTAACTAGACTTCATAGTTAAAATATGTTACATAGCTGCGCATCTTCACTGTAAGTGTTATTAAAACACATTATGCGACAGTGTGTTGATTTAAGTCGCGCTGCAGAAATAACTGATGAATCCCTGAGAAAGAGAGAAAATACCACAGAGATGGTGTTGTAACGCCGAGTTTTACTTGAAAATAAATATTTTAACTGATTTTTAGTTAGCTCAACTTCTTTACTTCACGGATTTTTAGCAGAGGAATGACCGTCACATTTTCTTGACAATATTATTGACCAGTATCATATAAATAAACCGAATAAAAACAAAAACAAAAAACCAAGTATTATAAAGGAAGACTTAAAACTTTTGCATTACCTTCATCATTTTCTTCAATAAAAGCTCTTGAAAGAGGAGCGACAGCCTAATACATGAGAATTTGGCCATAAAAAAAATGTACGCCGCCCAGTAAGATGTCCATATTTTACCCGCTGCACGCAGCAACGTCCTAAATATCCGTGTTTGGGATTTTAAGTTCCAATAGGAAAATTGTGTTGGCTACAGAAAGTCTGCAATTCATACAAAAATGTACAGATTAATGTAAATTATAAGTGACGGAGAAAGACAGTGCGGTGATGATGAGGCATCTAATTAAGAGGCCCATGAGACATGTATCAAGAAATCAATTCCTCGATTTCTTGATACATACCCTTGGTAATTGGGACATAAAAGGGAGCCGTAATATAGTATTTCCTGCTCTGCTGAGACATTGACTGAAATACTCTAAATTTTCTGCGATAGGTCACAAGGGGCTGATTTGGTGGCCACAGGGTTGGTAGGCTTGCGGGTGGTGAAGGGATGGTAACCACTGATGTTCCCTGGAGTAACTAAAATGCGATTGGGGCGGCGAGGTAATGGATGGGAAGGGGGAGAATCACCAAAATTATTTTGAATGTTTTGGTGGCAGGCGAAGAGTAAAATAATGGCAAAAATATTGCGCTCAAAAATGAGGATTACATAAACTAAATTTTACATGCAAAATAAACCCTTTAAGACCTTCCTTTCCGTAATATGCAATATCAAAAGAGGTCTGATTTCAGCTAACGAAAGAAAGAGTGAAATGAAAATGGAATCGTCCAGAACCTACAACACGTTACTTTAAGTATATGAAATAAAAAAAGCATATTCTCCATTTGGCAATTTCCACCTTTCAAAAAGATTGCTTAGGAAAGAGGCTGTAAGGTTTGTGTGCAGGAGAATTTATATATTTTTGTCAAGCGTCCCTGATATACCCAAAATGTGTCAGCCATTAATCCATATAACGAAGGAATGTTGAATGAAGTAACGTGTGACGGGGAGACGTGAGAAAAGTGTCTCAAAAGAGATATTTTAATGGGTTAGCGTAGGTGAGGGGTTTTATCATTGACCTCGTGAAATTTCCGTTTAAATAATAAATATGAGTGTGTACCGAAGAAAACAAACACATGGAATATCGTGTATACCTCTAATGGCACTGGAAATCCTGCAAATTTGTGGTCGTATTAGGAGAAATAGTCTATAAGCACTTATAAAATAATTGTATCCTCGCACCCCCACTTTTCCAATGCTACCGAGTAGAGGGATTGCAATTCAATTTACTTTTTAGCGATGATTACGTTTGGTCCCGACCATATCTCCTTCCCACGTAAGGTGGTCTTACATTCTAATTTTTAGGAGGCCAACTCACACTTCTCCTGGTGTGGAATGGTCCTCACACTTTAATCCAAAAAAGGTATCAGCGGAAGAGTAATTAGGAACCAAAAGACCCGATTTCCTGGCATCAATACTAAACGTAATCCACAATTTTTGAATGTCCTATTTTTAAATGGAGGAAGTTTGGTTGCTGAGATCGATAAGAAAATTTGGGTGATTGTTGGCAATAGTGACTAACACCTCGGCAAATAACCCTTATGTTGCAAAAAACTTACTTTCAACCTTAAGCATCTACCCAATGAAAACCGATATTATATGCTTCTTGCTACATGAAAATATCATGAAAGGTTAATTTTATAGTTATTAAAGATCAGGGATTTTTAACGTATAGCTAAAATATTTTCAAAATGTTGCAGTAACTGATCATTCGACCATAAAAATTATTTTCATGAATAAACACTTTCATAAATTCCATCATGGGGTTTGCTATTGCAACGATTGCTAAGGATTTTGGTGCTCTAAATTGGAATAAAAGTAAAAAGGTCACGAAAAAGTCATTACAAAGAAAGTTGATGTGACAAATTTCATTAACTTATGTTGAAATAAAACAATTTTTTTATTTCTTTTGTTATAAAAAATTCACCGAAAAAGAAAATCAACTAGAAATTAAAATCAGTTATATAACATAAATGAAACCAAAACATTGTTTTGATTAGTTTTCCCTCACAGCCCGGCACAAATTTTAACAGCTAATGCAGGGAAGATAGCTGATGAATAGTTGAATCGTTAGGTGAAATACAGAAAAGACAAAAGATGGAAAGGAGTCATGGATAGTTGGTAGGATATTCAGGTCGATGACCGAGGAAAGGATGTTGATAAAGCGTTGGAGATGAGGGAAGACGGCGTGAAGAAACTAAAAAAGGGAATAAGGATGGGATTTCAAACGTTTATCGGGAGGAAGGTGAAAGATTCCCACAATTCATTGCTGCTCCAGATCGTCCTAAACATTCACTGAATAGGTGGACTACCAATAATTGCAGCGCAGAATGTCCTCACAAAATTGACTGAAACGAGTTTCTAGAGGGAGAGAAAATACGTAAGCGAAAAAGTGAAATCAAATGTCAAGGGTTAAACGATGTTCCCTCGCTGTAAAAAGGTGATAAAAATAAAAAACCTATCAGCAGCATCACCATGGGTACTTCTGAGTAGGTTTCCTTCCCAATAGTAGCCAACTATTCGGCGTCGAGTACGGTGGGGCCACCTTCTTAGGGTGGCTGGCGAGGGGTAGAGGGGCGGGGCGGGGGTCGGGGGGAAGGCGCCGGTGCTGGCAGTCACACCCTAGGGAGTGGGCGGCGAGGCACACGAAAGAGGGAGCGAAGGAGAAATATGGCGAATGAGGGAAGGAGGAAGAGGGTAGCAAACCACACACCATTTTTACGGGAAGCTAACAACGAGGAAATCCGGGAATTTGTAAGAAACCTACGGCGAAGAGAATGAAAGGGGGAGGAAGGTGTATATCAGGGGGAGAGAGTACGGCAGGGAGAGGAGGGCGTCACCTTAGAGAAGAGGGGGAGACGAGGAAGAGAGGGTCTCCGGGGGAGAGGGTGCGTTGCCAGGGAGACGATGAGGGGAAGGGGGGGGAGGAAGGAGGAAGCATTTGGATTTCGGGAGCGAGTGGAAGAAGGAAGGAAATATGAATTGCGATTGTGTCAGGAGGGAGGCTTTTTGCGGAAGTGAGCTGCGGGGAGGGGAAGGAGTGGGGGTAAGTGGAATATGGTAATCGAGCTCCCGGGTTAAAAGGGAATGTAAATTAGCGATGGGAGGAGGCATAAAAAAAACGCTGGAGAAGTGGGAGACACGAAAAAGACAATAATAGTCGGTGCAAGAAGAAGGAAAATGCGGAGCGGATGGGAAGGAGAAGACAGGGAAAGAAGGAATGCGGTGGAAATGTGTGGGAAAATACAACAGGCATCAAAAATAAGCCTGAGTGGATACTGCAGAACGGAGAAGGCTCAATTGAAGCATTTCACACCTTGATCGACATTGCCACTGCTAATAATCTGCAGATATTATAGATATGACTAATATCTAAAACAAATACGATCTAAAACTCATGTTAAGGCCAGTTTAAGGTTAATATAGGACCATGAGGACCACCTGCAGAGCTTTAACTAAAGGCCGGATTCCTGTAATCACATTTTAGATCTTTTTCCCAATTTCCTCTATCCTAAATTACATGCAAACATTGTAACTTAGGGAACTTTACTTTATATCGCAGAATTTAATTTCCTGGATGAGTGTACCTTAATTTAGCGATTAAAGGAAACTAGTCAGGCAAACTGTAAAGCTTGGCCACATTAACCAAGGTATCAGTTCCATCTGTCCCAGGACAATATTTTCTGGACATTATTTATTAATTTACATTTTAAATTAGAAAAAGGGAAAATAAATGGTATATAATATGGAACAACGGTACTGGTGGACATACTGGTGGAATATGGTGAATTATTTGATAACTTTCATATTAAATTCTATGAAATTTTACTCAATATCTTTCATCAAGTACGTATATTGGAGACGGATTGATTCATTTTTCTCACATTCCCGCTCTTTAATCTAGGTTAAACTGAATGCTTTCCTGATAGACAAACCTAAAGAGCCAAAGTATTTAATGCTACAGTGCATTTGCCAAGTATAAGCAAGTGAGAATTCAGTGACTATCGCGTAATCATGTGTCACCAAAATCTTATTACTTTTTCAACTCGATGGCATTTTTCTACGACTATAATCTACCAACGGGCATAAATGCAACGCGCTTGCCACCACTTTGCATTTGTTAGCTAAAACGTTTCATATTGGAAACTCGGACAGAATGCAGAATTGGGAAAAGGCTCCTTGATTCGTAATCTTTTATCCTTCTTTGACATAAGGCGTAAACGTACCAACTTTTTGTAGCAGGGATTTTGAAGTATCCCATTTAGTGCTTTGGTGGGAGGTAATCCATCACCCGCAGATTACTTCGAATGCACCGAAGAGAAAAATTCGCCAATTTTACTTGAGTGGTACATAATCCACTGCGGTTTGGAAAATCACGTCCCACGCAAGCGGGCTCATGTCCTCGGGCGAGCACCAAATCCAGGGGTGCCGATGTAAGGCGTGGGTGAGAGCCAGAGCTAGAGTATATGAGAAAAGTCATAACTTTTTTCAACAAGACGTGGATGATACTTTGGCACTGCTCTCTGATACTTTCGATTAGGTATTTTTTTTGAAAAAATAACCTTCATCTTTAATGTTGAAATGAACACCTGGCAAAATTAACGAGTGCGAGATAAGTCCAACAAAATGATAATTTATCCTCCATTCTGCATAGTCATCCTTGTTCTGCAACTCAGTGAGGTGAAATAGTTCACATTTGTAAATGGTTAAAAATGGCAGTGTTTTTTATTTCTCTTAATTTTAATGCAATTTTAGCTTTTATTACTTCTTTATAGTCCCTTACGACGAAACATTCAGAGCATATTCCGTCTTACATATTACATAATGCCATTCATAAAATATTTTTCAAAAGATATCATTTACACAAACATGTCCACTCTAGGGCTAAATCGAATGCTAACCGATTTGCTAAATAGTAAGATGTCGCGCATAGATTCATATAGACATTTGTACTTTCCACTTCTTTAGGAAAATATTAAACCCCCAAAAGATGCCAAGGGACGCAAATGGCAAAAGAATTACTGGATCGTACCCATAATAAGACTCCAGTCATCCGCCTTCAACGCTTGAACCTTATCAAGCCCTCCGCAGCCAGGAAGTTATCCCGTCCTCTGGTGCTCTGTTCGTAACTTCTCGGACTGAGCTGTAATTTCTTAGAAGCGGCGATTTATATGAACCGTTCCTTGAACGAAGGACTTCATCACCCTTGATTTTTAAATAACCTCAACTAAGCGTGGAAGGTATTTCTAAATGATAATTTGACTTCATTGCATGGGAAATGTGCCAATGGTAGTAAATATGATACTAAATAATAGATACTGCCGTTTTATTTGTTTCTGAAATACACAAGTTGCATTTCAAATCAATTAAAAAATATAAATGAAAGTTCATCTGTGCTTAAACAAAAATAGATCAAATCACTGTAATATCGTAGGGATTTCGATTCACACTAATCTAAAAAAACCCATTTTCAATGCATTGGAAATGGTTTGAATGGACGTTTTTGTAAATGTCCACTTTGGAAATAACTTATCTTAAAAAAATTTGACGGGTTACAGGAAAAGAATGAAGACATTGAGAAAGACAAGCTTTGTTTGAAATAAAAGAACCGTAATAAGTTTCCTAGATTGAAGACGTTCCAAGGGAGATTAAAGTCAATGTGAAAAACGTGACTGCGGTCATTTCAAAACGTTCTTTTTACCCAGAAGGGTGGAAAAATTCGCGAAACGGTTGTAGCAGAGTCATATTTTGAGATCGCGAGCATTCATTAAAGTTGCAGATTCACTGCGGAGATTTGAAAAAAATAGAAAATGAAGAAGATACCAGGGTCGAGTCGAATGAGGAGTGGTAGGAGATGGAGAGGGGGAGAAAAGGGGAGGGAGATAGGGCGGGAGAGGAGGGGAGCTGGGTGGCCACAAGGGAAGAAGACGGCGGGGCGGGAGAGGGGAGGGAGGGGAGGAAGATAGTGAGATTGACAGTGGACGGGAAGGTTAACGGGGGATGGCGGGCAGAGTGAGTTCGGGACAGAGAGACCCAGGGGGAGAGAGGGCGGCCGGGAAGGGAAAACAGTACATGCATAATGAATGGCAAATCGGCGGACCAGGGATGAGACGGCGAGGGGTGTAAGGGGGGGGATGAAGATGCGTGCGGGGGAGAGGGGGGCAGCGGAAACGGAGGTCGGGATGGGGTAGTCGGAGGGTGTGGGGAAATTAAGAGTGGGGTGTGGGAGACTACATCTCTGCGTCGGGAAAGTTTTTATCACGAGAAGAATGGTGGCTCTTAGAGGAAAAAATTAATAAATA
The DNA here is from genome assembly GCF_022747635.1 of Hetaerina americana. NCBI lineage: Eukaryota > Metazoa > Arthropoda > Insecta > Odonata > Calopterygidae > Hetaerina > Hetaerina americana. Next base: position 17,837,999 of record NW_027286763.1, read on the forward strand.
TGAAGAAGCTGATAATAAATGAAGAAGCGGCCGGAGGGAGAGATGGAGAACAAGAGGAGGTGAGGGAGGGTTGATTATGCCATCCCCAAAAGTCGCCTTGCATGCGAAATCGCAAAAAAAAGCCTTCCGTGGTCTCGGAATTGGGTTTGGTGGGAGCTTGGGTCCGGACGGGAGGGAGGGGCTGGGAGAGTGGCGCGCAGGAGTATTCTTACGCTCGTTCCGATTCTGGAAAAAGTCCTCTCTACCAAAGATCTCTCCCAGAGAAGAGCTATTAATAAACGGCCGCAAAACTTCACCCCCTCCCCTGCGAATCCTACCTCCCTCCCTCCCTCCCCTTGGGGATCATGGAGCAAGTTGTCCGAAGGGCTTAACTAAAGGCAACCTGTTTCGACGGAATATTCATTCGTTGAACAATTATTTTGGACGAATCCAGCGGCTCTCACTTTCATCACGAGACCAACTTACGTGTGAATAAGATTTAATATGCTAAATGAAAAAAATGAGATTGTGAAAAGCAAGCCATCGTTTTTCACTAGCAATTTATGAAATTATGATAGGATATCCCTCAAGGGTATTTAGAATTTCGGTTTCAAATAAGTATTTTCTTTCTCTCAGAAATATGATGCATTTGCCTAGATGGTGACTCGGGTAGGCTAAACCAATATATACAATTTCAAGTCCGGCCCTAGAGGAAATTTTAGGGGAACCTCGTGCCTCGTGAGAACTTTATCAGCTTAAAATATGGCGATCAAAAGCAATCGACAGAAAATGGTAACAAGTAAGTAAGTAAAAAAAATTCAAAACAGTTTACCCCTTGTTTACGGCAGAGAGAAATCAATGGGGTTAAATTTATGATCATGGGTCAATGATGGGTGTCCCTGAAAATATTTACTGCTTAAAAATATCTTGATGATGAAGGACTCAGTTGCTATCAAAGGATTCCAGTTTTTTGCAGGTAATTCCTTCAGTAATTGTAAAAATGTTCGACATTATTATCACATTGCATTAAAATTATGAGGAAATACAATTCAAAGTTAGGTAAAATGTTGCCGTTGGACCTGGCTTTTTATAAAAATTGAGATAACGAGTGCCTTCAAGTTATTGTTATATCTCAATGCTCGTTTCACTGCATTGCAGCAATTTTCACTGGCGAGCGAAGATCAGAGACAAAATTGAAATTCGACTGTACTCTTGACCTGGAACATGAAAAAAGGCACAATTCATGAGACTCCGACCTTCCTATGGTGAAATTTCCGGAATTCAATTTCTCGGATAATTGCTAACGTTCGACCAGAAATGGGCTCCGAGTGTATTTCGCGCGTGACGTTCGCGGCATGGAAAACAATTGAAATCCACAAAGAATTAATCCCACAGACGTGTCCTTCTCAGGTGGAGGGAATAGAAAATAAAAACGAGAGGGGAGAGGGAGGGGTGGAGGGAGGGTGACATCGGCAGTCGCAGGGATAAAAGGGGGATTTTTGCGGCACGCAGAAAAGATCACGATGGGAATATGCGGAATACGCGAGAATGACACCGTTTTATCTTCATCTATTGACGCGACATGCTGAAGGGTTTGGAATGGAGGAAAATGGAAGAGAGGGCACGGCTAGGTGGAAAAAGTTGTCGTGGGCCTGGGATGAGCTGGAGGGGAAGGAAAATATTTTTTATCAACATAGAGAGGAAGACGGAGGCGGAAGGGGTGAATTTGGGACAAGGACAAAACTTTGGTAGCAAATAGTTTGGCTTTATAAACGTTTAGTCAAAAAGATAACTTTTCAAGTAACTCTTCTCGGTAATTTTTTTGCTAGCATTTAAAGGTAAAGGAATGATTTTATTACAATTAACATATGCGTAAATCAATGCCCGTGGATGGGTGATTAGTCAGGTGAAAGGGGATTCTTAGACTTTTTAAATTTAGTAGTGATATCAAGCAAAAGAAGAGAAAACGAAATTACGTTAGATTCCACAAGACAGATCTACCCCTTATATAGATGAATAAAATTTAACCTTAAATACATTATTATCTTTGCGATGACTCATTTTTCTTCGGGGAATAAAATATTTCATGACATTAACTTTGCGGGATTGAAAATAATTTTGTAAAAACAAACTTAATTGTTTTTTGATTATCATTTTTCTTAAAAAAAGTTCCCTAGTTTTTAAATTTTAAGTTAATTTTTCATTTTACAGAAAATAATTTTATTTGCAACTAAATTATAGTTTAAATCAGTTAAAATTTAGCGCATAAAACTAAACTTGAGTAAACTTCGAGAGTAAATTTCGCAAAGTCTGGCTAGTTTTGACGTCGGGAAAATGGATAGGGTGGCGGAGGGGTGAACGGAGGGGGCGGTAAGAAAGTTGTTTCATCCGCAGCCGTGGAGAGACAAGTGCTGTCACTGATTATTAATACATTTTTTCGCACAAAATTCCTTCATATAGCAACAAAGAAATCATTTTCTTAAATTATAAAACTAGCATTTATATCCGTTGATTTTGAGGATCCTAAATGAAGAATGAGGGTGCTTTTCACAATTTATCAATATTATCGCCAAACACTTGCAGTATAATGGCTTTTAAAACCCCCCCTATTCGATTCATATATCAAAATTCATATCTTTTTGCCGAATCGGATGTAACGTTTTCCTTTCCAAATAAAAATTCAGTTCGTTTTCTTCCTATTCCATCTGTTTTCATCTCTTGTTTGTAGTTTTCATCATGCCACATAAGTGATATAAAATCCACAAATCGCTTGAGGAAATGGATGATGGGAATCGTACGCTAAAGGGAATGACGGAAGTGATACTTGCTCTGAAAATATTGGAAAGCATTCTTATAATAATTCTACCGGTCAAAGATACTCCATAATGTGGAAATAAATATATAGAGATTAAGTTTTCTTATATTTATTCAAAGGAGTAGCTTATAACAATAAGCTGTTTTTAGCAATAATTCCTTACCGAAAATGTCATAGATCTCGCTGGAAAACAACGGTGTTGCAACATAGGTCATATCCACTTGGGGAAAACAAGCCTATGAAACCTTAATTTTAAGTCAAGAGGATTTTCCAAAATCTCAAGGAGACAAATTATGAATGAATGTTGGTACTTCACAGTCACTCCAGCATTCGGCAAGCATTAGAAACTCCAGGGAAGAACTACGAAGGCAGAAATAATGAATTTTAGAAAGTGAAAAATGATGCAGATCGCTATCATTTTTGAAACGTTCTCCGAAAAATCCCAATGATGCAAAATGTGGATGCTGGATCACATTTAATTTATTTTCCGGGTAGGCTCTCGGCAACGCTGCGTCGAGTGAGGACGTGTGCGGCGGGGGGGGGCGGGGGCGGGGGGGGAGAGGGACGAGGCGGAAGGTAGCGAAAAAGCGAGCGTGGGTTGGAAGCCGGAAAGTGCCGGGTGATATTATCCCCTCTCCCCCTCTTACGTGACAGGGGGAACGGCGGGGGAGAATTTTCGCAGCCGGAGGGGAGTGCCTTGTCGAAGGGTGAAGAGAAGGACGAGGGGGGGGGGAATAAAGGCGAGGGGAAGGGGTCATGGGGCGGAGATGGAAGCGGCGAGTGTGAATTGGGGGTTGGTGGGGGGAAGTGTTGGCGTTAAGGGGTCGCTGTCGCCTCCGAGAGCAAAGATTAATGCGGTGAGATCCACGGACGACTTTCATTTCTCGAGATTCCATCCGCAAACATTAGCCAATCTATATTCACCCTTTATTCCTTTCAGGAAACACGTCATCGCATCACACAAAAAACGGCTAAAAAATGGATCGAGAAGGAAAATCACTGCGGTTGCCACTCACTCTTTGCCAAGAGTAAGACTGCCGGTATCATAACTTTCATTTAATCTTTGTAACGAAATGGTGCCGCGCCATAATTAGCATATAATTCGCATTTGATAGACAAAATCGGATTAATTCGACCGGGAAACCCTTGATATGGGATAAAAGATATTACATTAATCTACAGTGAAGACAATTGATTATCGGTTTCCACTGAAATACTCAGCTGAATTTTCAGCTGAAAAAAGAGGATATGAACACTTCTACACACATATCATACCAATAGGACTGGTGTACGCGGGGAATGAGATTCAAATTGGAGACGTGCATGTGTATGTAGAGTGCTGGAGGTATTTATGGCCACCATAGACTCCTTAATTCGAATGTGCTTGCTTAATGACGGATAGCAGGATAACCTGGAAGGGCTACAAAGAACCCAATTTCGGATGGAAAACCTACAACGAGGATGTAATTGCACATAAGTACGTCGGTTTAAATGAAGGGAGGGAGGTTGAGGGTGTTTTTAAAAATATTCTCCTGGATTTGAATGACTTCGAAAGCCTGGAACACCAAAGGCGATGACAGGGGAAGCAGTCACACACTCAACCCGCCCCTCCCCCTCGACGGTTACACGGCTTTGCTGGCGATGCGATGAAGAGTGAATATAGCGGTGCTTAAAACCTAGCTACAATACACGTATTGTATTGTTGTAGGCTTGCACAAATTGTTACCTCTGGATCTTCACAGAGAGTGGATCAAATATGCCTCCTGTAGAAAACACTTCACTCACTTTTTAAAATTTGTTGACTCAGGCGTAACTTTATGGAATTTGCATAACATATTGAAATGAAATGAAATAATTTCCTTTGTAATAAAATTGCACAGTAAATTATTTCATTTCATTTCAACACTTAATAAACGTTTACGCACGGTTATTCAATGTAATTGCGAAGTCTTGTGCGACTGCAGAAGAACGCTCCGCGGAATGTAAAACAGAGTAGCTTTCATTAAAACTGGGCTCGGCGCTAAAGAAGTTGAAATGAAGAAAGGAGTATGGCAGGGATGTGCACTCTCAAGCAGAATTTTCGATGTCTATATCTTGAATGGCTTGAAAGTGCATTCGTAGTAAAAGATCCGTAGATGAGTTTGGATGGCAACAAAGATCCGTAGATGAGTTTGGTGTAGACGACAAGGGATGAAGTGTCTTGCCTAGGACTTTGCAGCCGTGGTTGGAAATAAAATGAATCCGAAGAGAATGCTTGTGAACTTAATGATGATCACATATTGTGAGATAGTAAAAAAAACAAATACCATATTATGTGACGGAACGGAAAGATCGCAGATATCAGGCCTAAAAATTAAATTCTGGGTGAAGTATAAGAGACGTGCCAATCAATATGGGAATCAGTATAAGAAACAATTGGAAAATCAAGAGGGGAATATTTAGCAGAATACCAAAGACGGTATCCTAGTGAGAAAAATCTTATCAACTGCTGGGGACACTAGCCTGGCAGTGGAGAAACAATTCATTCGCATGTACTTATTAGGAACACTCTTCCTTTTGGTTGTGAGTCATGGGAAATTAACAACCAAAGTATGGATTATCATCGAATAGCAAACAACGGGGTTCTTCATTTTTAACTCTACAAAGAGAAACGGAAAAGCTTATTGAAGGAAAAACAAATTACAAGATATGACGGCAGTCGTCGAGGGACAGGTAAACGGGAGAAAATGCCAAAAGGAAGTCCCGAGAGAAGAGATTCAATTGGTAATAAAACTGTCACTTGATAAAACCTTGGTATGTGGTATTATCGCGCTCATGTTCCCGGTATTTTTTAAATTAATTAATTAATTATAAATAAATAAGGTAGACATCTAGGATAAGAAATGTGTACGAGACTCGTAGCCTTGTCCGATAAAAGAACTGAGGAGAGCCATGTCAGACCAATTTTATGATTGATGATCAGCAACGTTGAAATGGAGTGCATTAGGCACTTGAGCGTTGCCTTTCCGGCATACCGACATACATATATTTCGATGCACGTGTGATTCTTAACCACACATAAAATTCAAATTACACTCTCATTCTTAAAATCATCACAAAGATTTTCAAATCTAGAAATATCATAAATTCTAAAAATGAAGGAACATCCTGATTACTTCAACAGAGATCAAGAATGGAGGCTAATGAGACGTAGTTTGCAGAGGAATCATTTAATCACCAAATTGAACTTTCCAAGAAAATATATGAAAATGTTAATACTCATAAGAACTCTAATGCAGATACGAAACTACCAAAGTTTTCTCTTTAAAGTGCCTTAAAAAACTTCTATAGCTAAAACAAATAACTACATACTACAAAAAATACCCATGCTTAGCGAAGTAGGCGATAAAATTCAAATTCAAACCGCCTATAAATATTGTCAGACCATACCGAATGATTTCTACGGACTGCTTTCACGTCGGGTCCAGGACTGGCTCCCCTCCAAATGATTCCCTACACATTTTCATTTGCCCTGAAGTCGAGGGTTTAGTTCGCATATCAATGTGTTAATTCCTTAATTACATTTTTGCAACTCGAAAAACTGGTATAATGATTTTTTTATCACTGGTGAGAGACGTGCATAGATGCCACGTACGAGTCATAAGGAAAGAAAGATGGAGAGAGAGAGAGAGGAAAAGGCAAAAAGCGGGCGAGATATATTCCCACTGTGGCGTGGAAAGAGGTCATTCGCCCAGCAAAAAAACGTTCCCATCTCGCCTAAGTTTTCCGGACGCGAGGAATCGGCAAAAATACGCGTTCAAACCACAAAAAGAGTTATCGATCGTGAAAGCAAGGGGAAGGAATGCACCGCGAGGCTTTTTGGTAGAGGGGGTTGAAGCGGCTTACCCCGGGATGACAAGAGAACGTGGATTCCATCAGAGTGACGAAACTCGGGTGAGTAACCCTGATCTTCGAGCATTCCCCAATCATTGCCGCACAGCGAAGCGGACGCAAGGGCGAGGGGGAGGAGTAAAATTGCCCGGGTAAGGCCTTCACGCGGACCTGTGAAGTTCTCGTCACGCTAGCCCCCTTCCGGGCCTCGTGGGGCGACGGTGGAGGCGAGGCGGCCATTCCCTTGGCGCCCTCCCCGGTCCCCAGCGTGAGGGAGAGTGGACCGAAGGGGGCGGGAGAGAAGCAACCGGAGGACCTCGGGGACCATTTCAATGGCTTGCACTCATGCAATTGCAACTCCAGACCAAGGTAAGGCAGAGTAAACACCATGCACTCATATTTTAGTGAAAATAAACACAAACGTAAGGTTTAACTGGCGCTAAAACGTAGCAAAACGAAAACTGACAAGATCTTACCCTTCAATTTGCTCAATGGTAGGAGAAAGAAAAGATCACCAGCCATTACGGTAATTAGTTATTTGAGCGATAACGTTTTATTTGCGGGCAGTCAGTATTTCAATATTTGATGTGACTTTGTGTTGTCATCAGGAACCGTTCGGGGAAAAATAAATCCTTATATATGTCCATTATTCTTAACTTCTCTATACAATCTCGACCTCCTAAGTTATTAGAGTTAGTTAAAATTATTCCCTTATTGCCGCAGTTAAAATCGAAGTAATGGTATTCATTTAATACATATTAAGGTGCATTTAATCTTTCTGTTGGCAGTGACTCTCAACCCAGGACTTACAATGAGATAGCGACGCTTTCTGTTCCTATATAACAATTTTTTTCTTAAAATAAACACATTATCATATGATGTTCAATTTATACATAAGACCCTTCTGTGTACGTAAGACCCCGCAATAACTAAATAATTCATCCACTTAATTTTTTTCTTTGGAGTATTTCTGCAGCATTCGTTTAAGAAAGCAAATCTCAATCATATAACACCGCAGATGTGTCTAACTTGAACTCCTCATGCTACGTCCTATGCTAGTGTGAGTGTGCAGTATTTCATTTGATCTACTCCGATTTTATGTCCCAGCAGAAGGTTGAATGGATTTGTTTTCTCATAAATGGAAGTCGTGTGAATCACAAATTAATATACTCACACACAAAGGGTGACGGGATTGTAAACAAAATTATCGTAATTCTGTTCCTACACGAAAATTGATTAGTTGACTCAATATCTTGCACACTTAAATACCTCCCTATACCTTGACGAATTTTCAGAATAATTAATTTTCCTGCTTTCGCGGATCTGATGAAATGCGCCTTAATTGCAAACTGAAACTATCGCAAATGTTCCCGACGACGACGAACCGAAATATTGGGGCCTTCGAGACGCATGCCAAATATTTAGAAATTTCAAAATAATTAAAACCCTTGTTGCTAGATAATGAACCACAGCACTCATACTTTGAAACCAATTCCGCATCAATTAGGATTTGTGTGATTAGATTGTGATATTAATTGAATTATCAAAACCACTGACGTTTCATCTGATGGACGACAATTCGGGAGGCAAAGTAAGTACAATGAAAAAATTGTGCCGGGAGGGTTTAAAAAGGTCTCATTTTTGGGAAACAATACTGGCCGGCGAATATTACTGGAAAACAACAAGACAACGTATTAATGCCCCCTATGCTGTTGAATGTAGTGAGCAGAAAATTTAAAGAATAAGAAAACTTATAAGAAAGAATATTCTAGCTTAAATTGCATGGGATGAGGTGGAGGGGAGGCGGGCAGAACGTCCGACAGCTCCGAGAGGCGAAGTTTCTAAAAACACTCAATTTCACGCAAGATGTGTGATTGGCCAAAATTCTTTAGGGAGCAAAGGTGACACGTGCGAAAGCTTCTGCACTGATTTGCGAATTTCACATGGATCTACCCTCCCCCAACTTAAATTCACAGTTTATAAATAAAGCCTTTAGGCAAAATGTCAGGGACTTGGCTCGATAATTAAAGAATAAATTCTAGCACAGCATTATCTTTCCCATATAAATAAATTTAGGTGAATTTAATTTTCTGGAAGATTCTTTATCAATTACTTTGTTGAAGATGATCCAAAAAGGATACTCGTTAAAATTGAAAAGAGGGTGGGATATGACGTGTTATTTAATTACCTAAAGAATAAAAAAAAATTGTGGTAATGATTAGGTACAGAAATTAAAACTGTTAGCCGGTGTGGGCAACAAAATGGAGTGAAACAAAAAAAACGTTCCTTCGAATTACCACTTTCTAAACGTTATTTAAATGAATAAAAGCCACCGTATTTCTATAGGATACCTTCAACGAAACGTTATATATATATATATATATATATATATATATATATATATATATATATATATATATATACAATTAAAGTACTCAAATCAGAATCCGCCTCTAAATAAAAGTATAAATTAACATCGATCGTCACTTTGAAGTATTTTCCCTAAAACAATAGAAAAATACTAATGGATATTTGGATTAGAAAATGGAATGGGATCCTTATGCATACATCACTATATATGCTTTCGGATTGATTTCAGAGGATTATTCAGCTATGTAACAATATACAAGCGAGAATTTAATCTTGTTTATCTATTTATAATGATACAAAAAACTCTTAAAATTGTACCAATATTTCGTTTTAAAGATTTATCTCCCTTTAAGGTGAAATAGTTCCATCTTTCTCCAAAGGGGAGCTAATATTTCTTCGAAAGTTTTAAATTAATTGCCACTGATTTGGTGAAAGAATAATTTTTTTAAACCGGCCTAAATCCACAGCGTGACAATGTGACGGAATGATATGTCTACCGAGAATGAAGCGTGGAGAATATGGCATCAAACAGTTTTGAAGCATTTTCACCAATAATTGCAACTTTTACCACTATACAGATTTAAGTTATGAAATTGTGAAGTTGCAATCGAAAGCTCAACATTTTAAGGTGCGATTTTCATTGAGTGGGATGAAAATCATCTTCGACAGACATCATACATATTTGAGTTTATCTGATACATAAATAATCAAGCAAAGACAAATTAATTCAATGCCGAACTGAGTTAATTTTCCTATAAAGAGCACCGCGGTGTTTTTTTTCCTATTTCAAGCCGCCGCGCCTCCCTTTTTTCCCCGAGAATCCTCTTTGTGATGGAACACACCAGGTCTCTTAATGATTATAATTATTTATTAAATCAAATTAAAACTTTTTAAATTAATTTTACCTCATTTTTTCATAGCTTATATTTATATTACGGAAAGGGATTTTTTTTAAATTGAGCACTGGAAATTAAACGGAATCCCCACGTAAAAATGAAAGCGTAATAAGTTTCATTGTTCGAAATAATAACGTGATAATTCGCCGGGATTCCATTTTTCCTTCGTGTTTTCCCAGTCCCCATTCAGCGCGCGCCCTCGCGTCGCCCGCCCGCCCTTCGATGGAAGAAAAACAAACCGCTGCGCTTTTTAATTGGATCCGACAAAGCCCCGAATGGCACTCATCAGGGGGCATTTAATTATCTCCTCCGCATGGAAGTAGGTCGAATGCATCCCCGCGCAAATTTTTCCAGCGGTGCGAAGCGTTGTGAATGCGCAGCGGAACAGGCAGCTTTATGGCTCAATTAGCAAGGCGGCACCGCGTTTCCTTTTGTTCCCGAAAGGAAGCGTGTTAATCCGAGCGCGAAATAATTCGAGGCACGTTTTGCCTGCGGGATTCTAGCCGTTCCGGAATGTGACCTCCCCTGTAATGATGTTCGCAGTAAGGAAACGCGTAAGACAGCTCGTAATAACGTGCGGTCTTTATATTAGGATTGACAAAGAAGTTTGGAAGCTAGACAGTGGCTGGAATACACAGTGGTTCGAATGTTTAAGTACGTAATAACGCGTACGCCTACCAAGCAGTGACACGAGAGAAAAACTACAAAGCAAATTAGCTCAGAGTAATGCATGTATTTTTAAGTACGCTCCCTATAGCAGTGAAAATATACATGGATTGTATAAAAAGTGTCGAGAAAATTTTTGGAAATATAGATTTATTTCAGGTATAGCAGCAATGCCTCTAAATTCTACACAACATATCCCTTGAGCATTGAAACTTTGCTAGTGAATATTTTATGACCCGGAGGCTCCTTGGCAGACGGATTCCGGAAGGTCCTTACGGGTACTCGAACGCGTGTGGTGTCCTTTGAGGAAGAATTTCCATTTAGGGATTGGGAAATAGCCGGATGACGCCAAGATAGGATTGTAAGGAGGTTTGGGAATCGTCGCAATGACGATATAGAAAATCTTCGCAAGTAGACACTTATCTTTGCTTTTGGTCGTCCGTCAAGATCTTCGGGACGAGTTAAGCGCAGCTCTTTCGCATCGCCGAAGTGTTAGTGATAATGGTGTGCACTCATCAATCAATCTTATCAATGCCAATACGATCTGCGATCATGCGCACCCTTAACCGACGGGCTAAATTCAGCACTTCACGCACTCGTCGGGGAAAAATTGTTGCCGATAATTTTTAAATAAACCTTGTATCTCTATGGACTGTCATCAAAGAAATAGACATCTATTTTTAATTTTCTAAAGCCATAAATAACTGATGAGATTTTTGAAAGCGGTAAAAAACCTCTAAAACATTGTTGAAATTTGTTAATTTTTAGTTTATTACACACATAATATAGTATAGCCGGATAATCTCTTTGTGGACTACAACCTTGACGTGTTAGAAGGGCTTACGTGTTCAAATGACCCCTATAGCTGCGATGCCGGGAGGAAATGAAAATTGCTCGAGGAAGGATGACACATCATCTAATTGGTCGAAGAGTAGGAGCCAGACGAAAAATAGTCCACGCATCATATGTGGGCGGCCATTTCAGAATGTGCAACGTTAAAAAAAATTAAGGAGGCAACGGGAAACTACGTAAATTATATATCCCATCATAAACACTGGCGGAAACAAAGAGACGATGAATCCTGGCAACTACAGAGCTCTGGGCTCATTAGGTCTTGCATGGTGTCCGGCAGCGGGAGAGGCAAGGTTTTTGCGGTCGTCATCCCACGAAATCCTAGCAAAGCGGAATCGATAGCAGCAGGAGCCTCAAACGCAGTGAACCAGTTTGAATAGGGAAATGGAGTGTTAGGACGATGTGGTAAACAAGGAAACTGGAGAATATAAATCGGGAGATGGAGAGAGGAAATATATTAGGGCTGTGCGAGGTGAAATGGAAGGATAGCGGAGATAATTGGAGTGAGAGTTACGGAGTAATATATACAGCGGAGGGGACGAGAGTTCAGCTAGTAGAAGTATGCAGTCTAACTGACTTAACTTATTTGTTAATTCTTTAGTTAAAGCTGTTCCAACTTTTTAGAAATAAAGAGGGATCTTACAATCCTACTAATATACCATATATTTAATATTAAACTCCACTCAACCGACTACTACAATCACCACGTTATTCCTTCTTGCCATCGAACCTTTTACAAGATGTTCGCGGTTTTCGCAGGCAGAAATTGTGTACGGTTTTCCTCGCATTAGGGATGCATGTGAAAGGAGTTTACTTAGATAAGTGAATTACAGCGTAAGAGGAAAATTTTGATTTCTATCCCATGGTACCTGTATTGGGCTCCAAATATTAAATTATAACCCGCATATCTCAAACATTTGAAAATAGGAGGGATATTATTTGTTGCTCATTAATTCAGCAAAGCACCCTCAGATAATACACCCGGAAGAATAGAAAAAAAACTAAAAAATAACGGAACTTGATCGATTTAATTCACGTGAGTGCATTGTTTTGTGAACCAAATCAGTCCACATCACGAAGGCATTACAAATGATCCGCAGCCACCACTCGAATACGTAGTTATGGATTGTGAGTGACCTTAACGCGGTCGAATGATCCCACACGGCGCGTTGGAAGAAGATTGGTTTGCGGCACTCGCAGTTGAGCACCCAACCAAATATAGCGTTTGGGTGGATGCCGCAGCATAAAGTCAAAATTGGAGTAAGTACATCAAAGATTTTTGAGATAAAATACCCAATAGAAGGAGGAAAAATGCATTTGTCAACGCGAGGGTGAACGGCATTAGAGCGTGAAGATCGTCAATCTCGCGACGGATCCGCTGCGTGTGGCGCGAGGGCGATGGGACGGGGGGTGAAAGGGGGGGGGGAATGGCAAAAGGGGCCTCCAAAGGGAAAGGAGGAGAAAAAGACGAAGCGTTGCGCGAAAAGTAATTTCGCGAGTCAATTTGCAATGCAAATAGGGGAGGGAAGTGCACTGTATATTATAAAAGGAATGAAAGCGGATCGGGGCGGAGCACGATGAAGCGTGGTGGGGCTGGGGGCGGGGAAGGGAGGGTGATTTGCGGAGGGCGGAGGCGACAGACGCACGGTTTCAAAGGGTGAGGGAGGGGATGGTGGGCGAGGGGGCGGAGCGGCGGGCCGTTGCCTGGTAACGGTGTCGAGACGAGACGGGTGGTGCTCCCATTGTTGCCAACCAAGATTCGGTGCTAGGCGCGGCCTCGTTTACACTATAGAGAAGACTTAACCGTTAAGTTTTACCTGAGCTCGGACTTACTCGGGATTCTTCCCTTGTCCTAAACTCTGAGCAATAAGGTGAAAAATTAGGGTAAAGGATAAAATATATTCGTAAATATTAGGCTTCATTTTATCCTTAAAGACTACCTTGGCATACGTAGTTTTTTACTATTACTTGGCATACGTAATACGTAGTTTTTTCGTTCTGGGTATTACTCACATAGGAAATACACGTAGGAGGGAATCATTACAGAAGAGAAAACAAAATGTTGACTACGCTAATGGAAAATATTAGCGCAAGGAACTAACAATGAGGTAGTGACGAGAAAGAAGGCATGGAACGGGGCGTTCTGGATAACTGCCACAAACCAACCCACAGAGTGACAAACCATGATGATATTAATAGCTAACTTCTGATTGACCAACGTCTACGTCTACACGAACTGAGACTCATCCCTTTGCTTTACTTCAGGAACCTAGGACTGTGAGAAAATTATGCCAAAAGGGAAATATTCTAATTACTTACAGACGTTTGGATAACAGGATAGCAAATGGTAATTAGAGGGGTGCCATAATGGACGCCAGAGGGAAACAAACAGCGCTGGATTTGGCGCCAAAATCAGTGAAACGGCAACATTGGATGTTACCCTAAGGATTGAGATTTCCGTGGGTGTAGGGATACTAAGTGGTGCGTGGGAGTTAGGAGGGCGGGGGAGGAGAAAATCGAGGTTTTTTAAGGCTTTGGTTTTCGGAATGAGGGAGGAGAGGGGTGGATTTGGGGGAAGGGAGGCTCCGAAACGGTTCAAGTGGGGAAACGCGTCTCTTGGGCCGTGCTTTAATCGTTGCCTGGACGACCGTGGGCGGGGAGGGGGTATGGTGGTGTTTGAAAAGGTGCGCGCGTGAAAGGGAGCGGACACCAAGAGGAGGGGAGAGGGTGGGCGAGGGAGGATGAGCCGGAGGGGGGGTGTGAGGATTTCGAAAAGGGGTGGCAAGGAGGGACGGGGGAGGAAGTAGGCAGAAAGGAGCACACGGTTGGTGAGACGGATGTTTGGATATTCCGAGGTCTTTTTTTCGAAGGAGGGGCGAGGTAGTTGGAGGGGCACCGGGAGGGGGAGAGTAGAGAGGGGGCGGGAGGAAGGGGTGGGGAAGGTGAGCATGAGGGACGCGGACGAACTGGCGAGGATAAGGAGAGTAGGGGCGGGGATGGCAATGTGGGAAATGCGCCATCCTGCAATCGCGGGAGCACTAAGAAATAGAAATGGATTGGGAAGATGTTGAAGGGCAAGATTGGCGGTCTGATGGAGAGAAACCCTGGGAGAGAAAAACGCTGATGACAAGAGTGGGAGAAATTTACGGAAAGATTTCTGTTCTCATAATATTTTCGATATTATGCGTAAACAAAACTTAAAATTTAACCTTAATTTTGGCACATGAAAGATATGACTTTAATTAAAAAACTACAGCTGTCAATAGTAACCCTCCGCTTGAGAACATCTTTAGTAGCATTGATAGAAATGAGCTCTTACGGCTAGTAATATATAATAAATTTGAAACTCCAATAGCCGTAAACAGTTTACCTTTCTAAACAAAGTGAAAATGAAATTAATTGGCTAGCGCCACAAGTCAAAAAGGGGTAAAGGTAAAAAAGGATAATGAGGTAGGTAAAAGGGGTAAAAGGTAAAAAAGGAGAGGATAAGAAAGGTGAATACGAATACGCGTATTTCGGCCACAAAGTAGCCCTCTTCAGCGTACTGAAGGGTAATCGTCACTACAACACAAGTCGAAGTGAGAAAGGGTAAGGGCAATCCGAAGAATATATAGTGTTACATGTGTGGGGGAGGGGGGGGGTGGTGAAAAAGACAAGAGCCAATGGACGTGGCTGATAGTGGAGGAGTTTGAAACGATAGGTTATGTAGTGCGGGGGAGGGGGAATTACACGGTCAAAGAAATAACCGTTGCAAAGAGGGGGAAAAAGTGAAAGGGAAGCTTAACACAACCGTTAAGCGAACGTAGAAGGGGGAGGGAAAAGTGAAAGGCAACCTACAACAAATAACCGTTGAGGATGTGGGAAAACCGTTACAGAGGAAGGGAATACCACAAGAACGGAAAAATGACGGTTAGTGAAGGGAAAGGAAAAAGGAAAAGAAGCACAAACGTTGAAGAGACTGTAGGTTTACAAAGAACTAAGGGCATTTTAAATTTAACAGGGAGAAAAGAGAGGAATATGATATAGGTCCTGTGTCACTGTTTAGGAGATTGTATCTGTTTTTGAAAATTAAAATGCTCTCATAAGCGTCAAGTAAATTATTCTTAGTTTGTTTTAGGAGATTTAAATTGTCTTTTGTCATGTGGTGTCCTGTTTCAATTAAATGCTGTGCCATACTGGATTTGTCTGGTTTATTGTGTTTGTGGTGGGCGTAGTGTTCTTTATATCTCGTAAGAATGTTTCTGCGTGTTTGGCCTATGTAAGAAGCTTGGCAAGTCCCACAGTTGATTTGGTAAATGCCAGACTTCTCTGTTATAGGTATTTTGTCTTTGGTGTTTCCTAGGAGCTGTTTTAGTTTGCTGTTGTTGGTGTAAGAAATTTTCGTGTCAACAGTCTTGAAAATTTTTTCAATGCCTTTGGTTAACTGAGATTCTTGGAAACCATTAAGTTTGGCAATATTTTTAATGTATTCTAATTCTTTATTGTAAGCCATGGTTTCCAAAGGGACGTTTAACATTCTGTGTATGAGAGAATGGTAGACAGCGTATTTGTGGCTGGGATGGTTAAAAGAATGTTTATGGATGTAGTTGTTTGTGTGTGTGGTTTTCCGGTATATGTCAAAAAGTAATTTATCATTCGATCTATTGAGGGACAGGTCTAGGAAAGGGAGGATGTTATTCTTTTCGGTTTCAACCGTGAATTTGATGGAAGGGAAAAGACTATTGAGATTGTTCACAAAGTCATTAAGTTCACACTTAGTCGTATCGAATACAGAGAAGATGTCGTCAACATATCGTAAATAAACCGCGGGGAAGTAGCTGAATTTTTCTTTAAAAGTGCACTCAAAGTGAGACATGAACACATTGGCCAAGAAGGGAGAAAGTGAGTTGCCCATAGCAGTTCCAAACTCTTGTCTGTAAAATTTACCTTGGAACGTAAAATAATTTTGGTTCATCACCAAATTGGTGAGTCTGACATATTCGTCAACTGTTTTGGAGAGAATAATTTACTTGACGCTTATGAGAGCATTTTAATTTTCAAAAACAGAGACAATCTCCTAAACAGTGACACAGGACCTATATCATATTCCTCTCTTTTCTCCCTGTTAAATTTAAAATGCCCTTAGTTCTTTGTAAACCTACAGTCTCTTCAACGTTTGTGCTTCTTTTCCTTTTTCCTTTCCCTTCACTAACCGTCATTTTTCCGTTCTTGTGGTATTCCCTTCCTCTGTAACGGTTTTCCCACATCCTCAACGGTTATTTGTTGTAGGTTGCCTTTCACTTTTCCCTCCCCCTTCTACGTTCGCTTAACGGTTGTGTTAAGCTTCCCTTTCACTTTTTCCCCCTCTTTGCAACGGTTATTTCTTTGACCGTGTAATTCCCCCTCCCCCGCACTACATAACCTATCGTTTCAAACTCCTCCACTATCAGCCACGTCCATTGGCTCTTGTCTTTTTCACCACCCCCCCCTCCCCCACACATGTAACACTATATATTCTTCGGATTGCCCTTACCCTTTCTCACTTCGACTTGTGTTGTAGTGACGATTACCCTTCAGTACGCTGAAGAGGGCTACTTTGTGGCCGAAATACGCGTATTCGTATTCACCTTTCTTATCCTCTCCTTTTTTACCTTTTACCCCTTTTACCTACCTCATTATCCTTTTTTACCTTTACCCCTTTTTGACTTGTGGCGCTAGCCAATTAATTTCATTTTCACTTTGTTTAGAAAGGTAAACTGTTTACGGCTATTGGAGTTTCAAATTTATTATATCTTTAGTAGCGCTGGGTCCGATTGCCTTATGCAACAACATTGGGTTTTTTTTAATGTGTCATCGACTGTGAGGGAATAATTTACCAAGTGCCTTTTTTTAATTCGGGGTACAAATAACTCACTCCTCACCAAAGAGGCTATTTTTCATTGTCACTTTTTCTAATTAATATAAAACGTAATATCTATGCACGAGAAACGTTTAAAACATAAAAAAACGTTTAAATTTAACCATTTCTCAGTCAATAACATGTTGGTAAAAAATATGCCTGCAAAGTCTTTTCCCTGAATTACTCCTCAATACTCGTTATTACACCAAGAAATGCAAATAGGGCTAAAATGAATTCACTCGCGTTGAGTAAGCAACATGAAAATATTGTAGCATAGTAGCTGTAAAACACGGATTCAGGAAAACCCGGTCCTGCGAAACCCAATTAGGATTATTTACACATGATTTACTTTTATCGGGTGAGAGAGGTAGGCAAGTGGATGCCATCTTCTTAGATTTTCAAAAGGCATTTGATAAGGTCCCACATGGTAAACTCATTCATAAATTAAAGGTCGCGGGTATAAACAAGGGCGCCATAAGTTGGGTTAAAGATTTTCTTTCAGAGCGGGAACAGAGGGTAGTCCTTGATGGCGCTAGTTCCGACAGCGTTCGAGTCACGTCGGGGGTACCTCAGGGAAGTGTGATCGGGCCGTTGCTTTTCTTGATTTTTGTTAACGATTTGAACCGCGAAGTGAAAAGTAAAATTAGGATGTTCGCGGATGACACGGTGATCTATCGGGAGATATCTGGGGATGAGGATCGTTTTATTCTAGAGCAGGATTTAGGTTGCATTACTAAATGGTGTTCTAACTGGGGATTGACTCTAAATTATAATAAATGTTCAGTGGTAAATTTCTTTAAAAGATCAACGGGATTTGCTTACAAATTAGCTGGAGGTGACCTGGCAGTAGTTGATACGGTAAAATACCTAGGTGTCACATTCACAAAAGACTTAACTTGGGGGACTCACATACGTAAAGTCTGCGGTCAAGCATATAAAAGATTGGGATTCATTAGACGCATTGTCGGCAAAAGTGACTCGAAGGTCAAGGAACGTTGTTACCACGCTCTTGTAAGGCCTCATTTAGAATACGCATGCAGCGTGTGGGATCCGAGTGAAAAAGGCCTCATTCGGGAAATTGAGAAGGTTCAACGCCGGGCAGCCCGTTTTGTAAAAAATTCCTACGATAAAACGCAAAGCGTCACCGAAATGCTCATGGATTTGGGGTGGGAATCATTGGCTGAGAGACGATTCAATGCAAGATTGAAATTATTAAATAAATTTAGATCCGCATGTTTCAGCACCGAGGTCTCGCAAATTATTCGTACTCCTACATACATTAGTCGCTTGGATCATGCATATAAAATTCGGGAAATAGATGCCAGAACTAGCCGACTCAAGGACTCCTTCTTCCCACGGACAATACGGGATAGCAACTGCAGGGTTATAGATAGCAAAAATTCCACTTGCCACCCTCAGCGTCTAAAAAATAATTAGTTGTATTTAAATGCATGCTCTTCCACTAACCTTATGTGTTTTGCTGTAATAACCCATTCTTTCCGAATGACCTCATTCGTGTTCTGTTCATCTGTTTTTAAGTTTCCCTTTCAATCCCTCGTCCCTCTCCGCGGGGGGAAATTCCTGCTACCTGCAACGTTGGGTCGCATTTCCTGCCTTTTACAGACTCTTGGGGATAGAGTGTTTCGTGGTGCATTTTCATGTGGTGTTTCAATTTCTTGCTTGTTTTGTCCTGGCTTGCGTGTTGTTGGATGGCTTTCGTGCTGCATCATGAGGTGCAGTTTTTTAGTTGTTTTGCGGTATATGTGTTTGCATGAGTATTGGATAAAGGGATTTTTGCATGAGTGTGTGCGCTGCTGTGGGTGTAATTTTCCGTGTTGTTTTTTTGCATGTGGTATTTTTCTTTTTTACGGTTGGTGACCTAACACCCCCCGCCACACGCCCTTGCGGCGGCTTGCGGGGTATTATGTAGATGTAGATGTAGAAAACTGTGATTTCACTTAATCGTGTGGGGTCGGGTAAGCAAAAGATGACGCAACCAACGAAAAAATTGACTTTGGTAAAGCGAATTCTAAAATGAAATAGCTCATAATATCAGGAGGAATCGGAGATTACACGGCTAGAAATGTTTCTAATGTTTCTAAAAACCACAGAATATCCTGTTGTGCAGTAATTCAATGCAAATGAACCCCAGCGCCAACCAGGGGGCAATAGTTACCTTTTTTGCTTCACATATTAAACTAAAAACCATGACGTTAACAAAATAATATACAAATATGTAAGCACGACATATATTACGCATGTTGATATTGTTCAGTCAAATTTTGTTTCTCTTCTTTGCATTGAAACAGTGAGGGAATAAATAGTATTTTACGCATTATAATAAAAAGGCAGTTTGAACCAATTTTGAACTGATTGGATTACGCATTCAATGAGTGGTGTTTTAAAGCATATGCCACTCCCATAATACACGCCCTTTTATCAGTTCGCTCTGTATGGTCCGAGTGACGAACGCAACATTGAGGACGTGCCAGTAAGGATCAGCCGTATGGGCAATGTGTGAATGAAGGAGCGGAAATCCCCATTTCTCTGCTCCCGGTTGAATTTCAACGAAATCAATACTATGGCTCGCCTAATTATGTGACGTGGTGGAAAAACAGCATTTAAGAGACCGCTATTGAGTTGCCAAAATTGAAGGATTCAAAATTTCAAAACTAGGGTTTGACGTCGAAGCAGTTTTTACATAAAATGTTCGAATGCATTACCTAAAAAGAAACGTACCTTTGGTTGAAATAGAAAAGTGAGAATATCTTACATCATTTGCAAGTTCCCATTATATGGGCACAGGCTCTAAGAACACGAAAATCACGTCAGTGGCGATTATCCAAAGAGTTTAATGCCATACCGAAAGAAAAAAATTGACGTCGTCATACGACAATGTTTTCATCAAAACTGCTGCGTTTAATATCAAAGAAAGAATTAGGGAAGTTTTGAGCTTCAAATACGAATCTAGGAACACGAATATATAATGATGAACAATAATAAATTAATTGAAACTTACTATTTCAGTTTTTTTTTTAAGAGTCCCACCGTGCCACTAAGGCATATTAAATGCTCCGGAAGAACACGCCGGGCAAACGAAAAGCTCGATGTTCGTGATGAAACTGATTAGCGGGGCGATGGAAATCATTAGAATAAAACATGGAATGGGGGTGAGGAGTCATGAGGCATCCGGCCTCTCCTCTGTTTATTCCTCTCAAAGGGGTCGAAGAAAATGAAGCGAGTGTACGTGGGCGACGATTTTAATACTACAAATTACAATCGCTCCGAGGCATAGGTGAGTGCGGAGAGAGAGAGGGAGAGGGGTGGCCAGTGATCGGCAGGGGCGATAGATGAGAGGCTAGTGGTATTCGGCCCTCCCACGTAGCCCTGACCTACTCACCTTATCCTTTACTGTTATATACTGATATATATATATATATATATATATATATATATATATATATATATATATATATATATATATATATATATTCACACACACGCACACACAAATTGAGAAGTCTTTCTTGCCTTTATTTATTAAGAAAAGTATGTGATTATTTTGTTTTTAATGAAAAATGTCACGATAATTTCTATTTCAAGCGTCTTAATTGGAATTCCAGTAATAGAAAAAGGGTTGCCAAGCTAAAGTAATGAAAACAAGGGGAATAAGGAATTTCTTCGTAAATTGGTATCAATGAATTGCTACCAAAATCATTCATTTTTTCTTGCTAAAATGAAAAAAATCAAAACTTTAAATATGGGATTGGATTTCATAAGTATCTATGCATACGTATATATGCTGAATTGTGTTTTTTTTAGAAGAAACAACATATTTACTTGGTATTTTTGTCCATTCTAAACCTACCTAAATCGGTAGATTACTTGAAAAAATGGTCGAATCAACCCCCGAGATTTCAGTATCAGCTACGTTTCCTCAGTAACTCAAGTGGTTAGAGCAAGGCCCAGCAATTCGAAAGATACGCGGTTCAAGTCCCGATTAAAGAAATGTTTTTACCCTTGTGATCTGCTCGATTCCGCCTTCCCCACCTCTCCTGTGTTCACCCTTTACATGGTTCCTATCCCTTTTCCTAATATCTATTTCCATCTGAATGAATATTTGTTTGCTATACGGCGGTTTTTGTGTTTGAATGTGTTATTCGACCAATGTGTCTCGTCTCCTTCTGGCTATGCGTGCTACGAAACACACTGTTCCTATCCTTTATGACGTTGCATGATTATGATGATAGATGATTGCTTTTCCTACTGTTCTATCCTCATGTGTCGCCCATTTCTCCTTTAGTGGATAAAACAGCTCCCTAACGCCATCCCCTGTCCGAAGAATCGGGTCAATTGGTCGCATAAACCCCTTGCAGATTTCCAGGTATATTACGCTTCCTCAATAGCAGGACGTGCTTTTATTTACCGAGTGTCTGATTTCAACGGCGTCCGAGGCATCGGCCGCCTGGATTTGGAAAGCGCCACTGCCGGAGTCTCTCGGAAATCGACGCTCCGATCGTGTTTTGATTCGAGCGGCGGTTGACCACCTAGTTCTTCCAAAAGCGTGGAGTCTGATTCTCGACTTTTTTCCGCCAGGAAGGTCGTGCTTTGGTTTTGTTTACTGGTTCAAGACTGACCTTGACTCCTGGTGCAGATCTTAGGCTCCTTTTTGTTTACTACCACCGGTTGCGTGTAGCGGGGAGAGAGCGTACATTAGTGTTTTTTTCCCTGTGGAGTGCTCGTTCTTTTGGTGCGCTTACCTT
This sequence comes from Hetaerina americana, assembly GCF_022747635.1. Lineage (NCBI taxonomy): Eukaryota > Metazoa > Arthropoda > Insecta > Odonata > Calopterygidae > Hetaerina > Hetaerina americana. The sequence continues at coordinate 17,860,088 of NW_027286763.1, forward strand.
CTTCGCCATTGTGCTAAATTAGATTTCATCAAATGGCTGTGCGCCATGTAAACACACTTGCCTTGGAATTTGACGAGAAGGTGAAGCCCCCTACCCCGTTGGAGGTCAACCTCTTCACGTTAGAGTCGCTGGGCCTCACACCCGAAGAGATGGTGGCGATCCAATATGGATACAATCGCCATTTGTTGTTCCTGAAGTTTGAAACCGAAGCTAAAATAACTAGGATTTTAGACAATACTCCGCGGAAACTACCATTTCCGTCTTTTAGTGACCAGAGAATGACAATAACTATTGACGAGACTTCCGGCAGCCCGTACAGGATTCTTTGTGCCCATGTGGACACCCCGTTGAAAGGCATAACAGACGAGCTCCAACGTTTTGGTAAAATCCATCGCTCGTGGGAGAACAAGTTAGAGGGCGACAGGATGACGCGCGTGTTACGAAAGTGGTGAAGATGACGGTCGAGAGAAATATCCCCTAGTACCTCCACATCGGCAGCGACCGGACCATCATCATCTACTAGGGTCAGCGCCACACTTGCGCCCGCCGCAACCAAGAAGATCACGAGCGCAAGCCCTGCCCTCGGAACCAGGGAGGGAAGAGCTATGCGGAGACAATGCCTCCAACCCTATCGCCGCCGTGGAGATGGATGAGCCTGAGATGGCTCTGGAGGAGAGACCGCGGTCGCTGCTTCTCCCAGTTGCTCCCGCCGAACCCCCGCATCCCCCTCCAATTGGAGGGAAATTTCAGCGGGAGCGAAAATCGTCAACGGAAGAAAGGGATCAGAAAAAGGAAGAGGACAGACGACCCCAAGCTCCTAGTCTCGAATACCTATCTACAAGTAGCTCGCATACCTACCACCTCGCCTAGTCTCACACGACCTCCAGCTCACGTCTCCGTGACCTCGTCAAATGAGTAGGGATCGTCTTTCACCCCCCCCCCTACACCCACTCACGCCATCGACCCCCTCGCCTCGCAATCCTAGCAATACATGTGAACAAGCAACTGTATGTGGCATTCGTGGACTTAGAGAAAGCATTCGACAATGTGAAATGGAACAAGATGTTAGGGCTGCTAGAAAAACTCGGATTAGAGTACTACATCAAACAAATAATCTATCAGCTCTACAAGAAGCAAGTAGCCACAATGCGATGAGAGATGCTAGCCATATAGAGGCTAAAATTAACAAAGGAGTTAGACAAGAATACAACCTCTCACCTGCATTGTTCAACACGTGCCTGGAGGGGGCAATAAGAGAAGCACAATGCATCAGATTAAACGTAATTAAGATCAGTGAAGAAGAGATAAATATGATACGCTTCACCGACGATATTGCAATGATAGCAGAAAACCAGGAGGATTTTCAAAGGTCACTAACGTATTGGATCAAGTTCTACAAAGATACGACATGAACATAAACGACGAATTTACTGAAATTCATGCAATTATTAAGTTCATTATTAAGTGATGCAAGTGGTAATTATTGTGTTTCAAACTTTTGTGTTTAGATAACGAATAAAGACGCAATATGATGTCCGACATCCGCTATCTTGATATAGCCGGACCGCTTAATTCGGTCGGCTTTGTCGCTGCCCAGCGCTTGGCTCTTCACCGATGGTCTATTCGGCGATCAGATGGGTTTCCCGAGGGACCCCGTCGCTGTCAATCCTTAATGTGAGGCGCGTTCTTAAGTGTACCACGTGCCGGAGCTGCCTGAGGGGCTAACTTGATTGGCCGGCCACCACTGTAGGAAGGGCGTACGAGAGGAAGGTTTTCCACCTACCATCGACGAGATTACAGCTCTAAGGGTTTTTATACGGAAACAATTGCATGGAACGAAACTTATCCGGAAGCAAATACATGTACTACACCTTCATCAGTATTTCATTCAGGACATCGGTTGGCTTCAGTTATCATTGTTCATAACAATCGTATAATATTTAAATAAAGCGGTATCCTGCCTACAGAAACATTTTACCCACGCTTTTATGTAGATTGTCATTGACCATCTGACGAATCAAATGGATTAATCATTTGGAATAATTTTAAATATATTTTGCTGAAAAATATTTCCTTACAACATTTATGAAATATTAAGGGAATTTTTACCTTTATTATAATTAATAACCTGATTACTAACTAAAGATCGTAACCAATTAAAAATTTCTTAATTAAAGCAAAACTTTTATGAGCTTGGCAATAGAGAGTGTCTATTTCTTGACATAAGAAATTAATTTTTCTTCAATACTACACGCTAAATCCCGATGTTCGGGGTTGATGAAATCTAAGATTAGACAAAAATATTCCACAAAGCACGAGTAATTTTATTATTTACCTTATGAATATAATTGACCGATTAGACTTCAATCATTGCAACATCGATGACTACGTTAGACATTGATCACGTTCTCGTTAAGGTTTATATAAAACCTTCTCATAAATTTAGCCATTTCTATTTGTTTAGGAAAAAATCAAGTCCTGGCACCTTGCTGACTTTAGAGTGCTAAATTTATGCTGAAAACGGTGGAGGGTGGACGAGGAAGAGAGTTAGAGGGAAACTCCTTGATTAGCACGGGGGGCAGCAAACCGCAAGGAATCATCAAATATTTGATTAATTGAAAACTTCTCCTGAAAGTGATAGAGAGGGGGGTGGCAGAGCGACGAATGGGAGGAGGGGCGTGTGTGCTTGTGTGTTGGGGGTTGAATAGAGGGCGGGGGTGCAGGGGTAGCGGATAAGGGGAGGAATGAGGATGCGGCGCAGATAAGTGGAGGATTGAATGGGCTTTTCGTATCAATCGGACAAAAGCAGATGGGGGGGACCGGGAGAGGAGAGGGTGGCGTACCGGAGGGGCTGGCCGGGTAGAGGAAACGGAGGGGCGAGTGGTGCGACGCGCCATCAGTCTAAGATGCTTAAAAAGAAAGACGCCGGCGGGAAGCGGGCTCAAGAAGAGATGGAAAGATCTGGAATCGAGCGAGGGCCGACACTTAAAATATCAATGACGAATACATGTCACCAGATATCATTGTTATATTTTGGTACACCGGGCAAGGCAAACAGATTTTTGATGAACCCAGGGTCAACTGTTGTACTTTACCGCCAACGCCACCCTAAAAACCATGCATAAACACACTAAAATAAACCATTCGTCATCTCCGCATGCTTTGTTACTCCTTTCAGTCCGTTCAGCCCAGGTATTTTTCCCTTCCCTACTGAGCTCACTCTATGTATATTCTCTTCTCTATTGATTTCTCATGTCGAACTTTACTCATTTCATACCGTTCCCCTTTGGTGCCCTCCTCAGAGATTCAGGAGACCAGACAACGGAAGTGTATTCTCCTGCTTGCCAACGCCTCCTCCTGACTAACGCCTACTCCATACTCTTTCTTGCCCCAAGAAACGCTAGACAATACAACGGCTTATGCTGACGTGACGACATACGTCTGACATCGACATACTTCCGACGCGCGAAAATTGAGATCTAAGAAAGCAAACCAAAGGCTTAAACCAAGGAAAAGAGATCTATGAATGAATAAGAAATTGTACAGGCCTTGGGTAATTGGAACATAACTGACTAAAATTATATCAGAAAAAGGGATGGTTAATGTAAGGCACAAAAAAGGTTCAGATTTAGCTCAAATCAAGGCGACTACCTCCACTGCTACATTAAACTAGTCGAAAACACAACGAATACTAAGCCAGAGAGATGTAGAGGATTTTAATTGGAAGTCGACGAGTTTGAACCAATCAAAGGTCGAAATGACCTATATTGGAAAATAAACAGCGAACATACGTTCAGAAATATTGTCAGGATATATTCCATAGTAGTTCAGCTGAAACTAGATCGATAAATCTTCGAGGATTAAATAAATTATCAGCAGAATATTTAATAATGATAATTGAAATTATACTGCATTTTAAAAAACGTATGTAGGAATTAATGAACAAAAATCACGCTGCCTGCTAGTCGTATTTGAGCAATTAGGTCAAATCGAAGCCACTCAAATGATGGCGACAAGGCCGGCGGGAGGCAACTCTGCGCTCACGTCCGAGCATCGAACTCACCCACGGCCGACTGCACATTCACACATTGGAACGGTGGCCTGACAGGCATACAAGCCGAACCCTGAGTGGACTCCTAGGAAAGTGAACTCCTATGTCGCTTTCAATATGTCATGAATCAATAAAACAACAGTCATCAAACCAAAGGCTGGTTTGAGGACTGATCACGTAATACTAATGCCAATGGCGAGCGAAATTCTTATATTAACAGGGTAATAAGGGGGAGCTATATCATTTCTATGTGCTACCTGTGGTTTCACGGGAATATCGGGTTCATAAAGTAATCACTCAGCACAGATTCTCAAAGGTATCACCCGGAATTGAACCCGGGCCCTCAGGCCAGCGGCCTTGTGCTCTACCCACTGTATTACCACGCCCACAATATTTAAAGAGGAGACGTCGTAGTCTAAGGCTATAGCGTTGAAATAAGAATCAGAGGTCCCGGGTTTGATTCTAGGGTACGCCACACTGAGCACCTTCAGCTCCACCCAAGCTCTGTGTGATTTTTCAGGTACCAGATCTTCCTGGGAAACCATAACCGACACAGGGAAATGCAATGGCGCTCTTTATTACATACTGTGTAAATTACAAACACGCTGTCGGGCTTAGTATAGGTGGTGAACTATACCATCACCTACCAAACCGAGCTTCGGGTTGATTACTGTATTTATGGTTTTTTTATCGTTAATATTTGGCGATTGCCAAAGCCTCCAGCCTTTCTCAATTACCTCCAAATTCTACTTCTAGCAAATTGCCCACCTCATGACATCAATACTACCGCTACTACTTCATGCATCGATACCTAATTGATATTTTTGTAGACTAGAGGGTACCGCTAGCAGGATGACGCCATAGAGGTGTTTGCAGAGATCGGACTGGGGGGCAGGAAGATTGGAGGGAATCGGTGGGGTAGAAGACTATGGCGCGGAGGAGGGTGTAGACTTGAGAGTGGGGAGGCTGGTGAGGGAACGGGAAAGGGCTTGCGCGAATATTTCAGCGTTTGCAAGGTCGTCCAGGCGAAAGAAGCACCCGAGGCGAATAAAGGGGTGTCGCGGTGGGGGAGGGGGGTTGGTTTTTCAAAAGGGGGAGCGCTAGCGGAGGGGAACGGGGGATGCACATGTGCGCGAGGGGGGGAGGGGGGGGCGAGGGAGATTACGCTCCAGAGAAACGGGGAGAAGCGGCAGCCGAGGGTTGGGGAGGGTGGATCTCAAAAGGGGGAGAGAAGGGGTGGGGATGGGGCGCGGGTGACTTGGGCGAGATAACGAGATGCCCTCCGAGCGTTTGAAGCAATCTTCCCCTCCACCCGCCCAAGTTTAAACACCCACGCTCCCTCCCACCACGGGAAATCCAACTCGCACGAGAACATCAATGGACGTAATTCCGGCCAATGGGATTGCAGTTTTGGAGACAGCGTCGCTTCGAAAAATACCCACTCGAAACTTGAAAAAAAAATGAAAATATATGTCCTCTTCCCCCCGCACACCTCCGCATGACTTGTCCCCTCGGCGATGCATTCAGCCGACGGAGTTATCTCGGCAGTGGGGCGGAAATATTACAGCAGGCAAACTGAGTGGTGGGGGAGGTTCCCCCTTCTTTCCTCATTAATGTCTTTCTGAAAAGAGGATTATGAAAGATTGCGAGACAAAAGATAAACGTATGGATGTTAAAAGAAAATTTTGGGAAAGGTGTTGATGCGAGTTGGGAATGTAAGACAGAAGGGAGTTGCTCTTGTAAAATAAATACCATTTCTTCGGAAGTTTCGGCTTTCGCACTCCAATTCCCGTAAAATCCTATCGATACAGTTAAATAAGAATTTAAATAAGTTTCCATAAGCCTATTAATTTTCGAACACACAAAGCTATTGGAATTCATGAAACATTAAAACTTGAGTTTTTATCTTAGGTAGTGAGAAAGAGACTTGTTTCTTAGTTATAACATTTGAAAGTCATTTCATCACACCTTTAACTACCTAATGCAATTACATTTGTAGCTATAAATTGACTAATTTTTTAACAATCCATTTTCAATAAAATTAGTTATTTTATATACACCAATCTGCAATAAACCTTCATTACAATGTCCCGTCGATTGATTAATTATTTAATCCTATTTCGTATTTAAAGAAAATTCATTCTAAGGAATCAAGTACACTCAAGCGGACAATATTATTAGACCTTAAAGGTCTCCTTATCTAGTTCGCAGTTTTTTTTACCATTTTCAGTTATCGAGCAACGACTAATAAATTATAAAATCATCTCAAAAATTATATTTATAAAATTATTAAAAATATTGAATTTATTTACTCTAAACTGAGATTTTCAAGTTAAGTAGTAACTAAAAATTATTATAATTTCTCATATTATTGTCAAAATTGAAGAAAACTAGCACGTTGAATTACTTTCATATCACATTCGTTCTGTGTTGTTGAGGATAGTAATGGCAAAAAAGAAGACATATAAACTTATTTCGAAAAAAGGGAACGAATAATCATAAAGGAAACGAGTTAAAAATAAGAATTTAGCCATAACACCTGAATAAAAGGCCTCCTTTAAATCAATCGCCACAGCCAATGGTTTTCCATTTTTAGAGTGATCCTCACCCTAGAGGAGAGGAAAAAACCCCAAGTCCGCTCACCCTATGCTCGTTTATAACCCTTGTGACATTTTACTAAAAAATTAACAGCACCCTCCTGTCCTTATTTAAAAATGTCCTAAATTAGTCCTGAAAATAAACGATAGCTTTTAAAGCCTCCTTACTACTTTTTAAAATTAAAGTGGCACTCCAATGCATACTCTTCAGAAAGTAAAATCAGGTAGATTAAAGGCCTTCTTCCACGTCAATCGTGATATAAGAATTGTCCCTCCGTCCACTTCGCGCGTGTTAGTCACATTTATTCAAGACGTTATATCCTGAAGTAAAATTATTTCTCATGAAATCGTTTTTACAAGTGCGTTGGCATTTGATCAAGTTGTAATTAAGGATCTTTCGGATTTGTTTTCGAAAAGGTATTGCTAATAACTCTGAAGAACAGTGGAGTCTATAGTAGTTTATAAAAGATGAAAACTACCTACGTTATTTTTATCTATTGGGTTCATTACGGCATAGATTTCCAAATCAATTCCAATGAATTCCACGCTTTATACATATATTGTAATTATCAATCATTCATGGCGTCCTTCAGGTTGCGGCGCTTAAATCCGGACAAGCACGCTTTTCCTCGAATGAGGCTTCCTCGCCGGGTTAGCATAACCTTTCCCAGACTTCTCCGAAGCATTATACTTAGCCACATTATCGTAAATAGTTGATCTGGGGGAACACGAAGAATTAAACTATTTCACTGAGCGAACGCCCAGCACGAACACTTGCGATAAATGCGGCTCTTCGATTGGACTCCACACGTGTATGTTACATCACGGCCATTTTGAGGTTATGACTGTTTACTAGATGCCTATAGATTTCAAGAACGCCAATGGTGACCTCCAATGGAAGCACGATATGAGGAGGAAATTTAAATTAAAATTGCCCCGATTTAAGTGCCGCACCCTGTGTATTATGGTCGCTATTTTCCTGGGATGGCATGACAACGATAACTAATGTTAAGAATTACTTCACAATGAATCTTAATGATTGTGAAATTTTACCATTTAATTTCGCCAAAAATGAAAATTATTACTATTTTAATATTAATAATTACATTGGCCACATTTTTCGATTAATTATGTCCAAATAACAATCGATTATGATATAAATTGAATTATCCAAAAATTAATCTGAACTTAGGAAGTGATTTTTTGCTGATAAATAGTGATATTTTAGGAAAAACATTGCAAAAATTGTTATTTATTTTGTATCAATTTCCTGGAAATATATTACTCCAAAGATATATCGTCTAATCGTGCCATAATTTCACTATTACCTCAATCAAAGCGTTGGTGAACAAAACGAAGTAAAAACATAAAAGCTCGACTTTTTCGATTACCTTTTTTCTCTAATAGAAACATTTCAACAAACACAAAGAAATTGAAGCATATTTAATAAACCTAGGCGGGCGAGCCGGAGTAGACTATGAAAGAGTAAGATTGTTAACGGAAGTAAGTATTTAAAATATTACTCGAAATACAAGTAAACTCTGTTCAAAAACATTAACATTTGAGATAAATTTTGATATTAGTGATAATTTTCACATTGAAAGAATCTATCGCACTCCAGAATATATTTTTCGGAACGTGTAATCCTCAATTCAGAATGAGGAAATAGAAAAAAATAATAAAAAGAAGATATAGTAGTTTGAAACTGCACTTTTGAATGGTATTCATGTGCTCAGTAATTCAGCAATTCTAAGCTCACCCTTGGCCACTTATGTGGAGTTCAAATTAAGCCCTCAAATCGAGCGCTCGCCGATTACTGAGTCAACGTCAGATAAGGAGGCAAATGTTTCGCTCGGGTAAACTCCACATGAACAAAAATTAAAAAAATGAAATACTTAAAACTCACATACAGCCGATTACTCCGCAAGAAACTTGAGAGTAACAAGAACCCCGTTGAAATTCCGGAGGAATATTTTTTCTGTGAGCTGCAAGCACAGACAATCTCGTAACCGAATATGTTCGTTTTGACGAAGGGCAATATGGTTCTAAGCCCCATAGAGTAAGTGCGGGAGGAAAGGAAGGAGGGGAGTAAGGGACTGTGATTCAGGGAGTGGGGGTTGAAGGAATAGAACGGAGGGAGGGTGAGAAGTGGAGGGAGGGGGGTGGCGTGGAGTTTGAATGCCAGGAGTGCCCCTTGGGTATAGGGCGTGGGAACAAGGCGCACGTGTTCCCTGTCTGTCTGAAGGGTGATGCAGAAGCGGACGGGGGGATGGGGGAGAGGGTGAGGTGCGGAGAGCTTCCATTTTAGCGGCAAATATGATTAAAATCAAGGGAGTTGGGAATTTTTTTCTCGCCAAAGAGTGTGCTCCGGCCTGCTGATGCCACTAAAAACCTTTTTCCCGCGATAGAAAGCGATACAGCGTCGACAATTTCTTTTCTAAATGATACCACGTTGCAAAGGAGATACATTGTGTGTGATTATCAAATACATTAGGAAGAGGAAAAGTATAGAAGGGCAGAACATAAGATTAATAGTATCGTAAACAGAGGTGAGTTATTAAGTAGGGTAAAAGTAACGCAACTATTTTAGAAGTATAACCAAAAAAAATGAGCAGATGGCAATTGAATTGATATTCTGCTATGCCAGTCCAATTTGAATACTTTTCAGTCACCGTTTTTTTAATGGTTAATAATTATCATTATTACGAACGAAATGGCAACAAACCATCCATTCGGAGATGCAAACGATCCTTACATTCGATTCACAACACGAACTCTAAGAAGATATACACGGGGGTATGCGATATGGATGATTTAGTCGATATAAAATCTAGAGGATAATAACAATATGAACAGTGTACACAACGATATTACTATTCATGAAGATTTTACCCAATGTTAGTGGGTTTTGGTGAATGAACAGGGACAAGAGGAAAGAAATATCGTCTTTTTTCATGTCAGAACTTCGAGTTAATCGTGAGGTGAATATAGTGTTGAGAATACTTTTACACTTAAAAAAGTAACGTTGATTGTTATATAACAACCGCTCTTAAGAATTGACTGCAAAAAATGGTAATGCTGATGAAAGCTTGATCACTGTTTTGTTTAGATTTAAGAAAAGAATCACTTCAAATTGGAGAAGCGCTAAAAATGATATTGCATAAATGTAATAATAGTAATTACAAACAGTTGTTGGAGAATGTAATATACTATAAGCAATTAGATAGTCAACATTTTCAGTTTAGTGATTTTTGAACAATAAAAGAGTTAATATTCTATCATACACAAATATAGAAAGAGTTTTATTAACGAAAGAGTATAAAAATATATCTTTCCAAATTGAAATATTAAAATTTAATTAATTTTGAAATCATGCAGGTTCATATATGTGCGACATCTTCGCTCTTAATTGGAATCGATTATCTGAAGATTTAATTTCGCTCAGAACCTCAAACTCGGCAACCTTCCAGAGTGCCATCGCTTTCACCATTAATTGAAGAGTGAAGTGCGAGTATTTCAGTGTTGTGTCTTTCAGAGCTTTGAAAAGTGCGATTTAATCGGATCGAAGGCTGCATAAACTAGAGTTAGTGAGGAGTGGCAAAATATTGACCTAGGACTTTGATTTGCAGTCATACTTACTAGTCATAGTCTGTTACAAAGGAATACCATGTGCCACGCGTAGTATAGCTGGTTTTCTTTAATTTAATTTTCTGGCCGTCTTTATTACCTCGCAACAATACACCTCTGAGGCGACGTCCGTGCTCACGAGGGAATGTTGACAATGAGAGGGGTGAGAAACAGGTCCTCCTCAGCAACGCCAACTCCTCAATTAACAATCTGGGTGTCCAAGGAGGCTGCTGTGCACTGGTGAGCATTATTCACCCCCCCCCCCCCCACTCTCCCCAAGTAGGAAAATCGACGGAAAGATACTGAGGAATATCGCGGGAAATGGGAAATGAGGAATGGGCTGAGGAAATGTTGCGAGAGGGGACGGAGACGCAATAGGGGACAGACACCGAGTGCGAGGTGCCTCATTGGCAGCTCAGAGCCGGCAATATGGCACGCCTTCACGTGGCGACAATGAGGAGATGACATCCTCGGAGCACAAGACCATTTCCTCATCATCGTGTGTGTGTGTGTGTGTGTATATATATATATGTATGTATGTATATATATATATATATATATATACACACATATATATACATATAGTATATATATGTTTATATATATGTATATATATATACACACATATATATGTATACATATAGTATATATATGTTTATATATATGTATATATATATACACACATATATATATACATATATATATATATACGTGTTTATATATATGCATATATATATACATATATATATATATATATATATATATATATATATATATATATATATATATATATATATATATATATATATATATATATATATATTTATATATACACATTCAAACACGAAATCCCGCCAAACGGCGAATAAATACTCATATATACAGAAACATATATAAGGAAAAGGGATAGGAACACGTATAAAGGACGAACACAATAGAGGTGGGGAAGGCGGAATCGAACGGATCACAAGAGTAAAAATATTTCCTCAACCGGGACTCGAACACCGGATCTTTCCACTTGCCGGGCGGATGCTCTTAACCACTTGAGCTATCGAGGATATGTAATTTACCCTGAGATCCACGTGTTCCTATCCCTTTTCCTTATATATGTTTCTGTATATTTATATATATATACATATAGATGTGTGTGTGTATATATATATATACACACATATACACACACACATATATACATATATATATGTTTATATATATGTATATATATGTTTATATATATATATATATATATATATATATATATATATATATATATATACATATATATATATATATATATATGTTTTGTAGAGTCATCCGATGTGGATCGCACAATTCGACATTTTTGGATGGACTTCATATTTACCGCCAAATACATTTGATGTCAACGATTCGATGTATGATTTATATTAACGGTCGATATTGGGGATTAACTATCTCAAACGAAGGAGAATCTATTTGCCTTTATACAAAAAAAATTTTAAGTTTTTAAAAACAATTCAGCACGAGAATGATCAAGAATTAAGATCAGAGGAAAGCGTAGAAATACCTGAAGTGAATAATAGGGGGGGGAAAGGGTCTATTGGTGAAAAATAAATAACAATCCCCATCATGAGACGATAACGTGTATGCAAGGAGGCGCTGCGAATTCCTTCCCTGATTCTTTCCAGTTCCCAGATGTGGACAAAAGGAGAATGTTGAAAGTAATTCGCGTAGGTGTCCGTGACGCCTTAGTAGAGGCGCATAGTAGGCAATTTACAGACCGTCTGTTCCTATTGGAGTACATAGAAGCAGCCATTACCAACGAGGATATGATACACTTATTTTCAGGAAACATTAAGTGCCAGGCACCTGAGAGCTATCATTCCTTCAAGGATAATACTCAAGCTCCGACAATGCGCACGTCATTTCTCCGGAACACCACTTCCTTCGCTCCTATCAATGGAAAACGGACTTCAAGAGAAGCCATATGCAGTGGTAGACCTTCAAGAATTCCTAAAAATAGGAATTTATCGATTTCAACTGCGACGATGCGCATAAATAGAAAAATAAATGCATAGTCTATTAACAAAAATTCCGCTGATTTGATTTATAAATAAACAAACTTAATAAAATTCAGTTAGCAATATATAATCATTTCAACAGAGAGTCTTTTTGTAGACAAAGTGCTGCAATTAGGATATTATGGCGACATTTATTTTGATCGACGACCTCTGCCTTCACTTCCTCTCTCCTTCTCTCATTTACTATCTGATTCCATTAAATCGATATCAAACAAAAATAGCTCTTAAAATTGTCCCTACTCGCTTGTGTGCCAAAAATTAGGGAGATGCTTGAAGAGGCGTTTACCGTGGAACATGAATTCCACCGCTCGTTATTCACACGAGAGGCATTTCGCACCAAGAGGCGCTTTTGAGACACCTTGAGAGCTATTTTTTGACGCGCTCGTTCCTCTCTGCCGCCCGGAAGCAAAGGACGCGCTTTTTTTAGTCGGGGATTGCGACGGAAATTCAAGCTCTCTATCCACCGGAATGCCGGAAGAAATTTAGCAAGGGATCGGTTTTCACCCATTCATATTTCACATTTTTGAAACACTGAATAGCCTATCTTATACTGGAACCAGAACACGAAAAGCAATGGAATGCTCAGACTTTCTAAATGCGTTGCCATTTTCAGAATGATGAAGCAAAGCCTCTTTAGGTTTAGAAAAATTGAATTATGAATCACGAAAGCCACAGTTTCTGAGTGAGAGAAATACGTGCGAAGGGGCTAAAAAAGGGGAAAGAGATCGGGAAAGATACGGTCATAAATCATAATGAGATGCACATTATCATCACACGCTCTCATCTAGCGTACTGTAATCCCATGAAAACACAACGTGTCTGCATTTGGAGCGTACTGTAGGCGGTAGTGTCGCGTGTTCACGCATCTATTATCAAAATCTCTGAATATCGTGGCGAAGGCTTGACGTTGGCGTGGTGGTTTAGTTATCGCTGCCATAGCTTAAGCTATGGCCATTCAGCTTCACCTTTGTATCAAAAGCATTTGGCGATTGCTCGGTTTATGATCGGAATAAGTGTAAGACGCTGAAGTTAATGGGAATATTTGAGCCTAATATGGGAACAACGTTGTGCCATAGGTAGCGAGTTGATAGTAAAATACAATGCGCAAGGCGAAGGGACCACCGAGCCGCTCACGCTAGACGATAGTCAAACTGAGCGCGTGTATTTCATAGCTCTGCTATGCAGCGATAAATGCCTTTGCGCATTTTTTGCAAACTGCTCACGGATATACCTAAGAAATCATGAGAAATGGATTTCGTTTTTAATCAATTTTGTGTAAGAGAAAATTAGAATTAACTTACAATTTCATTTAAGATAATTTCTACTGAATTACACCCCTATTCGGCTGAGCAACACCAGCGATGCACATACGAGATATGGCAGTAAATCTCATAGCGGAAATTAAAAAAAAACAATTTGACCTTATGTTCTCTCTAGCATTTGTTTGTCAAGACATTGAGGAATGCTTGGATTTTTCTTAGAGTTGATGTACAGCTGCAACCATCCTCAAATTTTGAACTTGAAAAGTGAAAAATTATCTGATAATTTCATCGGGATTTACAGGCTTTCTAATTAAAAGTAGTTTCTGACCATTATAATTATCCGTATCATGAACGCTTTAAGTCTTATACGTTGCAAAAAACTGAATTCCACGTGTGAAATAAATAAAGATAGTAATTAACCTTTAATGTAGCCTCGTTGTTCGGGTTCGAGCCTAATTAGTATGCAAAAAAATCCACTTTCAATGGCAAAGGGATGAGATTATTGCGCTTTCTTTGGAGCTGACTGCATTGGTGCCAGAGGGCGTGGAAATATCAAATGAGCGAGAGGTGTGGAGGAAGTCATCCTTTGTATTGTACTGTGTACACATCGTCATTTTGCACATGGAGACGACCAAAGGCTTTATGTTGATGTGATACCGTCAGATAAAATCGTGGTCTCCGCACAATGTACGACCAAATTTTTCATATTCACGAAGCACGGATTTAAAGTATTTATAGGTAGAGAGAATTATTTTGCCTGATAAAGGGGTTATTCCAGTTGGGTTAAGGATATCCTTTACTCAAAAATTCGCTTTTGTTTGATGATCGCCTTTTTCACACAGAATTTTGAACTTCTTGCATTGTAGATGGTAATTTTGCGTGAAGTGTTGCCTAATAACGCCGATTGTGTGAAATGCGTACTTTCACGTGGAACCCCTTCATTATCCATAATTTCTAAACAATAATGAAGGAATCTAGAGAAAACGAACGAATTTGCTTAGAGATTTTTATTGAATATCACTCTCCAATGCCTTCAAAAAGTACATAGTCAGCTGTAAGGTCTATGCTCCTTTTCTGTCTAGTTTCTCTTTCCAAATCACATTTTCATTTATATTCTGCAATACGAGTAATACAGGCAGGCGGCCTTATATATTTAGGACTGGGTTTTCATACAAAATACCTTAGACAATTCGTGTCTGATAATCTTTCCGAACATATAATCTTTCGATTCGTCAGAGAATTGTAGTGATTTTGGAAATTCGTCTCTCCCATTCCGTGTGGTTTACTAAATCTACGGTCAAAAATTCACATGCATTTATGTTATCCTCTTGAAAGTGCATACCGACCTATGTAGCCGTTCCTCGCATTTGGAGAATGAAATATATGGTACAAGGGAAATGAATTTGCTGCGGACACGTAGCGGTACTTGGAGGAAGGTGCGCTAGACGCTCAGGTCCTCCCTCCATTCTTCGACCGCGCGTGGTCCAGATGCGAGAGAAGAAGGGGACGGAAGAAAGGAGACTTCTCGAGACGACCGCAGAACGTGCCGAGGGGAGCACGAGAGCACCGTGCGCGTCCCTCTTAATTACCCGCACGACCCCCGAAATGGGAAGCCGAAACTCCCTTCCGCTCACATAGCTCCCCTTTCCACTTTCATCAGCCTTAAAGACCCCTCACCCCTCTGCCCACACACCACTGCCGGCCAAAGAGCATTACGGCCACACACTCACCCCCGACCGCTTCCATCGAACCGGGTCGCACAGAATCCGATCGCCTCCGGCACTGATACCTCGCCCAAAACCCTCCCTTCTCTCCACCTCACTCCACCGCTTATCCCTTTCCCCCCTTCCCGAATACTGGGGTAGGGTGGTGGGAAGGGTGGAGCAGTGCGAGTGCACTCCCAAACTACCCCCACAATCCCCCCAGTCTAGGCCAACCCACCCCGGAATCGCCGAAAGCGCTTATAAATCTTTTTTAAGGTCAATTTCTCGCGCCCGGGGAAGTAAAAGAAGGTGGAGGGTGGGGGTGGGTGGAAGGCGGTTGGCGGTTACCTCTCGCCGAAGCGGAGACGTGAAAGAGCTCTTTGGTGCTTTAATGGTGTGAGGCAGGGCAATTCGTATCAATTCGCGTCCACTTGGATATCCCTCCCCTGCCGGCAACCCCTCTTTCGCCTCGCGGGCCTCCAATTACGCCCCCGCGCGGACGCGTATAATGCTGCCACTGCACACTGGCGAGTGCCCCACCCACAAACCTCACCCCCGAGGGCTCCACGCCCCCTCCATCCCTCAGCGGACTCTCACTTTTCACGGAGAAATATCTCCGCCGTCCTATCCAGGAGGCGTCGTCCTTGGTGAGGTGGAAGAAGGAAAATGAATTGGCGCCGCTGAAATCACTGCCCTCTTTTGTCACTGGAGTGAAATCTTTTTGTTTATATTTTTAGAAGGCATTAGCACCCACAGCAAAAATTTCCTGGTGGATCGATAATATTCCCACAGTTTTACTCGGGTGTTTATACTTTTGTCTTGGGCCACGATCATATGAATTTCCGAAGTGTACACATTAGAAAAATGAAATTATTTAAAAGCGGGAGCATTATTCCGCAGAATTCAATATCCTTGCGCTTTAAGTGGGTCGCTCCAATCTCCGATAAAAGATATCAATATTGATTGGCTCCTAAAAGTGAATTTAAAAAATCGCATGAAAAAGATTGTTTTATAACATAGTTCAGTTCCATAAAAGCAGTGGCCAAATTATACACTTTCCCATGCATTACTAAATTCTCAAAGGAATAGATTAGAAACCTTCACTCGACATTGGGGAGGTTATCGTCTTAATTTATCATTGGTACCAAACACAATGCTAAACCAAAATTCTGGATGTCTGCTGAGGTTACCAAACAATGTCTTGAATTACTGACTGGATCTCCTGCAGCTGATATATTTTGGGAGACCTTGACTCCCTATCTAATAAACCATGAAAACTCAGATTAATGAAGAAATACTTTTGCTAGTTTGGAGAACTAAAAGAGACACATCGACGAGGAATTCTCCTGCGTGGGTTATATTTTGCAGCATACACGAGTATGATACTCGAAAGGAGTTTCAAGTGGACGGGAGAAGGAGGTAAGGATTAGAGAGATAAAGAGGGTTTCGAGGAAGACGGAGAATGTGAGTGGGAAGGAGAGATTAAGAAAGAGAATTCTGCGACCGTGGGGGGACTTCAGGGGCGCGGGATAAATAACTGATTACTTCGGATTTACCCCTGCGCTGAACTCGAGACGCAAGGAACAACTTTCATGCTTCTCCTTACATTTCACATGCACTGGATGTGCAATGCCATTAGTTATAGCCAATATAAGAGAAACAAACATTTGACGACATTAATAATAAACCAACTTAGAAAGTAGAAAACGATTTCAGCGTTGACGGCAGAGGGAATTCCGATGAGAAAATTGCAAATACATCGGGTCTTCATGTTGCGAACCGAAGGATTTCCAATTATTAACTTGATAAACTTTCTTCCAAAGTCAAGTATAATTTCAAGTTTGCTGGGTTGAATACACTTGATAATTTGACAGAAAAATATATATTCTTAACCTTATTGTACGAGGGTATTCAAGCGACCCTTCATCAATACTAATAAGGGATTTGGGATGATTTTATTTTCCAGAAAATCCATCATTTTATGCCCAGTGCACTCGATATATGATAAATACGCATTCAAATATGATTACGTCAACGTTCTCGATTGAAATGACTGGCGTTTAAAAAAAAGACTTAGAAGATGTAAAATAATTGGATGGACGAGAAAATTACAAGAAAAACGGCTGAAACCCTCTCATTTAGTGATGAGAAATGGAGGTAGACAGAAAAACGAGAGAAGAGAGACATATAAACATACCTCAAACGACTTCCTCTTTAACTTTCAAAGTCTGAAGAGTTTCGTTTCCTCATTTTTGCGAAAAAACTAATGAGGAATAAATATATTCTCATATTACTAAATAATATAAGGCGAATATTGCTAATAAAAATTATAATTAGCGAAAATATTGGAGATGTCTCCACACCAAACAAATTATTTGCCCAGCGTCACAAAATGATTAATTATTATCTTCAAATTTAAATATACATTTATTTGAATTACAACGGAGATATCCTTGATCATAGTCACACTAGAGAAACTATGCCTGACTATATTTTACGTTTCTTCTCTCTCTCCTCTCTCACTCACTTTATCTCTCTCTCTCTCTCTCTCTCTCTCTCTCTCTCTCTATATATATATATATATATATATATATATATACAATATTATATATTATATATACATATGTCCAAGCCATGCGATTTTCGGGTACCAGGTCTTCCTGGGAAACCATAACCGGCACAGAGAAAGGTCCCCCTACCATGATGTGTGAATTTCACTATCCGTAAAGGGCTTAGTACTGGTTGAACTCTACCGTCACCTACCAAACCGACCTTTGGGTTGATTACTGGTTTATATATGTATGTATATTTATAATTTTTCAAAAATTAGCTCTTTTGTTATTTATCCATTGCTTTTGCCCAAAATCCGACCCCTATTTTTTTAATTTTACACTTTAGAGCATTATGTTTGTAAAATAATTAAAAAAGAGAGCTGTTCAAGCAATTATTAGAGTTATTGAACATTATGATGAAATAATTTACCTTTAATCTGAAAATATTGGGAAAAACTATCAAAAAGAGACCGATTTCACCACGCCGAAATACTTGGATTTAAATGCTGTGGCGCAATATATTAACACACTATCTAATATTTTAAAATGCCCTTTGGAAGGTTAACTATTTTATATACTGTGTTAAAATTAGAAATATACACTTTGTAAACATAATATCACTCAGATGGGGTAGGTATTATGGACAATATCAAAAGAGTTGCTCCCCCTGGCGAACGTCAATGGCAAGTAACTACGGAGGAAAGATTTGGCAAGCAACAGGTTAGTTTATAGGGCGGCTACGTAACATCTAGTATTATTAATCCATGAGGATAAGTCCCCTGATGAAAGAAAAATCTAACGACAATTTTTAATAATTCAAAACGTCACAGAGAAGGAACAGTACTGCCATATCATTCCATTCTTCATATTCGCACAGCAGCAACAATGGGAGTTCAATATAGCACTTTTTTCGCTGATTTCATTTGCAAAATAGCCTTAGTAATAATAATTCATATTTTATAATACCACTATAAATTGTTAACTAAATTATTTTCTCTCAAGAGAGTCGATTTAAAGAGATTGGGATCCAGGATAAGCGTTTTCTGTTAACGAACCATTTGCAAGGCCAGATCGTGAGAATTAGGACCTGATTTATTCAAAGCTTTAATATAATCATTCATAAGAATTTTTCCACGCCTCATTTTTCATACAGCTGGGGGGTATGAAGTATGCGAAATCTATCATAAGGACTTACTTCCAAATTCATTAGCTGTGAATCATTTTTCATCCATCATCTCACGCAGTGGTTACTTCCATTCAATTTTCTCTTCCATTGCTGTCCACATTAGATTACCTTGAAACATACCCAATTAATTTTTCCACATATTTTCAATAATTCACTCCGAAATTAATGAACTTGGATCACTTAATATTCCAATTCTTTCTTAAAGCACTGGATAGCCAGAAATGAATTGTACATGTAATACTGGAAACGCCTCATAAAATTTAAAAATTACAAAACTATCGATAGATTTCTAATTCTGGAATCAAATGAGAAGAACAATGACATCAAAGAAATTTGCTGAAGATATTATCCGATTTTATTTGCTGAAGATATCGTCCAAAATTAGTTGTTGGGCCAGAAAACATTGGTGCAGTGCTGAGAGCAGATCTTTTGAATCAGCGCCGAAGCAGGAGGAGGGAGTTTCAAACTAGTTCGAGGGTTGCTATTTATATGTTGAGCCTTGACAACACTAAGTACTTCCGGTGCAACCTGACGTTTCCATCTGAAAGTTTGACCCTTTTATCCTTAGCGTTCTTCAGAAAATTTTGTCGTTTAATCAGAACTGGTGTTGTTTACATTGACTCGAAAAATTTGTCTCAGCGAAAATATGGAGTTAACTCGCGAGCACTTTCGTGCGATGATTTGTTACGACTTTCAACGTGGATTGTCAGGACAGGAGTCCATCGATCCATCGTTACACATACTTTTGGCGATAAAGCCCCATCATTTGCCGCTATGAAACGTTAGTATAAAGAATTCCATCATGGCCGCCGTTCGCTCAGCGGCGAAAGTCGTGAAGGTCGTCCAAAATCAGTCGTTGTGCCATAAAACATTGATGCTGTGAAAGAACTAGTAAAGGAAGATCGTCATGTGACTGACTTATCGTGAGTTTGAGGTATCCTTGGGGATCAGTTTGACGAGAATAAGATACTGAATGAAAATTTAGCTGTGGAAAAAATTTGTTCGCGTTGGATCCCGCATGATTTGACAAAAGCTCAAAAAGATGCTCGTGTCAATTGGTGCTAAGAAATGCTCAAATAAATGCTCTTGCGGTGCATCAAAGCCTCTGTATAACATCCATACAGATGAATAATCTTAGATGTATGCGTATGAGCCCAAAACAAAACAGCAATCCTGTATGGGCCATCCAAGACGAGCCATTCCTGATAGAAGTGATTCGTGCACGAAGCACATAGAAGCAAATGATCGCCTGTTTCTTCGGAATAACTGGACATGTAGCAACCTTACTGTTTGAGCAATGTAGTACCGTGAATTCTGAATGGTACACGATCATTTGTTTGCAATAAATAATTGGTGGAATACAGGAAAAGAAGCGGCAACAAAGGATCATTCTTCATCATGGCAATTTAAGCTCTCACAGATCGGCTGAAACAGCACATATTTGATTGGCCAGAATCTCAAATTAATGGGCCATCCTCCGTACAACCTTGATTTAGCCCCAAATTACTTCTTTTAATTCCCGTTCATCAAGAAAAATTACGTAGCCAATGTTATTCGGCGCCTGAAGAAGCCGTTGATGGATTCAAAAGCCATGTTTTGGAGGTACCTCAATCGGAGTGGAAAAAGTGTTACGAAAATTGGTTCGAGCGCATGCAAAAGTCTATTGCTTATCTTGGAGAATAATTCAAAAAAACAATAAAGCCATTTTAAACAATAAGTTACTGTCTTTTTATTTTTAGGCTGAAAATATAAATAGCAACCCTCATACTTAAAGTTCTCAAATCATATTTTTGGAAAATCATTCGTAGATAGAGTGAGCCCTGCTTCTTGGCGTTCTTGCGATCCGGGACGTTGGCTGGTGGGGGCGTTGACTTCTGGGATTAGGCCGTGGCAAGGGACCGGGGCCCTGAGAGGGGAAGGAGTTTGTCATTGTGGTTTAGGAAGGCTCCTTGGGGTTGGAGGGAAGGGAGAGCTTCGTTGGCTGAACCGACAGGAAGCACTAATGTTGAGCGAGTAATTAAAATGGGAAGTGAAACCCAGTGTTTTCTTCCGGGTGAACGGAGGGAAGGGAAGGAAGAGTCTCGACCCCGGAGCCCGAGAATTCCCGGAATCGTCGAAGTTTCGTTGCGACCGGATTAATTGGAAATGCGACCGCGGTGGACCGGCGTTCGATAAACTGATGGGCGAAAGGGTTTGCCCACGGGAATAAACCAAGGGATTAACCTCCCACACTCCCTCCCTCGGTGAATATATAATAGGAAGCCCACTGTCCTCACGGTTTGGGAAACCGTATGCCAGAGCGTTAATGAGCTTATTAATGAATAAATAGTGTTGTCTGAAAATCAGGAGAATCGATGCATAAAGGCGTTCCAATGGCTATGATTATCGACGAATTGGGTTTTGTTAACTTGTTACTAATTAGATAAATATATCTCATTACGGGGATTTCGTGGTGGACAATATGGCGTCATGTGTTAAATAAATTGAATTTAATTAACATCTAACATCTGTTACCTCAACTATTTACAGTTTGAAAGATCGTTTTATGGCTAAAAAAGACTGAATGCATGAACTATAGAAAACCACTATTAATCCTGATATACTTGAATGATGTATGGGGGTTAATATTTTGGCAAGAAAATTATGGCGATTAAGTGCAGCTCGAAAAAATATGAATTCTGAGATTACTTCACCTGCTGAGTGAAATACTAAGTATCAAGCAAATGGAAGGGTTGTGAACTTTAATTTAATTTTTAATTTAAATACTTTAATTTAAACAAAAAGTGAAATATTTGGAATGTTTCTCATTGGCTAACATTTCCTTCACAAATACATTTGACATTATGAAAATAACCTGACTTCCTACCGGGAGGGCCGAAGTTTAATTCCTGGAGGCGGCACATCTTTTTTGTGACATCCCGATCCCTACTTGAGGTGCATTGTGGAGAATGCTTTGAGTGATTACGCCGTCCGCCGGATGGGACGTTAAACTGCGGACCTCTTGGCGCCTTTCGTTTAAGGAATTTCGAAGCTGGGTTTCTCTCCCCCCTTCTACCTTTCCCATCCATTCCTAATAGCGCAAATGACCTCAGCTGTCGGTTGGATCCCCTGAAGTTATGGCAACTAGTACAACCATTACCAAAGTGCGTCTAAGAAATTCAGTAATATCAGTTAGTTATGCAGGTTGCGAAAAGTACAATCCATTTAGGAGACTGGTGAGATAGAGCAGATAAGTAACTACCATAAATAAATATTAAATACAAACCAAACTATAAAACATTCCTGTAGAGGTGTTATAGATATTTTATAGCTTAATCGGTAAGCTATCTTGTACATTCGGTCAACGCTTTTGTGCCTTCGTATTATACGACATCTAACAAAATATGTAACTGGCGCTTTAGATGAGCTCAGTTAGTGCCAATGACAGTCTTTGGAATCATTTTGCATTGCCTTTTGGTTATAATTTCCATGAGAGAAGCTAAAACAATGTCAGGCATCCGCAGGATGTCTGAGACAAGGTTTCCTTCCATTCCGCTTTTTACCACTTTGCCCAAGAATAAAATCACTGCACGCAATAACACCGTCGCGAAAAAAGACACGAACAAATATCGAATCCGAAGGAAATGCGATAAGGGAATGGAATTCTATTAAAGAGCGCTGGCAAAGAGAGAGGATTGGGTGCGAAAGGCCAAAAGGGAGGGGGGGGGGATGGGGCGAGGAGAGTTGTGGCAAGGCAAAAGGAGGAGTCGGAGGGGGTTCCTTGGCTGCACAAAGAAGGATCCTGGGTCAAAGGAGAAATCCTAAAGAATCGCTTGATCGCGGAGGAAGGGGGACTGGAAGGGGAGGAAACACAGAAGAAAGGACGGGGAGGGAGGGGAGGGGAAGTTGTGGGAAATTACTCCGCGCGGAGGCCAGGAGAAGCCGGGGTTTCGGGGGAGGATGGGGTGTTGAGGAAGGAGGGAAGAACGGAAGAGTGAAGGGGGGAGGCGTTGGGGGAGGGAGCAGGGCGTCCTGGAGCGGGGAGTGAGTGCAGTACGGAACATGGGAGGAGTGAGGTAAGACATGATCCGGAAAACGTTCAAAAGAACAGACAGATATCGTTATTTTGTTCCAATCTGAGACACTTGTCGGCATATACGTACTTTTCCATTTTTCTCTCATCTATGATCCAATCAGCTCTTCGGGGGTAGGGGGGATATTAAACCAAAAGCAAGGCCACGCTTATAATTTGGGACACATGTAAGTTTTCCGTATTTACAAAGTTGTCACGATGAAATTCTCGGACGGAATAAACGAACGTCAACGGAAATAGTTTTTATGTAAATTCATGTTTATTTTGAGACTATTGAACGGAGCTAATATTAAGCTTTCCAAAACTGTCTCAGGTGAGATAATATTTTCAGAATTAAGACTTTTTGAGACAAGGACAAATGTAAAAGCAGGTAAAACATTGCTTGAATAGCAGATAATTAATATTTTTAACTCTTCAAAAGTCGATGAATTAATAAAAAATATAAAATGGATGCTGCAAAATGACAATTCATTTATATTAATTTAAGGGCGATATGGGTATGCTGCTTTACAGGATAGTGCTATGAAAGAGATGGAACACATCCCACCAGGGATTATAATACAATTGGAGGCGTGAGATCTTTAGTTATACTTACATAAGTAGATTTGTGTGGGCATAGGAGAAATAAATAAGGAATTTCTTGATTTAATACCAATTTAATATGAAGTATTCCGCTTGAAAACTTTCAAACTTTCTGGCGTAAGCAACTACATGCTCCTTAGATACTATGAATATCCAGTGAAGAAACCCTCTGGGGTATTACTGCTCTGTAGATATTGCTCCAACCTGTCACTCGCAAGAATTAACCCTCTGTAAGACGAGAAAGTGTTCAAACAGAGAAACTATGAAAGTTACGCATAAAATATTTACAACAGCTCCTTGCTCACTTCAGGCACAATTTTTTATTGTACTCTTTGCCTCTCAGTTCTCTACTTTTAATTCGCTCTAATGCCAGCCGCGGTGGCGGCGGGGTAAGGTCCTCGCCTGCCAAATCAGAGGTCGCGGGTTCGATTCCCGCCTAGGTGGATTTCCCTCCATCTAGGGCTTGGTTGTATGTAATTGTCTTCAATGTAATGTCTGTAATGTAATGTTAGGTGGAAGAAGGGACTATTAATCTCAACCTCGCCCAATCAAGTCGATAAATAGATAAATAATGCCAACTAATATTGATTAGAAGCCGGAATAATAAGCATAAATACAAAACCAATACATAAAATATCCTAAGGATAGTTAGTTTAACATAGCCCGTACTAAGCGTGGAAATTACAATTTATGTACACATCCTGCATAGCATTCGAGATAATAAGCGGGTAACATCCTTCATTATGACATTTACACAAAAAATATCTCTCAACCACATCTTAACATACATATGATGCACGATAATTCAGCAGTTCTCATAAAGGGTACTTTCCTCACCGGTAAAATGAAGCATTTAAAATATATCAAGCAACCATAATTTAAAAAAAGAACGAAACAATTGGTCAAATAAATAGAATTCACATGGAAAACTTGTTGAAATAAAATTCCGCCGTGGGTATTTCGCCTTTGAGGGAAATAGGCATGTGGTTTAATTACATTGAATTATCAAAACCTATGGCACAATGTTTGACATATGATTTTCAAGATACACTAGGGGCATGACATTGTATATTATTATGGTGGGTTCGCAAAGTGAGCAGAATAGCATTTAAACCAAACTCCGGAGTCATTCTCTGCGATAACAATCTTGGCATGAAATTCAATACCGACTTGCGCTCCGAAAAAATATTCATTCAGTCGGTTCATAAGAAAATCTTTTATAAGCTTTCTCGAGGCATTCACCAAGTTATTGTGATCAAGCCCGAAGCAGAATTGAATTCCGATCATTAAAGTGGAAATTTCCACGGCATCCATTATCTGCCTTGTCTCCCTTAAAATCCCAGCCCTTTCACTTCCACAGTTTCTTCAAGGACCCAACAAACGCAAGGATACGAGACTCAAAATTTAGGAGATTCCGAGGGGATAGGGCGCGGAAGGGCACGGAGGAGGAAGAATATGGGTGGTTAAAGGGAAAGAGAAGGAGAGGAGAAGGAGTTGAGCGGCACACCATTGAAATACGATCGGGAAAGCCTCGGATTGGGGGATTTTTTAAGCAAACTTAGAAAGCAATTAACGACGCTTTCGCGTTGGAATTACTCAAGTACGTTCGAGAGTCTCGGGTCTCATAGAAGAGTGAGTGAAGCACAGTGTAAATAAATTATCCAAGAATTCAGGAAAGACTTAGTTGTAACCTTGTCTTAATAAAAATACTTAAACAGGTTGTCCTTCCTCGTCTTAAGGAAACACAGTTAAAAAATATATAAAAAAGTTATCAATACTTACTCAAATGTCACTAAAAAATGAGTACATTTCACTTTTTCGTTGTTATGTGGGTTACTTATTGACATGAATATTCATAAATCGAGTAACTGTTCAAATTATAACATTTGCAATTGATTTTCTTTGAAGGAGAATCTTTTTCTGTTCGTTCTAAGCAGCAATGTGATTTATCGATCAATTTCGAAATTTATTGGCAGAAATTGTGTTTTGTAATAGTTAATCGAAGTTTTAACCCCAATTACCTTACCTGAAGCAATTTTATATTCAGAAAGAACAATGACCGAAGAAGAATTTTGGGAATAAAATTAAATAACGAAGGATACAAAATTTTAAGAGAAAGAACAAGAGATTCACGATGCTGTGAAGAAATAACCCTGGACCAACCACCGGAATTCGCTCGAAAAATTTTCAAGACATTGGGAGGAATTATCACTTCTCTAGCCAGCCATTACGCTAAAACATTCGACTCTGCATCCGTCCCGTCCCCTTAACTTGTGCTCTCTAGCAACTTCCGGCGGATAGGGGGCCGGGGGGTGGTTTGGGTGGATTGGGGTGCGGGGGATGGGGTGGCGGGGTTGGCGGAGGGGGGTGCGGGGGATGGCGACGCGAGCGGCCGACGCACAGAGCAACTCTGCCCCCTCAGTTTAACGGCATTTTTACGGAGGAGGAGCCGGGATATCTGCGGGCGTATTACTGGGGGAAGGAAGCCTGCCACCCGCCGGCCCCCAAGCACACGCCTAACCCCCCACCTTTCGCCCCAGCCATCACCCCTTCCCCATTACCCACTCGTGTGGGCCGTGCAGCGAACGCAGCGGCAAAGTGCTCCATCCTCTCCGGTGTGTGGGAGGGAAGAGTTAAGACCTCGGAATTAAGTGGCGGGATTTGCATAAAAAGCTTCCCGGGGGCGACTTATAAGTGAGAGAGGAGTGGCGGTGGAGTTGGGAGGGGATGGAGGGCGGGCACGGGGGCGGAGTGCTAAGGGGGCCGTGGAAACAATGAGGGTGCGCGAGTTACGAGTCGGGGGTGGTGGTTAGGGGTGGCATGCTAGCCAGCCGCTCGTATCAATTGTTTCCTTCTTTCCGACGCTACATAAAGACTTGGAAACTAATTCACTACCTCGGCTTCACAACTCGTGCCGGCGATAAAATGGAAAGCGAATAGAAATAATGGGACGAGCCTCTTGGCCTCATCACAACGGGCGGGTGGACGAACTTGTGCGTAGAATTGTTGCATTATCCACATGCTCTTCAATAATATTTAAATTATTACTGCGTTTGTCAAAAATGTGAATTTTATGACCTTTATATACATGTGAGACGGTTACAAAATTAGTTAAAACGAATCAATGGAAATCGAAAAGACTTACGCTCAGGATACTTACTAGCTAGCCTATTATTTCAAATAGATAGTTCGGGGCATCAGTCGAAGGCCAAAGACTATTTGTTCAGTATATATTTACATAGGACCTCTCTATCACCTGACGCAAATATGTTTCACAATCAAAATGGTATCGCTAGCTATAAAATATGAGGAAAGAGGTAACATCTATAAGGTGTAATTGGCCACCGTGTCAACCAAAATATTAGCATCGGAGTTAATGTCTTCAGTATAATCATAATGGCCTGGGATATTGATTCAAAATATATCATTAACAATACGCATAAATTTTATCAAATACAATGACTAAAAAAACCAAGTTACACACAACCTCATTCGTGTTCATAAAACAAGTACATCCAGTCTGAGTGCGCTTTAACCGTCCGGTTCGAAGGTTAGCTAGGTAGATTTAATTGCAAGTCGGACGCTGTTCAATTAGAACCAACAGAACGAAAATGTCGTGAATAACGAACAAACATACAAATTAATTCTAAGATAATAACAGTTAATTACGAATAAAAACTAACGTCATACCAATTAAAAATACATACTAATGATAGAAAATAACTTAGACTGGCACACTCTCGCAAATACAGGGTTTTACACAAGCATCAATGGGAACCACGATGACCCCACAACATTCCTCAAATTGCCAATTGATAGTGATGATAATAGTCACTCGTCGAATGTTTTTATTTTCCCTCGCCCTCTCTTTGTCATTAGTTTCAGTCAATGAATAGCACAAGCAATTGCACTTTTCCTTTTCCTTTGAAATTTAACTTTTTTGAGAGAAATGACCATTTGGTAATGGCAAACGGGCAAGTTAATCGAGGAGTAATTACATAGGCCTGTATACTAGCTAATCGCTTATAAAATGTAAAAAAATGATATTTTAAATTCAATAGAATCATCTTGTATTGTACTGGGCCACAATATTTATGCTCATAACTTTAATTCACATCAAACTCAATATTCATAAAACATTAATCTCAATTATTATCTTCGCCCTTGGAATCAATTAGTTTCAGCTTGTTTTCATTTTGCTAGCAGCTGGAAATAAACAATACATTAAAAAAAATAAATCTTATATCCCTAATTTTATAAGTATAAAAAGCCTTATATATCACGCCTACCACATTAAGGGGTAAATGTAACCCAAGACTAGCGAGCTGGGACTATGGAGCAGAAGGTCGTCGTTTGGTTTCTCCAGGATGTAAAAATGAGCAGCTTTGGAAAACTTCGCATTTTTCCGGAACAAGACAACAAAAAAGTGACTCCTGCACCAAATATTACCCTGCACCAATGGTGAGAGGCAGGAGTTCTACCATCACACAGAGCAAGATGATCAGACCGGTATTAACTGCCACAGCTGTTGGGGGAGTGAGAGTCGACCGCAGTACTACGAAGTGGAAGACAGTGGGAAACCAACTCACTATGCAGACTACAACAGTTACGGCCTTGCATTCAAACATGAAGTGATGACATTCCTCTCGTTAAAATGTTCCGGAGGCAAATAATTCCCCAATCGGAACTTCAGGTGGGGAATAGCGGGAGGGAAACGTCAGTTTAAGCGGAAAATACAGAATAGGATGAGGGAACGTCAGCTCATTAGGTTCGTGCGTAAAAATAGGATATGTTAAGCTGGATATAGACGAACCGGGGATAGAAAATCTGAGAGTGAGTGAGGTCGAGTGGAGCGGGATCGAAACTTATGGAGCGACGGATACAGGGTAACTAACTTAGGAGACGAACAGAAGAGTGCAGTGGATCTAATCCCCAAGAATATGTGAGCAAGAGGAGTGAAATCGCGCTGAAAGTACGAAGAGAGAACGCTGATGATAAATTTAGAGGGGAAGCTACGGGCAGTGGGATGGCGTAGTTTCAAATACTAACGGCCAGACTGATAGACTCCTTGAACGAGAGATACATGGTAACACTCTCTTATTCAAGCAACATTGGAGAAGAAGATACACATGAAAGATACCGGGGTCCCGTGACAAACTTGTCGGAACGAGATACGAGAGCCAGGTTAGACAATGTAAGAGCTGCTATATGGGCGCAGATATAAATAGGGATCACGACCTGGTGGTAAGTAAGTAAGTAAAACAGAAGCTTAGATAGGACAGAAAAATATAGGAGATGTTAGCAAGTAAGGCAAAAGCAAGCAAGCAAGAGAAAAGTTCACTACAGGAATCAACAGAAAAATAGAAGGAATGAATGAGGCTATCTTAGAAGGACGATAGAAGGAAATAAGGATGATTATCACAGAGTAAGCAGATGAGCCTCGTAAGGCGGCGAAATCTATGCGGTTGTGGAAAGTAACTCCAATAAGAGACCACAGAGAGGCGAGAAATAAATTCAAGAATCCAAAAATATGAGTGAGGAAACCCTTTATATGAAATTTCGAAACCATGCCATAAAATAATAGAGTGACAGCAAGCAAGAGCGGAGTTTAATTATATCTTCGACAGAAAAGTAAAAGGAATAACGGAGAATAACATGACGGGAAGATTAAAGAAAATATATAATACTATAACTGAATTATCAGATGATCAACTTGTTCGGAAGGCTGAGAAATTTAATATGCATTGAATAATAGCACAAATCCGAGGATCCGTATGGAGATTGGAGATATTGGAATCCTTCATCTACATGTACAGAATTATAACTTATGAAGAAGTTCGACCAACATCGAGCGAAGAATAGCTCAAGCTAAGAAGACGTTCATGAAGAAAAGGCTACTACTATGTTGAAAAAGCGTGAGGTTGTTAATCAGGAAACAGTTCGTGAATACACACGCGTGGAGCATGGCACTCTATGGACCAAGGGCATGGAACAGTTGAAGACCAGCGAAGAATATATTCCTATAATGGATGGTACTGAAGAGGAGATTTCAGAAAATGAAATGGACAAAAAAGTGAAGAAAGAGGAATTATATGGAAGAGTTAGGAGGAAAAGACCATATGAAGAACTCTGAGGCAAAGAAGAACTATATAGATTAGATTCACCTTGAGGCTCAATTGATTAGCTATAAGCATAATAAAGGTAAAATTGAAGGGAAGATCCCGCGAGGAAGATCAAGAGGCAAGCAGTCTGGACAAATGAAGAAGGATGTAATATAGAGAGGCCGTCAGGGTGTGAAGGAATTAACATTGAATAGAGAAGATTGCAGGGCAGCAGTCAATCAACCTTAGCAATGAGATGCTGCTGGTGATGTTTCACACATACTATTCATTGCTAAACATTGATCAAGAAATATAGCGTACATTTACGGAAAACTATCAACGCATCCATTACTGAATGGTTTTGAAACACTTGTATATATTTTAGTGAAGTATCTAAGCGAAATTCTAACAGTAGTGCGAAAATTACGCTAGGAAAACCTATGTATGGACATTGCTGACTCAAAAATGAGTATACAATTTAGGGAAATGGGAAGTCGTGGTAGTAATGGACGTCTGTAAAGAAGACTTGCCCCTCTCGCTTCCGGGGAAAATACACGGTCTAGCTGGCCGAGTCCCCTAGTTTCCGGGACCCATACTCAGATCTATGTCCACCATATTTTCACGGGATAATTAATAGAGGTGGTTTCCTGTTGCCATCCCCAGTTGTGATTTTAACGTAGACACCACTGCTCAATGACCGCTCCACTGGGGTCAGACACCTTTGAGGCCGCCTGCTGAGTACAGAGACTGCGAAGGCTACTTTTCGTCTGGCTCCTATCCTTAAACATTAGACGTTATATGGTGTCTCTGGCGGGAGTAAATATGATCGCTCCCACCAGTATAGCTTCAGGGGTTATCGGAACGCACAACACCACGTCAAGGTAGTATGCAATCCATAAGGAGGAAACCAGACACGTAAAAACACGCACGAAGCGTGAATGGGCCAATGTGTGACGTTTCCGGAAAAGGGAAGGTGGCAGAGTGATGACGTAGAATTGAATGTGTGCGGAGGGAGCAGCGGTTTCATCGGCTCCGGCAGCCCCACTAAAGTCGCAATCCGGGGGGGAGGGGCAAGTGGCGAGGGAGGAGGGCGGCTGCGAGGGGGGCTCTTAAGGCGGAATGAGGTGAGGAGGAGGGCGGGGTTAGAGAGGCGGATTAAGAGAGCCACATTGACGCCCCCGCAGGCCGGCGGGACGCATCAAGGGAGCCGGGGAGTGGATTAAAGAAAGGGGGAGGCTGTGAGGACCAGCGGGGTGACGGTGGTGCAGGGGAGGACACAAAACCTCCACATCCTGCTCTGCGAATATGTGCGATCCCTACCTCATAGTTGTTTCCTTCGCACACGCAGTGGGAACTATTACACGCCACCAAGGTTGCTGGAATGCATAACAAAAGATAGCATAATATTATGTAACTCGAAAAGTGCCAATTAATCAATTGAAATATTTTAAATCCGTTCCGAGTGGACCGGAAAACTGATATTCCACCAATGCTAAACCACCATACACGACCAACCATAAACCACACCTTGCAATGGCTCCGTGAATATTGTGATTTTCTTCTTTGTCCGCAGTCAAAAGGAAAATTAGAGATATATTTATTTATGTAAATATATTATTAAAAAGTTCCCATTTTTTGGATAACATTCGTATTTATTTGTGAAAATAATGCCTCCTAGATTAAGTGGGAATTAATAACTACTTCACTAATACGATGATTGATAAAATTAAATGAGTAGGTAACTGTAACAGACTCAGCAATCTGCTTTTCCAGGATCCATCATTTAGACGCAATGCAACTCATTAATAATAATAATAATAATAATAATAATAATAATAATAATAATAATAATAATAATAATAATAATAATAATAATAATAATAATAATAATAATAATAATAATAATAATAATAATAATAATAATAATAATAATAATAATAATAATAATAATAATAATAATAATAATAATAATAATAATAATAATAATATAATAATAATAATTACTCAACCCACGAAAGTAAAGCACAATACTTTTATTCTAATAAATTTTAAACAGCAGCAAGCATTCCAATACAACAATTTTCAAAGTGTGAAAATCGCTGAATGATTTTTACACTTTGAAATTCCTGCATTTTAATACATATTGGCGGATGACTCCTTTAAAAAGTTACTGTCACGGTATCTCCGGCAGTTCTTTGAAATTAGCAACAAGCATATTTACAATACGGGGGTTACACAATAGCTGGTGAAGACTCCCTCGCGTCCACAATGTCTAATAGTCTAGCGGAAGGAAATGATAAATAAATTCAAACATTTGCAATGTTAATATTTTCCTGCTTTAATGCCTGAAGAAAATTGTCTGAATATCGACCATAAAAAGCTTTCCGAAAACTGAAAATGACTGGTTTGAGGTTGAAATAAATGAAAATTCACGTTGTAAACTAGAAGGAAATTAATCATATGAGAAATAATGAGTGACGATAAGTATAAGAATACTCGCAATCTGAAAATTAAAACAAATAATTGCACATATAATCATGCTTAATTCAAGGAAACAGAAACTGTATAAAAGGAGAATGCCGCAAAGCAAAACCAGATATTTAAAAAAAATGATGTGATGAAAAGGTTAGGAAATGAAATGATAAATAATATTTGCGTTTGTCGTTCAATTATTTTCTTCGAGAATCCAAGGGATTGCGCTCATTGCAGAGGAGAATGTTTGCTTTTAGTGAACCTCATATCCCAATATATTAATATCAACGTTTCGGCTGAATACATCACGTGGTTTCGTTTCCATAATAGGTTGAGGCAGGAAACGTTTGTTTATTTAGAAAAACGGAAAAAATAAGTTTCGCGTGGTGAATAAATGCTTCTTTTTAAAGAATTAACACCGAAAGAGATC
The DNA here is from genome assembly GCF_022747635.1 of Hetaerina americana. Lineage (NCBI taxonomy): Eukaryota > Metazoa > Arthropoda > Insecta > Odonata > Calopterygidae > Hetaerina > Hetaerina americana. Next base: position 17,892,783 of record NW_027286763.1, read on the forward strand.
AAAGCCGAGTTGAATGAAGTTCATGGCATATCTGGTCCTGTGTTTGCGATTGTTTACAACTGGGTAAATGAGTCAAAACTTGTTCGTACATCCACAAATGATGAACATCGTTTGGCACGTACAGTGGAAGTGACTTCCTCCAAAATGATTGGCAAAATCCACAATATGGTTTTTAGTGATCAGTGATAGTTTGAAGGTCGCGGAGTAGTTGACGCCACGGACACATCGCAAGGTACAATTTTTTAATTTTGGATGAATGATTGGGTATGAAAAAATATCGGGAAGATGGGCTTACTCTCAGTGGAGATTAAACGCAATCATATGGTCAATTAGGAGGCTGATTTTACGCTTTTATTTCACAATTCCAACGAGTTTTTGCGTTGATGCATAAATGTGGACGAAACATGGACACACTGCTACAACTTAGAGACTAGGAAACAGTCGAAACAGTGGGTTTCTAAAGATTGCTCCGAAGAAGATGAAGACGGTTAGATTCGTTAGCAAGGTGATGGCCACGGCTTTTGGGATGCACATAGAATCACCATCGATTACTTGCAAAAATCACAAGCGATCAATAAAGATACTATGCGTCGTTATTGCATTATTTGACCGAAGAAAAGATGTTCTCATTTGACGTAAAAAATATAGCTTCCCAATGAGGTTTTACTTCCGAATAAAAATTGAGTATGATAAATATAGAATGGGGTCATCATCGTCAACACAGATGCCTATTTTGAGGACCTTCCAAAATCCTACTTTTTGGATACGTTAAAAAAGTCGGAAATATTGGGAAAAGTGTATCCAGCTAATACGAGATTATGAAAAAAATAAAAAATCTACACGAAACAATTTGTGTATCTAGTTTTTCTTAAGGACTCATTGAACGACCCACGTATTACAGAAAAAAATGAAGGGTATGATGAACGGTCTTGGGCGAAGAATCGTGTTAAATGACTCTAAAGGAAAGAATTTGAGATTGAAATCGATCTGTTTGCAATTAGCGTGAACGTAGACGTGAATGAAAACGAACAGATAAGACAAACAGAAATGAAAAAAACCGAAGAGCAAGGAACAGGAAAATGTATAGAGTTGAGAAAGAGAGCGGGACTATACTGCGTGCATTGAACTGTAGAGTTCAGTATAAGAAGGCAAGAAGGAAGAAAATAAAAGATATTTCATATGAATAATGAGAAATCAAGGAGAATGATTTTTACACTCTGAAATCGTTGCAGAATAATGAAAAAAGAATTTAGGGATAAATGGGGGAATTGAGGAGTAAGTGACAGAGTAAGAAAGAAATTAATTTTGCTGCATCATAAAAATAAAGGCCATGCATTAGTTTCACTACCTGCCCAAAAATACCCAAGGAGATATAACTACAGCCTAATAAGATAAGCATAGAGCTAATATTGACGCCGAGTCAAATTACAGAGAGTTGCACTTTAGGGCAAATGATAACAGAAGTGATAAAGGAAATATACTATTCCATCAATTTCTGAATTTTCAATGAGGTTAATTCAAAAGGCATTCTTAGTTCTGATGTTAATTGACATTGACTGAAATCCAAATAAACTACGGGAGATGCCGAGAGAGTAACTTTTAATGTAGGCATCCGCTAATTTGCATAAACAATGCATTCGATTTGATACCGTACTTCAATTAATAATGTTCACACCTTGAAATTGCAGCATTGCAACAACTTAATTATTGCGTTCTTAATCGCATTCGTAATTGCACCCCCTCCCTTATATGTCCATAATCCCGGTATATCCCTAATTCTTCCCTATTATATGCGTGCCTACTTGATTTCAGATGCGTGCACTGTAAATCTACAGGTATATTTCGCATTATCCGAGATTTCATTTAAAATGAAAATAATGGAATATATGGAGAAAAATAATATAAATGTCATACGTATTTGAAGGTTTAAAAAATTAGAGCCGCGCTGTATCGATTTGTGGATCGGCAGACAACTGCGTATCTCGTGATGAAGGAAGGAAAGAAAAGAATCCGTTCCCCATAAAGGGAGTCAATACGCAGGGGCGAGGCAGCTTCACCGCAGAAGACATGAGGAGGGGGCAGGGGGGGGGAGTGGGGCGAGCGATGAGTGAAATCTCCGTCGCTGTATGGGCGCACGGGTATTCTTCTTTTGTCCTCCCTTAAGCAAGCTGGAAGTGATACTCGGCAGTGTAACAGGCATGGAAATAGAATGGAATAACGAGTTTTCCCGAGAGATGCATGGCGTAGGAGGGGAAGCGAGCGTGCGGGGAGGTGGAGGGGGGAGCCAAAGGAATGGAGAAGGGCCAAATAGGAGCCAATTTGGCATCACTCTTCTCCCAAATAGCCCGGAGGGTGCTCCGTGCGCTCCCTTCCGCCCCCTCTACTACTCCCGCACACTCCGCCACGCATATTTCGGCCGTCGCCCCCACCCTGCCAACCCTCCCCTCGATCCGGGCGAGAGGGCACGCTTAACGTTTGTTGGCAAGGATCGACAATAAACAAAGAGACAATGTCGTCGGACTTCCATCAATGTACACAGCACTCCGGAACACCCGTACGTTTTTTATTTCGTTTTCCAGCGGGAATGTTTTGAGGCGTGAATAACGAGGGGATAAGTCTGAAGGTGTACAACGCGACACTGGAGCAATATGGAGAAAATTGAGAGGAAATTTAATGGCGTCAAACGAAATCGATGCGTACCAAGATATCTCCGAAAGGGACTTTTGGCCAGGAGAAGATGGAATCTGAATTTTCTGAAGTAAAGAGAACTAAGAGGAAACGCGCTAAAAAATAACAATGATTATTTGTTTGGTACAGAAGAAAAAATAGCAGGAAGAAGACCAATGTTCCGCTGATTGGATTCAGGATGTATGTGTACATGGTTCCACGACTGGTTTAGTGACAGTTATGCATGGACGAACGAAAATCCTCCGACGATATGGTGACGCTTGCTGTGATTGCAGAATAGCATGCCATATACTGAATATTTGAATGAATAAATGTTATTGTCTTCACTCTTCCCAGCAATTTCCAGGGAAAATATATGGTTTGTTCATTGTAAATATGATCTAAAATTTCACATGCCATATATGAAATTTCACTAATGATTTTTGGTTAAAAGAAATGCCGTGGCATGCAAAAAACTATTGCTGGTTGATCATTATAAGAGATATGCCATAAAATGATTTATGTTTCATCCATAAGATGCTCCTCTCACCCTTAATTAGATTGGTTGACCCATTATCGATCGATTGATTTTCTCAAATATAGTGTCTAATAATTTAAGAAATCACTAAGAAAATAGAAAAACCGACGCACATTGCCTCATAGTCAAACATGAAAAAATTGAAAATAAGTACAACTGTTACGTCAATAAGAAGTCATGAGAACGCTTTTGGACGGCCTGAGTAGATAATGAAAAATTAAAAAATTGAAATTCCAAAATATTTTAAATGGACACAACATAGATTTCGACGTTCAGCGTCAATATCAGGTGGCCTTGAACGTTAAAAACCCGGATCTAGTTCTCATTAAATCCTGCGATATTACATAATTACGATTGCTCATAAAAAATGAACAGATTCCATAAAGTTCGCGCCCTCAAAAACAGATTACACTAAGTTTAAATGGATTATTAAGTACCCTAAATTGTTACATGGGTACCAAATTACATCAGTAGTGCCTTTTCAATACTTTGGCCAAATTATACACTCAATACTTACAAGAGCAATGGCATCCAGTATACATAAGCAGTTTCAAATTTTTGAAATCAACCAGTCCGAATTGGTTTAAACGATTCCATCGAAGTATTTCAATAAATAGGAAATTAATGCAAAGGCATTAAGGTGGTGATGATATTAAATAACGCAAATTCTCGCCACTCGTGGATCCTTATCAAAGGTCCCGTAAGTGCCGAGGCATGAGAAGATAAGTTATACATCTCACTGGTCAAAGGGTCACGCACGAGTGCATATATTTGAGAAGAATTTATTCGACGGATGTTCTTTTTATTTTTTTACGACTTGTAGTTGCCATGTTACTCGGAATCGAAAGGTCAGTCTTGCTGTTGCCATGGAAACCGGGGAGCGCATTCCTCGTGAGGCCGATAGTTGAAGGAAAATGGCGTTCGCGGTCGGAAAGAGAGGGAAGGGTGGGGGTGCAACCACGACTAACTTCCCAACTGCACCAACCACCTCCTGGAGCGTATATATATATTATCAGCATATCATTTACACCCAAGTTGAAAGTAAATACGTATAAGTCCATGAGAATTAACCACATGTTTTTAGGTAAGATTAAAAAAATACCATCGAATGCCTGATTGAGGAGTAATTTCATTGACGAGGTGATGAAATGACAAAATGGGGCAATAAAATTTAAGGTGGATAACATTATATGTCAATATAACCATTTTTCTATGGAATTTGCGTTCGGCAGGAAAGATGGAACACATAGTCATAGTCATAGCCAGGGCAAATATGGTACACAGGATCCGTCCCGAAAATAAGTTGAATACATTTTTCATATTTTTTAAAAAATTATGATGCCTCAGAGAGAGACAGCAAACAGCACTGTTCACGTGGAAGCCCTCCTAATTCTTCGGAAAAAAGTGCAACGCATCAGGTATGAAATCTTTGCCAACTGAAGACTACACCATGAGACATTTGACTCAGGCGTTCAGGCGCCTCTAATTCCGGAAGATATTTGGATTGGAAATTTGATGAATAATTTATAAAAAAACCCCATGAAAGCCAGAAGGAAATTCAGAAAATTCGTTAAATTTAGCTAGAATAAACAACTTTAAAAAAATCACTCACTTTCCACTTAAAAATGCGTAGTGAAATTTGAAAACCGTATTCACTGGACGAAAGACATTATTTTACGATTCACCTGCTCTCTCAAAAGTTGTATACCTTTCAATAAGTTGCTGAAAGAAAACATATGAATTAATTTTCCAATAACAGTATCTTATTTTTAACTTTAAGACAATTAAATCTTCTGTTTATATGATAATTGCTATTTTGCAGTTGATATTACAGTTTCAAGGAATGATTTCGGAAGTCCCTTACTTCAAAGTAACTTATTTAAAAACATGCTCTTGGATTTTCTTTGCAATGCTGAGGGAACCCCAATAATGCGATTATACTATAGATAATTTTTTTTAGATAAATTCAAAATATTTTATTTACACGTGTATTTCTTGCTTTAAAAATATTACCTAAATGAGCAGTTTTTCAATACAATATTCCAAATTGATATAACTTTTGCACTATCATCATGATGTTTTGTAGAACTCTCTCAATATTCAGTGCACATTTTCCTCCCACGGCAATCTATGGGCTAAATATTTATGGAATTTACTTCTTAAATATCCATTTGCATGAAATTAAATGCGCTGGATAACCTAATTACTGAGTACACCGCGCAAACATAAATGGAAAAATAATCATTCCCTTGTTATTCATCATTTACTGACTACACTACTTACTGCGATGGGAAATACAAAGAATTATGGATCGCTATTAAACAATATTTTCAATGGATTTGTTATCACATGGAATTTCTTTATCACGGCTCAACGTTCTTCCATCGGAGCGAATCCCACTTGAAGAATGCAGCCCCGTGTGTGCTCTATCTTTTGGAGGAAATCCCCGCTCCCCTCAGGGTTCCAGACCTTCCCTTCCCACCAAGGCCCGCCCACCCCGAACCCCTCCGATAGTAAGCCGCTCCATGCCCCTGGAACCTGAATCACGCCCCTACTTTTCCTCCGGACTCCCATATTCCTGCAAAACCTTATCTACCACCGTGCCCTTTTCCTTCGCCGCAAGAGGCCATTGTTGAGCCCTTATTTCCGACCACCAGTAATGCACCCATATTCGTATATTCCCAGCTTACTGCTTCCTTCCCTTCATCCCTCCGATGGCTTCCTATTCCGCCCCTGAACCCCTTTCTTTCTACCCCCCCCCCCCCCCCGCTGCACCACCCTCTCCCATTCCCCTCGTCTCAGCCAAACATCTCCTCCCGATTGAATTTTTCAAGTGTCTCGTAAAGATGAAACTAATGGTACCACGTAAACAACGCATTGTTTGAGATCATATAATGGGACTACGCTACATGATAATTTCTGGTTAGTGGACGTCTCGAAAAGTTAATAGAATGGGTCCATCTGTGGTGATCGACACTTGTATTATAAACTATTCCTCAGTCTGAATTTACGGCAGAGAGAAAGGTAAAATGAGCGTATAGTTTTATAAGTAAAATGAACGGCAGAATCCAACAACTGCATGCCATCGATGATGTAACATATAAAAGCTTCGAAAACCAAAAGGCTGCCGAAAAAAATTCGCGAACCAATGAAGAGGACCAGGAATAAATTAATGTGAAAAAGGCGGTTGATCTTAATTAAACAGTTACGAGATTTCGCTGCTGGTAACGCTATTCATAAAAATCTAATCAGTACCTCGCATCTTTTTATTGAAGCAAAACATATTATAGCTAAAATATTCTAATAAGAATGGCTTCTCTTCAAATGGAAGCTCTTTTTCGCTGCGCAAACGAATAGCGTTGGTAATAAGATATTTTGGAGTGCGGTGCAATGTTTCAAAATAGATTGGCGTGCTAATTAATTGGGCTAGATAGATTCTAATGGTTAAAAAAACGGGATAATAATTGAAAGACAGAATTATTCAGCTTAGTTACCTGTTTTTTAAAAATATAATACTTATTTTAAATGATATTAAAAACTCTTTGGATATTCCACAATCATTATTTAAATTTTTACGCATAAGTTCCGTATGACTTTTTAGTGACAAGCTTATTGTAATTTGGTTTTTGCTAGTAGCTACCTCAGAGGAAAAAAATACTGGATCATAAAAATATGAGATATTTTTAATAATGAAGAAGAATCCAATAATTTTCATAAAAGAAGAAGGGTTAAAAAAATAATCACCCAAAATTTTCTTTTTCGTCGTTTGAACGCGTAGTAAAGACGTAACCCTTGAAGAATAACTCACGGGTGCCACTATAAAATGTCTTGGCAAATGAAGGAAAATAAAGGGTAACAAATGATGCTAGAGATACATTCTCTGATTCCATTACTGATTACCTGAATTTCCTTTTTCAAAAGAAATCTTTCAGTTCTGGAGTAAACCGTAGTCCTCCGACTTGGAACCCACATTTCCATCTCGCTCCCTTTTAGCGCTCTTAACTTTTGTGAGTAACAACTCTTCCTCTCCAACGGAATTCTTTCTCGAGGTCCCTTATCACGGCTCTTCTCTCTGGCGCTATCTCAGGAGGAGTTTGAAACGGCCGACCTCCACCTTCCGCGGCCGGCATGAACATACATATATCCCCTTATTTCCGCAATCGTAGATTCCATTTCTATCTTAGAGTTTATAGCCACTTCCACGAAACCGACATTTCCACCTTTAATCCTTTTTATTCCTTTCCCCTTCAAAAATTTCCCCCAGATTCGTCCGGCCAATCGCAGAGGCAGAAAATTTCGTCCTCTAAAATCCATGTTTCAGGTTCCCGCCGGATTTGTTTCCTACCAATGAATAATGAGAATCTTTTTAATGTTCGATATTTCTGGGGGTAGTGCCCTCTTTGCACTTTGCCGCCAAAAATATACTCCACACTTTCCAGCGGTTCCTGTGAGAAATAAAATTAACCGTTGGAATACTCTTATCAAGGCAAATGTGCGAATAATTAAAAGTGCTGGGGATTATTTAAATTTTACACATCCCCACAAAAACAATGCATAGAATAGAAAATAATTCCCGAAATTGAATTCATGCAACCAATTTATTAAAATAAATTAATAAAATTATATCACAACTTCCAAAGTAACTGCGGGAGATGCCGCAGCAGTAACTTCTAACGGAGTCATCCCTTGACCGGGATTCGAACGCCATACATTTCAGAGTTTAAGAGGACGCCTCGATAGCTTAACTGACTAAAGTACTCGACCGAACATTGAGGGATCCGGGTTCCAATCCCGGTCAAGGCGAATGATAATTACCCTCTGAAATTGTTACATTATACCATAACTTATTTTCATTAAATTATATCATGTCTTATTCTCGTTGTTACATCAATGCGCGCAGTTGTAAATGAACTTGTCGATGAAAAAATCAATATAACAGCCGGCCGAATAATTCAGGCAAGCAACGTGCTTGCCAGCTGACACAAAATTCTCGGGAACGAGAAGAAACCATATTCCTTTCGACGCTTCTCATTCTAATACATTTTTTTACAGTTTTTCTTTCCAATTCTATATGAAGAAGTAAATGCGTGGTCTGAAAAGTTTCCGACGTCAAAAATTTCAGATAATTTCAGAAAAAAAGTCTTGCATCTTTGTTAGGTCGAAAAATTTTCAGACCACCCACGTATATAATAATTGAGGTAATTTACAGAAAGAAATTAGAAAACTTGTTCGTATAACATCCTTTTAACAAAGTCTAAATTGACGGCTAGTCTGGAATAGCAACTTGAGTTAATGAAAACGATGATTAGAGACATGCAAATTCATCAAATGATCCTTAAAAATAAATTTCATGGGAATAAAAAATGTAACACTTTTCACAGCACACACTTTAAATCTGGTTATACGAAAAGAAGGCAATGGTATTTCTCGAAAAAATCATAAGGCAAAAGACAAGAAGTGAAATTTGTATTTCGGAAAGATTTGACACGTTGAAAGACTATTCTTCTCATCGCTACGAATTCTGTCACCTGTGATTACTATAGCAAATCCGGGAAAATCAGAAATTATTTGCTGGTCTGTTTAATGAGAATACTCACAGCATTCGGAAATTCCGCTAGGAAGTAATTGCTTTGTGATAAAATAATTTTATTGCACAGGGAGTATGTGACTCATCATTGAAAATAAAGCTCTGCTCAATGCGAATTTAGCCCATGTTCTTTTATTTAAGGGTGCATAACTTTGTAGAATATCTGGATATAGCTCAAATGTTTCAGACGGTAAAGAGATAATACCTATTGCGGTGTCGAATTGAAGAAAATCAATAATATCAATAAAATTTATTTATTATTCTATTTGCTGACAACAAAGACATTTCTTAGTTAAAAAAATAAAAGTGCCTATTAAGTTCTGATATCAAAATAATTCAGAACTGAGCATATTTCATTAAACTTAATTGAAGGCAATTCAGACTTACCTCTATAATAGGCACTGTGAGACAATGATTACAAATGGTCTCCAATGTATCGACATATACCATTCCTCGTGGAAACCGTTATATTTGCTCAAAAGAAAATACAGACAGAATTTTTAAATATGTCTTTGTCTAATCATATAGAATTTCTCATTGATTTCTGAATAAAAAACGCAGATCTGATATCAGCACTGGGTTTGTGATGGACACTCAATATGCATATCATCGCATTCTTAATTATGATTTATTTAAACCAAAAATCATAATTATCATGCGTCTAACGTTTGTAATAGTTAGTTGTTTGCCATATTTATACCATGACCAAATTATATATGCTTCATTCACGTGAATATTTCTTTGTCTAATTATGTATTTATTTTTAAATTATGCATTTATCTGCAAATCAGCTGGAGTCAATTATTGCAATCGTCAGCTTTAACCTATGAGCTTTGAGTACGTGTAGATATCTCGTGGAAATGGAAAAATGCGTTTTCTCTTTGTGAGTATATTAAGAATTTCTTTGGCGTGACGCGTCGATGAAAAAATATATTCCAAAATTTGAGAATTTCGTCTTATGTGAGATGGGATGGAGATGAGGGAGCGTCCGCCATTAATTTAACATCTTTAGCGCAAGGCAAATGTGATGTGGAGCAGGCAGCTGAGACGCAAGAAGGCGAAGAAGGGTGGCGAAAACGACAGATCCAGGAGAGGGTGTGGGGGAGGGTGGGACGAGGTGGTAACGAATGTTGGGACGGCATTTGGGGTGCGGAGAATGAGCGCATGCCAACAGTGGGAGCAGTCTTAATAAAGATTCAGTTAACGAGACCCTTACAGCGGAGCAAAAAAGGAGAACGGTGGCATAGCAGATGAGACCTTTGTAAGAGGGAGAGAACTAAGAAAGGCGAGCGTCGCATTATGAGAGATGTTACCGTCACCCTCACGTGATTACTGGGCGCTCCACAGATTAATCCCTCGTCATGAATTGCCAGCAGAACATTACACCCGATAGCTTATTATTGCTTATGCAACCCACTTTCGCTCATGTTTTATTGCTTCGAGTAAGGGAGCAGATTTACCGTAGTAAACCACCATTAAATTTGCGGATAGAAAGAAATATGCGTATGCAAAGATGACAGCTTAAAAACGGCCGATCAAGGAAAGAAAGAAGAGTTGTTTCATCAGTATTGATGAAAATTATCCCCAAAATCCTTTGTCAATTAATATGATCTGAAAACGGTTACACTTATAATGTCTAAATGTTTATTTTACACAGCTTGGAGAGCAGCAGGCTTTATTTGCTCGTTTCTAAATAGAGAAATAATTAAATATATAAAAGATGTGAAGTGAAATTTTTTACGTCTCTAAAGTTTATTTTAATTTGATATGATCTGAATAAATTCCCATGGTCCGATGATTGATTACATGAAAGCTATCACATATTAATGTCGTGAATTATTACCTTCAAGAACAGATTGAACCCAAGAAATTCTAAAAAGCAAATTCAGGATCCGTAATTGTGAAAGAAGAATGAAATAATTTAAATTTGAAGGTAATAAAGTAAAATCCTTTGCAGTAATATATTGAAGGCAAATCGCTTATTGGAGGAAATGTGGCAACATAACGCAAAAAGGAAATTTTTAAAATTTTTAAACAAGTTTCTCATGTCCACATGTGCATACATTTTATTATAACAGGTGCTGCAAAAGCTACAAGAAAGCATAAATATATTGTTAAAGATAGGGAGGATACAGTTCAGATCTTAATTATGGAAAGCAACTATTTCACGCCAAATTGGCATAGAAAGAAATATAGGGGATATTAGTGCAGTTATAAATAAATAATAATAAAATACATGATTAAGGATTGAATGCGTATAAGACGTCCGCGGCAAAGAAATTGCGTAATAATTCTTTCGTGTGGATAACTCGCTTATTACAAATCCTGCAATGTCTCTCAAAAGTTGTCAGAAAAATTTACCTATACGTACTAAACTAAGGTTAATCCTACCAAATGTAAAATCAGAGTTAAATTTCCTTTATCATTATGCTACTACAAATATGAGCTCCCCAAATCAAGAATTAACTTTTTACCCCTCTAAAAAAGTATATGGCAATATTTTAGTTGCTAGATACGTTTTACACAAAAGACGCCACATGAAAGCAAGTTCAGTTCCTGATGACACCAAAGACCGCACTTTAAGCAAGGGGGAAAATATCCAAGATAAAACTGGAACAATGCACCACGCTACGTGAGGAAATGCTTCAAGAGAGCTTGTTTCTCGGGAAACAAGAGATACTTTTACGAGTCAATCCTCCTCATCTTCCACGAGCGGATCGTGGATCGAAATCATGAGGGGAATAGGTTCGAAGGGAACCCCGGCCGAAGGAATTGGAAACTTCTTCCAGCTTCCTCAGATATTTGCCCTACTTGTCTTCTCCAGCCACAAGAGCCGCACCAAGTCCATTCCCACCTCCTTCCTCCTATCCCAACCCCCTCGGCTGCGAGAGTCAAATCGAGACGCGTCATTATCGGGATGGAATTGAGATTTGAGCTCCAACGAATCGAAACGCCAATATCATCAGCGGCGCCCTTCGTTTTCTCCGGTTCTTCCGAAGACTCCAGGATAACCTCCACACCCCCACGGAGCATTCGTCTCCCATCGACCGCCCAAACTCCCTTTTCTCTCTCCCTCTCCTTCCACCTCCCTCCTGCACAACTTCGCTTCCCCAGGATCCCCCCGGAGCATCCCAAGCAGTCCTTACTCGGCCTTCGCCCTTCCACCCACCCCCCCTTCCATCCTCCTTACCTTCCCCAACAACCCACCCGCTGCGAGAAAGCCCATCGACACCCTCCTTACTGTTTCTATCCCTTTTTACAAGTTTTCATTATGGAAAGAGACAATATTTCATTCAGACCAACGGTTGATCGAGAAGACCCATATATCCATTTCCCATCGCCGAAAATTTATATGTCTTCTGATTTTTCATTTCGATCTCATTTATTGTCCACTTACTTTTAGGGAATGCCGCGATAGTCGATGGTCTCTGGTCGAAATATTATTTTTAATATTCAAGTGGCTCTTTTTAGCACGTTTTTCACACTTAGTAAAGATAAAATGGATGAACTCTCGAGTTCAAAGCACGCTGTTGAAGGGAAGGGAATTATATCTTGCATCCGGCTAAATCCCTGTTTGCATAGTTGAATCAGAAAACTTAGTAATGAAACTCTCAATGTCATACTGTTGTTGAAAATCGCGTTTCAAAATTAAGAGACAGGATTTTTTGCAGAGAAAATATTTCCAGTGTGTGCATGGAGTTTTTTATAGCTTTATTATCAATCGTTGATGATAAAAAACATCGTCTTACCAAGGATTAAAAGTGAAGGAAAAGAATTAGGTAAATTTAAGGCAAGAGAACTTTATTCCTTAATATATTCCTTTAAAAATATAGATTTGATCTTTATTCATGCACTAAAAGAATTGTGGTATTCAAGTAGAAATTTTGTTCTTTTTCAGTTAAAAAAATTGAAAATTTGTCTTTATATCGACTTTTATGCATTTGGTTGAAAATGATTTTAATCGCTGATATTTTTCCCCTAAGAATTTATTTTAAAATTATGAAAAAACGATATAAAAGTGCGGTATTTTGGTTTTGTACCATATTCATAGAAAAAATTGGAAAATAACGTTTAAACGGCACCAAAAAATCAATAGTGACTATCAAATACGCCAAAACCAAAGGATTGAGATTTATTGAGTAAATATAATTTTTCGGTTTAATTAAAACTTGTAAAATATATTATTTTTTGATAAAAATTATGAGAGAAACTATTGAAGCATAATCTCCCATAAGATAAAGTATTATATTTAAGAAATTCAAAAATAAAAATCATTTTTGAACACGCTGATTTTCATTTCAGTATATCATTTTTGGAATATCGTTGAGCCTTTATATCATAGTAGAACATACATGTAGTATTCATTATTCTCTCTGCTACTTAATATTCAATGCATAAATATTTTGGAGACTGAGTTTATATCTATCAAATTCCAATAAGATTCCTCGCCATTGCTCTTTGTTTTTCGATCACCATATTTTATAACAATATATACAAGCATTTTAATTTAAATTTCAATTTGTGAAATGGGGCTTTGATGATGACCAATAGCATCGTTTGTCAGTCACAGGAGTCCTTAATACCGGTCCAAAACCCATGTCTGCCTTAATTCAAATTTGCCACTAAATGATTCTGAAATGAAGGGGATAAGGTGAAATTCCTACCTACGGCCATATTTAGGTCACATTTTCCAAAATGATATTTTTCCGCAATCACTAGTGACATAGCAACCGCTTTTCCAAAAGGAATTGGCGGCTGTTGTGCTGTGTTCACGCAATCAAAAGTACGTACATAGGTTCTTACAGTCTGCTCTTACAAAATAATTAATCAGCCTGCTCCTATAGCTCATATATACAAGGTCTGTTAAAAACTTTCCGAACTTTTTTATTATAAAAATACTTCACAAACAAATAATTGGTAAGGGTCCCCTTCAAAGTAGTCTCCTCCCCAACGTATAAACTTATCCGAATGGTGTTTCTACTTTTTGAAACAGCCCTGGAACGCTTCTTCCGGAATGCTCATAAACTCCTCCGTCGAATGTTTCTCTATCTCTGGAATGGTGGCAAGTCGTTTTCGTGTGAGCGGGGTTTTTCGTTTTACGAACAGGAAAAAGTTAAACGGGGCCAGGTTCGGTGAGTAGGGTTTGCAAGGAAGCACAGCGGTGTTGTTTCTGGCTAGAAACTCACGAGTTCTGAGAGACGAATGAACTGGCGCGTTGTCGTGGTGACAAAAACCACTCGCCGCTCCTCCAAAGTTCGGCCCATATACGCCTGATTGTCTCTCTTTGGCGTTTCAAAATCTCCGGGTGGTACTCGTGTCGACTGTCTGACCTAAAGGTAAACATTCGTGATGCACAACCCCCTTTGCATCGAAAAAAATCAACATCAACTTGACATTCAAGCGAACTTGTCGAGCTTTTTAGGGCGGGGAATGTTTCACCAACCCACTTTGAAGACTGTACTTTTTTTCGATATCATATCCATTAACCCATGATTCATCATCCTAGACAAGAAGGTTTCATTCCCTTCAGCTCGATCAAACAGCTCCTGACAGGCCTCTCGATTTTGTTTCTGATCTGCTACCATCAGGCGACGCACGACGGTTTGGCAACTAAAAGCACATTACAGACGTGCGTGCTGTGTGAGTCGATGGATGACTTCATTGTAATTTTAATGCATGCACTGACAAGCAAGCTGAACGTGGTTTCTTAAGAGACTTCCACCATTAAAACGCCTAATATTCTTATGATAATAATTCCTTTGGAAATATTGCAGCAGTTCTTGATGCCGTTTTTGGCATGCGATGTAGTTACGTAAGAGCTACATACAAGAGATACAACGAACGACATTAGAAGAGATTTTTGCACATACAAGGTATTTTTGGGAGTTTTGACCTCTTATTCCTGCTCAAATAGATTGCTCGACCACTCTTGATTGCATGACACCACGTTTACCATGGGACTTTAAGTAGCGATGATATACAGGGTTCGTCCGGAAAATAAGTGTACTGAGCTCAGGAAAAAAATTTATTACACTTTTACATATCTTAAGCTAATATTCCTCAAAATAGGACCCTTGTGAGTCGATACACTTGTTCCAGCGGCGTTCCCGTTCCTGGAACGCTCCCGCGAAGGCATCATCGGGAACCTCTCGAAGACACGTCGTCACGGCCTCTTTGACGGCGTCCAAAGTCCCGTATCGCGTTCCTTTCAAACTCCTCTTTATCTTCGGGAACAGAAAGAAGTCCGGTGGTGCCAAGTCCGGGCTGTAGGGCGGGTGCGGCAGCGTTGCCACGCCGTGCTTGGCCAAGAAGTCCGACACGACAAGCGCGGTGTGAGACGGCGCATTGTCGTGATGCAGCCGCCAGATGTTTTGCATCTATAATTGCTCCCTAATAATCTCGTGCACTATTGTTTTTGGCACATTACACTGCTCTGCTATCATCCGAACACTAAGACGACGAACAGAGTTCAGTACATCGCGAACTTTTCGCACATTTTCGTCGGTGAGTGTCGTTGATGGGCGTCCAGGCCGTGGTTCGTCGTCGACCTCTTCTCTGCCCTCCACGAACATCTTGTGCCACCGAAAGATCATGTTTCTGGACATGGCTGACTCCCCGTAAGCCTGGTTACCGACAGTTTCGGTAGACGATATCCCAAGCTTTACCGCAAATTTGATGGAATAACGCTGCTCCAAAAACTTCGGCATCGCGTTCCGTGACGTGGGTCGAGCGTGGAGGTTCGCGTTAACAGAGCTCCTCACTACACCACAGCTCAGAGCCGACTGCCTTTTTCAGCGTCGCTTGCCAACATACCCCCCTCCAATCGCAGCCCGTCAGAGCGGTGCTGGGCGCGCCTGGAGCGGCGGGAAAAAATCAGTACACTTATTTTCCGGACGAACCCTGTATTCCTTTTTGTGGACCTGCAATCGTTGTTAGATGAAAATGTAATAGATTTGCTAACGTTGCAATACAAAAGCAAGGGATTAAAGACACTGAGTTAGGATTTGTGAAATCAAGAGAGATGTAATTCTTAAACACTGCTTCGGCTTCAACGAAATTAACGAAAAACAAAGTCAACATTTACACGAGCGCAGGCCGCTGTTTATCACGATTCGGAAATTTAATTTTTCAAATACAAAGGAAAAAATTCTTCTTGCATTTTATCATTGCTCAGTTTTTAATCGGAGAACTGCTTTTATATGCCCTCTTTTTTATGACGCCACCTGTTGGATAAACCCTCCGCTCATATTTGTTCAAGACCTATACGCCTCTCTCTCTATCTCTGGTGCGAATTGTATTTTTCTTAAGAAACTTGCTATTTTATATTCATATTTAAACGATCGGAAGAATTCCTTACTGAGACTCTGTCATTGATTAAGTCTCTTGGTTGGCACACGACAGCCAAATTACATTTCACGAAACTTTTCTAGGTGATATAATGAATGGCTGGGGTCTTTTCTAGGCTTCTTTTGCTTTCACATAATGCAGATTTTATGGTTGGTGACTACTGTTGAGGCTAAAGTTACCACACGCTAAATATTCGACAGATGGATGATTTTGAGGAAGCTAATTAACGTAGTTTTGCCTTTTTATTCGTGGCTTTTATTTTCTACAATTGCATTTGAGAATTTAACTAACCAGACATACTCGAGGTGTAGACTGAAAAATGCTGGAATAGAGACAATATTTCTTTGCACGCACCACCTAACTTTTGAAAACGTGATAATTGAAAATTTACCCTGTGGAATATTAAATAGTTTATAATTCATTTAAATATTTGGTAGGACTACAGGATCTTACCTTAATTAAATTTTTGAAAGCAAATAGTTAATGGACGTGTAGAGACGTAAGTAAAGGAAATCGCCTTAAGTTACATGAGTGTACGACAGGACGCTTGCGAAACGATCATGTTTCCTAACAAAGAAACTAGCAAAGAAAATATTTAGATAACTGTTAGTTCATATTACACTTATTATTCCCATATCTAACCAGTGTTTCACTCGTTTCTATCTCAAGGTCGTTTACACCATTCCCCTTAAAAGCTGACACCCGAAATAACCTGAATTTGACTTGGGGTGAGAACATAATTCTCAAAATAATGATAAAGATGCAAAATCTTCATCCGCAACAACTCTCTAATTCTTTGAGACACGCTAAGTCTACGGTAACACTCTCACCTCACGCTCGTTAGAAAGCTTTCGAAGGACGAAGAGTTAAGGCTTCAAGTTTCTTTCGCGAGGACCGAGCGAGCGCTCTTTTCCTCACAATCCTCGGTTTCTTTTCAAATGGAGGTTTAAATTAGGTAGTGGTAGAAATACAATCCATTGTTTTGGGTTACTAAAATTGATGAAAGTCCAATCTCTCAACATATATAACGATTTAGTTACATAATATTCAGGGTCTGTCAAAAAATTAAACAGTCTTTTTCTCGTAATCTTTTTCGCTCCAAAGGCGTCATCTACAAAGAGGGTCTTAGGGACAGACTCTAAAAAGCAATCTTCACGAAGTCCTCTAAAGGCTTCAATGAAGAGTGCAATGCATGAGTAAGGAGATATTTGCCAACAGGGCGCTGCACCATGAGAACGCGCCGTCCCACACCGCCTTCCTTGTGAAGTACAGAGTGTACCTGGTAAAGAACAAGGTGGAAACGCTACTCCAGGTACCATACAGTGCCATTGTGGCCCCACCGGACTTTTACTAGTTCCCAAGAATAAAAAAAGAGCTCGAAAGGCAACCATTTTGGAACGCTGGATAACGTCAAAGAGGCCGAGACGAGGTCTCTAACAGACTCCCGTTGATACCTTCCAGGAAGAGTACCGAAACTGGCATCGTTGTTTCGATGCACAAGGGTGTTCCTTTGAAGAAATTTTGTAATTTGTACTTTAATCTGCTATGACTTTTTTCCGTATTTATTCTTTTCATTTTTGAGACAGACACTGTATAACGGCATTGATGACATGTATCTCGTAACTGGCTTTGTGTATATGCACTTTTCATTCCTAAATATCTTTGTAAAGTTATCTCAAGCGACTCCTTTATTGTATTTCATCTCGTCATAAAATATTATATGTTTTAGAAAGATTAAACTAAAAGCCGCAGTTAGGAAGCCATTTAAATATCAGTGACAGCACATTTCATCGAAGCATTCCGATCCCCAATTAATTAACTCAAACTCCCACCTAATCGTGGATTACCTAATTTCGAGCTTATGATTTTTAGATTCTAAGTCTTCTATAATTAATGCTGATTTAAACACCAGTGTTATAACCTATGAAATTAATTCAACTAAATCAACTAATAAATTATTCAACTTCCATACGGTTTCATATCTAAATAGAAATACCTTGCCAAATTAAAGTTTCATTTATTTGGAGGCCGTTGGAAATTAATATTTAATAATTGGTATGACAGTTTAAATTCGTTCCATAATTATGAAATGATTAAAGTTATGGATAATTAGTCGTAGTATGTCCTGAAACGTATCATGATGTAGGTAATTCATATTATTCAGATTAATCTAATAATTTCAGTTGCCTCTTCGATAATAACGTTCATAATAGAAATCCCCTCATGGATTCCCGGGAGCGTGATTCTCTTTCCGTTCAACTCTCTCTCTCTCTCCGCCCGCGACGGCCCTAATTTCAACCGTCACTTTGCTCCCCCCCCTCTCCCGTCCTTATCGCATCCGCCCTCGTCTCCCTCGCCCCTCCGCCTCCCTCCACCACCTCGCCTCATCCATTCTCCCCTCTCTTCCTCAAACCACCACCATCGATCTCCTTGTTTTCACGTCTTCGAAGAGAAATGAAATCGCGGAAGAGTGGAACAAAGCATCGAGTTTGCTCAACCTCATAGCTAAATTGATTCTTTTTAACCATTCCATTTGCTAAAAACACCAATAAATTCCGCTGCCACTTTAACCTCCCCAAAGCCTCCTCCTTAGGTAACAAGGGCAAATACAAAAAGATGAATAAAAATTCTTCGAGGATTCTATTTTGATTTTGACGTCATCCATAGTCAATTTGGATCTCAGCCGTTATGTCCTCATATTTATTCTGAACATCTGCTTGTGGGTTTACAACCAGGTGGAAATATTGAGGGCTGTGTAAATGAAAAAGAATACAAGATATATAATTGTAAAGATTATTGAGATATCATATTAAAAATTCAATCCTTATTTCAAATTATTACCTTATTATTATTTCAATATATTTTGCTTACTTTAACGTTTATCATGTATGGGAATTATCTTAGTAAATTTATTTTTAACTTAGCAGATTTTTATACACGTCATTATTTCAGCAAATTTTGGAAGGCCATTGCATTTCTTAGCTTCGTTTAACAAAACACTTGACACCCCACACTAGAGTAAAATGTTCTTCAATTCAGCAAATCCAAGCAGATATTTTCCCTTTCTTCATTCCGTCCAATGCCCCTATCCTACTCTTGCCCCTTCCTGACTTGCCCTCCCTCACAGTCTTCAACACCCCATCGCCAAACAAAATGCTCAGCATACATGTTTCCTGCCTCCTTTGGATTTCTCGCAGCTATCCCCTCTCCTCCCCACCATGTCCACAAATTCTTCGTTTGTTTTCCCTTCTACCTTTTTTATCCTTCTCCACACCTATATTTCAAAAGCCTTCGATATGCACTATTAATTTTTCTTCGAAGACCATATTCCCATATTTACCACTTTCTATATAGAATTTTCCACCAGCTTTTTTATTTACCTTCTTCTTGTGAAAGTTTATAATTCCAAAGCAATGTCTATATGTCCCTACTACTATAACTATCATGTTCAATACACTTCCGTGACACGTATACTGTTCCAAATGCTATAATTTTCGCCTTCCCATTTTAAAGTTTAACTTAAATTTCTTCTTCCTCGAAAACCTCATAACATTTGATTGCATTAATTTAATCCTAATAGCATGCCTATGGAACAGACTTTCCAGTGCGCTCAGAACTGACTGTTACACCTTGGCAGACTGATTAACTGAAGATTGATCGCCCTTATTTCATAAATTCTCTGCCAACTTGAATTCCTACCTTTAGTTCTTTACAAGCCATTTTTACCATTGTATACGCATATACGTTGAAAAGCACAGGTAATAATGGGCAACCCTGCCTTACTCCTCTTCCAAACACTACCCATCAGGGCTCTCCCTTCCACACTCTCACCTGAACAGTCTGAAACATGTACAAGTGGTGGGTTAGTCTCATATCTCTCCAATGTACTCTTATTTTCTGCCATATATTCATTAATTTTACTTAATTAACTCTCTCAAACGCCTTTTAGAAGAAGACGAGAAAAACAAATTCATCTTGATTGTATGTTTCCCATGTACCTCTCTATTAGCGATATTATTATTGCTATGGTTTCACGCGTACCTCTCCCACTACAGAATCCAAACTAATTATTCGCAAATAATCATTTGCTATGGTTTCACGCGTACGTATCCAATTACAGAACTCATACTAATTATTCCCAAATAATAATTAGCCTTCTTCTCTATCTTTTATTGACAGTACCAGGCAGCATTTTTGCTGTAAGAAATAATACATGTTGTTCTTTGGTCTTTACACATGGCTGTCTTTCCTTTTTTGAGATAGGAACTAGCAATATCTGAAAAACTCTTTCGGCCAAATTGCTCTCTTTTAAATGCTATGAATCAGCCCATAAAACTCTTCCTACTGCGTTTCCCTAAACCCTCAAGTAGTTCCATGGAAATTTGATGCCTCATCATGGCCTCATTTTATTTCAATTCCATTAAACCTCTCTCTTTCTCGCAATCAAGTATGCCTAGTCTAAAGCTATTCCCATCGACGTCATTATATCTTTCTCTGCCTCCTATTCCTGTTCTAATATCTCTTCTACTAAGATTCTCTCTAATTTTCCCTGCTTGTTTGAATCTTTCCTGTTTATATTTGTAATTTGTCTTCAGTATCTTTAGAGATGTACACGGATTTTCCCTTCTTATTTCCTGATAATGTTTTCACCTTTTTGCACACTGTACAGTAGACTCATTTAAATCTTCTTTCGTAAACTCTCCAAAAAATCCATATGCTATATACCTAAAGATGATAAATCCACATGCCTAGTATGATAAATTTATAAATAGAACAATAAATGAAAAGACTTGGACGGTCAAATTAACTTCACGAAATGATTCAAATAATCACCTTCATGAGGAACCAACTGTGAAATCGGTGCTGAAAAAATATCCTCTGGCATAATGTGCAATTAAAAAAATTCATCCTTACGGTTCAATTTACGTGGAAAAATTTATGATATTACCAATGCAGAGTTATCTGTTGCGAACATGTTTTCCATCAACAGGATAAATTGTTTGGCATAGCATATTTTAAAATCATTCTTTCCAAAAAAAGTGGGCAAATAATCAATTGAGTGTATAGGAATTTTATAAAATTCATCCAAATAATGACATTAATCATTTCAGCAGAATGAATGATTACCTTTCAAGAAAGTAGTTATCCTCAGGCTGCTTCTATTAGCCGTAGGGATAATTTTCACTTAATTACAAATTCAGAGAAAAACCTGAAAGTGCTGTAATTTGGCAATCATTAGGAATACATGAATACTATTTTTCTACCGAAGAAACTCTGCGATAAAAACTATATTATTCTAGAACATTTATTTGGAAAATGAGCTATTTTAAGCATTTAAAAAAGTACTCTACGTTACAAATATTAGAACTATCGGTAATGTTTATTAGTACCCTACTAGTTATAACTATTTCCCCTCCGCGTATCAATAGGCTACCAGTTTTATTTACGAATACATGGAATTGAATCGAGTTGAATGAACTACTTGAATCGTAACGAAGATGAATGGAGGAAATAATTTACCGCACCTCAACCCTAAGGTGAGTCTGGCACGCGTGCCTAACAGTACGGCCTGAAATCCATTGCTTTTTAAGTAAATACGACCTTCGCCGAGGATTACCACACCCTCCCGAGTAGGCGGCGGCGTCCGCACTATGTCGGCGATCGAGATTTATTGCCCCCTCTCCCTTCCCTTCTTATTTTCCTTCCCCCCAACCGTCCACCCCCTTCCCCCCAAACTCAGCTCCCGCTTCACTTGAGAGGGCGCGCTGGAATAAACCTCCGTTTCTTCACCCCTTTCCTCTCCCCCGGCAAACACTCCCGCCTCCGCCCTCTCTCCTCCCGGGAGGGATGGCGGAGGGGGCAGGGGGGAGCAGACGAGAAGGCCCCCGTGCGACCACTCTCCCGATAACCGACTCCGCCTCTCCCCTCATCCGCCAATTTCCCCGTCGGAACGAAACACGCTCCCGTTCCGCTTGGCTTGTCTCGACGACCGCCCACCCTTCCTGTCCTGACGGAGGGGGGGAGGGCCCTGCCGCACATCCCTCGTCCCTTCCTTGACCCTCTCCGGAGAGGGGTACGTTTAGCGGGGGATGGAGCATAGTGAGATGAGGGCGGGTCTGATCCACGGCAAGGACCAACATGAGAAAAGTTGTCGAGTTTGCAAACTACCCGATCATTTTGATCGGGCGATTAATTATTCAGGATATACATACATAAGTAAAGTTAAAAGCGATATCATGAAATGGGAGTACTTTTTTAGCAACAAAATGTAACTTAAAAAACAGCAGACGTTCAACAAAGATGTTTTTGCATACTTTTATCCATGAATTATTGGAAACGGAACTAAACAAAGTGATATACTTTACACTTTCAGGCTTCACTTCGCAAAATTGTTTGATTTCCATATTAAATGAGTTTTTAATATTCCACAGACTTGTTCACAAAGTCTGTGGAAAATTACAAACCCTTTTAATATAAACAAAGTGAGTTGTTTCACAAAGGTACTACGAAGTGAAACCAATTTGCTACCAAACACAACCAAGCACAATTTCCTCATCACAGTTGCGATGCATGGAAAAAGATGTGAAATGGAATGAAGGAGGGGAGCAAAGGAATGGTGGTGGAAGGGAGGGAGTGGGACCGGAGTGAAGGAATTGTAGCGAGAGGGGACGGAAAATGGGAGGTCAGGTGGGGTCAACAAGACGTCGGGTGTAATAGGGAGGAAATGAAGGGAAGCATTTCGGGGAAGGACTCCATAAACGGGGAGAAGCAGACGGCGGGTTGGGCGACCCTTAAATGCCTCGAAGGCCCAGAATGTCCGGACCAATTATAAAAATTCGAGATAAACGTTCAGGAAATATTTGACTGATAAGAACAAAATTGAAAAGGATCTCCTTCGTCCGTAGGCGACTACATTGGGGTGAATTACGGCTTAAGAGGAGGATTGTATTGCAGTTTATTTTACTCACCGCGACAACATTACTGCAGAAAGCACGGTATTGAATGCATAAATGAAAGAAAAATTATCTCTATCTAAAGTAAAGGTGGTAGAATAGCTATCGAGCAACAAATACATTTCTTGACGAAATACTACAATTCAGAAATGTCTTCGCAAAATTTTTATTAAGATTAAAACGTACACTGACAATGGTATAATTCACTCCACACACTTGCTAGTTAGATTCAATTCAATAATGAAATGTTAAATGCATCAAAACAAATTAAAGAGGCACTTAAATGTATTTTATATCTCCCTTATAGCGAATATGTTCCTCACATTTCTTTGTAAATCGTGTACATGAACACCTATTTTTCAAACGCGCTATCATATTACCATGAGTTCAAATATACCTATGGATTCGAAACGAATAGCGTAAAATCATTTCTTTCTCAGCAACGCTATTGATCTCGATCCTCACAATTTAATCAAATTTGAAGACTCGAGTCTTTTATAAATCGATTTAATGCTTTGAATATAATCGACGTTCACAAAATCATTCTCCACTTATTTTTTCCCTCTGAAGCTATACACATTTTGAATGATCAAAAAATAAAGTTAATTTAGATTCTTTTTGAAATTTCAAAATTACATAGCGATTGTTATTCATTTGATGCTATCATTATGTTCATATAATTTACCTATAAGTATTAAATAAATACATATAAACTCTCACATTGTATCAGCAATTTATTTTGTGATCTATGATGAGAAAATTGTTTTTCTTGGTCACCATCGTAAACATTAAAAAAATAATTAATTCATATGCGGCTTTGGAAAATATTTCCCGAGAATTGGTCGGTAATAATTATCAAGAAAACATTCACGTGCTGTCTTAATCTATAAGAATGTGGCCGTTTCACTGCAATGAGACTTTTGTTGTTTAGGCCCTTTAACAAAATTCAGTAGAATGGAAGTGCATTTTTTTAATGACATTATCTATCGTATGCATGCAATTTGGACATGTTTCGAAAGGTATAATAAAATTCAACATTTGGATTAATATTTCACGAATTGAGTTTGACCCACTTAATACACAAGGCAATTACATATTTCCACTCCATTTCAATCCGAAAAAACCTAGAACTCATATGATAAATTTTCATAGCTGCATACAAAATCACGACACTTACAATTCATCGTTGAATTACTTAGTTTAAAAAATGTCAGGAGGCATAGCTTTGTTCGGAAAATTTCCATAAAACTCATGAATCTGGTTTACTTATTCAGTGTGAATAATATTTCCGCTATTCAAGGAGAAAGAAATGGAGATGTCATAATAATAAATTATGGAAATGGTATTAAACTAAAATGGGATTTAAATTTAACATATTGATAATCATTTGCCTACGGGGAATGAGTTTGACCTCGCGCACAGATGACACGCAGTGATTTGAATTCTTAATGATCGCGGAATTATCGGGAATTTTACTTCATAAATCTACATTGCATATTACCCAAAGAATATTTTGATAAAATTTCCGAATTTTCTAGGAGAATGTTTTTTTTATTTTGACGTGACATGTGAGTAAATGTTAACTGTTGAATAATGAATATACCAGCTACTCCCATTCTAACTTAATTTGTTCCTTTTTGATAGTTTTATTGGAGTATCTTCAGCTCGTCGCCATCTAGTACGCTGGGAATACCATTTCGGGCGGGTAGTGAGGATCAGAATAACAACATAACGGGAAAGGAAAGATCATTGCCGCATAGGCGAGTGAAACTGTGTAAATACAAGATTCGAGCTTGACATCTCGAATTCCATCAGGAAGGCAATGAACGCATTAATTTTATTTGAATCAAGTTCCCTCCTGAAATTGTTGACTCTGGCTAAGGTCACTCTAGACATAGTTATACAGTCAATGCGGCATTGCAAGAGGGGAAAAGAAGGGAAATATGGCTCTTGAGGTAAACGTAGATGAAGGAAGTACACAAAAAAAATGAGGATGGAGAGAGGAGGGAATAGTACCACTGGGGGTGAGTCGTTGTTGTGGCGGAAGAAAGAGGAGGATGATCGCGGTCGTGATGAGGGGGAGGGATATTACCCCTCTTGATATCAATGCGTGTATCGGTATGAGTGGCGAGTGAACCTCATTAGGTTACTGGGGCGAAAACCTTAGAACGAAAAGAGTTACGAAGTCTCAACAGACGCATTCACACAATGAAAGGTTTAGACATATTCTTTAGAGGGATTAAAGCAGGGTTAAAGAAGTTTTGTTAGACAGGGCGACGGGATAACAAACACTGAATTTTCAGATCTTTGGAGCTAGGGACGGCAGTTGCTTCGAGAAATCAGAAAATAAAATTAAGATATTTATAAACAGAATTGATAACTAGTTGGAAAGACCTGAATGAATACTTACTGGCAATTTTTTTACCCATTCTGAAGCACCATCAAGGTATGTAAGCACGAACTGCACCGTGAATGAAGTAAAAGATCACCGTGGTTCTCGCAAAAATATTTAAAATATTTTAAAACTAACAATTCATGAGCCTTCTTATTATAACATTATTAAATTTTTCACTAAGATCGTACGTCATGCACACTAAAACTACCGCTAACGGAAGACCCACTCACAAATGTACGGAATTTTCTAACAACCTGTTTCTTACGTTCCAAAGACAACAGCACGCAATTTATACCTTTTAAATATTTCAAAATCAGGCGTAAAAAGTTCAAACTATCTTAAACTTAACGTGAAAATTAGCTTATGAACTTAAGGGGAAGGTGTCAGCTACATCACTGAATGAATTGTTTTGGACGGGGACTTTAAGGAGAAGTCTTAAATTCTGGAAAAAAATGTGGATACCTGTTTGTTTACAACTTCTTACGAAATCCAAGATGTGGCAATAATATTTTCGCAAAAGTCTTTTTTTTTAAGCCTCATGTCTCATATGTGTCTACAGTTCAAGTTTCAGCTATATCATCACGTGGTATCATTTCAATAGTAGATTAATGAAACAAGCTTTTTTATTTTAGCAAAATGGAAAAAAATGAGTTTATTACGGTGATGAAATAATTCTATTGAACACGTTTAACATCGAAAGAGATTGAAGTCGAGTTGGATAAAGCTCATGGCACATCTGCTTCTGTGATTGCGACTGCTTACAACTGGGTAAATGAGTTTAAACGTGGCCGTATAACCAGAAATGATGAACAACATTCGGGACGTCCAGTGGAAACGACTTCCTTTGAAATGATTGACAAAATCCACGATATGATTTCGAGTGACTGACGATAGTTCGAAGTTCGCGAAATAGTTAAGGCCACAGCCATATCACAAGGTAGTGTGCCTTCAATTTAAAGGAAAAATTAGGCGTGAAAAATATCGGCAAGATGGGTCGGCATGATGGATTCTCAATGGAGAATAAACGCAATTTTGTGATCGGGTCGGAGGCTGGCTTTGAGCTTTTTCGTCGCGATCCGAGTGTCTGCGTCGATACATAACGGTTGACGAAACGTTGATCTCTACTGCACTTCAGGGACAAAGGATCAGTCGACACAGTGGATTTCTTGAGGCGGCTTTGGCTCCAATAACGGTGAAGACTGTGAAACCGGCCGAAAAGGTATGACCCATGGTGCTTTTTCCTAAGGACTTATTGAACGACCCAGGCACATCTGTTAGAGAGGTTAACGACACTAATTTCGAATAGAGATAAACTTTCAGGGCAAACGATTATGTTATCAATCAAATTGTGCAAGAATGCAGTGTCCTGAAATCTTCTTCTCTAATGTAGAGCTTTTATGCGCAAATTTAGTAAAAACGGGTTTCCACATTTTTATTTTCGTCTACGAAATTGAAAGTTGGAATTACTAATAATCATTAAAATTTTATTTCACGTTGGAATGGGCTAAAATACTTTTTTGAAATTTTAAAGATTAACATTCATCATTCAAAAAATACGATTCCGAGACTGAAATACGGATTTTTTTGCTACGATGTTTAACTATGCCATTGAAAACTACCTCAGACTTCATTTGAATAAACTGACTGCAATTAAATACCGATAAAATGTTCCAACTGATCGAAAGGATGTAATTAAGGACACTTGATTATTAATTTCAATAACAATTGAGGAAAATTGGAGATAGTCCTAGAGCATCTTTTGACATCGAAAGGAAATAAAAAAGCGATAGTCAATATAAAACATTTTTCAGCATGTTGGTGTCATTTTGGTCCATCAGGGTCTTCATAAAAGCAGAAAATAGAACTTGTGAAATGCATTCAGAATACAATACTGCCTTATTGATGACATCTGATTATTTTTATGCTACGACTATAATTACGCCGATATTTTATGTAGCTAACTACGGTGAACATTAAAGGGAATAGATTTTAAACCAGGTAAAAATAATTAATCATCTAATTTTTAAATAATAAAAATTATTGTTATAAGTTTCATACAAATTAATTCGTTTGAAAACGAAAAAAGAATATGCATACCATTGTATCCGTATTAAAAAACAAACAAAACATAAAGGGGAGAATATTCCAATACTTTAATTGATTTGAAATACTCAAAAGAGCTATCATGCCATTGGGCTGACGGAGTAGTGACGAAGTGTGAAACCGCTTTTGAAAGGGCCAGTTTGCACTTCTCCCTAAGGTTGCCAAACTAAGGGGAGTATTCATACTACGTACGCAAATTTATAGCTTGCGGTCTCCATTATGATATAGCAACAACATTCTCTTTTACTTCCTGTTTCGTGATCAGATAGAAGGAATTTGATTCCACGCACAGAAAACTGCCGAACGATTGAAGTCGAAATGAGAATTCCCCAAATAAGTGCTCTCTTCTCACTTCTATTTAGAAATTCTTCCACCAGTATTACTGACACACTGGTTAGCCGCATTTTCATCATTTTCCAGAGTGCAGGCAACGTCCTCGTCCTGCATTAACGGGAAACTAGTCTAATAGGTTGGAAAAAACTAGGCACAAATCACGAAATATAAAATACAACCTGCACAAAATAAATACCGTTGTATTTATACGTGGCATAATACGCATTACTCCTTTTGTACACGATTACATTTATTGCCTTACGATTACACAAAATTGCCTTAATAGTAGTTATATATTAAGCCTAAAGATATGATCAATAAGAATATTAGTTATTTTTATTAAAACTTAAGAGTTTGGCTGCATTCAGCATTACACAACGTGAACTTATAGCTAGTGCAGGGGGTGGGATAAAAAACTACAATGTTTGTGATACCGGAAATTCGATAAGATAAAGAACTTTAAATATTTATGAACATTATTAAATTTTATACATTAAGTGTAGTTAATACTAAATCCTACCATTCAGATCCACTCCAAATCTTTAACTCGATTCGGTTCGATTGAATCAAGTCAGAAGTTTTATTAGTTTAGGACGGGGATTTTTGAACGAAACGATATATTCGATTTCATTAAGTGGACCCATCGCTCTAGATCTCCCATTCCTGAGATAAAGGAAGTAAGGAAAAGCAAGACGGGATTGAAAGGAGATTGCTTCTCCCGCTAACGGAATGACCGATGCAATCGAGGCGATTGGCCGCGACCATAAATGGAACCGATCGTGGCGCAAGCGATTAACTTGTATTCCGACGGAGTCAGTGATAGGGGAAGATGGGTCGGAGGTCGCTCCCTTGGCCCAATCCCTTCCGGGACCTCGGAGCATTATTCCGTCGCATAACCATTCCGGCGTCTTCCTGATGCGCGACGGCTGGATCACAGTTTCACGTAAGTGGCCCCGGAACGAACATAAATGTTTGCTCCGGCGTGAAAGTTAACGGTTCATTTCACGACGTGGGATCACGCATGAGCAGAATATGCATTAAAATCTGGCAACCTTAACAACAACAAAAACGTAAAAAATATTTTGGAACCGATGGAATGATCTCCCTCTATTTACGCAATTTATGGAAGAATTTTCGGGAACTGCTAACCGTGTGCTAGATAGGATTATAAAAAAAATCGACGCACGTGATTTAAAAAATTCTAATCAAACTTTATATTTAGAATAAGATGATAAAAATCTTAGAAATTAAAACCATTTATTTATTAATAATTTAATATCTGAAAGTTTATAGCACATATTTATAACTAACTTGAATAATATGCTGCTCCGTAAACGAACGGCCATCTCTATAATTTCATAAAACGGACAAAATATACGTAAATCACCGGAATAGATTGGCAGTTCCATAATGTTAATTTCAAATAATACTTATGATGTAGCGTCGTAGAAAATAATAGCCAAAATGCAAATACAGTATTACTCCGACAAATAATGTCCGAAAACGATTCCCAAAATCCGCCGCCACCCATCGCTCACCTCATTCTCTTAAGTGGGACACCCAGAGCTCCAAGATTATCCTTCTAGCTTCGATACTGCCAGGGAAGGCTGATCTCCACGAAGTAACTGTGAGAGTTGAAATTAGAAGCTTTCGAGGAGCGCAGGGCAAACATCCATGTTGACAAAGGATAAACAGCTTAGGAGTGTGGTCAAGCGGAGCCACGAATGAGCTTCCATTGATGAAGGGGCAAGATTGACGGGAATGCAGCGAATGTTAAGTGGGGCGAAGTGGGGGACTGGGCAAGTCGAGCAGGCTAAAGACAAGGGCGGGTGCCCTGGGGCGGGGGTTACGACTCTAACCGGGGTAGGAGAACGTGTGGCCGACGGGGTGGAATGGAGGGGGAACCAGGGTTCTCCTTAACAGCGCCGTATCGGCGGAAACCCCCCAGAATACTTCCTTTTCACTGGCGCGGGGTGAGGGGGCAAGGAGGGCCGAAGGGAGTCAAAGGGAGGGGAAAGAGAGAGAGATAACTTTGGATGGCTGGAGAACGACCGGAAGCTGACGTTAGTGTCTACGTCCTTCTATAAAGATTGATATCGTGAGACTTACCCTGGCTATCCATGTACTTTAATATCAGAGGAGGCTCTCCTCTTATTATCCTACTTCCGTTGATTTGTCCATTTGAATGAGATATGTACTTAGCGTTACATTTTGGTGTTTCCGAGAGTAACGAGATATTCATTCAGAGTCTCTATAGAGCTTTAATATAACTTATGTAAAACTATTTGGCTCGCACATTATACGAAAACCATCCATTACCGCGAGTATTTTCTCGCTCTAGTTCACTTTTGAATTGCAAGTCGCTATCAACTTCATTACTTCCATTGCTCTTGTCATTACAAACTGGTAGATTTGGTCGAAAAAGAGAAGCATTTTAACGAAGTCCCTGAAAACGTTACAAACTTTATATAACTTTAAAACTCAAGTCTGAAAGTACTCGTTCAAAAGATTTTTCTGACAGCAAATCGGGAGTGCGAAACGAAGAACCGAACTGGATGATTTTTGAAATTGGGCGCCGGCCAAGTTTGCGCTCGCTAGCGTGCGGTGATGGATTTTGAGATTGGATGCAAATAAGGTGAGTCGGTGGCGGGGAGGAG
Source organism: Hetaerina americana (assembly GCF_022747635.1). Taxonomy (NCBI): domain Eukaryota; kingdom Metazoa; phylum Arthropoda; class Insecta; order Odonata; family Calopterygidae; genus Hetaerina; species Hetaerina americana. Next base: position 17,923,363 of record NW_027286763.1, read on the forward strand.
ATAGGATGAGGGAAGAGACGAACGAATCCAGTGAAATAAAAATAATACACTTTCCGGGTTCGAGCTTATCGACTGGTGTTCCCGGGATCCAACCAAGAGTGCCAAACTCGCAAATGGGGGGAACTCCGGGAACATATGCGCTTCATTTCTCCCCACAACCTGAGTGCTGATCGTACAAACAGTTTTAGTGTGTGCAAATCGAAGTCAGAGGGAGATGGATGACCAGATGAAATTCGATTGGGTCAAAAAATTAAAATTATGAATTGCCTCCCCAGCTGCGAGCGTTCTTACTATGCATATTTTTTATTGGGAGTGGATATCTAAAGATAGGCCGAGCGAGATTTCCACAGAGGTGGTTTTTGAATACGTGGCCAAAGAGCTGCAAGCACGGAAAAAGAAGCCGCGGATGGTAATGGTTAGTTTTTTATTAATGAACAATCCGTAACGTCGGCATATTCTTTATTGGCTAAAATTTCACTAAATTCTAAGGTGCATGTGTTTGTAGGTTGATAGCATACATGTTTACATGAGTGTAAGTTAAAAGATTTTTGAATGAATGCATATGCCACTATGGGTGTAGGTTAGAATAAATATGTTGAGTTTGCATGTAGTTTTGTTCTCTTTTACGGTTGGTGACCTAACACCCCCCGCCACAAACCCTTGAGGCGGCTTACGGGGTATTAAGTAGATGTACAGGTAGATGGAGATTCTAGAATCACACCCCATTGAGGTCCGTGAAAACTAGAGTCTATTACTGAGGGATGACCTTGGGTGGAATCCTTTCGAAGTCACCCTTATTCTAAAGGGTGACTTCGAAAGGATTCCACATTCGAAACTTGGGGGAAAATGAAAAGCACTAACTTTTTGGCGATTTTCATAGGGATTGTTACAACTAAGGGAGGAAAAAATACACCTTACGCGCCTTTTAAATTAACCACGCGCAGTGACGCTAGGGTATTGCAGTGTTAAAAGTAAATTTAAAGATTGTCTTAATGTGACTCGAAAAATTCAAGCATGTCAATCCCCACAACCCGTTCACCATTTTACTCGTACGTGGCGGTGTTTAAGCTTCCAAAACATGCATCAGTACCATCTGAACTGAACCAAAGAGAAAAATAAATGGCATAAAAATATAAGTTAAATTATTACAACGATTACAACTTAATTTCAAAGACACGAAGAGTAAGTATGTATATATAGATACAGTATGTATATAGGTATACAAAATTTATGTAGGTTTTGCACCGCTGGGTTTCTTCCAGTTGAAGCAGGAGACATCAAGTATTTGCGGGTAAATAAAAGTTTCCCAAATCAAGTAAAGAATACCTTGTACCCTTAATAAAATAAAAACGAGATTCTTATGCATACATTTAACACTCATCGCTGTACAAAAATTTGGAATTAAAAAAATCCTTTTTTCCTTTCTTAATTACTAATCTTCGAAGGTAAATAAAAAAACATATTTGGAACTACTTATAGATGCATTAGTTTACTTCGTAGGCTAAAACAAATAATGATATCAGAAACTGAGTGGTATATGTATTTGGATAGGCACATTTCACGCGATTAAATTCTTCAGCATTAAGGATAACGAACTTGAGTCGAGGACTTCCAAAAAATCATTGAAGGGAACAATAACCACATCAACCGCAAGAATGCGACCCCTTATAACCGACACTCAATTCGTTATTGTTGAGATGCATGAATAAAATAAAACAAAAACGTTTTGTATTAATAAAAGTGCATAGCCAAGGACGCCTAAAAGTGATTGTGGAAGAGTCACTTCGTCCCGTTAGTGTCATAATTGAATAATTCTTAACAGTTAAATGCATTAAATAGAAATGAAGTTTTTCGAGCAAAGTTTTAAACGAGACTTTGGATGGAACTTAAATAGCTCAAGCTGGTCAAAAGTTAAACATGCCAATGATTACAACGACATTCAATTAGCGGTTTTATGTCCATGATTTCTTAAGTGATATTGAGTGAAAACACCTGAAATTCATATGGTAAACATTGAGAATGAATAGGAAATTGGTGGCGAAATTAAGAAAAATGAGGAAAATGGGTGATCATGACAACACTTCTAGATTATAAAAATGACTAATAACGACTTCTCCCACGTTTCTCACCAAAGAAATTTATTTTTGGAATTATGTTTACTACTCTAACTTTCAAGCTTGTAAGCTCTCTTCGCAGAAGGCTTTCGAGACAAAGATGTTATACTTACGGCGCAAGAAAAGCTTTAAATCTTTGTAAATTTTGAAAGAATTGAAAATTCACGAAAGTAGTCATGGATTCTTTGATGCAGAAGCTAATTAAGACACAATACTTTTTAAAATACCTGCTCATTCCCAAGAGCCTCACCTCATTAAGACACGTTTGAGAGGTTTTCCCCATAAAATTATCGAACACGCCAACTTCCCTATATCCTTAACCTAGTCGAATAACTGACACTAAACATTGAAGATGAGAGGGCTGAATAGATCTAAACAATAGATCTAAACAAGCCCATAAAAGTTAAAAAATACGATTAATTATCCCAAGGTTTTTAAAAACTTAAAAACTTGATTCTCCCCCTGATGTTTCCGATTTGGGCCTTTCCTGGGCAACGCCCCCACCCTCACACTCTTCCCCCATTGTTCACTCCCTCCGTTATTTTTTTTAATGGACCATGGAAATACTTGGATCATCCTCCCAGCCCCTCGCTCGACCCCCTCCCCCCTGACAACGACTGCCTTCCTTCCTCCCTTCTCACTTCAACCCTTCTTCGCCCCTCCCCCGCCCTCCCACCGTCTTGGAGGAAGGATAAAGGGAGCCATAGCAAATGGCTAGAGTCATCAACGAATACCAATGGGATTGCTCAACTCCCGACGACAGGGGAGGGAAACATATTGATGACTGAAGGAATAAAGGGAGACGGGATTTCCCGTGGTACGACAAGGAGGGCCAGAGTTAAGCAGCACGTGGATAAAATCGATGGAGGGAGGATACCGGCGACCTCCGTAATTAATATGACCCTGACCAATGAGGTAGGGAGATACGCACACTCTAAAAGGGGGCACTAACATATAAGGAGACTATCTGCAGACGACACTTTTTAGCTCTCCCAACCCCACAGACACCATTAGAAACCGCCGAATATCCCTGGTCATATTTTATTGACTACTTTATGCAAATAAATTTGACGCACTACACTAATCGGCATACAATTTCATGCTAAACTAATGTCACTTATGTTATGATACGTCTTGGTGACTTACGAAACAATAGCCGCTGCATAATTTTTACACATAAATTAAAAATTAAACATCCTCAGTAAATTTTCTTCGATAATTTCTCAGTGTTTTCATATTTATCGTCGATAGGCCAGGCTAATGAGAAATACGAGTGAGTATCCATTCATTTGAGAATTGGGGGATCAAAAGACGCCGAGGTATTTGTGCGATTCAAAAATCAGGTGCCCATGAACCGCGCACCTTCTCTATCTTAAAATCTCCTAGCATCAGAAATTATATCCCAACGTCCCATTTTCCGGACAGAAGTGAGCATAGTAAAGTCTCCGCTCCCGGGATTTGTGATGCGCTTAAGATGAAGGGTATGTTTGACTGCACTCACTGCAGGGAGTCCTGGTGTCCGTTCCGCCCGTCCTTCTTGGAGCGCAACAGGAGCAGCGAGGCGAGCCCCACGGACGCGACGAGCAGGATCATGGCGCAGGCGCAAGCCACGCCGATGTAGAAGGCGCCCCCGGCGCCGCCAACTGCCCCCACGCCCCCACCGCCCGCCGCCGAGGCGATCACGCCGCCCATCGAACCCGGGCCGGGGGGACGGGACGCCACGGCCGATGACTCGTTGAGCAGCCTCTCTTCTGATGGAGGGGATCGGGCGAGCAAGGAAGAAAGGGAAGAGAGGATTTAATGATTGCGAAACAGGCGATGGCATTCCTTATGACAAATGTGAGGTCAAAGAAATACACTAACATTGATATTACAATCACATTTCACAACAGGGAAACTTGTTCAGGATGTTGTATACGAATCACAATGTATTATATACTATATTATTATGCTATCAGTAGTTACCTTTATATCACTGGAAAAAGGACAGTCGTTTCATCTACGATAATACTGTTGCTCAGCGAGTAGTAAATTTTAAGACTATTCTAAAGAGAAACTTGTCGATATTTACGTCCTGTTATTAATAAAATAAAGGAACTTCTAGCAAGATTTTATATCTTGAATTTCTCAGATTTTTTTGGAAAATCTTAATAAAGGACCTGCTTACTCATCTATAGCATTTTAAAATTTAACGCGGTGGTACTATTCTTACTCTCCTTTCAGGTAATTCTTCTGCCGAGTACCGTCGATGAGTTCAATTTAGAGGCACCGATGGTAATTCAAGCATTTGTATCTTGGATGGCTTCAGTCGGATTCAACTGTTACTGCAACGAAAGCTAAATCAGAGGAACGACAGGGAAAGGCTAATATTAACTGCTATGTCCTGGTCTCATATATTCCACAGATTTTGTTATTCCGTAGAAGTTACATCCAAATATCCGCATAATTTTATCGCAAACATTATGTTTTCTTTAATAACTTCGGCGAATTAGTAGCGATAATTTATTGGTTAGAGAAAAATATAGTTAATTTGCCGTTTAAATTAATTCTTTTATATTTTATGTAATTAAAAACCATTGAATATCATGCGTAGAAATATTACTGCGATGCAACTGCTAGATCAATTTGAAACAGTAGTTAATCTGTCCTTTAGGTACTTGGCTTGGGTCCACTATACTCCCGAGGCAAAACAGAAGTCAAAGCACGGGAGACATATTGACTTTCCACCAGCAAAAAAAGCATAGGAAATGGGTTCGGCCGGAACGGTGATCGATTCAGTTTTCTGGTATGCGAAAGGAATTCTGCCAATAGATTATATTGCCACTGGTCAAAAAATCACGGAACAATATATCGCTAACCTTCTGGACTAACTAACGCAAAAGATACACAAAAAGGACCAGGCTTGGCCAAGAAGAAAGTCATCTTTCATCAAGGCAATGCCCAACGACATCCAAGTGTCTTTCCAAGGAAAACACGTGAACTAAGATACAAATTTGTGCCCTACCAGCCTTATTCACCTGATTTGCTTCCATCAGATATCCATCCATCTCTTTCCTAGGCTCAAAATATTCCTCCGTGGACGAAGATTATCTTCAATCAAAGAACTAATAACCGAAATAGACGGGTATTTTGCTGGCCTGAAGGAATCTAATGTTCGAGATGGGATCATGATGTTGGAACATCACTGAACTAAGTGCATTATTTTACAGGGAGACAGTATTGAAAAATAGAGAAAAGTTTCTCTCCGGTAAGTCGTTTATTTCTATTCTATTCCGAGAACTTCATATATTACCTTCGTAAATTAACGATAAAAATCTTAGGGTCTAAAGACAAGTCAGGCGTCAAGGTGATTAAGGATCTATTTTAATTCCACTGAGCTTAGTGTAAGGGCAATTGGTGCTCAATTTCTTCCCCTACTACCCGGAAAACGTCTTCCGAGGGACCCTTCCTTCCTTCCCCCCTCCTAGTTCCCAAGCCCCTCCCTATTTTCTCCCCTACCCACCATCCCCATTGCGATTCACCCCACCCCTATCCTTCCACCTTGGTTATATCTCCTGCCTCCACTCATCCCTCCACCGACAGCTTCTTTTAATCCGACCCCACTCAGGCCCTTCCCTTTCTCTCTCCTCCTCATCGGACTTCACCCTTCCTCCCCCTCTTCTTTCTTCACTCACTTGACGTAACATTTCTCGATTTGCAACTGGTAAATTTTCGCCTAAGTTCATGGGTCGACGTCCGTAAGAGCCGTTTCATCTGCACCAGTTTCAGCTTAGACTCCAAAAGGTTGCTCCAGGGAAATATAAAATTTGCATTTTTCGTCGGGGAAATATTTATGAAACATTCACCAGTTGTACAAAAAGTCGCAGTTATCAAGAAGGATCCTTAGAAATTTTCACCGTCATAGTAATCATTTTCTCAAACTGCATTCAATATTTGTGCGTTAATCGACAGTACTAGTACTCTCTTGTACCATTTTTTAATCGCAATATAAAACTGGAAACAGGATAATTTCGTTTCAATCCGAGGAATGTTTAATAGACACTATTTTACCATCGTCTCATTAATCTTCTGTTCGTTTCTTGATGGAATGTCCTCCCATGAATCCATTAAATTACTTTATCTTACTTCGAGTCAAATTATGGTCAATTTTTCTTGTTTTGTATTTCTCAATAAGATTTATTCTCCCTCAGTTATATTTTAGCCTTTCATCTTCACATATTTCCTAATATATTTCAACTGGTCACAAAATGCGCTATTCCACCTCGGAAGTTTTACTACTAGTTACTGCTACTTACTGGTTGACAACGTGACGTTTGGTAAAGATAATAATTTAGATAAAATTAGGTATCCCTGATGGCCACCATAAGTACAGCTTATAGTACCATATGACCACCATAAGTACAGCTGTATTTGTGCAGCTTATGCACTTTGATAAAGATCCACATATCGAATACTATGCTGGAAGAGCAAAATTCGGGAGTATATCAAGTTAATACTTTTGCTGGGTCATAAAACCTGTACTAAATACTTCGAGAAGAAATTCGACAATTGACAACTTGGTACCACTGCAGTCATTTAAGCTTTGGTGCCGAGTTAAAATTTTCGTATTGAGTCATACTTGAGATTAGATGAAGATCATTCAACATACAAAGAGACGTTTCAGGAGTAATGTGGTGGAATATCATGATTAGTTAAAAATTTTAAAAATTGCTAATACAATTTTTTAATTAATCATTCAATAAGTTGAATAAGGTGTACTCGTATATTTTTTAACCCAAGGATAATACCGGATCCAGTTTCCTATGGCAAAGAGGTACTTTTCCAAATGTAGGTACCTCTTCGCGTGGCACCAAGTTATTTCAAGTGCATTACTATTTATTAATTATAATGCTTAATGAATTTTTACCCCTCGTGGGTTGCGTGAAAAATGTAGTCCCAAAAATTCGTAATCCGCAATCTGGATTGCCTGTGCGACGGGTTTGACTTCCCGGCCTCCCCGAGATCCCATCCGCACGTCACTCACCTCGCCATTCATGACTCGAGCCTTCCCCCACCCCCCCTCGGAGAAACCGCGGCCAATGTAACTCCATGGTTCATAAAAATCCTTGCCGATGTCCCCCAACTTTTCACCCCAGACACTCTAGATAGACATTATGTCTTGATTCCATGGAGTCATACGCACTGCTTGCAGCGGCATTCTCTTGCCATTGGAACCACTGTGTTCGATCACAGTCCACGATCCTCTCCCGGCTAATCGTATTCTTTTATTTCATTGATTTTATAGTTTTCATTATAATGCAATATTCATTAAACGCATGGCCAACTCCCGATTATCAGGGGTAATGAATGCATCGGAAACCGTGGATAATTCATTGAAAGAATTGAAATTAAAGATTATATAATATGAACGATGAAATTCGACAATTCGGGACATCAATTTTCATAAAATAATGAGCGTAATGCTGAAGAGTCAGGGTATTAGTGCCAAAAAAATAATAAAAGCAATGAAATATTATAAATAGAAATTGGAACAAAAATATTCACACGTTATGTACCACCAGCCGGACAATAGGGAAAATTTAACGAGCAAAGTTATATACGTATACGAACAAATTTATATATACTCGTATATAAATTTGCTCGTTAAATTTTCTCTCTCTCTCTATATATATATATATACACACACACATATATATATATATATATATATATATTTATACATATATATATATATACATATATATATATATATATATATATACATACATATATATATATACATATATATATATATATATATATATATATATATACATATATATATATATACATATATATATATGTGTGCATACCTGTGTGTACATATATTTATACATACATAATTGTGTATATAACAGTTTACGTATCTCGGAACTGTTTTGGACCAACAAAGTCAAAGTAGTAGGGACGCATGGAGAAGAATTGCGCTAGGCAAAGAGGTTTTCACAAGGAGGAGGGAGTTGATGACAGTGAAGTTGAGTAAGGATATTAAGAAAAGACTCGTTAAAACTTTTATATGGAGCGTAGCTATGTACGGCGCGGAAACGTGGCCATTGAAGCAGGAGGATAGACGTTTACTGGAGGCTTTTGATGTGGGTGTGGAGAAGAATGGAAAAGATGAAAAGGACCGAGAAGAAAACAAATGAGTAAGTACTTGGCATGGTGGGCGAAGAGAGGGGAATCTTATGGAGGCAGGAAAAGTGGATGAAGGGCGTATTGACCGACAGTGGGATGTTGAAGAATATAATAGAGGGGAGAATGTTGGGCAAACGAGGAAAGGGAAGGAACCTGATAGGGACGTCGGACGGGATGAAGGTAGGACGGAAGTACCCAGAGATGAAGAGGGACCTGATATAGAGTAGGATACTGCATTTTGTGTTTTGTTAGGAGTCAAAATATTTATTTATATAATATTTTATTTAATAAATATTTATTTAGTTACTGTGACCATCCAAAAACCTAACTTAACCGGTAGATTACCTAATAATAATAATATGTCTACATAACATATATTTAGTTATATCTATAAATTATCGGTAATCTACTGGTTAAGGTAGGTTTAGATGAACACCAGCTATCAAACGAAACAGTGACAATTCCTGTCTCTCTTGCCCCTCTTAAATCTGCATATTTCTTTCCTCCTTTATTTCTGTCCAGCATTCATTTCATATTCTTGCTCCTTCCACGGTTGCCCGACATTTTTCCCTCTGACAGTCTTCAATATCCCACTATCAATCAATAAGCTTTGCACCCATTTTTCCTATCTCCTTAGGATTCCTCCCAGCAATTCCCTCTCCTCCCCTCCATACCTTGCACTTCTTCATTTATTTTCCTTTCTGCCTACGTGAACTTCTCCATTCTTCGCCACTCTCACATTCCGTAAAAGCCTCCAATCTATGACTATCATCCTGCTTCAGTGACCTTGTTTCCGCACCGTAGAAAAACACGCTCTATTATCAAGGTTTTGCAAGCCTTTTCTTGACATCATTACTATATATCGGTATATACGTTATATAAATTCAAACACTAAATACCGCCATATGACGAAAAAATATTCATTCACATGGAAATCGATACAAGGAAAAAAGTACAAACTTGTACAAGGAAAAGGGATAGGAACACATATAAAGGATGGGCACAGGAGAGGTTGGGAATTAGGAATCGAGCAGATCACAAACGCAAAAATACTTCTTTGAGCGTGACTTGAACACCGGATCTTTGGACTTGCAGGGCCGATGCTCTAATCACTTGAGTTATGGAAGAAACGTTATTTACACTGAGAATCGGGGCACTTGGTTGCATAAAGACCCCGCAGATATAAAAGTTGAGCTCAAGAGATATATATATATATATATATATATATATATATATATATATATATATATATATATATATATATATATATACGCTTTTTTGCGTAGATGCTGCGTAACCATTCTCGTATTCAAGCTCACTTAATGTGTTGTCCATCACGAATAATTATTGACTAGAAAAATTAGAGATTTTTGGTTAAGATGAGAAGAAAGGACTTTCTTTTTTCTTTCCATCGTAAGTTTGCCTTCGCCTTCCACTTCCCTTCCCCACCTACCTCTCTCCATTCTCTGCCCCTTGTACCGACCGCCGCTCCTGACCAACACCTCCCACCCCATTCCGCTCCTCCCCTCGCTCGCGACAAATGAACGCACCCGTCCCGCAAATCACGCCCCCCCCCCGAAGAATCCCAGGCACCGCGATCTCCCCGAGATAGTGCGGCTGGAATAAATATGGGGCGGTGCGGGGGGGAATGCGAGGGGGATGCCTGCCCGCCTCAAGTGCGACCCTCTCCCCCCGTCTCCCTCGCTCCAAAAGCCGGGCATTAGCTACCCGGGCCTACTTCCTCAAGCGCCGGGATCCGCATCCGATTGCGATCTCATAAAGAGCCACGCAGGCTGAGCGATGCCGCTACGCCTGCAGTCCTCTTGCGCGATGACCAGCCTCAGTTACATTCGATGCGTCGTCAAGCCCTGCACCACTTGAAACATAACACGTGCATCTGATTTGCGTTTACCAACTGCTGCTTCATTTTAATTTTTCAAATGCAACGTAGTACGTGTATATCTTTCGTATATATTCAGAAATTACCAATACATTATTTGCAAATGCTAGTTATTGGAAATATCAGAGATGGTAAGTTAAAAACAACCCTTATGATTAATTATTTCAAGGTTAAAGGGTTTTTAATGAACGTCAGGCATACTTTCTCTTAGCTATTAGATATTTAACTTTCATGATATTATAACCCTTTATTTCACGAGTCATAGAGTCCCTATCGCAAGGGAGAAGCAATTGAGCTGTCATCCGAAGCTCTCTTAAAAAAAGTGGTAGTCTGTTGGTTATTTTTTATTTATATTTAGCATTTTAGTCAAGTATATTTTACTCGCTATATTTTTCGTGAGTTAGTATTAGATTATAACTAAAGGAAGCGGGTATTTATCAATAAATTTCAAATGAAAGAAGCCAATATTACTGTCACGTTTGCCTCAGCAAATTAAAGTTTGTGAAAAATGAAATGGTATAACTATGTAAAGTGTGTTATTTCGTCATGATACAACCGTGATACGGGTAGTATGCTCTCTCTTAAATGTGTGCGTGAGGTGTAACACTTAAGCTGCCCATTCACTTTTCGATGTCGATAAGCCTAACAGATAAATCGACCAAAATCACATTGGAAAGTTAAAAGCCGAAATTATCACACCGTACGCGTCGCTAGTTTTCTTTTCCGAAGGGATATTTAAGGGGAGCACACATCCACCGCCCTCCCATCCCTCGCATTCCCCGCATCACATCCACTCCGCCCTCCATTAACTCTCCGCTCCAACTCCCAACTCCCTCTCCCCCCTCCAAAACTTTCCCAACCGACCCCCCTCCTCACATCTCCCTTTAATATCTCCTTCTACCCCCCCCCCTGTCCATCCCCCCTGCCCTACCCTGCGTTCTAATCTGCATGGCCAATGAGCTTCCCTCGGACATTTTTCATTCTGCCCGCGCATCCTTTAACCTCCATTCACCTCCAACGGAGCTCCACACTCCATCTTCCCGCTCGCGTCCTCCCTTTCTTGCCCCTCCCCCTCCTCCACCCCCCCTCGCTTATCTTTTGTTTTTCTTGTTCTCTCGCCCCCACATCCCCTCCCCATTCCTCGCGGAGCCACCGTTTTTTTCACTGCAAAGCCGTTATTCCTTTTCTCTCGTCTCTCAATGACCGAGTACGCATAAGCAAACTTCATTATTGCTGATTATTACGAACCGCATCTCCGAATTCCTAAGTTCACAACGGAGAGCTGCAAATTGCTCCGGCTGTTCGCTCCTTCTCGCGTTCCAATTGGAGAGGGACGGAGTGAATCACACTCTGCGGAGTGATATCATCACTCGAGCCGATTGAAGATCACACAGATTTGTTCACCTTTGTTTCAGATTGATTAATGAGTAATGGAAAATTAATGAGCTCTAAATTAGGAAGCAATAGTCAACATGGATAAGGAAAAACAAACATACTCTCTCATTGCTCTTCAAGTGTTTTCTCTGTTTTTACTCAAATGTATGTAATCACTTTAGTTATTTGTTACGTGAGGTCAGCCGTAGTGTTCAATTCATTATATTTTGCACGCTAGCAAATTCAAATTGTAGAAATATTGGCAGATGATATAGAGAATCCATTACTTCATAAATCAAGAACAAAATTTCGGTGGTGCATTAGACTATTTAATTGGCACGAAATTGAAAAAAAGCTGTGAACAATTGTAGGAAGAGTATATCTTCTAAATATTACGGGTACGAGGCATTCAAAGTTGGTGTAACTGTAAAAATAAGAATGAAGTGTAAATATTGTACAAGAGAAAGAGAGTGAAATATCATTAACAAATTAAATAGTCATCAACAAAAAGGCTTAATTGACAGTCTTGAAATACCTCTTGCAGTTCCCAATGGAATTTTGGCGGCTATAGAGTTAAATCCAGCAGCTGTGATTACAGTAGCTATGATGTTTCCGAGACACGAATCGGATTTGAACTTGACATTCCTGATCAGCAATGCTTTTATTTACCATGCTAGCCACGTGCTCGCCGGGAAAAAGATAGACGAATCAAACTAATAATCAATAAAATAAGACTGATCAACCAATAGGGTGCATTCATCATTCGATTGTAATAATACGAGGGTCATCCGGAAAGTAATACCCGTTCGTGAAATAAAGACACAAAAGTAAATATTAACAAACATAAAAAATTTTATTTGAAAGAGGATACTTTAAACTACTTCTCAACATAATCTCCAAGCAAATTAAGGCATTTGTCATAACGTGTGACAAGTTTCTGTATTCCTGCTGCATAGTCCTTCGCCGCCAGCTCATTGAGATACGCGAGGGACCCATCTTGCACAAATTTTTGCATAATGCAGATGGTGTTTAACAATTTCATGAACAATTGTTCGAGAAACATTGGGAAAATGCTCACAGATGTCATCAATTGTGACGCGCCGATCGTTCCTCACGAATTCGTCAACTGAGCTCACCAGTTGGTCTGTAATGACAGACGGTCTCTCCGAACGCTCATCGTCGTGTGTGTTCCCCCTCCCCATGTTGAAGTTGCGACACCACCGCCGAACAGACGACTCGTCCATTACATTGTCTCCATACACCTCCTTTAATTGGCGATGAATATCACATGGGCGAACGTTTCTAGCATTGAGGAATTTAATCACTGCCCTCACTTCACAACTGGCGGCGTTCTCAATTTTTTTAAACATTGTAAACAATCACAGAAACAACACAGGCAATGCTAGCGTCACGCAACTTGGCTCAGAGAAGGCAGACAAGCCACTGAAGCTATCTGACCTCGTCCAGCGGCTACTCGCGTCGTCAGCACTTCATGCGGCACGAACGGGTACTACTTTCCTGATGACCCTCGTATATTAACGGTTGTCTAAACTCACCAGTGGCGTCCCGTGACAAGAGCAAAAAGACGAAGAGAGGTGAATTTGAAATAAGCTTCCAAAATGAAATATTCAGTAATTAATAGAGGAGTGGAAATATGATGCATGATTGGAATAAAATGATGAAGTCGAGAGTTGAAAAAATGTATCCTCGGTGGGGTAACTGCACAAGGTGAGGAAGAATGAAACATGCTCACGGGCTGAATACCCGCTTCCTTTTCTTAAAAATAAATTATCAGCTAACATCGAAATATATAATTGTGTTCAACTTTCTTAGGTTTCATTTCGATAATCTTATAGCATGTATGGACAACATTAAGCTAAGCTGATAGTTGTAGTTCGTGGTCTTCCGGTGGATTTGAGGCTAGGAACAGCGAAAGTTTTGTGCATATTCCCTAGAAACACCAAAATTTGTGAGACCTAGTTGCCGCATTTACGATCATAACAGCTCCGCCTTACACATAATATCCAATTTCACAGGTCGATAGCTTTAGATGGCACTCTAGTTCTACCATATATTTGTGTAGTATAAGTTAGTACCCGGGTAAAAGGGAATCCTAACCTCGCATTGCATTAGCAGGTTGGGAGACGACGATAAATAAACAGAATTTGACTTAGGAATGAACCGAGACATGGAACGTGTTATCACTTACCCAATTCGTGTTCACAACGGCAGAGAATATCACGTAGGAGCATTCAAGATACTAAAAAATAAAATGAATCACCGTATTGGGAATTGATTTTTGGAACTTCTCCTTCTTGATCAAAAAAGAAAGCACGTTTATAATTTTGAAATAATACTGTCAATGCAATTTTCACGATCCGGGATTCGAGATTTGATTATGATGATGTATGACAGAACATGGCGGAATGCTGGTATTGAAAATTATGGCACCAGTGAACACACAGCTACGGTTAGTTTATAGACAGCTTTATAAAGGTTCTTATTTACATCTGAGATCACGATTATTAAAGAACACCTATCACCCTTTAGGCTCGTGATCTCATAACACAAGCTGGACTCTTATGCGACGGCTAGTAGCGCAAGATGAACCTCACCTAGGAAACCAGCCTGGTCGATGACTGCGGTCCTCCTGGTGGTTGACAAGGAAGGATCTCGCCCTTCACGGCCCTTCCTTCCCCTCCCGGCTGCCCTTCTCCCGCCCCAAAGACGCCCATTAATCTCCACTCAACCTGCCACCCCCGCCCAATCGACTCGCGCTCCGCAGCCCCGTCCGCTCGCTATCGTACCCTGCCCCCGCACGCAGTTAGGGGCGACGGCCAGAACCTTACCGCGCTTCATTCCTTCCCCTCCGTCCCCGATCCCTTCAGTTGCCACGCTACGCGCCCTCATGCCTTTGATCTCACGCATGATCCTCTAACCTCAACCTTTGAGACCGCTTCTTTAATCTAGGGGAAGCACGCCGATAGATGCAAGCGTATATCGTGTCATCGAGCTAAATCAACGCGTCCATTGAACATAGCTCGGGTGTAAAACTTACATATAGTAAACATTATCCTCCATCATTATATATATATATATATATATATATATATATATATATATATATATATATATATCAGGTACTAGGGTAAAACCTTTGGGTCTATGTCCAAAGGGTTCGATTCCGTGCGTCACCCCCGGACACCCTCAGAGCAGCAATGCGACCTCGTACAAGCTGTGTGATTTCTCGGATATTATGCACTTCTGATAACCACGGAAACCACCAAGCACAGAAATAGAAGCTGTCCCCTCCCCCCGCCATGATGCGCGAATTCCACTCGCCGCTGGGCTTAGCATTACACAAAGCCTACTCCCATTCATAAAAACAATCTCTCAATTGATCACTGTGTTGGCGGTAATTTTTGTAGGAATTAATTTACCTGCATATTAATTCTCGTTTCTTCTGAAATCGCGTTCTAATGTATCTTCAATGGCTATATAATTAACATGATCACTCTAAAAGTAGCAAATTAAAATTTATGAAGAGCATAGAGGTAATTAGGTTAAATAGGAAAGGTTTATGTAGAAATTCATAGCACCAAACTGTCTTTCGAATTATTTAGTATACTCGTTCCAATGTGACACTAGGAATTTAGAACTACGCATCCATGATTTAGGGTCCGAGAAAAATGAGAGAGAATTACAATATTGTAATATAGGAGTGTATCAACACTTCGAGTAATGATTATTCGTAAAAGTGCGAAGAATGCTTAATAACTTTATAATTTCTTGCTGATAATGCTAGCGACTTTTTCATAATCTTTCGCTGGCCACTGTGGAGAGTATTCTCGCGAGTTGAAAAAACGTTTTGTATGGATATAATTACTCTTTTGCAGGGAAATCCAGAGTTGATGTTTAATTGAAATGTTGTAGGATTGGATACACAATGATCGCTGTTACTAATTTATGGTTTTTTGAGGTTGAAAAAAATAAGAAGAAGGGGCTTGCAGCAAACAGGTACGTAGTTAGTTAGGTAGGACAGATAAGATTTTATTTCAAATATAAATGTTTTGTAGCACTCAATTAGTTACATATTAATACATGTTAACTTCCATTTGTTATAACCTGGGATTTATTTATGTAACAAATTTATAAGTAACTATACTGGTTATTTTTTCTTCTAAAGTGATCAACTGCGTTAGATTATATGCATAGGGGACTATTTAATCACACAGATGAATTGTGTCACTCATATATTATTAAGCTGGTAATTATTATACGCGACCAGTGGTAATAATAGTGCACATATCTCCTCAAGTTACAACTCAGGAAAAAATTAAAATGCTTAATATTAAATAAAAAAGGCTTATCCGGGGAAACTTCACCTATATACATACCTATACACATATACATAATCGAAAAGGGCGGAAAAATCACCGTGTTACGGTGCAAAATATTTTAACGATGAGGATAAGCAAGTGTAAACTATCCAACCATGCGAAGGAGCGAGTAGGAAGCCATTTTTTCAGAGATAATTTTGTTTTCTAGTTTAATAATACTGATGAGAATTTTTTCATTGATCCCCCTGGTAGTTCAACATGTCTCACTCATAGAAGTAGAGTCCCAAACTACGACGTTTTTGCATTGATAAACGAATAGCTAAGTCAAGAATAAGGGGATAATTGATGCTTAAGATCATTTAAGAATAGATTAAAAGAGCATGAAAAGGCAACTTATAAAGGTTTTGTGGGTCGACTTCGTCAAAATACAGACCGAGTAAGGCATTTATGAAAGATTCACCTTTTTAATGCAACAATTTCAGAGCGTAAAAATCATTCGCCTTGACTGGGACTCGAACCCAGATCCCTCAATATCCGGTCGAGTGCTTTAGCCACTTAAGCTACCGAGGCGTCCTCTTAAACTCTGAAATTGCATTGTTGCATTAAAATGCACATTAGCGGATGACTCCGTTAAAAGTTACTGTTGCGGCATCTCCCGCAGTTTCCTTGGAATTTGTCAAAGGGAAAACACCATACGTGTTTAAAGTTGGCTTTTAACCTCGTGGACAGTGGCGCCTCGCGCACGACTACGAATGCATGTGACATTGTATGTACGGTATTTCGTCATAACATCTAGTTCCTTTAAAAGCCCCAAAATTTCAGAGTTTAAGAGGACGCCTCGGTAGCTTAAGTGGCTAAAGCACTCGACCGGATATTGAGGGATCTGGGTTCGAGTCCCAGTCAAGGCGAATGATTTTTACGCTCTGAAATTGTTGCATTAAAATGCACATTAGCGGATGACTCCGTTAAAAGTTACTGTTGCGGCATCTCCCGCAGTTTCCTTGGAATTTGATTCACCTTTTTTTAAATTTGTGATCTAAGAAAATCGCAGGAAGTGATTTAAAAGGTTCGGAAAAAATTAGCAAGAATTACATGCGATGGAAGAAATAAAAATACTGCTCTTTGAAATGAAATCTGTTTATAACATGCCACCCATAAAAAATAGATGGTACATAGTGTAGCAAAGAATTTAGACACTGAAACTTGAGGAACACATCAACTGAAAGAGAGAACGTACTTTTCCACAGAATTTATTTGGTATGGTGCATCGTGTTTCACCGTGATAAGATATCATCAGGTACGAATTTGAAATAAAACATATGCGGTGTGAAACGCTTTTTACCAAACCAAACAAACTCTCTGGAAAATAACCTTCTCTCTTTCATCTGATGGATATACAAAACTTCCACGAAGTGAAACATGACGCTCTAAGGCTTATGGAGGAATACGGTTGGAGGACAAGAATGCGGAAGCATAATTTACTACTAGCTACGTTCGTGTGAACTTCATCATTCCGAATGAAGAAAATGGAGCTGGGAATAAAAATATTGAAACATCAAATGTGAAGAAAAACTGCTTCAGATGACCAAGTATTTTCTACCGATGATATGAAGAGGAAACTACGAACAATATCACAGCCTAGAAGAACTTCAGATCTACTATTATTACGTATTGCCATTTCTTCATGGAACAGCCAAATATTAAAAATTAGAAGCCATCATCAACGAGGGGCGGAATGGAAATTTTCAATTTTTTCTGTCTTTTTGTTCGTCTTTTGTGATTTCCTTCGTTTCCCATCCCTTTGTTCCCTATTCCACCGGATCCAGTCTCCCAAATGATTCCCGGAAACCCCGGGCTCGTGAGCCGTAACACAGAGCTCGCGTCCCCATCGTCCCCCCCTTATCTCCGTCGCTGGGAATGATAGGAATGGTCGCCAGCCATTTAATTGGCCGAAAGAGATAAAGGGAATCGAGTGGTTTCGCTGAATCGCTCACCGAGATATAGGCCCTCGAAGTCCAGTACTTTCCCCTGGGGACGGAACGTGCTGTACGAGTGATCCTGGGGGCAAGTCCCACTACGATTCGACCAGAAATGTGGTTAAAATCTAACCCAACCCTATTTAACTAATCCGTTGGATTTAATGCACGTCCAATGGTGGGGACCGAATAATTTTATTACTTTGCCGCTCCGAGCTATTGCCATATCAGTTTCTAAAGCCGTGATTTAGAGATTGGCGCCCGTTTATAATACCGAGGGGATCTTATTTCTTAATGGATTCACAGATTATATTTATATATATACACAAACTTCAAAAACATTCAAAAGCTCAATTTAAATATAAGATACTCCGGTGTATATCTAAACTTTCCGGTCGTTGAAAACAAAATCAACCAATAGTTGCCGTCCGTGTGTGTTAAATAAGAAAAAAAGATGCAATTTATACAATCTTTTTATTTTCGACTGCTAATATTCCTCGCTCAAAATGTGAAATCCGAAAATAATTAGTTTCTCTTCCAATTCACATTGGTATCCTTAAAAACGGATATGTTTTACTTCAGAAACATTTAGTCATAGACTTGCAAAAATGTACGCTGCTTAGGGATTTTCTACCCGATTGAGATTGCCATTGTGGGCAATGGTATAATCTCAGCTTATTATTTTTGTAAAGGTACGCAATAGATATTAACTGAAACGAAATGAAATACTTTTATTTTTATAAAAATTTCTATGAAATTATGTTCCAGGAAGAATGGATAGCGTTTGCAAAATAGATTTATTATTTCCTATATACATGAAATACACATGAGAAAAAGTGTGGAAAATATTGGATTTTTTTAATTCACAACATTGAGTTCGTTATTATAAAACAGTATACCGATTTTGAACAGGGGGAATTGCAGACTAAGAGGATTTTAAAATTGATAACTCCCTCAATTTCAGAGCCAATTTACGCAACTGCACTTCACATTAATTAAAATTCGACGAATATGCGACTGGTTTAGCAGGAGAGTATTTCAAAATTATACGCTTTGATCACATAAAAAAATTTAGAATTCAATTTATAATACGGCCCTAAAAAATCCAATCATGTTTTTGAACAGTATTCCACTTTCATAGTTGTGGAATAATATTGAAAAAAGGGATTTGGTGTAATTATAATTTATCTGATTAAAATCTGCGATAAAAAGTTTATGCAGAGTCGTGAATAAATATCAACTCAGGATTCCCAAGACGGAAATTAAAAACACTAAAACGCTGCCTTAGGTGATGGGATTGAAGGTTACCTGTCAAAGCCAATTTTAGAGTAATTAATTAAAGACAATAACACTTTGATTCGATTTTTTTACATACGTTTAATGAAAGAAGCCATTGGAATCCTTAAAAACTGATGGCAAATACGTTTTAATGTGGACGCCGGTGACTTAAAAAAATACCTATTAAAAAGACAATATCCACAGAGATAATAACTTGCACGATTAATGTGCAAGATTAAAACTGTGCTCATTTAGCTTGAATTAAATTTCCTAAATAACTTGCGTGTTGAAGGTTATCAGAATGGTACGATTAAAACAAAATATAAAAAAATAATTTTTGCAATAAAATGAATTATGTGGGGTTACGCGTACAAAAGCAATGCCCGAACTATTCATCCTCTCTATCCATCGGTCCCCAGTGTACTCCTAAATTGTCCCCTCCAGTTTCCTCCTCGCACGCAAACGCTTAAGGCCTCTCTAGCATATCCATCATAGCTAATGCATTCAGGACCCATATATTTCTGAGAATTCTGAACAGAATTTTCGAGGATTCAAAAATACCTGGATTTTGCTAATATATCAAGAAGAAGCAAATTATTCCATGAAGAACTGCATACTTGAGCAAATAAAGTGAGAGAAGAGTGGCAGCCGGGAACTACGCAGATATTTTTCACGGTGGGGTCCTCCGTTACTCCCAGAGCTTTAGGGGGAGCGCGACGGCTTAGCGGATCGGGCTAGGAAAAATTCGCGGAAGTCGCGTGATCGCCTTCCAACGCTCACTAAAGCGCACGATAAATCCTCTAAAACGGGGCGGCGGCATCATTTGCAAAGACCAGCGCGGGGATGGAACGGGGAGGGGGGGTAGAATGGGGCCGAGACAGGAAGAGATTATCCTCCTCCCA
The DNA here is from genome assembly GCF_022747635.1 of Hetaerina americana. Taxonomy (NCBI): domain Eukaryota; kingdom Metazoa; phylum Arthropoda; class Insecta; order Odonata; family Calopterygidae; genus Hetaerina; species Hetaerina americana. Next base: position 17,943,421 of record NW_027286763.1, read on the forward strand.
GAGCCCTCACTTCGCACCCTCCCCATTCGTCCCATCTCTAATTTTTCCACCACACTACCCTTCGCAACTATTTCTCTCCTCCTCTATTATATCCCTCGCCTTCTGCTCCACAGAGCGAGTTCATTACAGCGTCTAATTAGCGGAAAAAGTACGTAATATGAATTTGTAAAAGTTGTCTTTTCACTGTAGAGACAGGCAACAATAAATTACGCATCGGTGTTAAAAATCGGACTTCATCAAGTAATTATAGCCTTCTAGTCACCCTCCTACGCACTCTCTCTCTGTTACCAAAAAATCAGTTGCTTGGTTGTGTGATACCCGTTGAGCTCATTCCCTCGGGCAGACTGTAAGAAGATTCAACATACTTAGATTACCAAAGGGATAAAGGTTCGTCTAGGCCAGGAAATTCAGATGTGATCATTTTGATGCTTAGATGTTTTTCACTCCTATTACAGGGTGCGTTAACATAACTTCCTTTTTTAAAACGCAAAAACGCTTTGAAAAAAGGAAATAATATTGCCGCACCCTGTAGAATTTCGAAATGGCCGAACATAATTACTAAATAAATAATCTAAAATAACATAAGCTCTTATTGCATGTTCCTCTAATATAATATACATACCTACTATCAAAAACATTACATGGCATTAGTCAAGTTTCACCACCTTTTGGACTACATCATACTGATGCAGTCATTTTTATTAATAGAATTTTGCAAAAAAAATATTCGGCGAATAAAACAAATATAAAAGTTAACATAATCAACTTTTTTATATTTCAACTTTGTTCACCGACGCATGTGGTAAAATAACTCTAAGTAACGAAATATATCTCAAAAGAACTGCCTAATTGCTTTAATATCTTCCTGGAGGAGATTGTGAATAAATTCTAAGGTAAATTATCAGTTAATTCTAACAGTCGATAATGTAGAATTGATATGGATTTGCTAATGTCAGTATGTATCATCAGTATTCTACTGTCGTATTGATTTCTAGTAATTTTGGACTGGTTATGCCTTTGACAGAACCTTTAATAGTGTAATTCGTTGTCTCGGGCGTGACTTCATGGAATCGACTTAACATAATGAAAAGAGAAACTTTGTAATTCCACATAGATTTATTAGACGGACGACCTAGGTTTCGACATGGCACGTCATCATCATCTGATGATAACGTGCCATGTCGAAACCTAGGTCATCCATCTAATAAATCTATGTGGAATTACAAAGTTTCTCTTTTCATTATATTTAACAGTGTACACGAAGGAGTATAATTTGCTGAAGAAATAGGACTTAATTAATGGTTGACAAGAAGACTTCATTCGATTGGTGATGACCATAGATTTGATTGAAATTTTAGCTAAGTTACTGTTATTTATTGAAAGTGTTTAGGTATTCCCTATTGGGAATAAGGATAGTATTTAATGCTATTTGGTATATTCTTATATCTTATACACGAAGGCATCTACTCTATCCGCTGAAATCAGAAATAATTTATTGTATCAGATCAGTGAAAAATCATTTCGAGGAAAGAGAAAAAATATTTCCAGTCAGTACGTCCTGAAATACACAATACTGTGAGTAGGGCATTTTGAACATTAAAACGAGCAGGCACGCGATGAGTAATGCGATGCTTGAAACGTATTTTGCATTATCAATGGATCAAATATCAGTAACATAACAGCGCCTTACGTTCCATCGACCCGATTCGACTACATCCAAATTAGAGACCTAGATTACTGCACTTAACTCTACGTTGCACCGTCGTGGCACCCTGTTTCCCCAGTCCTCTACACTTAGAAACGAGAGACCCCACGAGACCATGCTACCTCGCCAGCCGTGGGGGTCTTGCCTGCCTATGCTTCTGCCTTCATTAATCCACCCTCCTCTCTCCCGAATAATCCCGTATTATTGAAGCCCATTCCTCACACCCACCGACCTATCCTTCAGGTGAACGCCCTTCTCAGCCTCTGCAGACGTGAAATTTACTTATTTTGATCCCTCAAAACTGAAATCATTTTCCATTGCAACTTGGCTCGTGTGCTTTCATGAAAAAACTTAAACCAAAGAGAATGGTAGAATGTAGTGCAGTAATGCAAAAAATATAACTTTTTCATAGTAAAATGTATAGATAAAAAGTCCTAATTGCTCAGTAATACACATGCCGGGTATTGGTTTGCCCGACTGCAATGCAAATAAGGCACACGTAGAGCAAAGAGTTCCTTAAAATTAAATTCGAGAAATCCATCTAAATTATGTTCGGTATGAAAACTGTAATTCTTATCATTACTAAAACATAGTGGTATTTTATATCACAAAAACGTATTATTATACGAGTAAATATAGTATATGTAAAGGCCGCAGTAATCCAGGGTCTACCACACTGAACTGTTGACCGGGGGGCCCGGGTTCGATTCCCGGGTAAGCCTGGACAACCTCAGCTCCACCCAAGCTTTGTGATTTTTCGGGTACGAGATCTTCCTTGGAAACCGTAACCGACCCAGGGAAAGAACTGACCCCCTACCCTGATTTGTGAATTTCACACGCTTGGTACTGGATGAACTCTATCATCACCTACTAAAATATATAAATATACATAAATAAACAAAATTAAATTGATGACATGTAAAAGGACACTCTAATATCAAAGATCTTAAACATTCGGCTTTCTCCGAGGTCTTCTTCAGGTCAGGCTGTGAGACTAAAAAAGCGATAAAAACATCGAACGACGAATATTCATCAAGTTTTTTCCGGTCATTACACTGAGATCGAAAAAAACGGCAAGTAAATATACATGAATAAGAATTCATTACCTTGAATTCGTTAGTTCGTCAGAACGTCATTATGTGCCGGCAGAAGTTTTAACGCAAAAATATTGGTAATTGCGCAAGAAGAGGGAATGAAAGAGTAAATCCCTCTTCCCTTCCTTCGGAGGCGGCTCCAGAGGTGTCCAAAGGCCTTCGGGCGGTCGGGGGAGGACTTCTACGGATCCGGGGGATACATACCACGGGCAGTAATTCGGAGAGATTACGAAGGTGGGGGAAGGGCATGTAGGGGAGGAAAGGAGAAGGGGAATCGGCTGCATTCCGTAGGCATCGGGGCGCCCGGGCCCGAAGAGGATAAACAAGAGACAGATAAACACTCTCTCTCTCTCACCGTCCGTCAATAGGCGAGAACCCAGTCATTATTGGAAGGAGGGGTGAGGAAGGCGCCGAACCCTTTCTCTCCCTTGGCGGAGCGTGAGGGTTCCTTCGAGCACGCTTGGCTATCCATGCCCGCGGTCCAAAGAGCGGGGTAGTGTGCACTCGTGTTAGACGACGGAACAAGCAGTGAAAATAACAGCGCACTAACGACGGGAGCCAAGGCAAGGACACCCACGGGAGAGCGTCGGAGAGGGCGAGAAGGGATTTATTACGGTTCAATTCCAGATTACTCAGTACAGTCACTATTTCCAGTGGCGACGAAGTTAGCCTCAATCCTAGTATTATTAAAATTGTTAACTCTTGAACCTAGCTCGTAATAAGTTGACCTCAATCAATCGAAATAATATACCGGATTGATGATTTGAAAGTGAAGCTATCTATACCGTGGGTTGCGGAAGTTCAAGGGTAGAGCGTTGGACGACTCGTGTTCGATTCCTGGACACTTATCTCTGAACACCCTCAGGCCCAACCAAGCTGTGTGATTTTTTGGGTACCAAAACGTCCTGGGAAACCATAAACGGCACAGGGAAAGGAACTGTCACCCCTTCTAAACTGATTTGTGAATTTCACGCATTAATATTGGGTGCACTCTACCATCACCTATCAATCCGACCTACGGGCTGATTACTTTGCTTGGCAATCTATAGCACTCATAGAAGTAATATGCTGTTATGGTGACAATGGTGTCACGTGCTATGCTGGGAATTCTCTGCTAGATAGGCCTTGAGCCTCGGGGAGGGCTTCCGCGACGAGACAATCGGAGTGACCGGATTAGTTCTTGGAATTTCTACAGTGAGCATGCCATTCAGTGACAACCATGATGAAAATAAACGGCGAGTTGTTCGAACTCAACGTCCTTCTGTATTAATATTGTTATTATATAATAATTATTTTTATATAATTCTATCCTAATATTGGCTGAGGTCGATTACGAAAACTCTGAGTGAGTCGATTATGAGTTTTATTTGTTGAAATTCAGAAGTCGAATGCATATTTTTGCTACAAAATAAGTGGACTTTAGAAGGTAGATTTGGAATGAATGCAATTGAACTAATATGAATCAGCAGAAGAGATCATGGAAAAATGATCGCGCTCACGATCAAAATGATCACCATAATGTTCCCCTCCATACGACTTTGCGGCAGCTTGTGGGGTATTGTTAAGATGCAGATGTAGTTCTGCATGTGAGTTGTATTATGTTTTACGGGTTGTTTTCAAACACCCCACGTCACACGCTCCTGTGAGGTGGCGGCTTACAGGGTGTTGTGTCGATATAGACTTAAACATATATGGCGACTGTTTCTGAAGACTATGGAATGGTAATAAAATGAGAAAGAGCATAAACTGAAAATTTATGGACACCAATTCGTAAGGTATTCATTAATGAATATTATATGCATATTTGCAAGCTTTGAATAAAGGATATTTGATATTTTTGGTTATGATAAGATAGTTTGCTGAAGTTGTGAAAATAAAAGGTGGCATACGATAACAAGTGAGGGGCAACGAGATAATTATCTAGACGGCGCAAACCTATTCTAAGCAGCAAACATATTTTTACGACTTCAGAAGAAAAAAGTGGACTCAGAGGTAACGCCATAGAAATAAACCTTTAAGCTTTTGCGCAGAAATATAAGGATATTCCTCCTCGTGCAGAACATACCACACTTACCTCACTAACGATACTACGAGTCGATAAAAAAACGCATATCCAACCATATTCCCTATTTCCACGCCAAATACTAATGCGGACAGACCTCGTCTGTCTATCGATACGGCGACGGTTGACGAACCGCGTCTACCCTCGGCTGACCTCGTTCCAATTGCAAATTACTCATCCCTTTAACCGGCGGGGGGCCAGCGGTTTCGGTTGGAACGCTCCGCTCTGGAGGGCGGCATCCCGGCCGGCCTTCACCGTGAGAGCGCGGTCAACTGCGGGCGCCCCTACGAGGCCCTGAGACACGCCCATTGCTCACCCGCGCTCCGCTGGTAATGGAGCGAACAAGTTGCGGGCGACTGGGGGGGTACCTCCGCGGGAGGAGGAGCAGGGCGGAGGGGAAGCGCTGCAACGGAGTGCTGGCGAAGAAAGGGTGAGGAGACGGGTGGAAGCATCCAATCATATTTTATGGCATTCCTTCGGTTTCGCTCGATTCATGCGTCCGTTGCCTTCAACTCTGTTTCCGGACAAGATATCTCAGAAAATATCTTTCTTGAGGCTTAGCGAAATAAGAAGGTTATTCAATAAGTAAAGAGACAAATGTTCTAATTTTAAAACTATTCAGTGGGGTTCAATGAATATTTACCATTTATTCAGGGGTATTGCTTGGCAACCTTGAAATGAGCTCTGATTAGCTGTTTGATTATTTTATGTCAACATAATCTCAAAATCTTCAGTTTACCATAGCGAGTCCACTAGAAGATTATACCTTAGAAGAGCAGCGCTCTGTCATTTGTTTTTAGTCGCAGAAGGTGTGAAACTAGGTTAAATGTTTTCTAGAATATTGATACAATACGGGAAAAGTTATATTAACCGTGCGAATGCTTATAAGTGGGTTGATCGGTTTAAAAGTGGCCGAATTAGTGTGGTTGATGAACCCCGAAGTGGACATCCAGTCGAAGTTTCTGGTATCTCGTTGGAAAACTTTTTAGCACTAACAGAAAAATTACTTTTAAAATGATAGCTAAGAAATAGCTATCATTAGAATAATTATAATGCATTGGATAGTTTTAGTAAGCGTTGAAACTGTTCAAAATATCATTGATAAACATTTATAGTACAAAAAACGTGTGCGCTATGGGTTCTCAGGCAGCTTGCTGATGCTCATAAAGAATTGAGATTTTCCATTACTCACGATTTAAAGCAACGAACACTGATTGAAGCGGACGCTTATTTTGAAAGAGTAGGAACATGCGATGAGATCTGGATCCATTACACTGATCTTGAGACCATAAGACAGAGTATGGAGGGGAAAAAAACCAGCTCTTCCGATTGCGAAAAAATCAAAGTTCAACCCTCCGCAGATGAACTGATGTTGCTATCTTTTGGGACTCAAAGGGTTCAGTCAACTGCGAGTTCTTCGAAGATCAGCAAACTATCAATAGCCAGTACTACTCTGAGGTGCTGGAACACAAATTTAAACCAGCTATTAGGAGCAAATGCTGTGGACTCTTGGCAGAAGGAGTCATTTTTCAGCATGACAATGCCCGCCTTCCTACGGCCCAACTGACTCGAGATAAGCTTCAAGAATTGGATTGGGAGGTCTAACCCCTGCGTTTAGTCTGGACCTTGTTCCGTCTGATTTTTATCTGCTTGACCACTCAAAGAGGCCGTCTGTGGAAAAATATGTGCCAACAACGAGAAAGTGAAGTAAGCAGTGCGAAAGTGGCTTCGGGGCAACCGAAAGAATTCTTTGCCAAAGGTATTAGGGAGCTACTCGAAAGATAGAACAAAAAATTGATGTTGGGGACAATTATGTTGAAAATTACTCTAAATTTTGTAAGAATCGAAATAACCGTTTTTGAGTTGAAGCCATTTGTCTCTTCACTTATTGAATGACCCTCGTAATTTAGTTCCTGTTTGAACACTAAAAATAATTTGTACGAATAATTATTGCTGTCGAGATTGCGAAAAGGGAAGAAACATTTAGAGCGCAGATATTTCGAGGTAATAAAGCATGATTTCTTAAGTATGTTAGCCAAAAAACTCGTAAAGTTAGTTTGGCAGTCATCCTAATTCTACAGTTCCTAAGGAAAGTGCCTCAAGGAAACGCCTTAGAGAACCAAAAAACTCCAAAAAAGGCTTTAAATATATTAATAGATACACTTGAATAATTTCAAAATTCACGACTGACTATAGGGAAATGTTTTGGATTTATAGTACAGAATTTGTTTAAAGTGCATAGTAAAAAGCCAGTCTTTGTTTACACTTGATAATTAAAATAGAAACTTCAGTTAAAATGGCAGATAATAAGCTAAATCGTAATATTAGAAATTTCTGATTTCTGAAACATTCAAATTGAGGTAATTTTTAAACTGCATCAAGAGGTAAATTATAAAGAATGAAAACAAAACCAACAAACAAATTAAAAATTCATCAATTTTCTTAGCCTATCAGCCACAGAGAGATCGTATCATATTAATGAGTCTAATTTGTCTTTAATTGGCCATTTAAAATGTATCCACTTGACATTACCCATTCAATTGTCATGCGAATATGCCGAAATATATTGATATCCATAATGCTATTTTTGTTTCCACGCGAAAAGAATTCAGTTCGATCGACGTCACATGAATCGAACGAAACACTGTGAACTATTTATCACCGTCTCCTCCTGTCGGCAAGTGAGAGAAAGAGTACGATAAAAATGACTCTAATTCACGGACGGGGCTTGTCCGGGACGCGTATGCGGTAAAATGTACACCGATCCCTTTCCCATCTCTGTCCCTTCGTCTCCCTCATCCGTCGCCGACGTATATTTGGATGCGGTGAAGGGCCAACGAAAATTCCTTCGGCTCTAAAGGGCATCACGGGACTCCAAAGGACGCGAAAGGAGGGAAGGGACCGCCACGACTGTTGGAGAAGTGCGAGAGCCAAAGGTGGATGGCGGCTGTGGTCAATTGCACGACGGGGCGCTAGACGACACTAGAAACTGGGGCACTGGAAGAGGAATCAGAAAGATTGAAGGTGTACGCGGTACAAAATGAAGGGTTAAGAGTGTACGAGACCTGTGATTTTTATCTTGTTTATGTGTGCAGTACTGTGAACAAATTATTACCAGAAAAGACGCGAGCATATCTCAAGGAAAGCGTACGATTTTAGATTTCCGGAGCGAATCTTTATAAATTCATGTGCGCATGCATGTGGTTTCTATCTGGAAGATAAAACCGAGGGGTGAGGTATCTTATTATTTTTAAATGTTTTTTACCAGGAAAGAATAATCTGAAACACGCGTACAAGCACACCAGACATACTTTTTTGTTTATAGAATAAGCTATTAGTATTTTTTCTAATCCTATTTTTTTAATTGGGTCGCCTATTGGATTCCAGATTTGTGCAATTCCTGATAATCTTGCCTACCTGTTAAAACTCGGAGTATGCTAAATGATTCATTAAACAGGCAAAATAGGAAGGTAAAAATAATGATTTTTTAATTAACTAACTACTTATGAACTGAATGGGATAAGAATAAAACTATTAGTTTAATTGCTATCATGTTTTGGAAGACGGTAGACATTACAGCTATGCAGTTCACAAAAAGCTCCTCTGAAACTCATACGCTTTTGTTTACGGAAACGGTAACTGAAAATTGACGCTGTTCCCGGGCACTTGACTGGTTTCAAAGTGAAAACTCTTTCACGTCACACTACCATATATTACAGCATTTAACATCCAGTAATTATAGAAAATATTTTAAATTATATAAGACCTATTAAAAACAATTATGCTAAACATTCAAATAAACTGTGTGGGATACAGCGACAGCAACTCTAACGGAGTCATCCATTAATTCGCATTACAATGCCACAGTATCAAGGTGCTAAAATCATTCACCAAAGACCATCACGGGTAAGGCGATTGACCTTTGTACTTTGAAATTGGTGAAATTTAATTTACGTTACATATATGTATTTGTCTTCATCCAGTTTTGGCTAGAAAAGCTAACAAAAGCTTCTTTGAAAATTCTCTCAGAAAACTTGCTTCTTCATAATAATTTATTCCATGTTGTTCGCTCTTCAATTGCAAATGTTTTCTCCCATCACATTCATACATATATTGTTTAACGGATGCTTTTTTATTCCCGAGTCTAATAACTGTCCTCATCGGCCACTTTTACAGCATTCACGCAATAATTTCTCAATATATCCCTTCCTCCCAAACAATTTACAATTCTATCAAAGATTTATCAAATGTAAAATTTATTGAGTATTGACAGCATATTCTCGCATTTCAGAATTAAAATGATGATTATTTCTTATCATGAAAATAAAAAATGTTCTACGAAATTCCCGATTGTTCTGAGTTTGACGAGGCGCCCTTGCGATGAAGCAAAGCAAAGCACCTTAGGCACCCTTGCAGTTATCATCACAAGACAGTTCTAACAGTTCTTTTGATTACATTATTAGTTGAGAGGACGCAGCAGTATCTTCTAAGGTTCACATGAGTGGCTCCGGATCCTTGATTCCCTACGCGTCTGTGGCCGACGCGTTGTAAATCCACGAGTAGGAAAACACTCCTCCGGAAGAGCAGGAGCGGAGTAGGGCGAACCTGAGGCGAGGGAGGGATTGGAGTGGAGTGGAGGAAAACAGGGGAATCAGGAGGAGGGAGGCGGAAGCGAAAGAATGCGAACGAGAAGGAAGGAGGGAGAAAGAGAGAGAGAGAGAGAGGATGCGGGGAAGGAAGGAATGCTTCTTCTCCGTGAGCGAATCTCATGCGTACACCTTCTTGTGCCTCACCCCGGTGCGTGCGTGCGCGCGTGTGTTGCTGGAACAAAGGGACGCCTGCCAAGTGGAATCACGAAAGGGAAGAAGAAGAGTTAGTCCCTCGCCCTCTCTCTCTTTCTCTCCTCCTAGTCAAGGCAAGATGGAGTGTGCGGGGGGCCTGCCTCAAAGCCCTCCCCCGGTGGCATTTGCCGCTTCTTCAACTCCATCCTTTCCCTCTCTCCCTTCCTCCCTTTCTCTTTCCTCAACCCGTACCTCCCAATTCCAAAATTCCTCAAACTTCTCCCTTGGGCTGTCCCCAACCTCTTCTAACCCTCTTTACTGTGATCTCTCTTTCGTTCGTTAAGCATTCTGAGTTTGATCCCATCCTCGATTTATGAGCACGATTAAAGGTGCAAAGACTATTATTGAAATGCTAAGTGGTGGAAGTAAAATAGTTAACTGTCTGCTATTTGGCCCATCAAAATGTAAGTAGTGTATTTAGTGGTAACTTCTTGAAATCACTTTTCAGATATGAGAGCGTGCCATCACTTGTACGTCATGGATTCAGCTTAAAAAAGGGATATAATTAACAACAGTGTCCCAAGAAATAAGACAAACATTGTAAATTCACGAAAATGTATTATTAAGGTACTATTGATTTCATCACATAGGTGACATTTTCAGGTACAATCCTCTACAAAGCATGTCCTTGTAGAGAATTTTACCTGAAGATGTCATCTATGTGATGAAACCGGTCGTACCGTATTAATAAACTTTTGTAAATTTACAATGTTTATCTTATTTCTCAAGATGAATGTGCACTAGGTTGAGCCCGATACCATTGAAATAATATCACTCTTCAACACTGATGCACCATCATTGGTGACATTCTGCTTAGATTACTCAACAACTTGTGTTGTACAAGAGGTAGCATAGTCATGCATAAATAATTTTTCTAATAATAGTAAGACACCAAAGTCACTTAAGGAATATCAAAAGCATTTAATTTACAAGTCGGAACAAAATTAAACATCACAAAGATATCAGGTATATTTGTACGTACATGTGTATGCTAGTTGGTAGTTTGTGTGTTTGCATGTGTATGGAGTTTAAGGGTTTTTACATGAATGTATACCATGTTTTGCTTATAGACCGCATAAATTTGAGGCTTTTGCATGCGGTTTTTTCTCTTTCTTAATTACGGGTGATGCCCTAGCAACCCCCGCCACATGCCCTTGCGGCGTCTTGCGGGGTATTAAGTAGATGTAGAAATAGTTTATACTATAAAATGTAGAAGCCATGGCGGGACATGTAGGTAATTACCTTCTACTTTATAAGCACTTGTGGAAGAAATCACTTTTAGGATAATATTTTCAGAGAGAAAAGAGTACTCTTTTTGCAGTATGCCTACATAATGTTCTATACATGGACTAATTTCATTGGCGAGGGGGAGGATGAAAGCAAACATGTCACGACGTTATTTTTTTAGCATATGAACCGAAGGAATATTATAATACTATTTCTAAATTTCGATGAAGATTAAGGTAAAAAATCATTTGGGAGAGATATACTAGTGCATATTTCGCTGATTATGCGTATTTTCTATTCTAAAAGAATGACTGAAGTAAAACTACATAGTGAATTCAGTTAGAATTCGCTATAAAACGACCCTTCCTGTCATTCCCCTGTCTCCTCCCACACACCGATTCCCGTGAAGGACACCCGGATCCGCCGTTCCGACCCCCTAATCCTCCCCGTCCCTCCGAACCTCCATCCATTCCTTCGGCATTCTTTCCAGCGCCACAACCCCTTCCCCTTTCAACCCCTTTCCACTCCCAGCCGCCCACCCTCCCTTGAGCCCGAAACACGAGAAACACACCTATCCGCGCGCTGCTGCGTGCCATTCCCTCTCTCCCCCCGGTGCCTGTCCCCCATCACATCCCCTCCACCCTCTCTCCCCCCCCTCCGTCTCCTCTTCGCTTAACGCCAATACATCACTGCCCTCTGCTCCGCCTATTTTCGGATGATTTCCGCGAAGAAATACACTTACAACTTGGTTCTCCATAGCGATATTTTAAATCCAACCTCGCGCATTGCTACGCAGATTTTTTTTAACTTGATGAACATCGCCGCAATAGGGTTGCATTTTGCTGTTCCAATGGATTATTTATTTAACACAGCTTGGTTATTTGTTGAGAGAAGTTTTTCCATCTCATATTTCAGTAACCTCTGGATTGGGTAAAACCCTACTTCTCTATTCTGCCAACCCGTATCAAGGTTAATGAGGGTATTGGTTGAGCACGAGAACGCAAGTTAATTATCAAATATATCTGGCCAAATTAGAAAATGTTGAACGAATTTGATTCACAAATGAATATGAAATTTTTAAGAAGGCATGTTACGAACGATTACAGATTTGTTCGGTTTTAAGTATATTTGACGTGCATGCAGAAACACACCTAAGCACATCGTCGGGCAGCCGAGTTACATCTTCCGGCAAATTCATTAAAATTTGCAAATAGTTTCTCTTTCAATTTCCAAGCAAAAACTAATTTTGGCTTCCCCACAGCGGAAAATACTAGCAAAATCTTGATATATCCCTCTCCTTCCATTATGCTTGGTCCTCCTGATATCTGAGACCTCACCCCTTCTCACCCCGTTTCACCCTCTCTCCCGCCCGAGAGCGCCGCCCTCCCTCCCGTCCCTCGACCGCTCGCGTCGTCCTTCCTAAGGCGACAATATCCCTTTCCACCCTCGGCCGCGCTATTTCGGGGCATCCGTCCGGAGGGCGGATGCCATCACCTCCACCCCCCCGCACCGCTCCCCTGCCCCGCCCCGTGTGATTGGTGCGAAGGGAGCCTGAATGGGACGGCGGGGGGTGAGGCGGAGGATGATTCACATTCCTCGCGAGCCTTTATTTATTTACTTTTCCTCGGGGGCAGTTATTGGACTGTATGGATTTACTGCCGCTTCCAGGCCAACCCGGCTCCCTCTCTCATCCCTCTTACTCCCACCCCTCGCACCCCTCCTCGCCAACCCCACCCCTACCCACCCTCCAGGAATTCGTCGTCTTCAGCCGGCGGGCCAGTGTGCGTGTCCCACCGTCCGCTTGTCCCGCTCTCCCCCTCCCCCCGCTTTCTCTCTCCTTCTCCTCTCCGCTCCTATCTTGAATCGGCCGAAACGCTCCTCTCCTCGATACAAATACGCGCCCCCGGATTCGTGGCTAAGAATAACAACCGGAGAAAATGGCGTGTAACCGAGTTCGTTATTCCTGGGCGAGGGGCGATGGATACGACGGGGTGGTTTTGTCTGACTTACCACCCCTTCCCCCCCGCCCCCCGCCACACTGCTTCCTCCGACGGGAGGGTAAGACCGGAAATTGGAGGGAGGGAAGAAGCAAATTAAGTTTTCTTCCTCCATGAAGGGAAACCTCAGGAAGGGTGGAATTTGAAGCCGGCATTTAAGGAGACAGACAAGATATGGCTGTAGTAATCATGGATGACACTCTTTGTATGGCCAAATCGGAGTAGCTCTGCACAATTTCCCTATAATATTCTAAATACTAACAGACACCATACAACACGTATGTATGTGCACATACATGTATTGTATGTATATATCCATATATGCGTGAATATGTGTGTATATATGTATGTTGTCTGTGTACATATATATACACACACTCATTCAAACACGAATCTGTGTGTCTTTTATATGCGTTCCTCTATGTTTTCCTTATATCTCTATCAATGTGAATATATATATATATATATATATATATATATATATATATATATATATATATATATATATATACATATATATATAACAAACTTGGACAGCAAAAAACATTATAAGAACAAATAAAAAAGATCACTCACACGTTATTTCTTGATCATTTCGACGGAATTCAGCTTCGTCTTTATCGGAAGAAATAGAAGTAATGACTCATACACACATATATATATATATATATATATATATATATATGTGTGTGTGTGTGTGTGTGTGTGTGTGTGTGTGTGTGTGTGTGTGTGTGTGTGTGTTTGTGTGTGTGTATGTGTGTGTAATATAAGCCACAAGCGTGGCGATCATATAATGATATGTAACTTACAAAACACAAAATAAACAATCACAGCATACGATTTTGAATATTTCGGTGGCCGGACCACTTTTCTCAGCGGATATACATATATCTTGTATGAAAGCCTCACGGGTGTAAGTAATAATTCGAACAAAAGAGATAGGATTTACTAATAAAAATGTAGAAAAACACGTATGAAAGTGCACACCCGTATTTCGAAATTTTCCGTGGCAAGACCAACTTCCTCGGCGGAAAGAGGGACCTGAGGAGGCGGTTTCAAGAGGGCTGGAAAGGAGGACGAGAAAGCTGAATGGAAGGGGAAGGCGGGGAAAGGTTTGGGAGGGGAAGGGTTGGGAGGGGAAGGGTTGGGAGGGGAAGGATTGGGAGGGAAGGTTTTAAGAGAGGAAGGGAAATGAGAATATCTGGAGATTAGGGTAATTAATATCTTAATTTAATTAATAATTATTAATATCTAGTTCATTCCAGGGGTCTAGGAGTCAGATGTATGTCTGCTGTATTGTGTTGAGTTAGGATAGAGGGTCGGAGGGTGGAAGCTATGCTATAATAATGGAGACACTGTGCCATTTATCAAAGGGAGAGTTATCATTGGAGGATTGCTTTGAGATTGGGAGCATCCTAATCAGGGAAGAATTCTTGAATGAGGCCCGGTGGTTATTAATTCTAATATTGAGAGATGTGGTACACTGTCCAATATAAATAGCAGGGCAAAGTTGGCACTTCAGAAGGTAAAATACATTACTGGAAGTACGTGAGGAGTAGGGAATTGATGAGAGAAAGTTAAAAATCGGGTGGGAGAGGGATGGGATATGTGGTTTGAAAATAGGATATGATTTGGATCTTGGTTTATTGCAGGGAATGGGATTGACTTTGGGAAAGAGCGGGCATAAAATTAATGGATTCGTTGGTTTGAGGAGTTCTGATAAATTAGTGGGGTGTTTGGAAGTAATGGAGGGGCATTTGGGAAAATATTGGAGGGGTAATGTAATTCTTGAGCAGAGGGTAGAGGTTTTTTTAGGATAAATCTGAGAGACGCTATGCCAGGGAGGTGGTGGTACAAATTGTGAGGGGGTGGAATTCTGCGGTGAAGGAAGGTTTGGGAAAATGTGCATGTCTTCATATTGCTTTATTTAGGAGGGGTTTGGAATATTCTCGTTGAAACAAGGATGCAGACTTTCGAGATTTTGAGAGTTGGTGCTAGAGTTCATTTAAAATTTTAACATAGCGGATTGGAAGGGAAGGGGATAGGATGCATACCTTGTGCAATTAGTATGGTGAACCGGTCAAGAGGGAGAGTATAATACATTATCAGCATTTTCTATTAAATGTTTGACCAGAATTATCCGTTACTAACCTTTAGCTTTATTTCAGAATGCGCAATATTTTGAATACATAAAAATTTATGACAATGATTTTAACTATGTAGTTTTCGAAAAAATATGTTTGTTAATTCATAGAAATGCACTATCAATGGGATACTATATTTATTACCTATATCTATCAATAAGAGACTTCGTATGACTAAATATGCTGAAATTAATCTGGAGGATGTGAAAACGCCTATCAAAATTCAACTTAGATCTACTTTTTCCACCCTTTGGACTAGATTCGGAATTAGGAGTTTGATGAGCATAACTCATTTCACTCATGAAATTGTGAAAAGGACCAAACTTTGGCCAGGAATAATATTATGGTACTTTTTTTGCCACTGTTAATTATAATTTAAAGCTTTTGCAAAAAATAACAATACACGCATTGCAAAAGTAAAACAGATATGATGACGCTATGCTATGGCTCAGAGAAAAAGCAGCAAACTACCTACATTGGATTCCAATCGAATTCCAACCATGAATGCTTCTCGTAGACTCCGAATCGCGCAGGGCTGAAATATCGCGGATGTGAACTGGGATGATCGAGGATACGATCAAATCAGCAAATTAAAATGATATTATTTTTTGTTCATTGAAGAAGACTCTCTAGAATCACTTCCCGTTTGATATTACTTTCTGATCTCATGAGATCTTCTCATATCGTGAAGATCCCATATCCCAAGACGTATGTACGCGAAACCCTGCTCCGTCCATTCGCTCTCTTTCCACTCGAGCGTTAATCGTGCGAGAGGAGCGCAGGCGAAGGGGTGGTCGGAGGGGCGGCGGGAGTGGCGAAGGAGGAGGGGAGGATGGGTTTGGTTAGGAGGGACATCTCCGATCGGATTCCGGTTGACCACACTTCGGCAGACCACTCCGCGTGCAATCACAAAGCTCGTCTTACGATCTCGAGTTGGTGTAATGGTTGATATCGTAGCAATAGGGGAGCACACGGGGTCGTCTAATTAAATGTGGTCAGCATTCCAGTGCCCGTAAATCAGTCGTCGCTGAGGATTCGAAAGGAGTGGTTAGAGGAGAGACTAGCCTTGCCCCACTAGGGCTAAGAAAGCGAATACGATAATACCAAACGACGAATAGCATTTCATTTTATTGCTCAAAATTTGTTCACCAATTTAATTAGCAGTATGTTAAGTCACTTTGAAGTCTTGAATGAAGTTTTGGAACTCTGAAATTATGGAAAAATAAACTTTGCTTGCTAAGCACTCACCTCATTAGATATTTGCCTTATTTTTTTTATTTTTACGAGGAAATACAACTAATCGTATATTCAAACAAAATTGACCTATTCTAACAATAAATGAAACAGAATGGGGATAACGCGTATTACATATGTATCAGAACTACTTCAGTAACCAACCCAAAGGCTGAACCGATCCATCTTAAGGCTGGCTCACTTCTTAAGGCCAAAAGAGGTCATACACTAAATGAATGGGAGCTAATTCTATCCTCCATAACTTGGCCAATTAATATGCAAGTTCCAGCAGGATACCACTGCCTAAATGCGCGATAGATTTGAAATAAATGTGAGCAGAAAACTGTCTTAGCATCCAACTCCTAGTAAAAGGTCACTCAATCATGCCATTCATTACATACTGTAACTTGTATAACGGTCTGATTATGACATCAATAGTATCGAATGATATGAATTATATTCGCCAATTTATCAGCAAAAATCCTGAGTGGCCAACCAATGCCAATCTATCTAAAAGTCAGAAATATGTCAGGGCATATCGTTATTTCACATGCGCTCTCGAATTCTTACAATCCAATAGAATAGAGATATAACTAGTACTTGAGCAGATTTTCTGACACTTGCGCGACTATTTTAGATATAAACTTACTTTCAGATATGGGGTACTCAGAAATATTAATCCAGGTGATGATGAAAACGTAGAAAACTGACGTATGTACGAGGCATAAATACATCAATAACTTCAGAGCTAATTTAAATAACGCATGCTGAGTCCTATCACCTTAAGGCCCTCTGAACGTACAGTGAGCGACGCTGTAACATCATTACTAAAGGAGCATTGTTTCAATTTGCGCATGGGATTTAGACTGTAATTTAATCTTCGCTCCGTGAGTTATTCCCGGCCTATCACCTCTAATGATTTTGATACGCTACTAAGTTTATCATAACAAAGTTTTTCAAATTTAGCTCATCTACGCTGCACGCGATCCAATTCAGCAATTAATCCAACTTCGTGAGGATCCCATATACTTGCAGCATATTCTAAATGAGGCCTAAACAACGACATTAAACATTTCTCTTTAACAATTTCATCACATTTACCCAGTACCCTTCTAATAAATCCTGACTTTTTTTTAAACTCATCCCAATATTTCCCGTATAAGTTTCGCTCAGGAGAGATCGTAAGTGAGGGTTATTCCTAATTATTTAATCGATTCTACACATTTCATTTTGGTTCACCCGATGTAGTAGACGTTCAGATGGGAATTGATTTTTTTCCTAAAATTCATTACTACGCACTTTTTAAATTTAATTCAAAATTCAAAGTATCACATCAGCACTGTATACGTGAAGATGAGGCGAGAAGATGCTTTCCATAGACCAGTGGGCTCTTTTGTGAAGGGCGTCGCATTTCTTCAATTCGATTCATCCAAATGGAAAAATATTAGCATTTAGGTTATCTGCTAAAGCTGCTTTATCCTCAGGTTTACCGATATCTCAGTAAACCACTGCATCTTTGGAAAATAAACGTGTTTTACTAGTGAATGCGGATTAAATGTCGTTAACGTAAAGTAGGAATAACATAGGTCCGATAACACTTCCCTGAGGAACACCTGAAGTAACTTCTTCTGCATTTGAGCTAACTCAATCTATGACTACCTTCTTTGCCCGGCCATTAAAAGGTATTTAATCCAACCCAAGATATTTTTATCTACGCCATATGCTTCTAACTTTGTGAGTAGTTTATTATGAGGTAATTTGTCGAAGGCTTTCTTAAAATCTAGAAAAATCGCAATCGCAACGTTTCTCTCTCCCGAAGTAAGAATATCATGAAAACGTTCAAGCTGTGTCTCGCAGGATCTACCTTTTCGGAAACCGTACTGATTTTTCATTAATAACTCCTGAATATCGAGGTGTCTCACGATCGAAGTAGTAACTATGTGTTCCATGACCTTGCGCAAAATGGATGTCAGGGAAATAGGCTTGTAATTTCTTCGTATCTCCTTGTCTCCGTTTTTAAATATAGGTGTTACATAAGCCATTTTCCAACAACGGGGAACCTAGTAATCTACCAGCGCTTTTTAAATATGATTTCTGGATACGGTGTAATTTCCAATGCTAGGCCCTTAAGTATACGAGCTAGATCGGGCCCGGAGGATTTATTTAGCTTAAATAAACAGAAAACGTTAATCTCCATTGCATGGCATTTTAGTTTTTGGTATAGGTTGTCCCACACAATTTGGTAAGCTATCGGAGGCATTCGGTTATGCATTGCTAAAGGCGCTTAGAAGGAAAGAATTTTATAATTTAGTCTTTTTGAAACTGCTGGTTACTCTCTCACCTGTTTTTTGTAATTTTTAATACGCCGGGTCAAATTGAAATGTTTTCTAGGAGACAAGCTATATTATTCAACTGAAGAAAAAAGCATATTACTTAGGCTAGCCATGGGTTTTTAAACAAGTTACATGTGATTATGCTAAATTTGAAGAAACTTACGAGGCATAATCAAAAGTAAGGGCCATTTCCAAATATTTAAACATTGGTGGGTCAAAAGAAATTGGAGCGCATGCAGCGTCATCGATTGATTGTTTCCAAAGACAATTGAGTTATTGATCCAGTAGTTGTTTGCCTGTCGGTGAATGCAGATAACAATATGCGTGAAAATCGTTGCCCTCGCCATTTGCGAAGTGCGAGATGTGACTCGATTTTTGTGCGCAAAAGGATCATCAGCTACCTAAATTTCATCGAAAGTTGCGCCTAGTTCATGGAATCACTGCAATGAGCGACGGAAAGGTTAGACGATGGATGTCGAGACTTCAAAAAGTCCACAGAATGCGTATGACAAAGAGTAGAGTTGTAGCTCCAGTATCCAGACCGATGGAATCGATGAATAAGTGGACCAAGAACTGCAATCTGATTGACTTTTATTACTCTGACTGATAAATTTCCTCTTGAATGGACACACCGTTATTTACACAACTGCAACAGAAGAGTTCGGTGATCACAAATTGTGTGCAAGGTACGTACCGCAATGTTTACCGACTAGCACAAAGAGCAAAAGATGTTGGGTGGACGAGCATTTTTGAAACCCCATCGACAAGACGGAGATTGCACCTAGCGACTGTATTCTCTTCTTAAATTTGCACCAGTGGCTTGGTGGACAATGGTTTGAAGACAAGGAACTCAAGACCACCTTTGTCAACTGGTTTAATTCAAAGGCAGATTGTATAATGAGGGATTAAAGAAGCTGTTGCACAGTTACGAAAGATACTTAGTAGTGCACGGGGATTGTGTGCGTAGAAAAGTAAAGAAGGTTTGTAAAAAAAACGAATAACGCCATTAAAAACTTTTTCTAAAGAATATATTTTTTTATGACGAAACGGCCCTTACTCTTCGAATATGCCTCGTAATATGTACGACACTTAGGGTCTACATTGATAGAAAATTGGTTTCATTGATTAGAATTGATGTTATTAGCAATTATCCAAAATTAATTACCATTATTTTGTGTCACTGCATAGTCAAAAGCCACATTGCTGCAGCCACGCACAGCTAAAGCAATGAGCAGTACAAAGGTGTATGTATGTCATGGTGACTAATGTAACTTGTTTGAATTTCTCACAAATAAGACGATTTTCTGATTATTTTTAGTAACCTCTTGATTGTAAGTATCATTAAAAAGCGGTCAAGCAATTTGCATATTTGAAAAAAAAATCAATTAAGAAAAGAGCTAAAACTCATTTCCGGAATTTGAAAGAAATATTTTCACAGTGAACCGAAGTTTGAAAAAAATTGAATCATATCTTTGCGAAGGGCTTAAAAATGGGCACGGAACATTTAAAAGTAGGCTATATTAAAACATAAAATGAGATTTTAGATCGCAGCTACGAAATGAAATCACGAACATCGACCAAAGGATTTAATGAACCGTAATTTGAGATTACGTCTGGTTACAGTGAGCATGATTGCCCATGTTCCCTCTCTTCAATTTATTCATTGGGCTTAAAATAATCACTCATTGAAAGCGCTTTTCGCTCAAAATCTCACATCATTACGCTCTGTTAATTACCATACGTTCACTTACTTTAATTTCATTATTTCCGCACAAAACACGCATCCAAACGTTTCGTTAAACCGGAATTTGAAGCTCCTAAAATAGAAGAGCTAAACGCGACAGCCACAGCACAGTTTTTCACTACATTTCCATTACAAAAATGTGGTTATTTTTGGAAATAGTTCACGTACGTACAAAGCTTGCACGTGCTGTTTGCACGGGGATAATATGTCTTCGACTGGACAGCTGCAAACGGGTCTGCGGTTCGCTCCGGCAATTGAAAACGCTCGAGATGGCACGGTACTAGGATTTGCGATTTTAAAAGGGTAAAGCTCTCCGGGAAAATGGGAAGCGTCAGGATTAGAGCGGACGACACGAACGACGGACGCGGGATGCAGCAAATCACGGCGGGTGCCGAACACGAATGCCACGCGCGAGCACGGACGGGAAGTGCGTGGAACTTCGCCCTTCCCCCAACTACTGCGGAATATCCCGAGTCACTCGTCGGCCCTTAGCCTTGTTCAATCGAAGCCCCGAAATCTATCAAAACCCTCCGAATCTACGCTTGAAATCCGTACCAAAACTGACTTATCATAAAACAGTACGTATGAGGCTTAAATTATTCACTGAAATCACGCGACAGTTTTGAGGATTAAGAGGCTAGTTTCTTTCCGTGTGCCACCAGCTGATTAAAATTGTCCTCAATCCCAGAAATTTATCTTTATTATTATCTAACTTTATCTGGATTTTCACACTCGGGGATGAACGAAGGATCCTGGGGTTAGGGGTTGAACGACTTTCTTGCTATCCTATCGCGCTACTAAGAAATCAGGCCAATCCCACCATATTTATCAAAATTAGGTACACGGGCTATAAGTCATTACTTTTAACCAACATTTTAACAGTAAGATTCATGTATTTCATGGTAATGAAATAAAAATTTTTCGATGCTGAACTAATGTTTAGAAGCAAAGCTTTTCTTGAATACCCTCTTCACGTAAAGTCCTATGACTCTACTCATATGTCTATATCACGCGTGAACGGCCTGAATCGCGTGCATCCTATACCTACTATATTTACTATGAATAGTCAAAAAAATATTGGCTCTCTCACATAGAAGGGAACAAAGTGATCATAAGCCATATTTGAAACCAAGAAACCCAGAATCGAAACCAATTTTGACCAAGATAAACGTTACGCGTCAATAAACAGTGGGAATTAATGGAATTAAGGAAAACATATGCATTCAACAAATAAGTAGTATTCCGTGTAGCATTTATCTTCGTTTTTTATCCAACATTTGTACTTTCCACCATTGTTTTATCAAACAATTTATGACTTACTTCGAAAAAAAGTTATCCCAGTTTAAAAATCAATCCTGTTCTTACAATGCAACAATTTCAGAGTGTAAAAATCATTCGCCTTGACTGGGATCCCAGTCAAGGCGAATGATTTTTACACTCTTAAATTGTTGAATTGAAATGCACATTAGCGGATGACTCTGTTAAAAGTTACTGCTGCGGCATCTCCCGCAGTTTCTTTGGAAATCCTGTTCTTATTTCGTATTCCATGCACTAAATTATCCAGAGGTGGTTTCATTGGGATTCATGAGAGTTTAAAATTCTATTATTTAGTTGTTTTATTATTTATAAGGATTAAATTATCTTTCATAATATCCTAAGATGCCGCATTATGTTTCCAAAATAGATAAATAAAATCTCAAGTTAATGCTGCAGTATCCGACATATTATGTGCAGAAAAGGAAGAATGTTGCTACAAATATCTATGCTCTGGATTATGGCACGTGCATTAAAAAATGAACAAACATGGATACCGATTTGATTTTGCCCAATGAATACCGTATCTACGGGAAAGTATTGCCGAGCTAAATTAATTACTGTCTTCCCCTAATGGCGTCCAGAAAATCGCTTCCCTAAGTTCCCAATTGCTAAATTCCCAGTGGTTTCAATGGATATGAACTGAAAATGATCAGCTTAGATCAAATTATCCTTTGTACTCATTACAAGGAAGAAAGGGTGAGGGGAGGTTATGACAGTGGAAACCACAAAAGCTCTCCGGAAAAGAGATAAATTATGATACCCTGTAGATAAAAAAATAAACAATTAATTTATCAAATAATTGGTGTAAAACCAACCATCAAGAAAAGAAATGGCATCTTGTAATTGCTACCAGAATTCGATTTAGAAGATTAACTGGGATGCTGGTCTCGTAAATTGACGCGTAAAGAGAGTGAATCGACCAAGTCATGCCTGCGGGGCATTAAATGGAAATACGACCGTGTTAACAGGAGATTTGGAAGGGGGAGAGGGGGAGGGAGGAGGGAGAGGGGGAGGATAGATGCGGTGCGGGAGGGTGGGCGTAGGAAAGGGAATGGCCCGGAGGAGAGAGGGAAGAGAGAATAGATGAGGGAGAATAAAGCAATGCGTGAGGCGGAATGGAAAAGGGAACACGCTAGCTTTACGAGGTCGCCTGTTGTGGTTATATCCACGGGCACGCGTTTTTACGAGCGTTTCATGTGCCGAACGTGACTTGCCGGCATCAAGTGTATTTGACCGAAAACCACCATTAGCGCAGCGGCACACCGAGAGAGTGGAACCGAGAGGACCGGCTCGATGAAGCACTCAAACAATTACTCTTCAAAATATTGCCTTAGGAAAAAGACACTGCACACAGCCTTCCTCCATCCAGCATCCACCCTGGCCTCTGGGACAACATGGGTTGAACGTAGATATTACCAACAATTCGCCATAATGTTTGTTATGTTTGCATTTGAAATAATATATTTTCACTCAATTTATTTCGTTAAATTAATTCCTTGGTTGGATCTTTATAATCATCAGGATAATTATGAATTAAAAATAGGCTTGAACATATGAAAAGCAAAGGAATAAAATGGACACCTGATGTGATTCACAAGCTGATTAAGTTATTGCACACGAAAAATTCGTTTCCAGTGATGAAACAATTTCCCTCCGAAAAACTTAAATCATCTCTCTGTATCAAATTATAAATATTGAACAGCGAAAAGCGATGCCGTTAAATATAAGCCTAAAATCACTCGGTATTGTTGTGTGTTTTCATCACTGGTGCTGGTAAAACCGACGCAAGTAATAAATATATACCTACATATATTTAAGGTTTATCACATTCAGCAAATAATAACGATCCCAGGGTATAGATTATTTTTTTTAAGTTTTGGTTCGACATCACGAAACTTGATAGAAGTGTTTCGTGATAACTCGTGACTACTCGTATTTCGTGATAACAAGGAAACTGTTGCCCAAAGTGTATGCCTTGGTTAAAGTAAAAAAAAAATCGCCAATATATAAAAAAAAACATCGGGCAATATCGCCAATGGTGAAAATGCATTAAATACGGGCGCCTTACTTTCAGATGGGTGACTCATGCCTCTGCAGTCAATAGAATTATCTCATTCTTCCGGGTAGGAGAGCATCGAAGGGACAGGAAGAAACCATTGCTACGCGGCCTCAGCGACTGTATCCGGGTAGCTGGCCAACGTCGCGCCCCAGCAAATACAGTTCAATTTTACCCCCTGATCGAGAATAATCTAAGTGTTTTTTCTTTCAATGTTATTTATATAAAGACAGAAAATATCCGTGTCGGGCCGGACGTTTTTTATACGATGGCTGCTCGGAATGTACTCGTAACTTACGTTTGCGTGTATCGAGCAAAGCAGTGGGGAGAGCCAAATGTGTTTTCTGTATTTGCACAAACACTTGGGCAGTACGCCCAGATATACAGTATTTGGAAGGGCGTGCTGCTTGTAGTTTGTTCACAGTGGCGAGTCATATTGAACAGTATAATTGGAAATCGCTCGAAATGTAAAATTCGTTTAGTTAAAACATTTTTACTGGCAGTAAACTTCAAAGCTACTGACATTCATCAGAAAATTTGTACTGTGCACAGACTGAGTAATGAGTGACAGTGTTGTGCGTTATTGGTGTCGTTAGTTTAAGAGTGAACGGACAAATGTCCATTAAGTCCAAGAACTGGCAAATCCGTCAGTTCATCCGTCACAAGGCTAGGCCGACCACTGTGGTCCTCGTCGTGAACATTGATACGGCTATTTTTAGACTGAATGCACCACTGCCTCACTCCGTCTTCACTCATTATTCTGTCTCCGTAAACTTCACAAAGTTGCCTATGAATTTCAATTAAATTTTGGATTTTTGTCAGTAAAAACCTATTTACAGATCGCACTTCACAACTCGGGATTTTCTATTCTGGCGCACATTTAACAGTTTGCAGTGAGCAAAGTAGAAGACCCATAGTCTGCACATTACCACAGAAGGATTGTACGGAATGACATATTAAAGATGAGAGAAAGGAGAAGAATATTCATAGGCACAAACAAACATTAGGCATTGTAAAAAGAAGAATTTCACAAAGAAGGTAACCTTTTCAAGTAAATTCCATGTAGTTTTCAATACATTCACTCATGGCTAGAAAAGAAAGAAAAAAAGGAGGTAACTTAATTGTTGGGGTGATTAAACCCCTAAGATAAAAAATAAATGGTTTTCAATCCCATTTTTGGCAATATCACCAATCGCTTTGTTAAAATAATCCTCAAAGAAGAATTAAGTCAGTCCTTTACGACTCCATTATATTTAGTAGACTGCTTGTAAAGTGTAAAGGATCTGTGAATCCTACAAAGAAAAGTGAACTTTATGCTCTGAGGTGCGGTAATTGTGATGTGATACGTCGAACGGACTGATCGAAATTTTAATGCAAGAACTAAAGAAAATAAATGAGAGTGCTTTTAAAAATAGTTGTGAACTTACCAGTAATTTTCCCAAACTCCTTTGAAATCGTGATCACATTAGTGACTTTAATGTAAAGATTCTGCCGTGAGATTAGCTCTCCAGAGTTACAAGGAATTTTAGAATCCACTGGTAACCCTAAAGTGGCCTTTGTCCATGAATGACCTTCATCCCTTATTTTCCCCCGTCATCGCAGTAATTAGTTACACAGTGGAGCGCTCCTTATTACCCTCCCCTCCTTATTTCTCTCCCCTCCTTATTTCTCTCTCCCTCTTTATTTCTCTCCCCCCTCCTCGTAGAGTATAGAAGAGAGTAGCTGTTTTCTTTGACTCTATGCTGCTGCATTGAATCCCGGGTTGTGCCTTTCTGCAACTGTGGTTTTGTAAAGCTTTACCATCGATTAATCAATTTTGAAGTGGCTCGCGTAAATTAAAGGCATGATCGAAATAGGGTGGAACTATGATAATAAGTTACGCTAAATCTCGTGTATATGTAAAGGTGACCACTGCAATAAAATATGGAGTTGAAGGTTTCTTTTGAAAACATGAATCAGCTTATTATACACGAGGTCTATCCAGAAATAATAAAGGTATGCAACTATAGTCAATGTGGAAAATCTTGAATCTATAGATAAAAGGCGTATTTGATAGATCTATATTTAAGCTGGTCTCTGTGCTTATTTTGTACTACTGATAAAATATAATTAAAACGATTGACATCTGAATCGACTTGAAAAAAAATAATGCATAGTTATTTCAACAAGGCAATGAATACATTTTTTTTAATGAATCTGGCAACACGTTCAAAAGCATTCAGATAAACAATTATTGATTAAATTAATCCAAAAAATACATTGGTTTCTTATATATTTAAAATTTATTTTTATGTAGATCTGGAGTTATAATATGTTTAAAAGAAATTAAATATTCGAAAAGAATCAATAGAGGCACCAGTGCGCTCGACGAAAGACGTTTTGATTGCCCTTCCCACTCTACTGCGGAAGAGCTCCCTGGCCTTTTCCTCCCACCCCCAGAGATGACAACCTCCCGGGGATGCTCCGGGAGCCTCCCGTTTATTTTTTAAGTGATCTTTGCGGGGAGGGGGGCGACGAAGAAAGGAAAGATCCTCTTTCGGGAAGAGCCTTTGGAGAGACGACAGCGGCACGTAATTCACAACTGGCGTACTTCTCTCAAATCCTCACAATCCCCTCATTCACGCGGAACATTGTGTATTCTTCCTCGTTTCCCATCTTTGTGAAACGGAAGTGCCTCCATCAAGGAAAACCTCATCAAAAATCAAATATACAATCAATTATGCCATATTTTTTAAACTCCCCTTCACACCCACGAAATGAAGGCCGCAGATTACAGATTCAATCGGGTCCAAAGAGTGGTGAAAAGCGAGTAACATGCCCCCCCGCATTTGAGCCAAGCATACACGTCCGAGTACTCTATGCAGTAAGTGCTCCCCGAAGGAGAAGCAAAGGTCTCTATGTTCGGGAAACCGTGGAGCCTTCTTTCAACTTGAGAAGGTTTGACCGTTATCACAAGAATATGTCAATTTGACCAATCTCGCGTCTATCAGCACACTAATAAGTTTACCGCAAAATGAACTGATGGTTAATGTATAGAATAAAATATAAAAATGAATAATATCTGTTATATAAACGATTGAATAATAACGCAAAAGGAAATCATAGTAAGCAAAAAAAGGACTTAAAGGCCTCAAGGAGGATAACGCCAAAAGCAGCGAACTGACTCAATTGCATTCCACACGAGTAGTTTATCACGAAGCGACAGCCGTCCAAACAAAAAATTAATATTGTTAACACTGTGAAGTCATTACATTTACAAGTAGGCAAGTTTAGATCAGCTAACTCCAGTGTTTTTCAGGAGATTTTTTGAAGTGATTATCATGTTTTTAATTAATCGTTGACTTTCTCATAAAAAATACATAATTGGAATATCTAATTTAAATAGCTTTAGAAAGGAATC
This sequence comes from Hetaerina americana, assembly GCF_022747635.1. Classification (NCBI taxonomy): domain Eukaryota; kingdom Metazoa; phylum Arthropoda; class Insecta; order Odonata; family Calopterygidae; genus Hetaerina; species Hetaerina americana. Next base: position 17,970,574 of record NW_027286763.1, read on the forward strand.
CTGATAAAAACATTATTTTTTTACGGATGAATTCCATGTGGCAATTCACGGCTGAGACTTACCTGATTTACGTACGTGTATTTCAAATTAATTACTGTATTAATTCTGATATAATGGGTAAAACTTTAAAGCCCTTGGAGTGAAATACAGTATATGTACTTGCTACAGAGTGGTTTAACGTTTTTAAAACTGTATCTAAATGCCACGAATATGATAGTATTTTCCCAAGTAATCGACTCCCATTTCGATGGACTAATCTCCTTAAAGAGGATATGAAATCAATGTCAGTTTTTGCACTTTCGGACGAATAATATGTATTTACAGCAAATTTTTGCATAAGATTTAAGCAAGCCAAAACCTATGCTTTTTGATTCTTATTCCTCTACACACCGTTAATGCTAGTTTCAACACATCAATAAAGCTTACGTATGCACAAGTAAGTGTATTTTTCTTTTAATTTCCATCATCAAAAATAATTTGGAATGCGTTCTTATCTCTTAGCAAACATTAATTTTCCGCGCAAAGGCATAGATTGCGAAAATCGATCTCATTCTCGTCCCCGGCATGGCAAAGTACATTTTTAAGTGAAATATTTTTCAAACGTTAGTAATTCTATTGTTAATAGAACACTGAGACATGAAATTAGAAAATAAAGACTCAGTTATTACTTTTTTCTTGCAAAATGTACATCTATGCATTTAAAAATATAAATTTTATTACCTAAATTTTAGCAAAACTAAAAAATATTGTCCAATTTTTAAAAAATTAATTAGTTTGCTTTCAAAATTTAATAATGAACCGGTCCCAAGTTTATTCTGTTCTCAGGAAGCAAACACTTTCAAAGTCGGTCGCCTATGTTTCAATTCCTTTTATTACAGCAGAATTCAGCGCCTGAAGCCAAATTCAGATAAGTACGTAGTGCAAATAAATGTGTGGGCATGAAATGAAACCGGTTAATTATCGGGTATGGGAGGCATTTATGCCTATCTCGGTAGAAGGTGAGGTATTCACATTTTGTTAATACATGTACTTTATCTACAAACACGAGTACTTCAAAAAGAACTTGAATTTGCCTTCAGGGAAGCAGTTCGTGAAAACGTTCGTATGGAGCCTGGAACTCTACGGATCAAAGGCATGGAGCATTGAAAAAGTGGACCACTAAAGAATGTATAGAGGCCTTTGAAACGTTATATTCAAGGAGAATGGTGAAGATTAAATGGAAAAGGTAAGTAATATGAAATTAAATAGAAAAGTAGAGGAAGGGAGAAAATTATGTAAAACTCTATGACAATGAAGAACTAGATAAATTGGACACACCTTGAGACACAATGGATTAGCTGCAAACATAACAGAGTGGAAAACTGAAAGGCTGAGTTTTTATAGGAACACCAAGGGACAAGGCATAGGACTAATTAAGAAAAACATAAAATGGAAACGGTACCAGAGGGTGAGAGGGAATTAACACTAAATAGAGAATAATGGGGGGCTGCAGTTAATCAATCGACTACTGCGGTGAATCAATGATTGAACTACTAATAATGAAGATAATGATGATATTTACATAATAATATATAATACCGTTTCTGGAAATTTATCATCACTTAATTTAGTATTTATTTCTGGAAACGTATGCACCTTATAGTAATAATTCAGTATATATGATTCAAGTTTCGATGCTTGGACGTCATTATCAGAGTTTTAATAAACCTTTCTTCCACGCATAAAGACGCTGGAAGAGGTGAGAAAACAGAATGTTGGGCCACTGATTTGAGGATGGCGGAATACGAGGGCGAAAGCAAATGATGACGATGACCTTACTGATAATAATTCAAATTGAATTTTTCACTTGTTCTACAGCGTTGGATTAACTATTTGTCATTTTCTGAATGAAAATGGTGTTTATACTCTGTAAATGTTGTTTGGAATATTTACTCTTTTGAGTGTAGTGGATTATTAATGATCAAAATTAATGTATGCCCTGACATTTGGGAGGCTTGTGACTTGTTATGAAAATGAACACGATAATTAAGGTTTTTAATCCAGATAACTATAACAAGGACATTTTTAAGGAATTAATATATTTTTTTAAATTTTCATTGTCTTACAACTCAAAACCGCCATCATGTTAACACAAGAGAGCAACACTACCGGATAAATGGTGGACTTGCAACCATTGCTTTAACAAGATATCTGATCTTGAAGTTATAACTATTTCATTTTCAGATAATTTTCATTTTTTATAATAAGTTATTAAGAAAGTTATGAGAAAGTAGCAATGAAATAGAGTTTTTTGTAGAAAAGAGACCTGAAGCTATCATTGATAGTGATTGTGAAAGTATTGTGCACAGGACAGTGTGTATAGAATATGAACGAATATTCTCACAATTCTCATTTTTTTCAATGCACTATGCAGAAAAAATTAATTATTCAAATTAAGATTTTACGACTCATATTTTAAATGGCTTGGTTACTCGTACGTTTCTCTTAACATTACACTCAAGTGCTTTTCATTATTAGCATTCAAATCCCAAAGTTCAGTAGAACCTTTAAAATACCCCCTTCTCCTCCCGGAATGCTCACTTGCTGTTTTGAAATGGTCACTGAGAGCATGGACGCGCGTTTTAAGCGGTGCCCTAATCGGCACCCGGGTGTGTCCTGCGCTTGCAAAACAGAAAGGGGACGATAATCGGGGAAATCAGGAAAGGAGAAGGCGGACGGGAGCCGTTATTCATACTTTGCGGAGGGAGCAGTTTTCCAATTCAAATGGGGATTTTATTTCGTTGGAACAAAGCCGCGAGCAGTGGATATGAGAAGGAAAGGGAGCTTTAATCCTCTTCCGAGCAAGTCCATGGGCTTCCCTCCGTGCGGTAGATAAGGGCGGCAGGGACGAGGTGTATAAAAAGCCACTTTCTGGTGGCGATTAGAGATGGCATTACTGGCAACGCGACAGACGCGCGCCCTGGGAGCGAAAGAAGGGAGTAAAAAAAAAGAGGAGGCGAAAGCGCGATATGAGAGAGGGTGAGCAGGGACCGCTCTCCCACGGGAGGTGCGTCAGATGGGAGGAAGGGGAGATAAAGGAGAGAGAGAGGCCCGGAGGGGGGAGAGAGGGAGGGGGGCATTTCGGAGAGAAAACAAGAATTGGCGTCGGAGCGAGGGGGGGGGCAAATGCCAAAGATCCAATTGGATGCGCGTGCACCAGTCACGAGCCTGGCCCATGTGGAAAAAGGAACGGACGGCGGAGATTCACGAATAAATATACATTTGAGTTGAGTTGGATTGGAGCTGGAATCGCTAGTGTAAACTGGGCGTCCCGACACCTTAAAAGACTACATTTTCTATTTCTGACAATATGTGTAAACTAAAAAGGGATAAAAATATCCGCATTAAAGAAATGAGTACTTGGACTATTCTCCCTCTACTCAATATACTCGTATTAAAACAATACTGTGAGGGAATTGAGTGAAACTTTAATATTTATAAATGCTAATGGAAAAATAGCATCATGAAAACGTAAAGAGGTATTTCATTCTACATTGTTTGAGCCGCAGGTGGAAAACCTCGGACAACAAAGGTTTAAGAAAAAGTGCTATTCAATTAGGCAACAACCATTTTCTCTATTCTTGCTGTTGGAATATTTATATTTATTACAATATATGTTAAAAAGAGAATTAAGAACTCCTCAAATAACAAAGAGGAAGAGCATGCCTAAAAAGATGCTAAGCAGTTGAGTTTTTACCTTACGTGCAGGAGATCGTTAAGCCTCAACCAATAAACGAACCCAAAATCACTCCGAAGAGAAACGCCAATGGAATAATATCCGTACTAATGAGACCTTCTTTTATTGAATAGCCAGTGAAAGTTACTGGTATTTAAACTTAGTAAAACTTAAAAACTTTCAAAAACACTTTCTGATTGGAAAATACTGTTATAGGTAGTAATTAGGTGAATAAGCGTTTTAGCCTTGTTCTCGTAACTCAGACATACTGGGAAAAATAAAAATATCTCCATAATTAAATTAAATTGGTTTTCCCATTTTTAGAATATTCGCTGTAAGTAGCAATCAGTTTATCAACGTTCATCCTAAAATAAATATGACGTAAAGCATGCAACAGTCAGTAGTCTACCTTCATGGGATAGCACTGGAGCATAAAACATAAACCATTTACGCTACACCAATAAAGTTATTAAATATGTAACAAACATGCATCTGAATTCAACCCTGGAAGCTTCCACGGGGGCATAGGTGGCACGGGGTTTCAGGTCATCATACAGGATCATACAGGTACATCCTATCATACATTCTGTTCGCACAATTAGAGTAACTTACATGGGAAAGATACACGTGTAAGATAAGAACAATTAAATAAAATGTAAGACCTGGAATTGCATAAAATAGCTGGAATACGGTATTGGCATAAAAGTATAAATGCTCTACCTGCTGCGGATGCAGGTAAGAAAAACGCATACAAATGGGAAAATATAAGAAACTTTAGGTGCACGGCCCTAATTAACAAAGGATAGAGCATTGAAAGAAAGGGAAGCGTGATAAACCTGCGTGGTCAATCACAAAATGATAGTTCAAGCGAATAACAACAAAAACATAAACAACGCTGTTGTAAAGAATTATTTATATTTGTATACATCGCCTGGTAAAATTTAGCTAGAAAGGAAAAACAAATGCGCATCGTTCGCACCCACATACCTCGCTCGTGCGAGCCTTGGGGGCGGGATACGCTCAATGGGAATTGGGGTGGAGGCGGGGGTGCGGGGCAAGGTGGGGCGAGGGGGAGGGGGCGTAGCCGTGGGCAGATAGGAGAGGATCGCATGTAAATGGGAGAGGGAGCAGTCGTCCCGGCCGAGTATATGGAGGCGATGCGGGGGAGAGGGGTTGAGGGATGGTGGGGGGGAGCGGAAAAGGTGGAGGGGAAGTTCTCTGGGGTTTGCAGGCACTACAGTTCGAGGGAAAAAATGATGAAATAAAGGTTGGGAAAAAAGTCGCCATAACAACGCGTCCGATAAGAGAGATGATCCGCGTTCGAGATTGAGGTGCTCCTTCATATTTTTTCTTTTTGGAAATGAAGTGCCACTCAAGGATGAAAGAGGACGAGACGCGTGGTTTCCGGTCCCGCGGGCTCTCTTCGCTCAAATTTATCGCGGCCAAATGAAAGGTCTCCCTCCGGGTCCTCAGCGTGAGGGGACATCCTCGAAAGAAGGAAAAAAAACCACGCTACGCTGGAGCCAAGAAAGTCAATGGACCTGAATGTTGAATACGGTCTTTACGCTTAAGGATCTATTAAAGAGATTACAATCACCTGAGATGATATAGTTTGCTGTATAAAGCTTGAATATGTGAAAATGATCGAATGGTCGCAAAAAGCTGTCATATACCTCCGCCTGTTTCATGAAATGCTACACTTTGCACAGCAGTTTCTTCGGTTTCACAGATTTTAAACTAGTTTTTCCATAGATGTATAATGTTGCTATATCCAAGCTAAGTTTTTCAGTTGGTTTATATTGACCGATAAATTACGTTCATAGAATAACGATGTTTTATCGTACTTCACTTAATTAATGATATATTAATTACGACTCGTGCCAACTAATTCAAAATCGTTGGTTAAAATAGAGATAAGGACTTTCTCGGGATGAGGCATGGTCTTTCAAATATGTTATTCAAAACAAATTCAATTAAGTGCCTTCATCAAAACTAATTAAATACGTAATTATGACCGAACCAATTTTAAAAGTGCACCCACGTGGGTAAAATTATTCTCTTTTCTATATGCGTAATGTGAGAGCAGTATGACAAAGATGTTTTTCAAATCGGTATGCATAGGAAAATACGTATTACATCTAAATTTTATGGTTGAAGCAACTGTGACAAAAACAAGTCAAGCATTTGCATATTTATGTATGCATATAACATTAGTGAACAGCATGAGGGCATTATCTCTACAATGTTATTGTTGCGATCTCAATTGGATGCTAAAAGTAATTTCGAAGAATCACCTTACGCGAAGTTCGTTATATGTTTGGTCCTTAGGTATAAGAACAAGGCAATGGCATTTACAGAACAGTATGCTTAAGGCAATATGTAAATGATATTCAGTCATCATCTTGGCTGACCAGCCTGTGCCTACAATAATAGCAAAATCTTTTTTACAAAATAGTTACAAAATTTCAAAATTTTCAGATGAGATTAACTGTAATAAAATATAGAAATTCAACGGTGCAATTGAATGGTGCTAATTTCAAAACAAAAGAACACTGTCTAACGGTTATCATCAGTTATGTGAGATGTTGCTAAAGATATTTATTCGTTAGTTCAGATTACATATAAAAGATGGATATATTTCCCCCAACTGCTGCAGTCAAAAGTTCAGCAACGATGACAAAGAGTAGGCGCTTTAATTCCACAATAAATGGCAAAAGGTTTTATCAGCATTCGATAAAGAACTATGCAGTTTAATGGAACTTCCTCCTATTTTCGCAGAATCTATTTTCAATAAAATTGGAATAACGAATAGTCATTAAAGTAAATTGCACTGCATATTATTTGACTATTTGTACAAAGACATACAGGGTTCGTCCGGAAAATAAGTGTACTGAGCTCAGGAAAAAACATTTATTACACTTTTACATATCTTAAGCTAATATTACTCAAAATAGGACCCTTGTGAGTCGATACACTTGTTCCAGCGGCGTTCCCATTCCTGGAACGCTCCCGCGAAGGCATCATCGGGAACCTCTCGAAGACACGTCGTCACGGCCTTTTTGACGGCGCCCAAAGTCCCGCGTTCCTTTCAAACTCCTCTTTATCTTCGGGAACAGAAAGAAGTCCGGTGGTGCCAAGTCCGGGCTGTAGGGCGGGTGCGGCAGCGTTGCCACACCGTGCTTGGCCAAGAAGTCCGACACGACAAGCGCGGTGTGAGACGGCGCATTGTCGTGATGCAGCCGCCAGATGTTTTTGATCGCTGGCCGGACGCGGGCGACTCGTTTTCGAAGCCTGTCGAGCGAGCACTTGGACGTAAAATGCAGCATTTACAGTTTGTCGTTCAGGTACAAATTCGTAGTGGACGACTCCCCTTTTGTCAAAAAAGACAATGAGCATCGCCTTGATCCGAGATTTGCTCATGCGAGCTTTCTTTTGACGGGGTGATGATGGGGTGTGCCACTCCGCACTTTGTTTCTTCGACTCCGGGTCGTACTCAAAGATCCACGTCTCGTTACCCGAAACAACGTTCTCTAAAAAACGTGGATCATTTTTGCAGTGATCCGCAAGTTGTGTCGCGATTTCCAAACGATTGAGTCTTTGATCATCACTGAGCACTTTCGGCACCAACTTTGCACAAATTTTTCGCATCTGTAATTGCTCCCTAATAATCTCGTTCACTATTGTTTTTGGCACATTACACTGCTCTGCTATCATCCGAACACTAAGACGACGATCAGAGTTCAGTACATCGCGAACTTTTCGCACATTTTCGTCAGTGAGTGTCGTTGATGGGCGTCCAGGCCGTGGTTCGTCGTCGACCTCTTCTCTGCCCTCCACGAACATCTTTTGCCACCGAAAGATCATGTTTCTGGACATGGCTGACTCCCCGTAAACCTGGATAATCATACCGACAGTTTCGGTAGACGATATCCCAAGCTTTACCGCAAATTTGATGGAATAACGCTGCTCCAAAAACTTCGGCATCGCGTTCCATGACGTGGGTCGAGCGTGGAGGTTCGCGTTAACAGAGCTCCTCACTACACCACAGCTCAGAGCCGACTGTCTTTTTCAGCGTCGCTTGCCAACATACCCCCCTCCAATCGCAGCCCGTCAGAGCGGTGCTGGGCGCGCCTGGAGCGGCGGGAAAAAATCAGTACACCTATTTTCCGGACGAACCCTGTATGCTCATTCTGTCAGTCTTGCTTTTACCAAGTCATTAAAACTTAAGATCACTTTCGAAAATGGTGCTAGCCGAAAGTCAACGGCGGTTATCAACGCAAAGGGGAAAGAAAAGTGTTTTTTAACTGGAATTGGTACAAGTATATTCAATAAGTTAAAAAATCTTCACCAAGTTCACGTCAATTAATTGGCATGAGTTGATGTGAACATAGGAAGGGGTGATCGGGAGAGATTTATTTCAGGGGGGATATAATCATTTTAAATTGGTGATGAGCGAGGACAAGTGATCGGAGCGGTGCCAACCGTGTGCACCAGAAGAGGCGAAACGATGAATATGGATGTGGAATTCGTATTGACATAGATTTTGATCGACATTAATTATTTTTCGGCAGTAGCCTTGAACATTGTCATATGACATCCAATTGTCGGCCTTTCAACTGAAAATTCTGCTCAGCCGGGAACAAGATGAAGTAACTGTGATTTTGAACGCGAACAGGAAGATCGGAACGCTAAAGTGGATTTGCACACTGTAAGCTTGTATATGATTCATGGAGTTGGGGATGTTACCTCAAAAGATTTCCCTCCTACACAGTACTTCAATTGCGGTATCTGTCTGAGGATTAATAAATCGTGGACCTTTGAGTGGGATCCACCCGGTGTGAACAGATTACATTAATGCCTTCCCAATAATATCTACCATTCGTACTCTTCACTACAAATATTAAATTTTAAATTAATTACCAGTAGTATTTCACAAAAGAATAACCTATTCTTGGAAAAACAAAATTACGATTACTCTACAAATTCCAGTAGGGAAAAATTATTTAGACAGTCGTTTAAGCCAAAAAATACGTTCGTATGTTCTTTAACTTTTAAAAGGGGACTACTAAACGATAAGACTCAAATGTAGCTCGTTCTCGTAATGCAAACGCAAATCTGGTCATCTTGCTGCCGAGCACGTTATCCACCTGAATTTGATGAATGTGGAAAGGACATGAGGGAAAAAGACAACTACGGCGAACGATAAACTATTTCTCCAATTATAAGTGAATGAAATTTAAAATAATATCAGCCATATATTTTGAAGTCAGCCCAAAGAGGGAAAGAGCATTCCCTCATATTACAGATGGTAAAATGAAATTTTGAAATGAATACCGTTTAAGCGTATTTATATTTGTAAAAAAATTATACCAAAAAAGGCTCTGGTGGGTGGTGTGCACGGAATCACCCTTCCTCCGCCTCTCCCTGATTAAAACGACAGAGAAATGCACGGCGAATTAAAAATAAACAAGAGCTTTAATTGAGGATGGGGAGATGAGCAGAAAAAAAATGGATCGTAAAAAAATATCGCGATGCAATAAATATTTGACGCTCAGGCAAACGGGCTCGCGAGTGCTTAGGGAAAAGAGTGGGTGCAGGGGCATTTGGTGAGTGTGGCCGGGGGTGGAGGTGGGCAGGGGGTCCTAGAGATGGGAACCCCGGCTGCGATGCGAGTTGAAGACAGAAGGGAGGGATTGGGTGAAAGTGAGGGTAGGAAACGAGGGTGGGGAAGGAGTGGGGGCGGAAAGTGTTCCTGCTAACGAGAGCGAAGGCCCTTGTGTAATCGAGATGAGATGAGAGAAGAGTAGCGAGCGGCGCGGCGTGATGAGGGGTGGGTGTTGGATTGAGGATGGGTACATGCTCCAGTCCCCCCATCCGCCGGACGGGGGTACAGGCCACCCCCGCCTCCGCTGCTCAGTCGGACACGGCCGAAAGGAGCGAACCACGGACTTTGAGGCGGGGGTGGACGGGGGGAGGGCGAGGAGGCCTATGTGCATGTCCGTGTTCCAGGGAGTAGACGGATGACCAAATGGATTGGAGAAAGAGCGGGCGAGAAGGGGTGAGGGGTGCGGTGATGAATGGGGGAGCAGGCGACAGGGGAGGGTTAGAAGGGCTAATGTTTTTTCCCCAAAAGAATTTAGAATTTGAGGGAAGCACACTATATCTACATAAATGCATTATATCTTTCGTACGCTTCCACAGAATTAGTTGTGCCATGCAAAGCAATTCGTCATATAGCGTTATTCAGATAGCCTCGAGTACAGTTTAATGATTTTATATTCGGATGAATATGCTTAGAGGGGATTGGCTGGGGTTGGGGCATTGAGTGGTCGAAGGTACCAGGTGCTAAACGTGATTAGTCAGTACAATAAATGTTGTGAAACAATGAATATGCAATTAAAGGACACTGAAAATTGAAAATCAGGGTATGAAAGTGTTGACAGCTGAAAGAAAAGAAGAAATGGCCTCCAGAGCGCACTATCGCTAAGACTGATTATGTCGCAATTGAGTGAAACGCGTGATAAGATTCTGCTCGTATTTTAAGGAATTGGTGAATGCCTGAAACTTTGACGAAGTTAGGGTCAGTTTACTTGAATCTTGTGCGAATTTATCGTCAATGTCGTATTATTTGTAGTATCCCTCTTAAGTGACCCTTTTTCACATCATACATTTAAATTTTCATCATAGAACTTTGCTTTTACGTTTTCTATCACTTCTTTTGAATCACTTTCTCTCTTTATTGGCTCATTTCATTCCTATCGTCAGATAACTATTAATATTAACAGTAACTTTTCATAATGACTTCAGATTTTCTCTCAATTTCGCCAACATTCTCCTATGGATACTATCACCAATAACTTCAACTACAAACTCCTCATTAGAGCCTCCATTTTTCCAATTAAGTATTTTTAATACTAATATTTTAGCACCCTTTTTATTAATAAAATCCAAAATATTATTTTTTCATCGCTAAGCTTTCTTAATATTTACATTAAATTCAAGTGTCTGCACCAGCAAATTACTTTCCTAAGTCAGAATTGTCACCACAAAATCAGGATACCCACCGTAAAACCTAAATTTAACCATTGGGAAATTGAATGTGCGTCATCCTATTCAAGTAATACCACAAATCCCCCTCATAACTTTTATTACCCGAAAAGATGGCTAGCAGCATTTAAATGGTGGTGGGATAAAAAATGAGCAAAGCCGTTGGCATGGAGAAACGCGCTTTACTAATGATAAAGCTTACGAAGTACCCGTATCATTTACTATGGTATAAAAAAGTGACCGTCAAAATTCCCGAGATATTTGATTATATTTTGCAAATAAACTTTCTGTGGTGTATCTTCTGCAAAAAAGAATAGATGTACTTGTTGTTACTGACGACGGTGTTCACCATGAACTGAGATCATTACATGTATACATTTCTGTATCTCTTTTCTCATTTAATCATCATCATTAATATCACATGTAAATATGGTAATCGTATGTTATTGAAAATAAACATCAATTGGTACAGGAAGAGATAGATAGGGACGAAAGAGTGGAGTGGGAAATAATGGTTTGAAGATGAAGAATGAGCAGTGATCAGACCCTCATGCCTCGACGCACGAACAGCCAAGCACATATTAAGTAGGACCAGAACAAACGGCGGATATGGCACTAAGAACTCCAAGCCGAAGGGAAAAAGAAAATCATGGTAATTTTTAATGCATTTTTAACGTAAATTGTTATATTCACTGAGCGAACAATAAATGAATTAAAAGAATTATTTATGAAAAGGAGAAGCAGAAAATAAACGGACCTATAAAGAGGGAGTGATGTGTGGTAACTGAAAGAAAAATTAAGTGTGGAAGAGAATGGGGATCGGGATGTTGGAAGGATGTATTGCGAGATGGAATTGAGGATAAAGGGAGGGCGAGGGATAGAGAGGAGGGAAGGGGCTGGGGAGAGAGAGAGAGAGAGAGAGAGAGGGGAAGGGTGTAGGAAAGAGAGAGGGAAATAAAGATGAAGTGGGTGGGGGGAGAGCGGGATAGAGATGGACCAATGAGAGAGTGGGCATAAGAGTTGGACGACCATTGATCCTCCATGTTGAGCACTGGGTGCGGTCTCCCGAAATGCTGACCACACATTACAATTAATCACGCGGAATAAGGGATAGCGCGGTGGGCGATGGGGTGTCTGCGATGAGACGGGCGAGTTTGCAATGGGAGTCGGAGATAGGGGGGCGCGATATGGGGTGCCCGGAGTGGGGGGGGAAGGGGTGAGTGAAACGGGAAAGGGGGGAGTGGATGGTGTAGGACACTCGGGGTTCGCGATCGGTGGCCCCCCCCTCCGCCACTTCCCCCTCCGCCACTTCCCCCTCCGCCACTTCCCCCTCCGCCACTTCCCCCTCCGCCACTTCCCCCTCCGCCACTTCCCCCTCCGCCTCCCCCCCCCCCCCCGAGTGGAAATCCACACCACTCCCCCTCGTAACCCGCTTGACCCCCACCCCACGCCTTCCCCATCACTCCTCCCCCCTCCCTCCCTGCAATTGAATTCGAAAGGCTGCTTTTGATTCACTCAATCGGGAGTGCCCCGCTGAAAGGAGAGCTGGACAGGGGCGGCGGAATTTCGGATCAAAACCCATTCCCAACCCCCGTGCACGATGCACAGCCCTGCCACACTTCTCTCTCTTTCTCTTACACACTCTCTCGCCTCTTCCGATAAAAAAAACTGCCCCTCCCCCCTCTACCCACCCCTTGCTGGCTAATTCCGATGGATGGCGGAATCCCGCTCTTTTGCGATCGAGAGAAATTCGTAAACTAATGCGCGCGCGAACGGGTGTCTGTTTGAATGCGTGTTGAAAGAGTGTTTTCTCACCGCGCACTCAGTCGATGAATTAGCGTTCCGTGTCCCCTTAATCCACGACCTTCTTAGTTTGCGTATGTTACGTGCAGATTATTCGCAAATACGCGAGCGATGAAACTAAAAATACACATTCTCTCCTCAAATAAATGAACTTGGGCTTTAATTGAATATCATGTTCATTAACTGCGTGTAAGATTATCGGGGAATATCTAAAATAACCATTTTTTTGAATCATTTATGAAGAAAAGTGACGATTCTCCCCGCTAAGGCTGTGATTTTTCAAGTGCCAGATCTTTCTGAAATACCACAGGAGGCAAATGGGAAGGATTTGACTCACTACACTCTGACGTTTTATTATTATGATTCGTTGGAAAAAACGTGAGAACTAACTCACCTATCGAATAGGGATTTTTTCAATCTAAAACTGGGCACATTAAAAAATAATTTTCAAAAAACACATTTGTCTCAGTAAAATAAATCAAGTACACGTATTTGTTGCCATTTGGAACAGGAACAATTGTTTTGACCGAAAATAAAACGTGAAAATCGATTTATTTAGCAGCATGTACCACTTAACCGCGAGAATACTTTTAAATGGAACATTTCATCAATAGGCTCAAACAGCTAGAAAGGACTGCAGGAAATAGACGTAACCTTTTCGATTTCTTTGTCTGTAAAAGTATCCTCATTACTTCCGAGAAAGGTGCCATTCAGGTCTTGAGGGAAGGAAATATAGTATCCCAAGCACTAGTAGGAAATGTCAGCCTTTAATAAACCGAGGCAAAAAAAACTAAAATTTGAGCAACCCCATCATTTACAGCAAAATAATGAATTTTGAGGCAAAGAGGATCACGAATAATCCGTTGGCATATAAAATTTCATGATTTCACTACTTGAAGAACTAGTTAGCTTCTCTGTTCCCATAACCATTCTATAATTTAAAGTGTGATAAAATATTGCTTTAAATACAATAGTTTGAGTAAGACAATTCGTGATATCCGCCTGCAAGTCGGCTTGACTTTTGGCAGCCATAAAATTACTACATTAGCCAATAAGAGAAAAGGCTAAAGTATAAGTTCGCCCTCCAAAGTCATTATATTACAGTGCCGCTGACATGAGTATTTACACGCATAAATGTGATAATAAACGATAGAGATAATTCAAAAATGTCTCTAAAGGAATAAATATTTGATGAATGAATACATAAATTATTGCTTGCTCTCATTGTCCATTTTGTGCAGCCCATTTTATTTTTATAGGCACAGTTTCCTTTATAGAAATTCACATTAGCAAACAAATATAACGACTTATGCCTTTCTGATCGCTTTATTGTCATAGTACTTTATTTTCACGAGAAATCATTGATACGGATGCATTAAAAGCTTGTTAAATTCCAGAGATAATTATTCAATGTAGCTCTGCATTGAAGCAAATTATTTGAAAAGCGATGAAGAGTTTTCCCCCCTCCATACAAAAGTATCCTGTAAAATGAAAAAGTCACATTGATTCACGAGAGAATCCTTCCCGTTTTTATCGTTAGGAGGTGAATTAATGGGATATTCCACATGTATATACGATTTCCTAAAGTATTGCCCCGGGAGGAGAGAAAACTCAAAGAGCTTTTCAGCATAATTAATTGATCAAACGGAAATAATAAAATTTCCAAAACGACTGCAATTAATTTTCAGCATATAAAAAAAATTTGAAATGGGCGAAAAAAATCAATACGGACAGCAGTGGCACAAAAACGCCAGCGGTGATTATTAAATCATTCCTTTTTGAAAAGCCTCGTCCTAAACAACGACCGAACGATTTTTGATTTATATGTTTTTCATTTACAAGCGCAAAATAACCTCGTGGGTTGCGTATGGTAAAAAAAATGGGAATTCATCGTAATTTCTTTCATTTTACGGTCAGGGAACACAGAGATCGCCGAGAGTACACGCGGTCATTCTACGTTCCCACTCCCCCCCCTCCCCATCCCACCGCCGCAAAATGCCAGCGCTTCAACGCGACGACGCCATTGCAACGGATAAAAAGCTTCGTACCCTCCCACCCCTTACGACGCCTCCCTCCCGCGCCCATGGCGTCCAAAACCCTTTCCGGGGGATGAAAGGACCGAGAAAAAAATCCAAAAACATTTACGATCCCCGCAATAACGCTGTCGCAAATGACAAACGCCACGCGAACGCGGGCGCGAGGAGGACAAAGAGAACAGAGGGCTGGCTCTCTTTCCCACCCCTGAATGCTGAAATCAGCAGCCCCCTGCCACTCGCCCTCACCACCCCTCACACCGTGGCGAGCCATCCGGGATGCCCGAACTCCGGTGACCCGGTCTGGACCGAGTCGCCCAGCACACTTCCCACTGATCACGGAAATAGTGCTTGCTCATCTGAAGGATCCCCAAAAAAAGAAATCATTTATGTTAAGCACGGACGTATTTGAACATGGATCATGCTCTGCGGTAGTGGTGGCGTGCGCAAAAATTTTCGGTCCCGAAGACGAGATTGCGTTAGGGTGAAATAAGAGATAAATGCATCGTCACGTGGCAATTCGAAATAAAGTTGAATTAATGCGAAACAATGAATTATATGTAAAAAACTACCCTTCTCTCTTAAGTTTTATGTGTCAACCCAGCCAAATATGAGGCGTGTAATCTGACACATACGTCAGCAAACCAACCATTTAAGATCTTCCTTATGGCAACACTAGTGTATGGGAAATGGTGAATCATCCAGCCGATAGGTATGTCGCTCGTTTTATGAATCAATTATAGAAGAAATTGGTTGGTAAATGACCATTTTCAAGCCGAAACGATAAATATTAAATAAATATATAACAATTTAGTTTCTGAGAATAATAAAAACACGGCACATCCAAAAACACGATATTTAGTTTTGAAATACTTATTCTTCTCTGTACGATAAAGTACCAGTACTGGAGTTTTCGAAAAACTTTCTCATTCGCTCACTACAACGCATTTTAGAACTCAAGCGGACATAGATAGAAGGTTATACGCAAAGTAAGGGATATATTTCCGCCCATCGCGTATTTGACCTAAAAGAAATTCCATCGTTATATTTGAAAGGCTAATAAATTAGTTTTCTTTTATGTTCACCTCATATTTCACATACATACGCATTAATTCCAAGGAGCTGTCATTGGGAGTACTATATGGATGTCATATACGCCTCTATAACTGAAAGTATTTATTCCATATTGTGCAATTAGTGATTCATCGGTGAGTGGTTAATGAGATAATACCAATTGTCATCACACATGTATTTTAAGACACCTATAATTTAGTGTTGGATATGTAATGCCATTCTAAACTAATTTATTCCCTTTGAAACGTTTTATAAATTCATTGAATCAGGCCCATCCCTATCAAAATTCATATTAAACTAATTTCCGTTGCTTACATATCTAAAATTCCTTACATTAAAATATGTACGCAAGAAACTTTTCATACAATCACCAAGCTAATTGAGTCGAATTAAATAATTCAGATTATCAATCTCAATTCAGTCATATACAGTAGGAATCCATATAAGGAATTTATGCAAACTCAGCACTTCAATCCACTTGAGTTCACGGAGAAAGTGCTGATCTATGGCAGTCAATTTTAGTCATTTTACCAATGAATTACAGAAAATATTTATTGGCCCCAGTTTCTAATATTCAATACTATCCTGTGACTCTGAGACCAGAAAACGTCCAGAAGACATCGAGTAAATATTAAAAAAATTACCAATCTTTTTCAACATCTGTAAATGGTAAATACGAGGACTGACCATAAAGTAATTTACGCTATGACCTGGCATAGCGGTGTATAGTGTGACACCATCTTGGTGTCAAAACGTCCCTACACTCAGTATGCATCGTGCTGTGGTAGTGTGTAGAGCGTGGTTCTTCTATTTTGCTCACTGTGAGCTGTTAAAATGTGCGCTGCATTAGAAAATCCTGCGAGTGGTGAAATGCGATCTGTGATTAGTTTTTGCTGGTAAAAAACCACAAGCCAATTGTATTTCCTAGGCAACTTAGTGAAGTGTACGGAGGCGGAATAATGAGTGAAGGTGAAGTTAGGCAGTGGTACGTTCATTTTACAAATGGCCGCACCAATATTCTCGAGGACCGTAATGTTCAGCCTAGCCTTGTGACGGATGATCTGACTGTGAAAATCAACAGAAAAATTCGTAAAAATCGCTGTTTTCCGAATGTGGATCTCTCGCTAGACGTGAATTGCGACGCAACGCTTTGACATTGACGCAGAATTGCATGCTGGTTAAAATAAGTGATTAAAATATAGGGCGGCAGATCTCTTCAGGGACGGAATTGAAGAGCATGTTTATCTGTATGATAAATGCCTCGATTCGGATTAAAATATGTAAAAAAATAATTAAAGAATGTGCCTTTCAAATGTTTGTAATAAAACTTTGTTTTATCATTAGGTTCATATTTTATTTCAATATTTAAGTTACTTTCTGGCCAGCCCTCGCGTATGTGGTTATCTTTGGTGGATAAATGGGAATATTTAGTGTTACTTGGATAATATATCATCACGAATACGAGGAGTAGATCATTTCCAAGGTTATTTAAATCACCAGCATTAGATCGTACGTATTGCTACCGTAGTAGGCGTAAGTAACTTATAGGACACGAAGAGACATATAAATTCTAAAGTTTAATTTCATATTCTATGCATTCATTCACTTGCTGAGAAATCTTTCACTTCACATGAATTTAATAAAAAAATTATTTGCTTGAAAGCAAAAATTTCCACAGCCCAGTGCTACGACAGTATTTCGGTGCCACCCGTAACTATGCCTTATTCTCGTAACTAAGTATAATTTGGGAATAGGTAACCTTCCTATATATTACATTCAGTCGTTCATGGGTACACAATAATTCTAGAAGTTGAAATTAAGCCTTCTTTTTACGCCAATTTCCAAAACTTCCGTAATGTAGTCAAAAAGAGATAGGTGAAATTAAAATCATCAGTGAACTGCCGTGATAAAATTTGTCCATTCCAAAAGCCTTTCCGATTTTCCGATGAAAAACAGCAGTTCACCTGTCCCAGTTTTATCTTTCATAAACCTATCTTTTAGTCGTACTCTGGCAGATTCCCTAGCCTCCATCACATGGCCAAGCCTTACTGGGGTGCTATATCTGTGCTCGAGAGTGTAATTGAAATAAAACCGAGCAGTCATCTGCGGGTGCAATGCGCAAAGGGCGGGCCTCAATCGTCTGTCGCCGCAATGTCCTTGCTTCGAGGAGGCCAGCGACGGCCGTCACGTGCATTTGGGTGGCGGCGACTGCATATTGAGAGAACTATCAATCCGTTGTTGCTGTGATTTACAAACCGCAAATGGAGATGGGAGGGGATCCGGGATCGCAGCCATCCTATTGATGACTGTTCGTCCTCCCCCTGCCACCCCAACCCCCCTGCCCCCATCTACCCCCGTCAATCCCCTTTCCGCCCCCGCTGCCCCCCCTCCACCCGCCCTCCCTCGCTCGGCGTCCCGGTCGCGTATTGGCGCCCTCTGGGATCATCTCCGCCCCGTCATAGACACGTCTATCGCGCGATCCGTTTATTTGCTCTCCGTTGTTAATTCGTGCGCTCAGTGGAATGGGAAACTAATTTTGAATTCGTGTCCGTAGGACAAATGAGAATGGGAAGAGGGGGCGAAGGGATTTCAGACTGATAGAATGGCCAAGGCAATGGTTTCCCGAGCGTAGGAATCCGATTCTATCCCCGGAGATTCAAGGGATTTTTTATCGATACGCCACAATTGGTTAATACGATAATCATCGTTTGAAAAACCCCGGCGAATTAATATTTTTTCCTTTCAAATAGGGCGGCACTCCAAGAACTGGTTAACACTTTCAAATCAATTGGATGCTGATGTAACTTATATGTTCCTTTGGCCATTCTTATTGAAAATGATCGAAGAAATGGAAAATTCAACATTTCATCTTTCATCTTACTTTCTCTCGTATTATTTATTTTTAAAATTTTTCCAAGCATCAATTTTTCCCATGTCATCACGAGAATCACAACACCATTGAAACATTACGAATTACACTGCTTGGGTATTACAGGTGTGCAGAAATAGAGTAGTGTGTAGGAAATCAAAACTGCAAGCCTTAAACAATTTTATCAGAGTTAAACTCTGACATATTGATGATTTGCACAGCACGAGCAACTGCGGGGAACATTTGTATAAACTGACTGAGACCTTCACGACTATTTTCAAAAATTTTAGTTTCTACGATGGAAACATGAATTACTCGGTTGTGAACTCATTCAATCTCATCCCCTTGTGTGAGTGTGGATTTAAAGAACTATATGTTTGGGTAATATCCATTTAAAATGTATCCCGAAGAAACAGAATATCAGATTTTACTTAGTGTAATTTCTCAATATTGAGAAGGAAGAAATAATAGATTAGGCAAACTTCAAGCAACAGTTTTTGTTAATGCGATTTCGGTTTAAAAAATGTTATCTTCAAGTACAAGCAATTATTTTTTAAGCTTTTTTTATAAATATTAATCTGTCACCAAACGCTGGCGAAATGTGCCGAAATACGGAAAATTAAAAAGTGGATTTCATATAATTTACCTCCTTTGTCCTCATATTTCTTTTTTCATTCCAGCTACTGTAATTACAAGGTTAAGAACGGATGAATTAATTCAAAAATAACTTCCACAGTCCATGTCATCTGTTCGTGGAAATTTTGCAAATAGTAATTTTTTCTGAAGTTTTAGAGGTTGATTCCTCGATCATTGCCCTCTTCAAGTGTCGAGTGAAATTTCATTTAAAAATAGGACACTGTAGAACTAGAATATATGATCAGGGTAAATAGATTCACGAGCATACGTAGACTTTAATAACGTTAACATTCCTGAATGCCGTTACCACAACCATTTATTGGTGCGATCAACTTGATTGTGGTTGCAACTTTACAAGGCACGAGAGAAATTTAAACGAAACATAGCCCCGGCGACTATACTCTCTAATATTGTTGACCTCCAGTTTCATCCGTTGGGCACTGATAGAGGTAATCACAGAGTTAGAATATGAAAAAACCTCGGTGCTAGTAAAATTGCCACATTATAAACAGTGTACGATATACCTTTCGCCATATACATATATAGTCGTGTCTTATATAAATTAACGAAAAAAAGGAAAAAAATTAGATATATTCCAAATGGCAGAATTGAATTTTCATATTTTTTTAACAGTTTACAAAAGTTGAGATTACACAGTTGAGTTCCACGTTATTAAAAAACATTTAATGACATTAAATACGCCTTGAATCGATTGAAAAACCATAAAGGAGTTAATATTAATTTCCACGTTTCCAGAAAAATGCCAAGTCCAGCTCTGAAACGAAAATATCTTTGTGCAATTTTATTCTTCGACAGCAGATACTTTTCGATTACTTTCCACGTTTCTAAAAGTTTGGATTGTGTACCCCATAAAAATGTATTTGAAATCAACGTCTTCAAGCACAGGACATCAAAAAATTGCAACTTAATTACATGACAGTTAAATAGAATATCTGACGACGCAAATAGAACGCCAGCTGCGCATTATTTCGACCAAAAAAAGAAAACCTTGCTCGACGCCCCGGAATCTCAACGTCAGCCACGAAATACGACCCCTCCTGACCCGGAAACGATTCCATCACCGTACGAATTTGCGGATGAAGCCACTTCTCCGCGGAGGAGGCGGGCGAGGGTGGGAGAGTCGGAGGGGTGGCCGTAACGCAGCGTGCGTGCGCTTATAGTATGCGCCTACATGTCCATGGACGACCGACGACGCTCCAAGCGTGAAGAGCCAGAGAATTCGCGGGAACAAAAGAAGGCGTCCGAGCGTCCCACCTCAATTTCCCGGGGGAAGATTTGTCGCTCCGGAGGGGCCCAGAACGCCACCACCAGGGTCCTCTCTCCCGACCGCCGCCCCCCCTCCCCCCCCGAACTGGTAAAACTCAATCACCAGAGAGGGAGGAGGAGGGAGCGTGAAACAAAAGCGATCAGTTTGGAGCGGTGGGTGAGGATGGGGGGAGGGGTGGGGCGATCGGATTGGCATCGAATGGGATTGACGCACGGGCGACGGTGGCGGTATCTCGTTTTGTTCCCTCACACCCCAAACTTCCGTTTCCAGGGAGTTGGGTCGACAACCAAGAGTGGAATGACACCGCCGCTACCACCCCGTGGGTCGCTACGCACCCACCGCTCCTCCCCCATCCCCCTGTTTATTTACCGCCATCACGAGTTATCGGCTCCGGGATCGGTTCGCCGCCCATCTCAATTCCTTCCCCGTCCCTCCGCGTAAACGTCCCTCGTCATTTCTCCCCGATGTCCATCTGACTACCTCTCGGATGCATCGTCACTACACTCGTCGCATGATTTGAACACGGCCCTCGCTCTATTGCGCCCTTCCATTCCCGAATCGTTTCCCCACTTATCACTTCTTAGCATCAATCTCTTCCCTTGCCCTCCCCACCCCCTGCCACACCCCCTCCTTTCCGCCGGGAGCCTTTGAACGGAAATTGAAGAGGCGTGGAGAGGGCTTTCACCATTCCAGGTTTCTGATATCACGCATCCTTGGCCAAATATCCGTAATGTATCGAAAAATTGCTTCTTTCCCTAAAAATGTGTAAACGGATGACTGCAAGCTATACCTGGCGCATTGAAAAAAATAGATTTGGATTTAAATCAGTAAAGAAACATTTTCAACCTAGTAAGTGTTGCATTTGAACGCACATTGGGGGCTTGTGGGTCATTGTTCAGGCATGTATATGCCACCAAGCTATCATAAGGATGAATAAGCCGATACGATTAGTTAGAGGACATACTAATTGTGTGTGTTCCTGTAGGGAAACATTTGATAGTGATTGGAATGAGAGGGTAGGCGAAGGATGATATGGTGATGAGGTAGGGGGCTACGGTTTAGGTACGAGGAATGACCGCGGGGAGAAAGCAATTGAATTCTGCAGGAGACAGGGGTAAGTCATCACCAACACTTGGTTTAGACACCACAAAAGGCGTAGGTATACATATAAAATGCCAGGTGACTCAGAAAGGTATCAGTTAGGTTATACAATGATTAGGCACAGATTCAGAAATAGTGTATTCAATTTGCACAGCTTCCCGGGAGCGGATTATGACTCACCACAATTTAGTTGTTTTGGAGTGTAGCGTCCGTTTCAAAAAGATTAGGCAGGGGCGGCAGGTTAGGAAATGGAACATAAAAATATTGAATGGATTGACAAGGAAGGACTATCAGCAGATTGTTGAGAAAATCATCGATGGCGGTAGAGAGCTGAGTACTATCGAAGAAAAATGGGAATGTATCAAGAAAGAAATATCGAAAGCCGCTAAAGGAATTATAGGAATCGTTAACGAGAAAATGACAAAGAAACCATGGATGACGGAGGAAATAATTACAAAGATGGATGAGAGAAGAAAATGGAAGTATGAAACATAGAGGTAGGCAAAATGAAATACAAAGAGTGAAATAAAAATTTGAGACGAGTTACGAATAAACCAAAAGTAGTATGGTTGGAATACGGAGGATACGGAAAAATGGAGAATATGAGGATATGGAAAATTTTCAGAGAAAAGATAAAATTGGTGAGCTATACAGCTAGGTAAAATCACTATCGGGAAGTAAGAAGAAAAGATGTGTTAACAGTTAGAAATAAGTCGGTTAAGATTATAGTTGAAATAGAAAAGATCTCAGAGAAATGTAAGAACTGTATGGTATAGAACTCAGGCCAGTAAGCTTAAACATAGAAAGAGAATATGACGTAGAGGAAGATGGCTTAGGTCCAGGCATACTCGACAATGAGGATGAAATGGCATTAAGGGAGATGAAATCAAACAAGGCCTGGGGTAGACAACATTCCTACTAAAATGTGGAAGAGGTTATGGACTGATTCATAGTATCTATGGAGAGGGAATCTGGCCGGAAACTTTTGAAGGATCAGTTTTAGTTTCTATTCCAAAAAAGGTTAAGGCTACATCACGTGAGGACTACAGAACAATAAGTTTGATTTCCCATGCAGCTATAGAGGTTCTCATGATCATAACCTAAAGGATGGAGAGCAAGGCAAATGATTACTTAGGGGATAATCAGCTTGGGTTTAGGAAGGGGAGAGGTACTCGTGAGGCCATTGCAGTAATGCGGTCACTAATAGAGAGGAATATGGAATACGATTCTGATGTATTTGCCTGTTTCGTAGATTTCGAAAAAGCGTTTGATAGAGTGAATTGGGTAAAACTAATGAGTATACTGAGAAAATAGGAATAGATTGGAGGGAACGGAGGCTAATCCCCAACCTGAACATGTCTCATACTGCTCAGGTGTGAGTGGGAAAGGGGGAGTCTGGATGGGTAGTGTTAGGAAGAGGTGTAAGGCAGGGTTGCCCATTATCACCGTTGCTTTTCAACCTGTATGTAGAGGAAATGATTAAAGAGGCATGGGAAGAACTGGAGGTAGGAATGAAAGTGGGCGGGGAATTCGTAAAGTCAGTTAGGTTTGCTAATGATCAAGCTCTAGTTTGTCAGTCAGCCAAGGGGTAGCAAGCATTGCTGAGTGATTTGGAAAATCAGTGCGGTAGATATGGGATGACAATAAAAATAAATACAAAAAAGTTATTCAATTTTCTAGGTAGACAACGCCAATCTTAACATTAAAATAGGAGTGCAAAAAATAGAGCAGGTGGAACAGCCTTCTTATCTCGGAAGTGTCTTGTACTAAAATAATCAAAGTAGAAGGGACATGAGGAGAAGAATTGCACTTGTGAAAAAGGCTGTCATTAGGAGGTGGGAGTTAATGACAGGGACGTTGAGTGATAAGAAAAGATGTTAAGAAAAGACTCGTCAAACCTTTGATATAGAGCGTAGTTATGTACGATGCGGAAATGTGGTCACTGAAGTAGGAGAATAGACGTAGATTGGAGGCTTTTGAAATGCGAGCGTTGAGAAGGTAAACTGGACGGAATAGAAAACAAACGAAGAAGTGCTGGGTATGGTGGGTGAGGAGAGGGGATTTTTGGGAGAAATCATAATGAGGCAGGAAAAATGGATTTAAAGCATATTGATCGGCAATGGGATGGTGAAGGCTTTAATAGAGGGGAGAATGTATTGCAAACGTGGTAAGGGTAGGAAAAGTAAAGATATATTGAAGGTAGGAAGGAAGTACACAGAGATGAAGAGGCACTTGTTGTAGAGTAGGGTGCTGTATTATGTTTTGGGAGACCCTTTGGGAGAGTTTAGGAGATAGTTAATTCGTAGTTGTGTCCTTCCAAAACCTACCTTAACCTTAAAACGTTATAATTTAAAACGAATCTATTTGGACTCTACATTATTGTGCCCCTTATATTTTCCGTTTCACCCAGCCTACAAGTCATGGCACAGGTCGGTGCAGCACATGTATTCGGTGCAGGAATTTTTCCAATTTTACCTGTGTCCATGAGAATTTAAGGGAACCGTATAATTACGATTATTTATTTTATGGTAAAACAGAAGTCATTAAAAATTTTGCGTATTAGATGACCAACTCTCTCAATATGGGGAAAGGGATGGACATTTAAAAGTATTTTACGTTAAGCCTACTTTAAATTAGCAAAAATGTCGTGAAAAAAGGTCATGCTTGAGTCTTCCACCACTCCGGTGGGTACTTAAGCAAGCGGTCATGTACGAGGTCTTAGATGCATTAGATCGGATGCCACAACCCCTGGACAGTTCACCCAGGCTTTGCTGACCGTTCTCACACCCCCTGCCGCAAGGGGCCGCGAACTCCTGATTCCCTATCGCCTCCACCCCCTCACTCCACTCTTTGCCGACTGCTTCCACCGCCGCCGTCTCGTACACTTCCTCATGCGAGCCCCGGCCACGGAAGCCGCCCCTCCTGCCCCGCCCCGCCCCGCTTCCCCGGCTCTCGCCTGTGGACAAGAGCGGAGATTGCAGCGATTGAGTGGTCTCCTCCGCCCCTCTCGCCCCCGGCCTCGCCTCGGGAGAGCCCTCGCACAGTTGATGGGTGTGGCAGCGTAGACACCCCTTCGCTTCCCTCCCCACGCTCAAGCGCGCACACCACTCGCCCCCTCCGACGGAGCCACGGGCCCGGTGTTGCCGATTTCACTCCTCCCACAATAAAATCCGATATATTTTCATATCGCGCTAATATTCTTGCATATTACGAGAATTTGTCCATTCTTATATCGAGTAAATTTAGTACCAATTTTCTCGGGAACCTAAAGCTTTTGTTTGGATAAGACAAAAATATTTTTGAACTAATCGCATATATATTTGGCACTTATAAAGATTAATTAGTTATTAATTGATTTGAAATTGGCAATTTTCAACAGAATACATTTTTTTAACTTCTAAAGATCTTAATATTCTCTTTCGAAGTTCTTGCTCCATTAATACGAGCAACTAACGCATTCTCTATTTCCCTCGCATCAGCTTCCTAACTTTTATCAGCACATCACTTTTTCTCTGCCCGGCAGATTTTCTGAACCCTTCACCGTACCTCCACCAGAAAAGCTTCTACTTTAAGCTCTTATCCTTTTCTCAATAACCATTTCTATTCTGTGATCTTCGAATAGCTTCACGAAACTTTTCTTTACGCAGCGTCTCAGTCCAACCCATTCCTTTATATGCAAATGATTTGCTCAGTAGTGCAATTTTCTCAACAAAAAAGCCATATTTTCAATATTAAATCTTACTTTCAATTATTTAAAAAAAAATTCTTAAATGTTTTTTAACGATAGAATCGTTCTGAACAATTATACGAGATACGATATCGTAATTTCGAATATGATTCGGAATGTTCACATTTTCTAAAAATCATCAAACCTCATGGCGGAATGTCATAGTTTTCAAATTTCCCTAGTAATTTATATACTACCAAAATCGATAAACAATTTCAATAACTCAGGTCTTCCTAATAATGTCTACTATCGTAATCAATAATATGTTAATCCAGACATAAATAAAGGAAGAGGTTTAATGGAAAAGTACTCATTTTTGAATTAATTCAATCCCAAACTCAATTATATTTCATTATGCGTTCATTTCTGAGGGAGCAAGTTAATCCTAGCGTTGTGCGTTCGAATGTCGCCCGCGAGATCTCGGACTCATAAGCCAGATGATGTTTCTAGAACCCATCATTATATGTGGTTCAATATTTCGGATGCTCGTATTTCTTAAGGAACGGTTCATGGAACAGAGAAAGGAATTGCCCATATTCGCGGATTTCATACAATTATGTCTTAGTACTATGTCTATTCTTGAACATCGGACCAATCACACGTTTGATTACTGCCGCTCTTTGCTTAGTCTTAAACTAGCACCTTTTGAGGATGTTTCTAACCTCAAATCCGAGTATGAGTTGGCAACGCTGTGAATGACAGTCCTCCCCAATACCTGGCCAGTCCAGCCCTCCCCTTTCCAGCACGAGAGACAGAGGTACACCCGAATGGATCGGGGGGCGGGGGGGCATGAGAAGGGTAGGCAGTTGAATAGGGATTGAAAACGGTGGCGCGCACATGTGTGCTCGCAGTAACGCTATTTATTCGCCGCCGGTAGGCTCACAAAGGGAGGGAGTGATTTGTCTTCCCCGTCCATTCCGAGGGGGAGGGGGGTGGGGCGTTCGATTAGCGAGGATGCGCTCGGAGGGCGATGACAAACCCCTGCGGGACGCTTCCCATCAGCGGGGGCTGGGCTAGCGGCCGCTTAATAATAACGAACCGCCGCCGGCAGTCGGAGGAAATAAGAATCCTTCTCCCGCGGGCTTAATTTCTCTCGCCACGCAATGCGCTCCGATTGAGGGAAGTACGGAACGTTTGAAAATGTTAATTGGAGGGGAATCATTAGGATTCGGAAGGGCGATTATTCTGGTAAATCAATACATTCACATAAAGGTTAAGGCACCACTCGAACGGCCACTGCGATATGGATCTCTATGGCACTGCGCGTCAATTAAAATGCAATCTTTGAAAATTGGAATTTCGTAAAACATAATTTTCACTGAAATGACCTTTTCCTCTAAAAATTGCATGTGTTTTATAGTGGAGACGGTTTTTTATGGCAAAGGTAGGCCAATATGTATGGAAACACATTATCAATTGCTAATGATTCATTTTACTCCGTATGTAAATTTGGGGAATTACTGAATTCATGGAAAAATCCTTTTTAGGAATTTCAATGAAAATATACGATTTCAAATTCCCAAAAGAGGCTTTTGCCGCTTATCCGATGACGTTTGCCCCCAAGTATTTGTAAATATGCACTTGGATGTTTATGAGGAAGAAAACTAGTAAAACTAGTGACAGATAAAATTAGCTTAACAATTGATTAAAATTCGACAATAGTTATATTGCTACAAAAATATATTGGTGTTGGCTGAACTAAAAATCTATCAACTGGAATAATAATTTCAAAAAAAGTCAAGTTTAATATTTATTTTAATTCTCGTTTAAAATTTCACCAATAGTAATTTTTCTTTTTCTGTATTATTTAATTTTACCTAAAATTAACAATTCAGAATAAATTCCGATTCATTCAAAAGTTCAAGAAAAAATTGATTAGAATTAATTGAAGTTTTTAACAGCAGTATTGAAAAAAATGAAAATTCTTCCCTTTACTTTTCTCAGTCGGATAAAAGTTTTCTGGGTATAGAAGCCCAAAAGGTAAAGTCAACTTGACTTATTTATAAAAAAAGTAGCCTAATATATATTTTCTTTTGCAACAATTATTAAAAAGTAGAGATACACTTCAAACTATTCATCAGTGACTGATTTAATTTTTTTGACGTAAAGAAGTTAGTGGCGAATGTAGTACCATTAGACAAAATGGTCGCTGAATTCAACAAACCGGAGATGGTTGTAATGTAAAAGCAAATTTTTACTGTCAAATATAAATGACGCATGAATATTCCTATTTACTGTAAGTTATAATGCCAAATATAAACTGTTGGTAACTATTATGAAGGCGTATAGACAATTGGAAGCGATTACTCGGTAAATTTTTAAAGGATTTAAAAACCATGATTATATAAGAATTAAAGTTTTTGCTCTGTCATTCGTTGTTCTATATTGTATGATATATAATGATATAAAAGCTTATAATTTACAGCTACTTAATGCAGTAAAACGTGGGAGTAGTAATGCCAATGCTTGTTGCAAAAGACAGATGTACTCACCTTTGAGGCATATCTTGTTTCTGCGGAAGTTGAGTGATGTCTCGTTGTGCAGGGGATTGTAAGTGCTGACGTTCAACTGCATCACAATCTCTATTTCTGCACTCCTCAAGCCGGTGCATGGAAACCGAACCCTGCGGGAATTATGAAAGATAGGGAGCAGTCAGTGATGCAATGAGCCACTACTCAAACAGATGGATGACGGTAACTATGCAAGCAAATATGAAATCGGGAAAAATATTTCAATTCGGTAGTCAAGGTATCACATAAGTGAATAGTTCTACATATTTCAGGTTTTTTACACTTACATATTAATTTTTAATAGTCAAGAAATACAAGCCATATATAGAGGCGGAGGAATTCCAGAGTCGGGAAAGGGTCTTGGAAAAGGGAGGATTTTAGTTGGCCTGCCATTTTATATGGGGGAATACGATTGCTTGAAACTTTTGTAAGAGAAAAGGACTCCCTTAATCTACTAATTTTTTAGCCATGCCGGTATTGCTGTAGAAAAGATCAAATAGCAGAACCAAGAATAACATATACAATAGCATATCGGAATTTTTATGAAAACATTACTGTAAGTTAGGGATAACAATGGTATTAGATGCAATGTGAACGTGAAATTGATCAAGATATCAATAGAAGATTAGAAGATAATTTTTAAGGAGAGGTTTTAAGAATTGATGGACAAATTAATGGTACACTCAATGAAAATTACACTTTTTTAAGACTAACAGTACGAAGGAATATGTGTAATTCTTGAGGGAAAAACAAAATTGCAGTTTTAATATTTTTTCACAATACTGACAGTGACAAAAGAAAAAAAAATCAATTGTAAAATGACGCGTGGCAAGAGGGAAACATTTTAGGAGACTTCTAGGTCAAAATGAGATTAGCGAAAGAGTAAGCATGAAGTCTAGAGGTTCATTGGTCGGAAACTTGTACTACAAGCCATCAATATTGGAGAATTCATAAGCTGGTGGTAAACATTAAAAATCAATAAGGCTATTAGCACGTCGAAGTTTGGTAACTTGGAATGGAACAAATGACGGAAGCATCCGGGAAGTGGGCTTGGAGAAGAATGTACGGCGAAATCAAATGAAGAAAGTTATCTAGGTGCACTTGAAAAAGAAATAAGGCTAGTGGTTAGTGGCGAAGGCTATCGATGGCAAAAAAATGACGAAAAGATTCCGAGAGGTAGCGTCTATTGAAAGGAATGAGTTAGAGCACTGAGTAAAACAATGAGAAGGAAGCTATCAGTCAACATTTTCAGATGATATTTAAGAGGAGAAAACATTAACCTGATCTGAAGAAGGTATCAGTCAAGTACACCAAGGGAAAATATAATTTAACAGACTAAAATGTTTTAGTTCCTGTTAAGGAATATTTTTATCTTTGAGAAAATGCAGTTGATACACCATTTGACCGAGTAAAGAATGACATATTTAGACACTGAGACAACATAACTTAAGATAGAAAGAGCATTGAGAGAGATGAAATCAAATAAAGCCGTGGGTGCACACAACATTCTCATGGAACTACTTCTGGCGAATCACGGGGAAAAAGTGGAAGGAAGAGTTTTTATGAGCTGATTCATAATGTTTATGAAAGTGAAAATTAACTGGAAGATTTCGTTATATCAGTGTAACCTCTCATCTCATAAAAGATTAATGTAGTCATACATGATGACATTGGAACAAGTTTTATTTGTCACGCAGTTGCGGTTTTATTTGGATTTTTCAATAAGAAGATGTAAAGGAGAAAATAAAATTAATACTTAGGGGAATTATCAGTTTGGGTTCAGAAGGGGAAAGATACGTGTATTACCAGAGCAGTAATGAGGTCAATGATAGAAAGGAACATAAACAATCAATCTGGATGTATTTTCCTGTTTCGTAGATTCCAAAAAAGTTTTTGATAGAGTGAATGGGGAAAGCTAATGAATATATTGCAAAAAATAGTGGTAGATTGAAGGAACAGGAGACTAATCTGCAACCTGTAAATATGTCTTAAAATGCGCATATGCGAGTGGTGGATGAAGATAGATAGATAGATAGATAGATAGATAGTGGTCTTTATTTGGGCGAAATTGAGATCAAATGGTCCCTTCTTCCATTTAACCCATCGTCGTTTATTATTATTATTATTATTATTAAAAATACACATGTGCTGATAGACATTGTCAAGTGGCAGACAAATCCCAAATAATCGCAAAAGATAATACATAAAACCAGACTTCAAAACACAAATCTCTTTAACAAAACAAGTGAATCCCCATCCCATTTACAACCATTAATCAGCAAGAAAAAAAAGATACATTAAAAAAATTAAGCTATTACATATAATACAATACACCACACATCAATCAAATTATTACATATATGCCTTACATCTATTCTTAAAAGTATACACTCTGTTAGGAAAGGGCTCGAATATTTTTGCAGGTAAGGTGTTCCACTCAACAATTGTTCTATTTAGAAAAGAAAATTTTTTTTATTTGTTCTCTGTGCCCGGCATTTTACCTTAAATTTGTGATCATTTCTGCCTATAAAATTTGGGTTCCCCGCCTCTTTCCTAAGATCTGCCCAAGCTTTCTCCCCCTTCAGAATTCGGAACATTCCACAAAGTCTGCTTACTTTTCTTCTAGTTTCTAGAGGTTCCCAGCCCAGCGTTTCTAGCATGCCAGACACACTCTCCATCCTCCTATGCTTCCCCAGTACATATCGGGCAGCCTTTCTTTGCACCTTTTCCAGTTTTTTAATATGACCTTCTTCATGAGGGTCCCATACAAGAGAAGCGTACTCTAAAATTGGTCTTACTAGGGTCTGATAAGCCTTCTCCTTGGTTGCTCTAACGCTCCCTTTGAGGTTTCTCATCACCCAATGAAGAGTTTTGAAAGCTTTCTTATAGATGTACTCCACATTTAGCCCCCACCCTAAGTCCTTAGTTAAATATACACTTAAGTATTTGCAAGCATCACTTCTAGGAATGACATTTTCTGAGAATTTATATTCCCTATTGTTTCCATTTACCTTATTGCTAAAAGTGATGGATTTGCATTTGCTAACATTAATATCCATCCCATTTTTTGTCACCCAATCTGCCATTTTATTAATGTCCCTTTGAAGTTTGTCACGGTCTCTGTCATTTTCGACTTTCCTGTAGATAATACAGTCGTCTGCAAAAAGTCTTATCTGAGAATTAATATTTATTGGGAGATCATTTATATATATTAAAAACAAGAGCGGGTCAAATACGCTTCCTTGTGGGACTCCCGATGTTACCCTTGTTTTTTCAGAATACACTTCTCCTAATTTGACCCTTTGTGTTCGACCTTCCATGAAATTTCTGACCCAAGAGATTACTCTTCCATCTGTGTGTAGTGGCAATTGGCCCATCTTAAGCATTAAGCGATCGTGGTCAACTTTGTCAAAGGCTTTTGACAGGTCGACTATTATAGCATCCACCTCTATTCCCGCATCCATAGAGTCGAACATTTCTTGGCAGAACCCTAATAGCTGAGTTTCGCAAGAGTGCCCTTTTCTAAAACAGTATTGGCGACTATACAACCAATTCTCACTCTCCCACAAGTCCCAGAGAAAATCAGCCATTATCTTTTCTAATAGCTTGCATACAACTGATGTCAAGCTTACCGGTCTATAATTATCAACTAGTGCCTTATCTCCTCCTTTGAAAATTGGCGTAACATATGCCTCCTTCCAAGCATTTGGCAGGGCATTATTATTTAAGGTAACATTGAATAAATGATTTATATAATTTGAAACTACACTACCACCCAATTTAAGCAAGTCAATTGAGATACCATCTGGCCCTTTTGATTTATTTGCCCTCATTTTCATAATTTTTTTATAAATTTCTGCGCTCGTCGTTTTAATACTTTTGGTATTTAATATTTTTTCGCCTCCTTGTTGACTCAGAGATGTATCTACGGGATCCTTTTTATTTACCATAACCTTAAATACACTTGCATACCAATTATTCAACGCATTAGCTTTTTACTTATAATCAACGATTAGTGTTCCATCCTCTTTTTATAAAGCTGTTATGTTATGTTTACATATTATATTGGGCATTAAACTTATAGTTACATTCATATGTACACATAAATACATATAGACAGACATCAATTCATATATATATATATATATATATATATATATATATATATATATATATATACACACATACACATACATAACTATATGCATACACATACCTACACATATACATACATATCCACACACACATACATATACACATACACACATAAACATACATACATGCATGCATACACATACATAAATACATATATAATTACGCACATATACACCCATACATACATACATATATAAATTAAGAATACACCTACATATACTCAAATTAAATGACAGTGAAAATAGAGTACAATAAAATGAGGAAAGTCTAAGCAAAGAATGAGGTTTGTGGGAAAAGCTAGGGAGAGCGTAAAGGCCGTAAGAGTCGGGATAGATACGGTTAGAAAAAGAAGTTAAACACGGGTGTCCATTACCACTTGGGCTTTTCAATGGGCACGTGGAGGAAATGGGTAAAGACAAATGGGAAGAACTAGAAATGGGAATGATAGTCTGGGGAGGATTTTTTAAAACCAGATAGGCCTATCGATGACCTTAATTTTGCTCGTCAGTCAACTAAGAGATTACAATCATTGTTTGGCGAATTAAAAGATCAATTTGATTGTAATGGGCTGAGATAAATGTATTCAAATTTTCATATGAGCACATCATATGAGGTTTTCTAGAAAGAATAAAGCTCATTTAAACGTTAAAGTGTAAGGGTATAAAATAGGACGGGTTAAACAGTTTACTTTGCCTAACTTATACACACAGTATCTTGCAGTATTTTGGTCGAAGTATTAGGGATAAAAGACGAAGAATTTCCTGAAGTGAAGAAGTATTCACAGGGAAGAAATTTATGGTAGGGGCGTTAAGCAAAGGTTAGTTAAACTTTCGCACTAACTGTGGGGATTTTACAGTGTACAAAGGGTCATTGACGCTAGATGATAGGCATAGATAGGAGGCTTTTGAGACATGGGTATTGACAATGATGGAAAAGACAATACTGAAGAAAGAAAAACTAACGAAGAAGAACTGAGAATGGTGCGGGAGTGGAAAGGACTTTTGGAGGAAATGGAAATGAGACAGGAAAGGTGGATGCAGAGTATCTTCATTGGGGATGAAATACTGAAGACTATGACATTGATGAAAATGTTAGGCAAGCCAGGTATGGCGAGGAAAAGGATGGGCAATTTGGACAGAACGAAGGGTGGAAGGAAGTATTAAGAAATGGTATAACATTTCATGACAGATTTTATCTTTCATTTCATAAATCAATGTAAATGAATGAAATTTACTGGGCTTGTAAACCTTTTCATTACAATCACTATTCATTACATTTGGTATTGAAAAACTCATTTTAGACAAAATGTTTTTATAAAGTACTCATGACAAATTTTCATCAGATTTTTCTGAAATAAACCAATACACTTGGCCATCATAACTAAAAGAACTCTACGCATAGATATTATTCAAGGTGTTTTACCTTGCAAGAGTTGCTTTTGGAAGGTTCTTCATGTCTACTATCTCGTTCATATCGCTATATATTCCATTGTTTTGCCTTCCATTAATTCCTTCTTCAGTGCTACTAAATTAATTGCCTTCAAGGATGCATTTAATTGTCTTAAAACTTTTTCTATTGAAATTATCAGTTAAATCCTCGAATTTTGCTTAGGTTCGCGTAAATGGCATGCAGTGCAACTGGATTTCAAACTTATCTCAGGCTGTTAAATTATGAACCTTTTCAGAATGACAAATTGGGTAGGCAGAATTAACTCCCAGCAAAAATCCTACGAATTAATTCCCTCGGGTACAATGTTGAAGGGAACTTGCTCGCCGTTGGCCTCCATGCACTCTGGTTAGGGAGTTTATCCACCGGAAGCGTGGAGTGTGCTTGGCATTCGACGCAGAGGCACCATAAAAACCGCACGGCGGCAGCAGCGACCCCCCGTGGGGCAGTGCGGTTGCCCGGGAGGGACCGCCTCTTCGTCGCATCAAGTCGCCGCGGCGCGCTGGTCTTTGAGGGGAACCGCGGCCGCCGACACCGTCGCCCGACCGGGACCGCACCACCCCTCGGCGAGGCAGACTATCCCAGGTCTCCACCCCCTTCCTCCTCCCCCTTCCGAAATCCTCATCCCTCTTTTGCTATGGAAACGCCTCTCCCAGGTGCGTGGCATCAAAAGGTAAGACTACTGGCTATCGATCTCTGGAAACAGAATGCGATTTAAGTGATCGCCATGTCGCTAATAGTTGGGGGAGGATTGTGAGCGGTGGGAGCGGGAGGTGGACGGGCTAGGGACGGAAGTAGGGGGAGAGGAATAAGTGGGGAGAAGCGAACAGTAGAGCAAGGAAGGTCGTGGGGGAGACGGTGGAGCTGTTGCCATCGGGGTAATGGCATTTAAGCTTCGAGAGACCTAGTGGCGAGTGAAATCTATCGAATATAAGAACACCGGTTGAAAGGGTGTCTCATTGAGGTGTGTGTGAATATATTATAAGATGACACACCATTGAAATGTTCGCGAGATTTATATTGAACTGAGGCAAAATTCTTCTCTTTGAAATATTTACATATATTATTTTAAAGGCCTCTTTACGTATATTCCCTAAACTTTTTACACGCTTGGCATCAAAATATCAGGGGTAATACAAATTCATTAATTTTCAGAACAATTACTGATAGACAGACGTTCTTAGCCCAAATATTTATGGCTAATCAGGATATAAATTTGTATGATTATTTGAATAAGGAAAGATTATCGATACTGATTGGTTGTAAATAAACAAAAACTGCTATCTTTGCATTACCTGGTTATTACCATTGTACATTCATCTTGTAAATATTTTATTTGGAAATGAAAAAAAAATGTTTTTTCAACGCATGTAAATGACTCCTGACTATGACAAAAATATGAGTTTATTCGGCAAAAATTGCGCTTAAGGGCGATTTTATCTTAGATTCATATATTTAATTATGGATATAAATTACGTTAGCATTATGAGTAATTGGTTGTTTACTTTAAATATTTGTGATTCTTCATGTCATTATCTTCTCCACTAAACTCAAGCCATCTTTATCTTTCTTTTTTTATCGTTTATCTTTGCTTACTTGACGTATCATAATTGCGGTGATAATTGCAGGAGAGAGCGGAAGATGAGCGAGGAGGTGCTTTTGGGTGGGTAGCATGGACAGAGTTGCGTTGTGTGGGTTATGCTGAATGGGACAATGGAGGGAGATGGCCAAATGAAGAGTGCGGCTCCCGCTCAGGGCAGGAGATGCAACCTACATACCTCACCCCCACACCATACCAAAGAGAGGAAAATAACGTCTCTATCTTACCATGTGTAATGAACCAATTGCCAAGTATGTTGATAGTGGCTGAAAAAAAGGAAAATATGCTCTGCGCTATGCCTCTGTGATTACATTATGTTACATTACTTCGTTCTATGATCACGTCCTCATCCACTTCAACCAATCCTTCTCCTCAACATAGATACGGATTCAACCCACTCAAATTTATTCTCTTTCTCTTTGCCGCGATTCATAGACGTTCCTCGAAGTTTTAAAACCTTGAATTTTCATCTTGCGGCAAATATTTCCATTTCCCTCAAACGTCAAGACCATGCGTAGTCGCCATTCTGGAAAATAATGCTTCTCGCTCTTTGATTTGAAAAAATTGCTCAAAAACACTCGAAAAAACACACACAGTTGGATCTTGGCCATCAATCTTTGTGCGTGCATGGACGGCTTGACAGATTTAACTCTCGGAAACGTATTCCTCACATCAAGTAAAAGAGGACTGTTATACTATCGATTTTCTCTTCCAATATTTCTCTTCTAACTTGTAACAGAAGTTATATTGGTTCGCAGAGAGTCGGTTTAGATATTCTCTGCTCTGCAGGGAAACATTTTCATAAAATATTGGATATCTCTTCGACTGTTGGAAGATGATTCATTCCTATTTTATAATATAAGTAATTCTTTTCTATGCAACGCTTGGTTGACATTTCACCAGCTTTAGATATCTCATGTGAAGAATATTTTCCTCATTTGTTTTTCCCTTGAACGTACAAGACTCGTATGTCTGAAGATATTCCAAAATATATTAAACTGAGAAAACAATTATTCAGGTAATTAATCACGGGAAACCTTCATCATTTATGCAAATTTGGCGGAACTACGGTGAATTATTCACTTATTCTTCAAGTGAGGAATTTAATGAAAAATCTTTTTAACACCTCATCCATACATTATCTTCCTTCAATCCAGTATTTACGGTGGATAATTCACTTGATATCCTATGTAACTAGGCTAGAGTGTAAGGTTCTAATGGGTCTGCCGTAGCGTATTTTTCAGAGGTACATCTACCCCAACTTTGGTTATCTTATAAATAGCATTTCGATTGAAATACTTGGTCTGTCAAATGGGAGGTTTTGCGGGTTCTCCTTCGCCATTTCTATTTTCCTTAATATCCCTCCTGATACTGAATTGGCAACCATTTATTAACGGTGAAAATGATCACTGTTACCGATCGCCTCCTCTGATTTCACCACAACTGGTACCTGTTTTCCCACGTCTGTTAAGAAAAAGTATCAACAGTATTAAATATATTCACTATTCTTTTTAATAATGGTATATTCGATACTAATGGAAAATGTTGGTCGGATTAATCGCAACCTAGTATCTAATCACGTCTCTTTAACATTTTATGCATAGTATACAAGTTGTATAGTTTATTCCCGGCTGTCTTCAGCTACTGCTCCAGCTTGAATTCATATGGCTGTTACGGCAGTTACCAACACGAAGGACTGTGTGATAGGTGAGGGCGATGGGATAAACGAGCTCACTTTGTAATAAGATCTATAAGAAACGTTAAATTCACACACTGGGGGTTAGGGGGGGGGGGCAATTCCTTTCCTTGTGTGCCGCCAATGGTTTGCCTGGAAGATATGGTACCCGAGATATCACACAGCTTCGGTGAAGCTGGAAGTGCCAAAAGGCGTCCCAAGGATACAAACCTATGAATGAATGGGCCCTATTTTCAGTGGCCCAACGCTCTACTCGCGTCCCCTTAATGTTTAAAAAATAATTTTCAATTCAAACTCATGGAAAGTATTATCCAGAATCTCTTACCTCTTTAAGTACATTAATCTTAATGTGTGAATTCTGAGCTAATAGTATTTTAATTCCAAACTTGAATAAATAAATTTGAGCATTATTTTGAAACACGCTTTAAAGATTTTATTAGTGTATTCAGGTTAGATGTCCATATTAATTACTTACATTCAATTATTTAGCCTCCGTTCCGCATGAAAATTGGCAAGAATCTGTAAGTGTAATAAACTAGCTAAAACATCTAATAAAAATTCGGGGAAAGCTAATATTTATGATAGATTTTCATATTTAAAATATGGTTATAAGCTATTAAAAGTTTATCGGACTAATAAAAATACCTTTACTCAAGTAAGTGATACTAGGTCTCCAAATACAAATGAATGGCGTACGTATGTGATAATGAGGCAGGGTCCCCAATGAGGTCGGTTACGGATTTTTAAGTAATGGCATTTAAGTGAAGCACCAAATATCCTGAAACTGTCGAATAACTTTCTTAAGAAGAAGAGAATCTATCTTTTCCAACTATTAATAGTCATCGCATTTATATAAAATTAGCTTCAATACTTCAGAAAATAGTTTTTATGCCGTTATTTTGTACCTCTCAGATAAGTTTCTGAGACCCCATCCTGTAATTCCATGTTCGAACAATAAAATAATTCGAAGAGAGAAGATGCGGAAACAAATTTACCCGCATTTCAGGCAAGGCATTCAACTTTTTCTTACTAATTTTGGGAATAAAAAACTTAAGATAATATTTAAAGTTCAAATACTAAAAAATACTGATGATTTGGGCGAAGGTGCCGAGCAGAGTACCGATACATTTTCTCTTCAGTCCAAGTGTTGATACTTCCTTCGTTGGGCGGAGGAGAGCGAGTAGAGGGGGTGGGGTAGAGGCGGGGGGTGGCGCAGTTCGCGTGGGTAGGAGAGCAATTCGTATGCCGCGGCACGAGGGACGGGTGGCGGAAGCCGTCGTGCGGTTGAGTGGGCGCACGTATTAAAGCGGGGGAGGGATTACCGAGGAAAGGGACGGCCGAGGGGAATGGCACAGCTCTGAGTGAAGGAACGGAGACGAGATGGCGAACTAAGAACTCGCCACATAATCACAAAGTGATGAAAACTGCGAAAACTATGAAGTCCCGTATTTTGCTATTGACTTTTAAAAGAAAACTCATAAGACCACTAAGTACCAAGTATCCTTTTCAACCATCTACAAGAAAAACAGTGGTAAAGTGATGAAAAAGAAATTTAATGTCCGCCACTGTATACATAAACCCTCATCATGAACCCATATGACTTCACAACCAAGCCACCGTGATAAACATCTCATTCACTTTAAATAACATGTTGATTACGGCTCCTCATGTAACTCTGCGTTCCACCGATATAGGGAATACATTTGCTTTCTAAGAACCATCATATTTGGATCTCAATTCCTATCTCCAGATTTCATTTTCTGTAAGCACAGGATAGATGTTTCAATTCGAGAAGTCTTAGGCGAAATGTCAAATTTGGCATTGAAGTATGCAACCGAACTAATTTTTAATATCTCTGTGTACAAGGTAAAACAGAACAACCGGGATTTAAGATCCTAGGACTCGGTGAGACTTCGCGTGCAGCGTAGAGAAGCTAGATTTGTAAAACGGTGCTATGATAAACTTAGTAGCGTATCCGATATATTAGAGGAGGTAGGCTAGGAATCACTCACGGAGCGAAGGTTAAATTACAGATTAAATTTCTTGCATGCATTGGAAGGATGTCTTTATAGCAATGATATTGAAAACTTATTATTTGCCCCATAATACTACGGTAGGCGCCACCATGACAGTAAAATTAGAGAGATTGAATGTAAAACAGATAAATTAAAGATTTATTTTTTTCCACGAACGATAAGGGATCAGAATAATATTGTCCGACCACAGTAGGGGCATATTCGGGTCAAAATTAGTCTGGCGTGTATTCACTCCCTGCCACACACCCTAGTGGTGGCTTGCAGGGTAATAAAATAACAACAATTACTAATAACTGAGAATCGGTCACAGTGTCAGAAAATCACAAGTTCTGCTGTAAGCGAAAGAACTCCTTAAGCAACCCCGCGATTCTGCTCTATTAACCTACATTTTTACGTAATTTCATTTACGTAATTTCTGAGCGTACATTTTCCCAGATCCATTCCAGAACCTTGTATATAGCAGGACCAACATCATAAAACATAAAATATTAATAAAAAAAATGAAGTTATCATACGCATCAGAAAAATTTAAGGTCTATGAGAAAAAAAGACTATGGCTATATCTACAAGGTGCTAAGGCTAGGAATTGGAAAAATTCTATCGAAATATTTATTGTGTCGTGACATACTGTGGCAACAAGGACATTAGAACGCAAAATAAAGGTGTGGCAACATTTGAGAGCATGCGATGCTGGAAAACGCTGCCAAACCGAACCTAGCTCTCTTTCTTCTAAGCTTATTTGTGTACATTTCTGGCCCGAGGGTGGATGCCTGGAGGTGAGGCGCGGCATTGATGAATCGTTCGCAAAAAAACTCCATGCGTTGAGTCCTAGTGAGTCTGAGTCCCCAGAGGATCCAGGATCAGATAAATTTTATCACTTGATGCTTAAGTAGTTCTTAAAATGAAATAGATTCAATATGAATTTGGAAGAAACACGGATGAGAGCAGGAAAACTATATATTGGTCATAGCTGAAACCATGATTTGGGATGGAATATTTAATGAAGGAAATACATAGTAGGTATTAATTATAAGACTGACGCTGGACTCACTACATAAAACCAGATTGGAAGTCGCCCAAGGAGGGCAAAAGGAGTAATGACATATTAATATATTCTCATAACAATACGCTGGATTTTGTCTTTGACTGATAAAAGGGAAGAGTTTCCTATGATGCAACAATTATCAAAGGGTAAAAATCATTCCCTTTGAGCGGAATGAATGGTTTTTAGAGTTTGAAAGTTGTCGCATTGTAATGCGCATTTAGCGGATGACTCTGTTAAAAGTTACAGTCGCGGGATCCCTCGTGGTTTCTTAGAATTACCAATAACCAAGTTATAGTAATTCCGTAGCCATGCCGCCTAGTAAGAATTTTTCAATTCAATTTTTACGAATGATACGTGGTCTCTCTGCCAGGCACGGGGTACGGTCCAATGGCCCCACGCCATGCGCTCATAACAGCGGGGTGCCACATTTTCTACACCTGTGACTCTTAGGACCATGAGTAGCATGTCCATAAATTAAAAGAACTTCCCCATCTAACTTTCCAGTTCTGCAAGACATGCCTTGGTATAGTGGAGGTCTGTCGTAGAAGTAATAGTTTTTGGTGAGGTGACCGACAGCTAAGGTCATTTGCAACATTAGGGATGGATGGGAAAGGAGGAAGGGTGGAGAGAAACCCGGCGTCGGCATTAGCCTACTCCTAACGAAAGGCGCCAAGGGGTCCGCAGTTTAACGTCCCATCTGACGGACGCCGTACTCATTCAAAGTGCTCTCCACTAAGCACCTAAGTAGGAATCAGGATACCAATGAAAAATATATTCCGTGTCCAGAACTCGAACCCGGGCCTTTTGGGTAGGAAGCCAGTACATTAGCCACTGCAGCATCCCGATCCCCCCTTGCGATGGTGCTTGCTTCCCCTACCACACATTTATTTGGATGATCGCGGGGTGTTCATGTAGATTTAGATTTTTACAAAGTGTATTGAAAGACGAAATATACTTCTGCAGGATTATTGCGGTTTTTAGAGACTTACCGCTACGTAATATGGCGAGCTAAGAGATGGGGAGAGCCAGAAAATTGAAAGAAGACGTGTAGTATATTGACGGGGGGGGGGGGCACGCGCTTCGTAGAGCTGGGGTGAGACGCAGCACGGATTGGAGAGGGGAGCGATTTACGCGTGAGAATTAAGTGCGGGCCAAGGGGTGGTCTATGCGTGAGCCTGTGAAGGCTGGGAAATCGCCGCCAATCGATCGACACCGGGCCCGATAATTCACTTTGCGATGCGGAGATCCGGAGAGGTGCGGGAGAGCCCGTTTTGCCATCGGCGGGACAACAAATAAGCCGTCGCCTTTATTGGCAAAATCAGGGCTGGACGAGGAGGGAGCGGTAAGGGATGATGGTAAGGGAGTTGTGCGAGGGGGTGGGTGGTCGAAGGGGTGGACCGGTGGAGAGGGGGACGGGGAGGGGTGCGCACTCCCTCCCCGGGGTTTTTCTTCCTTTTCTTCTTTTATCCGGATTATTTTTACTCGATATCGAGGACGTGCGTGAGAGAGATTCGCCGAGAGGGCTTTGATTGACTGCTCGATTATGTTGGCGTCGGTGGGCGCAGGGGGAAGGGAGCAGTGGGGGGAGGGGGAGGGAGGGGAGGAAAAAAGGAAACGCCAGCCGAACACCCACGGGCGTAATTGTAGCACGAGATTGATGCAATCGAATGGGCGAACCGCATTATTTCCTCCGTCTTCCTCTTTTCCGCAGGGCCGCGAGTTTGGCGGTGATAATGAGTGAAACGGCTCCTCTGCGGCGGAGGGACTGTGCTTCGCAACGAACGGCCGGCTTGATTGGAATTAAAATCATGAGTCACTCGGATGATTGGAGTGAGACAGCCATTGGGAACCGTCGGAATGGTCAACTTTGCTATGTGGAAACCGGCCGTTTTCGTTTTAAGAATTTACATTTGTTCAACACATTTTATGGTGGTATTGAATAAATTGAAAAACTTCGATTGATGAAACAGATGAACTACTCGAATGAAACTGGAATTGAATTTTATAAGGTAATACTTCTCAGAGATGGTTACCAGGTTCATCATCTGCGTGTCATAATCTTTTATAACGTTTCATGTGGTGACAGGAAAGAGACACATCAATATGCGTTATTCAGAGGTGGAGAAACAGAGATGAAATTGCCGGTCGTTTAAAGGACAAAGGTGCGACCAACCAAGAAAAAGTACAGGCGTACAATTTTACAATTATTGCCTTAAGCCCAGAGGTAGTTTTCGCAGGGGAGAATATAGGCATTCCATCCCGATTCCTACGCATCGTCGTATGGATTATAAAGAATATCACACGGCGGCTTATAATTTTCAAACATTCAGAATAAGGATGTTCAATTTTTTTCACAATATCACCTGTCTTGCGTCAATAAAGTTATGCTATTGAGAAAACCCCTATATTTTATATTTAGTTGAGGGAACTCGTGGCATCACTATGATTGAACTCGGCACCTTAACGTAAGTAGGCGAACATTCTGTCTTATAAGGTCCTAAATTAATGTACACAAATTTATTTTGATTACAGCTAATTATGATCCTAATAACATCAGATGAATGGATCAATCTTTTTACAGTGACATTTCATTGTTGTAAAACTTCATGGTAGATGTAGTATTATTGCATCGCGGTATTTTAGGCAAAATATTTATACTAAATAATTGGCCAAAGTCAACTTAAGATACTACGACATTTGAAAAAATAAGTATGACACAGTAATTCCACCTAGTCGGTCAATGCAATTCAGGCATCCGACAGCTTAGTCGTTTATGTGAATATATGGGTATAGAGCGATAGTTATTAATCATTGGTGATTCAGAGAACTCTTTAATGACACAAAACAGCAGATGGAAAGAGAGCATGAAAAGTGGCGAGATTGAAGTGCGTACGGAGGAGCAGAGGGGCGAGAGAGGGGACAACCAGGAGGGGATGATCGTGAGTGAGTGTGAGTGGAGGGCGAACGAAAGGGACAGGGGTGAGTCTTCTCATGGTTTAGGGTGGAGGGTGGTAGTATTACTACATGACTAAGCTAGAGAAGGTGAATGTTCTGGGCTCAATATATGGATTGCAGATGGATTGGATTGATCCAATCGTAGACGTTGAAACGAAAGAGGTGACGAGAGCGGATTTTCAGGACTGGTATGCGTGAGGTGCGTTCTTAGTTGAGTCCCCGCTTTTTATGATGCGATAGGGAATAGGGCATTTCCGTGAGTAGAGTTTCCAGACTCTAATAATATGACAACTTTTATGAAAAATGCATTATTTACATTTTAAAAGTAATGGATACTTCTAATATTTTTTTAAGGTAATCTACCGGTTAAGGTAGGTTTTTGGATGGACACAACAACCAAACAAACATTTTATTACTCCTAACAAAGCACAAAATCCATCAACCTACTCTATATTAGGTCCCTCTTCATCTCTGAGTACTTTCTTCCTCCCTTCATCCCGTCCAACATCCCTATCCTGTTCCTTCCCTTTCCTCGTTTGCCTAACATTCTCCCCTCAATTAGAGTCTTCAACATCCCGCTGCCGGCTAATACCCCCTTCATCCACTTTTCCTGCCTCCATAGGATTTCTCCCAACAAACCCCTCTCTTCGCCCACCATACATAGTACTTCCTCATTTGTTTTCTTCTCCGTCCATTTCTCCTTCTCCATTCTTCTCCACACCCACATTTCAAAAGCCTCCAATCTACGTCTATCCTCCTGCTTCAATGACCACGTTTCCGCACCGTACATCTGCTAATATTATTGCAGCTAATACACCATGCGCAAAAATTAAGCCCAATCAATTATTTCAAAATTTTCCAACTCGTCGTGTTCCAAGGTAAATGTGTGAACAACAAAAAACCAAAAAAAATAACAAAGGAATAATTTAAAATGAACGGATGAGGAAATATTTGAAACTCTTTAAAGGATATTTGATAATCATATATTTATTTATAGGGTCACTCTGTTAGCATATTTAATTGATTGTATTTTGATAAATGTGAAATATACTACGATTTCTGAGCGACCATTTTGACACATGTGATTTTGTTAGTTTTGCCATGGAATGAGAGAGCATGCGATCGACGTTTTTAGGCAAGTGCAAAAAGTGTAGGAAAATGAAAATTATTTCATTAAGTTAGAGGAGTCATTGTGAAACTAAAATCCTCTATATTACCAAATACATTCAACAAAAGAGAATATCTGCACCATACGTACTCTTTGCTTTGGAAAAGGCCATAAGCGGAAATATGGAATGACACCCTGATGAAAGGGTTATTTGAAAGTTAAAATGGGTGGCAATTTTATTATGCGGGCCGGCAATGCGTCCTTGGTGATGTTTATGCGAAAATTCGGGAGAGGTTAGCGCAGATGCCTGCTTTATTCGCATATTTTTATTGCGGAAGCATAATTTTCGCTTAAATTAAATCGCGGCACGATGTAAAAACGTTTCCATTAGGGCGACGAATTGGTAATTTCGTCCGCATCGGCAGCCTGGGCTTAATATGGCGGCGCCGAGAAACTAATGAACCATTGATTGTCACACTCCCTCCACGTCCCTTTCGCCCTCCTCCCGGATCCCCCCCCCTC
Organism: Hetaerina americana; assembly: GCF_022747635.1. Taxonomy (NCBI): domain Eukaryota; kingdom Metazoa; phylum Arthropoda; class Insecta; order Odonata; family Calopterygidae; genus Hetaerina; species Hetaerina americana. The sequence goes on from NW_027286763.1 coordinate 18,014,940, forward strand.
TCAATTGGAATTTGATTCGCGGTAGGACAACCAAATGAAACCCGCGGCCAGCGGACTTGGGAGAAAACAACAAGCGGCCCAAAAATGCATTCAGAAAATCGGGCGATACATTACAAGCGTGTTTTCGGCGCCGAGTTCGGTCGCGACAATGAATATTTTTACGAGCGGCCAAAGGCGTGTCCACTCATGACTGATAAAAGAAACATTTTTGCCCTTCCCTTTTGCTTCCATCTGTCTCTAAGGGCTCATTAAAATTCAATCAGGCAGGAACGATTTGGCTCTGGCCAATAAATTACTAAAACCGAAGTAAAAAGAGGTTGCCTGCAGTTGTACAGCGCGATTTTTATTCTATAAAATGTTGGTACCTTTTCCGATTATCTATTTTTCATGACCACATAATATCTGTGCTGTTTAGAACACTAACTTATTGCAACGTGTAAATCGTCTATGCAATAGGCGCCAAAGCCATTTTAATCAGTAAGCTTAGGAATATTCGTTAGCTTGGCGATACCTTTGACAACAAAGATGAACTTTGACGCCCATCCCAGGGCGCGTCTTCTGAAAATAGTAACAGTAAAGTGAAAAAATGCAAAATAAAAACCAATCTAACTCTCCAATTCAAACGGAATTAAGAAATCGAGAATAATTCCAGAAAAAAATATTAACGTAGTAAGGTTAAATGTGTGCTTCCCGAAATTATTCGCGATAGAAAAAAGGAAAACTATTTAGGTAATCAATTACCCTCACGATGTTTTACATTAATCCCATAATTATTACTTAATTAGAAAGATTGACACACTGCGGTGTAGGCAACGATAATCCTATCGAACCTTCAACCAGAAGATTGGGAGCTATAGCCCAACCCTCTTCCCTACCTCGCATAGTTCTCTTTGATGCCTTGGGAACCCTCCCAATTCGCATTCCTCTTCACTTGACCAGCGCATGTGTCCTTTTGTCTTCATCCTGGGTCTTTCAATCCTTTTTCCTTCCCATCATATTCCATACGAAATCGCTGGGACACGAGATGAGTACAATCCATATGACTCTTTTTTCTTTAATGTGCCTTATTTAGTCTTTAGCATTCTCCTCTAGTAACAATTTTTGCAAGCTTCTATTCTCATCTGGCCTACTTTTTCTATAGTCATTGTCTATGATTAATACAATGCCTATCTCTAAACAAATGTAATTAAAAACTACTTTTTGGTTAGCAGATTGATATTTTATTACCGTAGAATTTGCCAAACATTTTATTATCGTAATTTAACTCGAGTTCCCTGTAATCTCTTCGTGAATGAAAAACTCTCCCTCTAATTTCTGCACTAAACATCCAGCAGTGAATTGCAGTGAAATATTTCCGCTGAAAATGTAAAATATTTTGACTTTTTTTCCACATCTTAGTTACCATTTTCCTAATGGCTCAAAAACGTTGCATCGTTATGGATTATAACATAATCCTAAAAACTAAATTAGAAATCGCCTTTTTACAGAGATAATCTCTGGAATTTATGTGTAGTAGAGGGAAATGCATTCATTTCACCGAAACTTGCGCAAAACGACCTACAAGGTCGTAGCTGTCGCACCGCGCCATGTGTTTGTATAATTGGATGAGCACCCCTTCCTCGCCCTTCCCCCGCGATGCACCTCGAGTGATCTTTTAATTGGCTCTGGTGATGTGAAAGGGGTGCGGAGGGGGGTGGGGGTGAGCCGTTGGGAAAGAGAAAGAGCGGGGCGACCGTTAATCAACGCACAGAGACACACAGGGGGGTGGATGAGGAGTGGCCAAGTGGCTCAAATTGGACACCGGGGGGGGGGGCGGCGGTGCGGGGCGTGCAAGGGGGGAGTTCACGCGCATGAAAGGGTATGTTCGGCAAAGATACTGGAAACTTGAACTGGACTCATTCGGTTTTTTTGAAAAGCTGGAAAATATTTTTAAAAATAAAAATGTTAGTTTTAATGCGATTTTGTTCAGAAGTATTCGTTAATCGAATGATTTTATTTCCCATTTTTCGATTTATGGAAGAATTAGACGCGAAGATTTTTGGTTAGGAATGCCGGTGGGTATATTTGATACCAGAGAAGTTAAATACGCCTAGAAGATTGTGTCAGTACAAGCAAAGACAATAAATGGAAAAAATAATTTTTTGCGTCGAAAACGGCGTTCGGTAAAGTTGTGATGTCGATGCAGGTTGAAAAACCAAAAATATGAATCAGCTACTCCATAATTTGTCTATCACAGTTTATTATTGGTGCTCAATCAATGACGGTTGGATTCCAGCTGAAAATGGGCCAATTTTCGGAAAATATAGCCGCATTTCAAAGCGTGAACACGAAGAAAAATATTCAAGTAAAAATCTTGTCCAATTCTGTAACACGGAACGTTCTAGTTAATCGAATATATTCCTTTGGATTTATGATCATTCAATTTATCAATGTTTTACTGGCTCTAGGATGTCAACAAATTGACCACTGTTTCCGGTATGAAAACTAATTAAGTCTCCAAGATACCTGCGGAAACGCAGAACCTAGTAACGCCGATTATAAGAAACCCAGGATACAGAAAAGGATTATGCTCTGGCAAATGGCGAATATACACTTCCATCAACCATCCGGCACTTTCCTCCATCCCCAGTTCCTGAGATTATCTTCAAACCGCAAGTACTGGACCAGTGTCATGTTATGCGTCCTATCGGCGGGAGCCCCATTGAACGTATCAAACCAAGTTGCCTCATAGGGGAATAGAATGCCCAAGACACATAGCCGCCTCTGCAATCTCTGAAGGCATTCGGAATGCACAAAACTTGACCGACTGCGCCATTTTCTTTGCATATAAAATTCAAATCGGGAGGCGCTCGCCAAAACCAAGGAGACCGACCGCGGCTTGTGGTTGCCTCCCCGTCAATCCACTCCCGGCGAGGGGAAGGAGGCCTCCTAGGCTTCCGCTCTTTAGCGGCCGTCGTCCCGTCCCCGCTCCGGCCGCCGCGCCTCTCAAACGCGGATGTCCCTTATCGCAACCCTCGATCTACATGGACCGGATACTGAGATGAAGGAGGAGGTGGATGGGGTGGGGCGGAGAATGAGGAGAGCCAAAGATGCGGAGAGGTGGGGTGGCCGAAGTGAGGTAGAGGTACTCGGGGTTAAGTCCACCCCGTTGCCCGCAAGCAATCTAGCACACACGCACGCGGGCACGTTCGGGCGCTCTCGAGGCAATCCCCGTGAATGCATTTCCGGAACATTTGTCCGCTCTCTCCCTTGAGTGATGGAAAGGGAGGCTTTCAATTCGAGGACGCGATTCGGAGAAGAGTCGGGGGGGGGGAGAAAAGGCGAGCTAGGGGCGGGAGGGGACAGATATAAGGGAACTGGCGGCCGATTGCTGATCTTTTCTTACGACAGGTATTGAATGAAATATACAATGGCGTCCATTGTTGCCACATTTACACCGCGAGCACCAATTCGATCCTTCATACGAAGGCCGAGGGATGCCAAATGTGACAGCAATGAGCTCAGTTTAATTGAAAAATGTATTGATGGGTAAGTTTCACCGTAGGTGAATGGGTGGGCGAGTATGCAATCAGGGGGCCCTCTTGAAATAAGGCGTGCGAGGAAGGACGTGGGTGGGAAAACGAGACGGTGCATAGAATTTTACAGGCAGAAATTACTATTGACAGCATTTCATTCCGACTCATCACTTAAACATATTTTTTCAGGTATCCTTTAGGATTTTCACTTGAAATATATAGTGCCTAACTTACAGAAATTGCAACGTGGCAGCCTAGTGAATGTATTAATGGGCAAAACTGGCAAGGGGGCAACGAGACAAAGCCGCATGATTTACTTGAATTTCAGGCAGCGTAATTTTATCAAGAAACTCTTTTGAAACCGACAGGACGGACTCGCAGTCTCACTCAGTCACGTGTGACTTCCTTAAGGCCTTAAACCATGGCATAGTGGTTGCATTCCAGATAATTTAATGTTACTCTTAGCAGACAGAAGACGCTATTATTAATTTTTGGTTCAAAGCAATAAGATTTCAATTAAAGGGGCATAAAATGATAATACTGAGTAATAATTACTCGCTCTGTAGGATAAATATACTTTGGGCATTGCACAAGAAAAAGGTTATGAATGCCTTGGAGTTAATGTACTGGTTGGCATGAATTTCTCTTTGCGTACTAGAAAGCGTACGTACTTTTGCGTACGAAAAAGAAGCTGATATTCGACCTTTTTCACATGTATGGTTTAATGTTTTAACGGAATCTAAAACTAGGAAAGCTTTCCTAAAAAATCTAAAGTTCCGGCATTAATCTGTCCAGACGTATAGGATTGGACGACGGAAAGAAATTTCACGTCTACTGTAAACCAGTGCTGCATTCGAAACGGAATTAATTATTTTCTGTAATGGACTTATTTGTTGTGTTGGCATTTTTTCCAAGACCATTATTTGGAATGGTTTATTTTTGCCTTTTTATCTTTTCTTCCCTGAAATGAATGCGAAAGCACTTTCCGACTTATGAGAAAAATAAGACTGATCACTGCGCCCTGGTGTGGGGATTTTTCTTCCCTTCCATTCCCTGACGCGAGCGAAAATATTTTCTCCGGTGTAAATAATTTTTAAAAAAGGTCGAAATTTCTTCTTTTCCTGATGTATAACTGTCCGACGAAGAACGTTCTTCGATTCTAGGTTATTTGACGAAACTCTTAAAAGGGGTTCTAACCTACCTTAACCGGTAGATTACCTAATAATAATCTATTCCGAATTCCCAAGCCTACATTTTTCCCAAGAAGACTGCAAAAATGATTACGTTTAGGTCAAAATTAATTTGTTTTAAATAAGTATTATAAAACGTATATTGTTCAATATATTAAGTAATTTCGAGTAATACAGGTATATTAATTATTAGTCTATAATGATGACTATTTTTGCTAACATTATCATAATAGTTAGGATAACTTAATGAAAAGTGCTGCATGTAAAACATTTCTCAAGATTTTGAGGCATAAATCGCGACATTTTCCTCCATTAAAGCTTTTAGATATTTTATTAAAACATCTCTTTAGACATGCATGTTCTACTTTATCAGATTGCATAATACGATATATTTCATCATTTTTGTGATTGTTGTCTAGTTTAATTTTGTGAACATAATAATTTAAGCGTTTTTAATAGGCAGTCAAATAGGTTTTGTAGTCGTTTGGCATTGGACCACTTGTTACTTTTTGACTTTCAAAAGATTATCCCACTCACCAAATGATTCACGAAACAACGTTAACATTCTTCGTATAGTTTTATTTATCCATTAACTGAGGTAAGGACCAATGCTTTAACCAAATACTTGGTTAAAAAAGAGTTATCACCGACGGAATTGCATTTTTACGAATAGTTAAAATTTATAAAAAATAACCAAATTCGCGGGAGTAAAAAATCAGCGCTTACACTTTACAAAAATTTGATTATTATTATATGAATAAAGGCACAAGTTGGACTTGAAAGCTGATGAAAAGACTTGCCTTGTTATTCCAAATCCAATCAATTTACCTTAAAGTTGATTTGCCCAAACGATATCAAACACTATTCGCGATTATCGCCTGCGATAGCAAAACTACGTAGCCTCCAAAGTTGAAGGGCACGTAGTTCACCTTCTTTATATTTTATACTTGTTTTTTACGTCTTCCTTTACCAGAATTTGGTCAAGTATATTGCTGTGCCATATACGCATGCCAACTTGCTGCTTCTACACTGCGTCATGGCATGACGCTTAATTGTGGTATGAAGAGTACAGAGTTGAAGGGCATTGGTGCCAGAGACTGAAGTCACAATTATAGAGGTCCTCATAGAACGGATGCCAAGTGAATCCAATTCAGAGGGAGACTCTTTCCGTAGAATTTTGGATGATGCTATGTCATAAGCAGGAAGCCAAAATTGCCGTACGAAGCGGTCGTTCCGAGCGAACAATGATGCAACGAAGAATTTCAATACGGAGGACAATCAATTTGAGGGTGGCTCACGGAGGCAGTGATGCTCTAGGCGGGACCACATAGATTAGGGTGCCAAACGAGGGTCTGCTTTAGGATAGTAATTGAGGAAGGAATCGAAGAAGGGCCTCCATAAAACGTTATGGGTGATGCAGTATCGGAAAAAATAAGAAAAATCACGGAAGATAAGGTAGGAACTTTAATAAGAAAATCAGTAAAAGAGTGGAATGAAGAAGAGAGTTTGAAAACCAAACTCTAGTTTTCAAACTACGAAGGAGGAATCGAAAGCACGATGCACTCACTCACTTGGTCCCGTGTTTGGATGCAAATTATCATGTGGGCAATTTGTTAATTTTTTTCCCAAAATATTGTCGCTCTCAAGACCGTGCTTAACCGACCGATGATTCGATCAGCCAAGCTCGGGGGTAATCCCCTCAACGGCGAACGCCACGGACCCCCCCCCCCACCAATCACCCCCGACCCTCTCCCTCACTCAAATCGACCGGCGCGACGCTCTCTCCGACGGGGAACTGCCACCTCTCCACCGGTCCCTCCCGCCGGGGAATCAACGGCTACTCTCTCTATCTCTCCCCCGACCCCCTTGCAGGGGTCGCTAAACCTCTGCCGCCAATGCCTATCTCTCCATCTTGCCTTGCTCCGCGCGCCCGAGACAGACTGACGGCCCATCAAAGCGTCCCGGGCACACCCCACTACGGCGATCGCGCTCACATGCGGGAAGGACCTCCATCCGCCCCTTTATCCTTCCAAACCGCCTCCCCGCCGCCCCCACCAGGCACCACATCCACCATGACCTTATAAACGCCCCCTCCCCCCCATTGTCGACCCCTGGCGGTCGTCCCCCGACTCTCTCTCCTCCCCCATTCGCGCCAGAGCGTGTGTGTATGCCCATCCAATCCTGGGAGCCTTCAGCTCACTGCAGATGTCCGTCTCCTCGGGTAACGGGCCCGTGAGTGGCATTCCATCACGCTCGCACACAACACCCCTTCCAATTCCCCTCGCCCGACCACGCCCCCTCCCCGCAACCACCCCGCTCTCGCCACGCCGTCTCCTCCTCGTAACCCGAAAAGAGTCGCGCGGCGTGGGGCCCCAGGGGGGGGGAGGGGATGGTGGGAGTAATATTTAATCCAAGGGTACGTCGGTTTCGTCTTCTCGAAGGCCAGACTTGAGCATTGGCATTGGAATACACATAGAATACGTACTTATCGACAGGCGGAACGATAACATGTCTTGATGCCCCTTATGTCTCAGATCACATTTATAGCGTTCATGTGCCCTAGTCATGTAGAGCATATCGATGACGCGAGCTTTATATAATGCGTAACATGAGTCTAAAGTTTCGTTTTCCGTGAGGATATCATATCTCTAAATAAGGAGATTTAAAAAAAATCTTTTTTTCCTCTTTTGAGTACTCTTAAGTTGTTCAATCTTTACTTATCACGGTCGGCGTTCGGGGAGCCCGGGAGGGTCCGTTTGACATTACGGACCAACTGCTGAGTTCAGTTGACGAATCCATAAAAAACGATCGGCAGGTTACACTTGATTAAATCATTGGACAGTTCCCTGCTATTTCACGTATATCCCTTCATTTATTAAATTATCAAAGACCATCTGAAGAACGGGATTACACGTATGTAAAAAGAGGGTCTCAAATTGATGAAGAACCTAAATAAGGGATTCTAAAAATTGGCATAGTGACTTCATAAAGAAGTAGTTTAAGGTTTTCAACCTACAAATAAAACTTTTTTCAAAAAAGTAGGAATTAGTATCTATTTAATTCCAAAACGGGTACTAATTTCCCTGCCGCCCTCGTACCTTGGGTTAAATGGGTTATGGGTTAAATGGAAGAAGGTCTCAAGGTCTCATTAGGTCTCAATTTCGCCCAAATAAAGACCTATATCTATCTAATAATCTTGCTGATATTAACCAACTAATTTTGTATCGTCAATCGGGAATGTTAACTCTGAACAGCACCTGGATAATAGGCTATTAATACAGGGAGCTCGATGTCACCTAAATTTATTTTAATATATTTCATGCTTAAGCTATTAATACGTGGAACTCTTTTCATAATAGTTCTCAATTCAGTAACACACATCGGACTATTAAAAAAATGATCTTTCTGATAGCATTATTTGGCTTTATCTTTTGTCGTTGTTTTTCTGCAATTCCAGCTGCTTAGTCACGTGCTTTATCGTTATAGTCTGTTTATTTTCACTGATTTTCGTGATTTTACCCGTGATAATCCAAATTCTAATCGATAGAAATGGTGAAAGTTTTTTATGCATGTAACTTCGAGCAATGTAAGTTGCTTTCTTAAGTCAGTGGGAGAAGAAAGAATTGTCTGTAAAAATATTTATCAAATTATACCCTTCAGGATAAATAAATTAATTACCCTTACCTCATTACATTGGAAAGCAAGCAAATTCAAACAATTACACAAAATCTCCCAGAATTTGCCACTAAATCCGCATAGCACCAAAACTAAATAGGCACCGTAAACCCTTCATAACCAAGAAGTGGAGGCATCATAACCATTACGAGGGAAAACTCAGCCTTTTCAAACAATTCGAGGGAGAATGAGAAAAAAGTACGTGGCTGTGTTTAATCCGATTTGACGAGCAAATACCCAAGAGAGGACGAAAAGCAAGTGAACAAATCATGCGTAACAATTGCCGCTTAAATCTCTCGTAAGTAAACCGTTTGAAGAGATGTTTCGCGGAAATAACCGAAGTAATTGCTTTGTTAAACGTTCACGCTAAGACGATTAGGTATCTCATTGGTGGGAGCCGGTTGGTGAAAGGCGTTGGGGTTCGAGTGGTGGGGGTCGGGAGGGGGAGACATATAACACACCTCCGTTGCCAGGGGAGGCCAGATGTATGTGGGAGGTGGGGCACGGGGTGAGCGATGGGGAAAGATGGGGAGCCGGGGGATGCTCGAAGGGGGAGGGCATCGAGGGTGGGGAAAGGATTTGGGGAGAGGAGGTGTCGGCGGAGTGATGCAGGGTGAGGAAACAGAGGTCCGTGAGGAAAGCAGATCGGACTTCATTGGAAAGGATCGTCGAACAAAAGCAATGAAAATGTCGACGAAATGTGCCCACCTACTCCCACTTAAGTTTCACATTTTCATCATAGCAGAGTGGAAACAAACAGAGCTAGTTCTTGCATGAATAGAAAATTAAATGTTCGCAATATCTTAGAATCAAACAAGTTTCCAAAAATGGATGCTTAAATATGTTCTAAAAAACTTTATTTGCCGTAAAAAGAGTTAAGTCCAGTTATCGGAGGTGTTTTCCGTGAACACCACCTCTTTCTCACTCATTAGAGGGTTAAAAAAAAAGTCTTAATTTTTCCGTCTGCTTCAAAACTTTCTTTCAAAGCTGAAATATAAGGTAAACACAGGGCAGACAAAACTGTGGCTCGTTTCCTTCTTCAGGCTACGCGTGCCACGAAACGCACTACTTCTATCCTTTGTGATATTTTATGACTGCTTTCCCTACTATCCTTTCCTCTTGTGTCCTCGTCCATTTCACCTTTAGTGGGTTAAAAAGCTACCAAACGCGATATTCTGGCCAAAACATCAGAGCAAAGGGTTGCATAAAACCCCCGTAAATTTCTCTTTCCTCGATCGATCGCTGTCGAAGACTCGAGGTCCGAGTCCCGGTCAAGGAAACTTTTTTACGCTTTTGATCTGCTCGATTCCATCTTCCCCATGAGTTCGTCTTTTATGTGTTTACCCATCCCTTTTCCTTAAACCTATTTCATGTGAATGAAGATATATACATATATATGTACATATATATATACATATATATGTACATATATATATATATATATACATATATATGTAAATATACATATATATATATATATATATATATACATATATGTCCATATATATATATATACACACAGCCATATATATATATGTGTATATATATATACACAAACACACACACACATATATATGTATATATATATATAAATAAATAATTGGGAAGAGGTCACGGATTAAATGTAAATAACAGCGGTGAGAACTCGCGAGATGGCGCATATCTGGGTGGCCCAGTCATTTAAACAGCCCGGGCTGAACCAAGCCCACTGAATACATTGCATAGCAGCCTACATATCCCCTCCCTCCCGTTGTTCTTTTCCTATTGGTCCCTTACCTCTCCTACCCTCACCTCTCCCCCACACATTTCCTCTCCGCTCTATCCCGAGAACGCCATTCTGAAGACGACGGCCGAGCCGTCGAAACGTCAAAACAACATATTATGAGTGTCCTTCCTATGTGTGTCTATGGTTTAAAAATCTGTGTTTTATATATATATATATATATATATTTATTTATTTATTTATATATGTATAAGGGCGATTCGTAAAGTCTCCTATTTTTTATGAAAAATCAAATTTACTCTGCAACTTTGCGTGCACCGTAGAAAGGCTGCGCATTTAGCTATTTTTTACATAGTCGCCTTGACGATCAATCACTTTTTGCATCCTTGTAACCAGCTTTTTAATACCGGCGTCGTGCCTCTCTCCCGCCGCTTCACAAAACCAACTGACGACTGCTTCTTGCACTGCCTCGTCTTACTTGAATTTCTGTCCTCCAAGGTGTTTTTTTAGAGCAGGAAACAAGTGGTATTCGCTGGGGGTAACGTCCGGGCTCTATGGAGGGTGGTCGATGATAACCCAGCCGAATTCATTGAGTAGGGTGGTCGTTTGATGTGACACATATGGACGTGCATTGTCATGATGCAAACACACTCCTTTGGTGAGGCACCTTGTTGTAACCGAGGACCTCCGACACAATATACTGCTCAGAGAAGTAGTAACTCTTTTCATTAAGGCCTTCCTTTATCTCATGAAGGGTAATTCTCCGGTTATTGTGCACTTTTTCGTCAATTGGAGCCACCGTATATTCCGGCAAACTCAGCCACCCCGACCACTGCTCATCGTGTACGTTTTCCCGTCCATCAAAAACTCCCTGCACCACTTCCCCACGTTTTTGATGTCCATATACTTCACCGTACACTTCCACTAAATTCATATGGGAGAAGCAGTTGTCAGTTTGCTTCACGACGTGGCGGGAGAAAGGTGCGACGCCGGTATTAAAAAGCTGCTTACAAGGATGCAAAAAGTGGTTGATCGTCAAGGCGACTATGTGGACAAATTGCTAAACACTCAACCTTTCCAACGACACACGCAAAGTTGAGAATAAATTCAATTTTTCTTGAAAAAAATAGGAGACCTTACTTTTCGAATTGACCTCTTATGTATACAAATAAATATATAAATTATATTATCTATTTATATATATATATATACACGTATACATATACACGTATACATATACATCTATACATGTACACACACATATATAATGTGTGTGTGTGTGTGCAATATACTGGTGAAAATAACAAGCACTCGATCTAGTTAGAATTTAAATTGTAAAATGACTATATCATGTTGTATAACGGAATGCAGCATTAACATATCATTAAACGACCAAAGAACAGCAGATCGTAAATAGGCGGAAAAATCATTGCAATGAATTCACAAATCTTTGTAAATGCGCATGGCCCTAAAAATACAATAAACAATAACCCGACGTAAATGTTTGGATAGAACCAAGAAAACATGTGAGCAGAGCGTAGAGGAATTTTAGTTTTTGGAGGTGCATTTCCATACATCGGTGTATTATCATCATGGCCATTAAAAGATATAGTATGGCCATGATTGTTTAGAAACACGCATATCTTTGCTATCGGCGGCCGTGAATACAGAATGCAGGCTGGTACACCAGGGGTGAATGCCTCTTTGGTCATTTGACAATGGAGAGGTATAATGCCTCAGAGTTTATGCATCTTCGATCAAAGGGTGTTCTGAACACATTGCAATAATACGGCGCGCTTATCTGATGGTGCTTTCCCAGGGGGAGGAAAGCGATAAAAGGGCGCTGACTGAGGTTCAGCGAGCGGAGGGAGGTTGGGGAGAGGAAACTGAGGACAGGAGGGCGAATAAATGTAAGTTGCGGCGAAGTCACTCCTTTGGATTTGCAGCAAGGAGTTTTCGCTGGGCACTATAAGGGCAAGGAGGAAGTTCGGAGGGTTGGTGAGGGAGAGGCGGGGAGCGGAGGAATGGAGAAGAGGGGGGAGGAAGGAGACGGAGAGAGGCAAGGGGGACCTGGGGAGTCGGGGGTGAAAGATGGGAGGGCAAACGCTGAGATCGGATGAGAGGAAAAATAATGCGGCAGGGAAAAGTGTCAGGTGTTCTCGATGAGTTCGCGTTGGAAGAAGAGGGAGGGGGGTTTGGATTTGCTTTGTGGCTGGGGGTTGAGTTTCGTCATGTCCGAGGGTGAGGGAGTATGAATGAAAGGTGGAATGGGAGGGGGGTGTGAACACCCCTTCCGACGTGTCGGTTGATAAAGGCGAGGGTGAGAGCGGGGAAAGCGAGGGGGCAAAACATGGCCGTTGGAGGGAGAGTATTCACCCTCACTCTTCCAATGCGGGGCGAGGGGAAGGAAAAGGAACCGCAATATGCTGCGCGGGGATATTTCCACTGATCCGGAATGAGGAATAGCAGAGACGTGCATCGAATGAAACAACATAGATTTCAATACAACCAAACATGCTGAAAATTATAATGCGGAAATTTGAATTCAGCGGATATATAGTACATCCCTAAAGCCTGACTAAAGGGATTAAGTCTGTGAAATGACGGAAATTCCTTGTAAAGTGGCGATCTTCTAAGTGAGTAATTTGATTATTGCAATACCAACAAATAGCAAGCGTAGGTGATAATTTGAAATATTTCGGCATTTCAACGATTGTTATCCAAGTGTGTGAAAATAAAATCTATATGGATATCAAAATCTGGGTAATGCAGAACAGAGATTTATTTTAGAGAAAGAGTTTGATAAGTACCGGGAAAAATTATATGTGAACAATTTTGTACTCATAAATAAAAGAAAAACAGAAAAAAATTTCTACTAATTTTACTGTCTAGAGAGTGTATTTACCCGGATCCTTGTTTAAATAAAATACTAAACCGATGGACACTTTCATAAGAATCAAATTTACTTATGCATATATATTTTATTGGGTGTGTAATAATTTATAATTAGTTTGACACTTCTCTTTTTTGAGAGGTTTTTGTCCCTCAATCGCTCATCGACATTCGGGAAACATGGGATAATTTACTGATATTACATTAATATGCAATATTACCCACCAATACGATAGGGTGAATACAATCAAGACATAGCCATCGCAGTTGCTCCGCCTAAAACCAGTAGCAGAGTTTGAATCCAATCTCTTTGCTCCACATATATTACTAATTAGTTACTAAAAGTGTTAGTCATGTTAAGCATCAATTTCAATGAAATAAATGAACAAAAATGACCGAAGAAATATATAATACACAATAATTATTGATTGCATGGAACTCACAGAAAATATTGTTGGATTATCGATCTATTATTTTATTTTTTAACTTTGAAAAAGTATCATCTAATATCAAAAAGCGAGTAGTATTTTCGCAGAATTTCTTTGAGATTGATTTGAAAAGACTATAACCTTGATGCATTGATTGAAAGAGTTCTCTCAATAACGTTTGAACGTACCTGGAAGTTTGAAAACACTGTATTTCCATCGTCAGTATTCGGAATAACTTGAATACGTACTCTCGATACTTCCAGTTAGACATGTCGTCTTAGTCAACCAGAGGGAGCAGACATCAAAGTTAGTTCTCAAGTTTAGTCTAATCGACTTTTACACCAGCGCAACGAAGAAAAAGACCAACTTATACTGAGAACTTAAATGCTTCAAGAAGTTTGACGCGAGGAATTTGAAATTGAGAAACTTAAGAAAAGCATTGGATAGAACCTGTCGCTTACTCACGTAAGTACTTAGTTTGTGAAAGAAAGGAACTCTTGAGCCTCATGACTCGTGCATATCTAATGACAAGAACAGCATCCAGGGATGCTATCTAACAAAATCCCTGAAAAACTTCCTATTTGCAGCTTATAAGAAACATGAATGTATTTGTGCGGGTGATGGGTGACATTTTGTGCATTATTGTGCCGCACGATGAAACCAAAGCATTCATACCATTCTTCAAAGTATACTACATGTCTATCCACCTATTAAAAGCTATTTATCGAAAAAAGTTCAAATAAATGCAGAAATATCAGGAGAAAATTACCTTAAAAAAGTGTGAATTCGAAAAGAAATAGAACTAGGCACTAGGTAACCTATCAAAATCAAACTCCACCTTGGACAATCAGAAAAAGACTTCCTACGACCAAAACTCTGATTTTTCTCTATCACTTCCTTGTTCAGTTCCTTATGCCTGATAGTGTCAGGTTTAAGGCACTGATCATCGAAAATTTACGTAAATATGAAGTCGGCGTTATTATAAAGAAAAAGTCAAATGTTAAGATTAATGTTTGAATTTGAATGATCATTTATTTTTTATTTGAACATGAAGATATTGGGCATGAAAATTGAAACAACTAACAACATAAAATTAGTTAGCATATAATATAAATATAGTGATCCGTTAAAGGTTAAATAAAGAGAGAATTCTTATTAAATATCAGCTCTACATTTTCACACACACTCAATTAGACAAGTAATTACACATCAAATGCGTATTTTTGTAGTAATCGATCTAACGGGAAAGCTTTATTGGAGATTACATTCGGTCGTCCATTTATACTAGAGCGACGGATCCTGAAACGAAATTCATTTGGGTGGGGAGGGATTAAGATCAAACATCCTAATATTCAGATTAACGTAGACATACTTTCCAATTTATTTGCTGATGCGTACACAAAGAGTCGATATTCTCGTAAAAATAAAAGTATCCGTAATGAGTCCTTGATAGAATTCATTTGATTAAGTTCATAAATTTAATTACTAGCGTGAAAAAATAAAATAATTGGTAACATTTATTTTATGAAGTTAAGGAAAAGTTAATTTTTGTTGGAATAGATTACACTCTCCAAAACATTTCACTGACGCGAAAATTTCGCGCAAATGTTTGCTTAGGTTCTTAATACACCGTAAAAGTAAAACGATTTGAATCAAAGGAATTAAAACACTGAAATTAAAAATAATTTTACCGAATAAAACGTCGTATAAAATACCGATTAGTTAACTTCCTCTCGCACCCTGACGCCATAACCAACCACCCTCTCCACCACCCCTCCATACACACACGCACCAACTTCTCCTCTCTTTCCCTTCCTCCCACTTTCTTTGCTTTCCCTCTTCCCTCATCCCACTCTACCAACATCTCCCCCTTCCTCTTATGTCTAGTATGTTTTAAAGCGGTGTGTCCTCTGTACTTCACCTGATGATGAATTAGTAGCTCGAAACCTAGGTTGTGAATGATAAAATAGATGTGGAGAAACTAAGTATTTTTTCAGATAGTTGACTTCCATTAAATTTCATTTATGATGCATATCGGAAATTTGATATTTTTGAACATGCGTAGTGGTACATTATCTTCATGCCACGAAAAAGGGGATGTAAGCGTTGAGGCTCAGTACGGCGAGAAAGCCACCATCACGTGTGGTTTCCCCTGTACAAACAATATGCATTTACCGCAGAAGGTTGTCGGGGCAGATGGGGTGCCGGAGAGGGTTTTAGTCGCTTTGACAGGTCACCCTCGCACACATACATACTCACTCACGCCGCTTCTGCCCCCTCTCAACTCTTGACACGCCCCACCATGGTGGATATCGTTGTCTCGGTGATGAAAACTTCGCCCAAGAGTGCATTAGTAGCGCCGATGAGTTTTCGTGCCGGCGCCAATGTGTGGGCTCCATCAATCGGGGAGAAAGGTGTCTGCCGAGATGTGTCGAACCTGATGGACGAATCGGAGTGCTCCTCAGAGTTCCCAGAGAGGCATTGAATTGACAACTGATTCTGAATCTAAATGGAGGTGGGACACCTGGCATGTACCTGGACCACAACAGGCACTGTATTAGCGTGGGAACGAGGCGAGAAATGTCATTGGGTTCGAATCACAGTTATGTTAGTCATCACGATAACGCTGATTTGCTCATATATAAAACATTGCGTTTGCATTCGCCAGAGTTTCTATGACAAAATTTGTAGTTTATATTTAAAAATTCAATTTCCATTTCTGTATCGCGCTTTTAGGTCTATCTGAGGAAGACAGTAAAAAAACCAATTCACATTCATAATCAAAGGCCAAAGACCAATGGCGTGAGCAGTAAAACTGGGGACCCTCAAATTAACGTAGCTAAATTCTTATTAAATTCAAGATGCAGCTGAGATTTTAGGCCACTGATAGTTGTTATGTTATCCTGCAGCTTGAATATGTAGTGACTTATTTCAAGAGTGAATACATAGGAGTGAACTCCAAGGTTTGGCAGAACTGATGTCTTAAACACTTCCTCTCAGGGAAAGTAAAGAAAATTCGGCGACAACAAAGCATAAATTAAGAAATTGGGGGACAAAGTGTTGGCTTGCAAGTAAATGAAAACATGGGGTTATAGTGATACAAAATTAATGATGATACGTAACTAAACATTTTTTAACTGATATCTAAGTATTATAAACACTACACATTAATAAAATGTTGTGCCTTCTATTGACTTTCACGATGCATTTTTCTGACCTAATACACATGACTACATTCTAATTCCTTTAGTGAACTACTTTCGAGTATTAAATTAAAACTATGCAGTTCACAAACGAATAATATCATTTGTTTTTATTGACGTGAGCACATTAGAGAAAAACAGGAGCATACTATAGTCGAGCAAAATAGGGTAAAAGAGTAATGTGGCCTTGCAGGGAATTTTATGTCCTTACGGTAGGGAAGCAACGAGTCATAAACGACTGCAAGCCATAAAATTATCAAAAAGGCAATGAGACAGAAGGGAAGCCGCGTAAAACAGTTTCTACGAGGTGAAAAATAAATGCATTTTATCGTGGGGTGAGCTTCGTGTTTATGAATGAGTGAATTAAAGCTATCTGAAAAAATACATTGATTGCAATGAGATCAGTTTGAAACGTACTGTGGATTGTAGCTAGATTTTGGGGAAACAAAAAGATTTGCTTTGATTTTTATATCATTCATACTAATTCCTCAGTCCAACTTTTTTCCATCAAATTTTTCAAAGGCACGGTTCTTATGTTTTGTGATTACTCGAGTCACGCCACTGTTTCATGTGACTCTGCTCGCACTCCGGAGGCCGCACTCGGAATGTCCACATCCCAACCACCCACAGCCAACTCCTCCCCCCCCCCATATTGAAACCCGCCCCCAACAAGTCATGCCCCGGCTCAGGGGAGCACGGGAAAGGGGGTGCGGGGTCAGTCGCCGTCCCCTTGACGTCGAAAAAAGCAAGTGCCAAAGAAGAGAACCTCGGCTCTCCCGAGGTCCCTCTTAATCCTTCCTCGTGACGCTTCTTTGTTTGTATCTCCCCTCTCCATATATACAAACATACAAATAAAGTTCTGAAAATTTGATGAGATTGAAGAGCGATAGGATAATTCGCACAGAGGTATTCTTTTGACTCGACCACGATCTGAGGTAAAGAGAAAGAGGATTTACGGATGCGTTTGAGTCCATCTTACTGGGCCCCAAGCTTATTGGGTGATCAAATGACTGATGCAGCCGATTCATTGATTTATTTGAAATGAAAATTACAAAGGCAATTAATTTCCAGATGTGACACTAGTAATGTTACTTGAATAACTAAATTTAAAGTAATATTTAATTCGTTATATCCTTGAATAATAAGTACATTTGTCAAGCACGAAAGAAGAAGTCCAAAAAAACTATTGAGCACGGATAAAATAGTTTCCATTTAATTATGATTCCTGAGCACTGTCAAATGACGGCAGTTTTGCCTCCTCTAAAGCTGTCTCCGAGGGATACTAGTAAAGTCCATTCGTTCATCATATTCTATGAAAAAATATAAGAGAAATGCATACATTGAGAACGTAAAACCACTTTCAAAAAAGAATTTCTTGGTATTTTGAATGAAAACTATATAATGTAGGCGATTATGACATAGTCATGAATAGGCATGCATATATTTTCATATTGTATGATCTAGTGATAATTTATACCTAAAAATCAGCGTGTTATGCATTTTAATTCGCTAATTTAAGTAAAAAATACGACGCACCTGTGATTATAACATGAGTAAAAGATTATCGAGAGTAGGGGAGTCAGCAGGGGGCACTGGTAGCCAAGGGGTTGAAGAGGGTGGCAAAGGTGGAAGAAGAGAAGAGTAAAGGGGGTATTGGGGGGGTGGGACTCCGCATTCGGTGTAGAGTACTCCGGGCGCCGATTAGGAGGGTGAGTAGTCGATGGAGGGCGAGGCGGGAGCGAGTGGGGCGTGGGGAGACGCAAGGGGACGTGGAGTGGGGAGGGGCCATTGTCGGGTGCTCGAGGGGACCGGAGTTCTGGGGAATCCGACGGGGCGGGCGCTCGGAGTGCAGGGCGGCGGTGGGGTGAAGAGTCCCCGATGGGGGAAGAAGGGGGTTTGGAAGCAGGGAAGAGGGTGGAAGCGAGGGGTTTTGGAGTGAAGTGGCCGCGTGGGGAGATGGGAGTTTTTTGGGCAGGAGAGGAAGGGTGGGTCGACCGGCTCTATGCAGCGGCGGTGCGGGTGGTTTGGGGAGGAAGTGGGAATTGGATGGGGGAGGGAGGAAAGGAGATATGGAGTGGAAGGCTTGCGCCTTGTTTTTGCCATCGGTGTATGTGTGCGGTATGGAGGGGGGGGTTGAGTAGTCGTGGAAGGGAAGCGAGTGTCTGGGAGAGGGGAAGGAAATTATCAGAGAATTCACAGCTGAATCAACAGGGAAGCGCTTGCGAGCGTTTTCACTCCCGCAACTCATCCTCCGAACGAAAAATCATCCTCTTACTTAGAGAGCAGTGCACCCCCCACCACTCACCCTCTCCCCCCTCTCTCTATTTGTTGCTCCTTTGGCCCTTTTCTCTTCCGCTCCCTCTCTTCTCCTTCTTCAACCCCCTCTACTATCCGCTTTGATTCTAATCCCACCTTCCCCCTCTATCCCTCCTCTTTCCTCGTCAATTATTATTACGAACATGTATTTGCAGTTTAGGTTTATTTATGACTTCAATTCCTCAAATTGCTTCTATCATTGCCCATAGAGTGTGCCAATGCAGTGCCATAACGTTTTCACTGAATCATTAATAGAGTGAACAGCATCCATATTTACTACGGTTACAAAGCGGTTTCATTCTACGTTAACTGACTGCCAATTTGCGCAAAGTAATAGTACATATAGACACATTTAATGGCAGGAAATTTACTTTGCATACCCATGTTTTTCTATACCACTCAAATGAAACACATTCTCGGAGAAGATATAGTTTTAATTGTCTTAATGTGGACATAGTTTAAATCTACAGGACCACGATTCACTTCTTGGAAGTTTTGTTTATCCATCGAATTACAGAGAGAACGTACTTTTCACAGTTTTTTTTAATTCTGTAAAATATTATGTCTTCTCTTTCATTTGATGAATATAGTTCATTGATTTTTTCCTTTTAGCTGCATGAAACAGTTAACTATAATTAGGAATAATAAAAATACAATCCAACCACTATTGAATTGTAAAAGTAATTGAAAGTCCTCTTAAATAAAAGAATTGTAATAGGTGGTACGGTCACGTACGTAATCCTTTCGCAAGCATAGTACGTCTATTTATACTCTTTACTATAATTTCTGATCTGCTTATTAAAATTGCGTGTGTGTGTGTGTTCATGTGTAAGATATTAATTCCATGGAGTATTAATTTAGGTTTAATGATTTATAAATCGACCTACTAAATATATAAAATGACTACTTATACACTATTAAACACCTCAACAACTATTACTTGAATAAATCTCAAAACTGTTAATTTTTCTTGACTAAACATTATGAAAAATTACCTCTTCCCACGTCATAATGCTTTAAAATCTTTTAGAGTCAATGTGACTGAATAATGAGGAGATATTATAGTGTTAAGCTAAACAAATTAGAACCAGATAAATAAATGGCATTAAAACTCACCCTTACTAATTGAATAGTGTTTCATTTAAAATTTATATTTTAACTGCAGGATGAATATTAAAAATGGTGTCTTTTATTCTGAATAAAGGTATTTGTATGATAATACGTTTAAACAGTGCATATGTATCAATAGTTTTAATGCATATTTATGGTTATTTATATCGTAGTGTCACTGCCCTGACCTGACCGCCCTGTCCCTGACCAAAATATTTTATCACTTTCAATTCATATGCATACTCTGTTAGCCAATTATTACGCACCGTCTCCTGGGCACTTTCTTTTTCTTTGGCAGCACTCCAACGATATAATCTCTATATTTGCGATGAACTCCATCACCGCACCATTATAAATGGCTGTGGCGTTTTCTCGCCCGATTACTTCCATTTCATTAGAATGGGCAAAGATCCATGTTTAAAGTACTTTTCCTTTACTTTGGTGAGGATTCGTTGAAGTGAATGGAGATATTGTGGGACTACAAGGTATGTATCAAAAGTATGGAAAACATTTTATCCTAACGTAAATGTACGTCGCAGCACGCCCGTATTGCGCAGACTGGTGGTGGTGGGGGGGGGTCTGACCTTTAAAACGCGTAAAGCCGTAATCGCCTGCGAACGCTCCTTCAGGCTGGATCGTGCTTTTCGTGGACTCATGCCGAGCGAATCAATGCAAGCGCAAAATGTATCAAAAGATTGGACTGCGGTACTCAAATCATAGACATAGTTGTCCGCTATCACCAGAACTGTTCAACGTTTATTTGGAAGAAATTAGGCATGGGAAGAACTGGAGATAGGAAAGTCGATGGGTAATCGTAAAAATTAGTCAGGTTTGTTGATGATTAAGTCAGTCAGCCAAGGGATTACATGCATTGCTGAGCACATTTGAAATTCATTACGATAGGTATGGGATCAATTCAAGTTAAAAAGAGCGATTGCTTTTTGCGATTGCGAAAGTGCGATTTTCCAGAAAGAGAAAGGCTAAGTGAAATGTTAAAAAAGGAGGGCTAAAACTAGAGCAGGTGGAACAATTTACGTATTTCGAAAGTTTGGACCAAAATGGTCAAAGTAGGTAATAGGGGCGTAAGGGGAAGAATTGCGTTAGGCAATCAAGCTTTCACAAGGAGGAGAGAATTTATGACAGGGACGCTGAGTAAGGATTTTAAGAAAAAATCGTAGAACATTTGATAGGTGGTTATGTACGGCGCGAAAACATGCTCATTGAAGCAGTATTATGGGCCTAAATTGGATGCTTTTGAAAGTGGGTATGTAGAAGGATGGAGATGGTGAAGTGGACAGAAAGAAAAACAAATAAGGAAGAGCAGGGTGAGGAATTGGTGTAGAGGGGATTGTTGGGAGAATTCCAAAGAAGTTGGGAAAAGTAGATGCAGAGCATATTGACCGGCAGTGGCATGTTGAAGACTGTGACAGAGGGGAGAATGTTGGCCAAACGAGGAAGGGGCAGAAATAGGATAGGGATTTTGGACGCATTGATCGGAGGAAGGAGGTATACGGAGATTAGGAAGGAATCATATGGGTTTTGCTGAAGAGTAGGATGTTGAATTGTATTTGGTTAGGAGATAGAAAAGAAATATTTGGTTTTTGAGTCCATCCAAATCCTACCTTAACCGCTATGTAACCTAAAGTAATATTTTGGACGTTTAAATAAACACAGCCTTTCATTTATTACGATAAACTTTAAATTCACTTCACCAACAACCACTAAAAGGGCATAGGGTAGGAAATGGGGAAGAATAACACTTTTATGGCATTTGAGTAGCGTGTTTTAATTAATTAAAAACCTATACATTATGAAAAACTTATTTCATATTCATTCCTTAGAACCAGTTTATTTTTTTAGTCTACAAGTAAATTTCGGGAGGAAATGAATTATGTTGTGGTGCTCTATCATTTTGTATTCATGTGCGGTGTAGCTATTAGATTAATTGATGGTATAATTTTTCAAATATCTGCATTTTACGGAAAATCTATTGCTAAATAAAATGTTTAATAGGAGTCTTTTTTTGTAATATAAAATGCATTATTTTTAATAAAACAATAACCTAAAAGTTACACCGTGCCTACCCATGGTCGGGAATTGCATATATGGGAAACTAGTTATTCCTTAAATAAAATAAAATATTATTAGTAATACTTTTATAAATGTAGTTATCCGTCAACCCCTACCTATTAAATGTTCTATTCAAAGAGGAGAAGACATCTTTTTCATGCATTAGGTGAGAGGAACACATTTTCCACTCCTTATCGCAAATAAAAACTTCTATGCGACTTGTGTCAGATGTTTCTCATATGAGCAAGTTTTCCCGAGATATTTTGTGTGCATTAAAGGAAGTCACCAATATCGGACATGATGTGCTTCTTATTAGAAATAGAAGAAATGGCACATACATTAGAGTAAAGGACAGGACACAGTGCCGAATTCAAAACGAAAACATGCTATGGAATTATAATTATATTTGGAAGATAATTTACTGAAATCCTTAAAACTGATTTAAAAGATTTGAAATGCCGATCTATAAAAGAAAATACTAAGAGGTCGATCAATGCGTAATGAAAAACTCTTTACATGTTATATTTAAGATGGTGCTTTCAACATTTGAAAAATCCGGAATAAATATTCCATTAAAATAAGATTGACATTAAGTCCAAGAAACTGCGTTAGAAGCGGCAACAGTAACTTTGAACGGAGTTATCCGCTAATATGCATTTCAATGCAGCTATTTCAGAGTGCAAAAATCATTCGCCTTGATCGTAACTCAAACCCGGATCCCTCGATGCCCAGTCGAGCGCTTTAGCCAGTATCGAGGCGTCCTCATAAATTCTAAAACTTCGAGGGATCTGGGCTCAATTCCCGGTTAAGGCGAATGATTTTTACCCTCAGAAATTGTTGCATTGAGTGGATACTAAGATTGGATTGATTACAAATTGTAAGCGATTCCGAATTTTTGCCAATAAACGATAAAATAAAGCCAGGGAATTTTGGCTTGAAAAAGAAAATTATACAAAATTACAGAAACCTAATTATAAACCTAAGGTATTTGCCGTTTATCAATACTCAGAATATTGTTTTCAATCGAGGAAAATTATGATTTGTCTTCGATTGAGCACTACCGTTGAACATTTTCATATATTATGCATAATATTTGAAATCAAGAATAAAAATAAAACTTTGGATACCAACAAACTACTATCTATGAAATCGCCAATTATTAGCACCAATGAATACCTAACCGACCAGGAACATATATTTTATTTCAATTTTGTTCATGCACTTCTCGTTATGGTACTTCCTATCAATCTTATTCATTTTCATTAGTCGATGGTGCATTCAACATATTAATTCTGAGTGCAATATGCACCACGGTATTGTATAAACCAATCGTAATAATAATCAAATGCATGCACGGATCGCAGGCTCCCTTGAAAGGTCAATGCAATATTTTGAAGCATCTTTTTGCATCATCCATTTTGAGTCCAATGGTGATAGTGTGATTCAAGAATGCATTTTAAATGCTCAGAGACACTAGTTTCATTTCCGTCCTGCGTTCCCGTTTGTTTGACGGAGCGTCGCTCTGCTGTCGGAAGGGCCGACGAACTCCGAGAAAGAGGTAGAGAAGAAATGAACAGTTTTTTGCCATTGCAGAAGTGCTGGATGGAAATATATCTTGTCTTATAAAAATCTGGTCCTATAAAATCAGAAGATTAGGATGACAGAAAACATCTTAGAGTAAAAGAGAAATAAATGCAGAGTAATTACGAAGAAATTACATTTCCTTATGGAACGAAAGGCAAGATGAGAGGTCTCACTTAAATCCAATATGTAAAGTCGGGAAAAGAGCGATTTGAAAAACTAATAGCGATAATGTATCAAGAAATGCTAAAGATAATTTAAAAGGTAGCTAGCCATATATATCATTGTTTAGCCAGGAAAAGTATTTAAAAGGAAAGCATCGGAGTGTCATGTTGAGATAATTTCGGTAACTCATGCAAAGGATGCTAATTAGGATTTGAACTAATTAGATTCCCATAAAATTTTAACTCTTAATCCAAGAAACTAATCATATTCATATTATGAGCACAATATTAAAGTTACTTCATGAAACCTCCGATAGTAAAACAACGGTTTTATTTAATACAGGAGCAGAGAGTAAATGTTTTTTCACTCCATGCTCCTCGAGAGAACTAAAAAACAGGTATCATAAAACATTGCTAAATAACCTATAATTTAACATTCACAAAATAAAATTCATATAGGTGAGAATAGGGTGGGTCATCAGTACGCATAATCAACTTTAGTTTAGCAATTTTGAATATTTAACTTTGGCATAATAAATAGTGAGTATTTTCATTTTAACAGCATTACTGGTTATTCTCGTGTTTGAGGTATGTATTCCAAATAGATTTTTAATTCAATTGCGATAGTCATTAAATGTTGGGGTTTCAGAAACATCCATATGTTTATCAATCGCCAATATAGAGAAAATTAATAATGCGACAAAAAATGTGAGAAATATAATTTGATATATTTCAAGAGAATCAAAGGAACGTATTTAATAATAAAACGCCGCTTTTACGCTGTAAACCGTAAAAGAAAATGAAAATTCCAGAACTTTAGAGCTAAGTATTGCTACTCTTGAACCGATAATTTGAGGGTTGGTTATTACCAATTTCCACGAAATATTTTGGCTGAAAATCATATGGGCGAAAATATTTGTCGAAATATTCAAGCTAGACGAATGCAATGATTGACGCTAAATATTTTGCTAAAATTATTTGAAAGTCTGGACGCATCATGTTTTTTCCATCTTTTCGAGGAACGTTCCTCTCTTCCTTATTAAAGTCCGGTGCTCAACCCCCTCCAACCCACGTCCACGTACTTTCCCTTTTTTAAATATTTACCCTCGCCTCTCATCCCAGTCTTAGCCTCTGGGGCCAATATCGTCCATCCAACCCCTATCTCCGTTGACTCATGCATCCTTTTCTGGTTTCATTTATCCACCCTCCTCTACCTTCCCACTTCATAAATAGCCTTTATTTATTGTAATTTGGTCTCTCCCGCCCACAATTTTCAGGATTTAGAAGAGCGTGGGTGATTCAAGCCTCAAGGGAAAGAAAAAAAGAGAAATTCGGTAAATTAATAGGAGGCTCTATGGTTATCGCATCAGAAAGAGAGGACATTTTTGAATCATGATGCATATAAAATATTTGTACTGATTTTCTGTTATTTTATGCCCCTGAGATATTTCCAAGTATTTAATGATATTTCTAATCCGCCAATAAAAATAGAAAAGTTTATATTATCGTGAATGAATAACCCGCGAATTTTAATAAAAAAAGCGTAAATAGTTATTTAAAAAATTATAAAGCCAATTGATTGCATCTCATTAATGCACCTCGTCCAATTGACCAAGTTTCGAGTTTGAATAAGTATCTCTGCTCGAAAATAACAGTACGTAATAGAAAATTAGAAATATTATAAATACATATTTATGCTAATTACTATTATTATCTGATTTCATTTTTCTTATAGATATGTCTTGCCCCAAAACTCTGTGACATAGGCACAGAGCTCTTAGACTTATTCATTTTTAAAGTTTAGTTGAAGTATTGATTAACTTAACTCACAACTTTGATGAAAAACCTGTTCTCTTGGCTCGAATGACAGCAGCGTGAGAGCTTTCCTTTGCTCTTTCATAATCGTTCCATTATTCCAGTCATGTCCTTCCCTAGTTTTTACGTTCTTAGTCCTGCTATGCCAAAAATTCCGCACGGAACTTTTGAAACGAATGTGGCCCCTTTTACTACGTTCTTAGCATCGACCTGTTAAACCCTTACAGGCACTGTTCGAAAGGCGAGAGAAAAATTTAGGTGGAAGAGGTTAATGCAATTAGGTTTATCTCTTCCGTATTTATAGTTCTTTAAGCATATCTAACTACATCTGCAAACAGCTTACAGCGGAAATCAATAGCTGGCACGCACGGCTGTTGTTAGATTCAGCCAACGATCAACGGAACCAACGCTACGAACCCCAAAGGATGAATATAATGTAACTAGATGGTTTGAAGTAGGAGTATCTGCAGATAATACTAGCATGTTTCCACGGAAAATGGTGAGGGGCATCTAATGTGCCAGCAATTTTCATTAAAGCAAAAAAATAACTAAAATGATCATTAACGAAAAAAACGGGAATGTTATAAGTATAATTGTTTTTATCGTAGGTTTCCGGGAGATACTTGCATACATGCACATCCTTGACAAACAAGATTACATTACCATTTGTTGGTTTCGATATAATTGATGAACTAATGGGACAGACAACTTCAAATGCCCCGCGAGGGACTCAAGATGATTGATTTCATCAAACAAATAAATTTACCACTCACTATCTATTGAAAATATAACGATTATTTAAGACAAATATATTTGAAAAAATATTAACCGTTTCTCTACTACCCTTAATGTCAGCAGAATTTTTCCTTTAATATGACAAATATTCATTTGGCTCTTCGTGATGAAAAATTTCCCGGAGAAAAGTGAAGAAAATTTTACTTCCACTATTTAAATGTTATTTTCAAAGAATTAGAGAGAAATTATTCAGTAAAACTGAAAAATTGTCAAACAAGTTTACTTATGAGTAACAAAACATCGTTTTCAATGGAAAATAATGAATACAACTTAGAGATAAAAATTAATAAACTACGGTAAATAACCCGACGTTGAGGTGAGTTTAGTAGTTGAGGGTAGAGTTTAAATCATACTTAGCCCCATTTGACGCGTAATTCACGGTCCTTTATGAAGGTAATGCGCATAACTTTATTGTAACGCGATTATCCATGGCAGGACAGTAAAACCGGTCGGGTAATGTCGTAGGGGGTCAGCCTTTCAACGTAGCCGGTTGCCAGTTTGCTCCGAGCAGTCTGAGCGGAAAGACCTGCCTCCGCGTGATGTGTGTTTTTCGACTTTGTAACACGATTTTCCTTTTGAAGCGCGATCCAGCGTTCGCTTGTACAGCGATACGCCAAGTTCCGCGTACATCTTGGATAGAATGAAATCGAAACATTCCAGGTGCTTCAAGATACCTTCAAAGACGAATGCATTTCAAGGTCACAGTCCGGGAGGTGGCACAAGTCGTTTAAGGAGGGCTGGGAGGAGGTCGCCGACGAATCCCGTTCTGGATGCTCAACAATGGCTAGAACCGATGAAAACATGAATCCTTTACGCGAAGTTTTGTGTTCCGACCGTCGATTGAGCATCTTGCACATTACTGACACCCTATTTATGTCCAAATTTGCGGTACATGGGATAGTGAACGAGGATCTGGAAATGCGTAAGATCTGCGCAAACTTGTGCCGAAAGTGTTGATAGAGAACCACAAAGAACTTCGAGTTTCGCGCTGTCAAGATATGTTGTATTTCATTCAAAATGAGCCGGACTTTCTTAACTCAGTCATAGCCGGAGAAGAATCCTTAATGTTCAAGTACGACCCAGAATCTAAAAGGCAGAGCCGCGAGTGGAACACAAAATCATCCCCCCACCAAGAAAGTGACAATGAACAAGTCTCGCATCAAAACGTTACTCATTGTCTTCTTTGACGCCCTAGGAATCGTCAACTTTGAGTTGGTACCGCAGGGAGAAACTGTCAACTCAGCCTTTTACCCGGAGGTGCTCAAGAGATTGAAACGCCGGGTCGCGGGCGTGAGGGCAGACGTCAAAGACGCGGTGAAGCTCCACCATGACAATGCCCCCAGCCACATGCCCTTCGTCTTTACCAACATCCTGCCCCGGAGCACTACCCTGGTGACCCCCCAGCCCCCTTTAAGTCCCAACTGGGCTCCTTGCGACTTTTTTGTTTCCCTGACTGAAGTGAGAGCTGAAAGGAAAGCTATGGGAAACCATGGAAAACATCCAAAATCACGTTACAATGTTCCTAAAAACATTCCCGTCGAGGAGTTACAGGCGTGGCAGATATGTCCCCACAAGTGTATTGATGCAGGGGGAGAGTATTTTGAAAAATTTTAAAAATATGTTCAAGTATGATCAATAAATCTATTTTTACTCAGAGAATGCGCATTACCTTTATACGAGTGAATCTTGTATTCATACTTCGGAGGGTAGAAAGAGTACATCCTTTCCGTGTGCCCCCTGTAGTATCCCAGAAGAACTGGTTCGTGAGAAATCAAACAGCTCAGGTGAAATCCAAAGAAACTGCGGGAGATACCGCAATAGTAACTTCTAACTGAAACATTGCATAGAAAAACTCAGGTGAAGCTGCGGGTACTCAGAATCAAACCCCGGTCTTCAGACCATTAGCCCAGCACTTCACTCTGTGGACCATGACGTCCCACGGTTTATTTTATGAATAATTATAATTCCGTTGTGATTTAATGTTATGTACAAATCCAGCTAATATGAAAACCAAAGAAAGCTGAAGAACCTGCCTTTGAAGGTACAAGGTCCAAAGAACATGGAAACTGTAGCACACAAGCTTTGGACGAGCCTACATCGAATATGAACTAATTAATTACTAAAAATGCATTCATTTCGAAAAGAAGGCTCAATTAAAGAAAATTGAGAATCCAGACGATAAAAAAACTACCAAAGTTAATCCTAGAACCATTTTTGACTCCTGGAATTATTATTACCGAACGAAAGAATTTGAGTCGATAATCATATTAGTGTCATCATTAATCAACCCTTTCGGGCCATCTCGGAATTTGAGAATCTTCATTAGTGGTATTATTGGTTAAAAGAGTCATTATTCTTTGCTATAAATTAATTGCCACGAATAGAGAAGCCGAATCCGGGACCGGAAAAACGCGGAACTTGGGAGCTAATCACATGGCTCGTTGAAATAATATCCGCGGGTGAGCAAAAAAAATGCTTGCCGAGTTCGAACGCTTTTCTAGTCTTGGAAATGGGGCCGAGAGCCAACTTTGTCGGCTAGGAAAAGTTTCCAGCTCGTCTACTCGATCCCACCCAAAAGGAACAAAACAACTCCGAAAGGAATCCATTCCGGGAAAGGGGGGGGGACTTTTTAGTCTCTTTCCATCTGAAGCTTAATTTCTGCCGGAATAAGATTTCGATGATCACCGCAACTCCCGTATCTACCGTTAAACCCTTTTTCTCGAACTCAGAATCGCACGCAAACACGATGCCGAAGAGGAACTAACGATCCGAAGCCCCGGGGGAGGCGGGGGGATGCGCCTCCGCTCTCATCAGGTCGTCCTCGCTCATCCTCACCACCGAAACTTCGCGAACTGCCACGAATTACTCACGGCCACGGGACGGCAAAGGCCCTGCGGAGGGGAGATGTTCGAGGATGGGTCCGGGAAGCGGAGGAGGGGGGATGGGTGGGAAGAGAGCCCGTCGGAAGCAATACACACGCCACTACAACCCCGGGTAACGTGTAACAACTACTCCGCCCTCCTTTGCCTTCACTCCCACCTGGAGATCGTCAAAGTTATTCACACCCTCCGGTTATCTAACCCGGGAAGTGCCTGAATAAGTCGTAACAAGAGGTGTTGGCAGATCTCTTCTTACAGTAATATTACTGGGATCAAAGCTAAAATTATTTGTTGAAACATAAAAAGAACAATGAAATAGTTTTGAAGAGAAATCCTTGCAGGGAAAAGATCCACTTATCAGTGCAAGTACACTATTTTTTAATGCCACAAAAAATGCACTTATTTTCATTCCATTGCCTTTTCCATACATTTTTCACCCGGAAACCTGCTTCAAGCGATATCTTCAGTTTTTCACCAATTGTATGTGCCCATTTCGAGGAGTAGTCAATGAAGAGAGAAGAGGTGTGGAAGGGTTGAGAGCAGTGGGAGGAGAGGTGTAGGAATGGAGTGATAGAACCCCAGAGGTGAAGGACCTTGATTGATTGAAGGACGCACGACCATCACAGATGTGCCATTCAAATATTGTTCAATGACCTATTTATCAGATGCCTAGTGTCAACATACGGCGGCTGAATGTGAAATATGCTCTACATTGACTCGTTTGGTTACTGTGCTAATACCAAATGACCTCCTGTCTATAACTGCCTCCCTCTTTGATGGAAATTTTTACATAAAATTCCTCTCGATTTTAATAATTGCCATATCCCGGATAAATATTTCTTTTCTACCCAGAATGATGAAATTTTAAATTAGGCGAAATTTAATTTGCGTGTTTCCTCCCTGTGGACGATAAGCCTGCCAAAATGTTCTCACGAAATGATAGCATTGATACGTTTCTCGTTAAATTAAACATTTTGATTAATATCTTTCAAGAATTGTATAAACTACAGTAGCTGTACTTCCAAAATTCATTTAAATAAAATGTTGAAAAAAATGGAATGAAATAATTTTTTCATGTGATTTATAAAGAAAACGGGGACCAAATCCTTATAGATTAATGAACTCTGGCTTAATGAGTCAGCCTTAACTAGCACGGATACCGTAAGAATAAGGCCAAGATTTTCAAGGAACGCAGAGGATAACGTATTTCTTCGGCGCTCCCAAGGCAACTTTTTCCGATCGTATTTTCCGAGAGCCCGGCGTGAGTGGTGCAACATGATGAATTGCGCCTGGTAATGGGTCTCCCACCGACGTTGTCTGGCCAGCACTTCCGCCTTTGCTGGAGGGCCAATTTCCGCCTCTCCTTCCGGCCAAAGAAGGTAGTGGTGGGGGCAATGGCTGACGGGTCAACAAGAAACGGCGAGGAACGCCTACGAGATGTGTGAGAGTTAGTAGAGTACATTCTTAAGCAGAAATAAAGCAAGAATTATAGTGAGAGACGCAGTGCTGAGGAAAGGTAAAATTGGCGCGCTATACAGCAAGGTTAAATCACTATCGGGAAGTAAGAACAGAAGATCTGTGCTAACAGTTACAGATAATTCGGGTAAGATGATACTTGAATACACAGAAAAGATCCAATAGAGATGGAAGGAATAATATATTTATCTTCGAAATGGAACGCTCTTCGGCGACGCACAAATATATAAAACAGAAATGTAGATTTTTTAAACCATAGAAACACACAAAGAAAGGACACTCACATTTGCAAAACGTCGAAACGTCAAAAATACATGTGTGTCCTTTCTTTGTGTTTCTATGGTTTAAAATTCTTCATCTGTGCTTATATATATATATATATATATATATATATATATATATATATATATATATTATTTATATATATATATATATTTATATATATATATATATATATATATATATATATATATATATATATATATATATATATATATATATATATATATATATATATATATATATATATATATACACTAGCTGAATACCCGGCTTTGCACGGGTTAGGGAGAAACAATAATATAAATATACTACATAAATAAAAACAACAAATTATAAAGTACAATAATACACTACTTCATACAAATTTAAGAATCTTTTTTATTTAACACCTGTTTATAAACTACATTTTTTGTTTCATATCCAGGAGAAAGAATATATACATTTTTAGGCGAACCTACTCTGGAGCAAGCAACATAAAGTTGCCCGTGGCTAAAACATGGCGATCTTAGATCAACACCACAAAACTTTAAAGACTGTCCCTGTGATTTATCAATGGTAATTGAAAAAGCTAGCCGGACTGGAAACTGTAATCTTTTAAAGTTGAAGGGAAGATCAGTTGGGATTAGAGGTATCCGTGGAATAAAAATTATTTCACCTTTTCCTTTTCCAGTTAAAATGACTGCCTGGATTATATTTTTCATTAATTTTGTCACCCACAATCGTGTCCCATTGCAGAGTTTTGGTGGATCTAAATTTCGCAATAAAATAATTGGAGATCCTACTTTAAGTATAAGGCGATGTTGTGGCAATCCAGCTGGATAAGGTGAATTTAGGAATTCCGTTGGATAATTGACGGCATCGTCAGCATCCACTACGGTATCAGCCGATTTATATTCAATCACGTCTCCTGGCAGCATGGCTAGTATCTCCTTGTTAATTTCATTAACATCATCGTTCTTAGGAGCAAGAATGGCTCTTTCTCGCAACCATTCTACATTTTTATAATTTTGATTAACGTTAGGATAGACTGCTTGTATCATATCGCGGACAGTTTTCACCGATACACATAAATCTGATGACAATTTTATCATACCAGATGCTTCAATAACAAATCTATCTTCTCCAATCTCCAAAAGTTTATTTGCAAAATTTTGAGCATTCCCATCTCTTAAGAGGATTCGCATGTTTTGTTTAAGGCTAATTTCTTGGACATGATTCCATAGAACATAATGTTTTAAAAATGCATAAATTTCATCGGCTGGAGTCGATTTTGGAATGACAGGCAGAGTTTGACGGAAGTCTCCACACAGGAGTACCAGAACTCCTCCCATTAAACTGGAGTTTCCTCTAAGATCTTGAAGTGTTGCGTTGAGGGCCTCAAGAGATTTTTAATGAGCCATCGTACACTCATCCCATACTATCAATTTACATTGTATAAGAACTTGTGCCTGGCCGCTTGTTTTATTTATATGACATGTGGGATTTTCTTGTCGGGAAATATTAAGTGGCAACTTAAGGGCAGAGTGGGCTGTTCTTCCTCCTTCCATTAATGTCGCTGCAATACCTGAAGATGCAACGGCTAGAGCAATTTCTCCATGAACCCTGATTTCAGCGAGAACTAAATTAATTAAAAATGTTTTTCCCGTGCCACCAGCAGCATCAAGAAAAATGATACCTCCTTCTTGTTTGTCTACTTGATCCATTATTGTTTCGTACGCGAATTTCTGATCTTCATTAAGAAGTGGCTTTTTATCCGCGATGTATGCTTCTAAG
Organism: Hetaerina americana; assembly: GCF_022747635.1. Taxonomy (NCBI): domain Eukaryota; kingdom Metazoa; phylum Arthropoda; class Insecta; order Odonata; family Calopterygidae; genus Hetaerina; species Hetaerina americana. Next base: position 18,047,827 of record NW_027286763.1, read on the forward strand.
TCTAAGACATTGTAGCTAGTTTCACGTATATAATCTGGATAAAATACACCCTGTTGATCTTGTACAGGTGCAAAAAGACCGAGTTCCACTAAAGTCTTGTTAACCATGGTGATACACTTTTCCTCCAAAATAATCAAAATTTTATTAAAAATGTCGGAGTTAAACGTAATATTCAATGTAGGATTTTCACTTCGAACTTTAGCCAGTATATCCTCACTCATTGATTCTTTATATTTTTCCCATAATGTTTTTGGGTTAGATGGATTACAGGAGGTTATTATGATGGCAAACAAAATTCAGATTTGTCCTGGAAGAGAAATCAAACTGGCCTCTCGCAATGAGTCATCCCAGTGTTGATCTCCTTCTAGCAACCCTAAATTCTGGCAAGCTTCTCTGAATGTCTCACATATTTCTCCGTTTACCGTTCTTAATTCTGCAAATGAGCGAGGTCCTCTAATTGTATGTAGAAGCATTCTTAAAAAATAACATTCGGCTTGGTAGGATGGACTGTGTAGACTCGGCCCAATGCATCACATGAATAAATATTATTCTCAGGATCAAAGTTGCCCATTTTTCTTCTACAAAAGACTTTCCTTGATGTATTCCACGTATAATATCTCGGCAATTCTGAATACAATAGTGTTCTTGCGAAAGTATCCTGCTGGCATAGTTGGAAAAATGCTGTTTCTATGACAGCAAAAAAGTAAACAAATTACATACATACAAACACTCTCCTTTATATATATATATATATATATATATATATATATATATATATATATATATATATATATATATATATATATACATATATATAAACACAGATGTAGATTTTTAGAATATAGAGACACAAAGAAGGGACAAATTGAGAGTGTCCTTTCTTTGTGTCTCTATATCCTAAAAATCTACATCTGTGTTTTTATATATTTGTGCGTCGCCGAAGAGCGTTCCATTTCGAAGATATATATATATATATATATATACACGAGGGTCATCCGGAAAGTAGTACCCGTTCGTGAAATAAAGACACAAAAGTAAATATTAACAAACATAAAAAATTTTATTTGAAAGAGGATACTTTAAACTACTTCTCAACATAATCTCCAAGCAAATTAAGGCATTTGTCATAACGTGTGACAAGTTTCTGTATTCCTGCTGCATAGTCCTTCGCCGCCAGCTCATTGAGATACGCGAGGGACCCATCTTGCACAAATTTTTGCATAATGCAGATGGTGTTTAACAATTTCATGAACAATTGTTCGAGAAACATTGGGAAAATGCTCACAGATGTCATCAATTGTGACGCGCCGATCGTTCCTCACGAATTCGTCAACTGAGCTCACCAGTTGGTCTGTAATGACAGACGGTCTCTCCGAACGCTCATCGTCGTGTGTGTTCCCCCTCCCCATGTTGAAGTTGCGACACCACCGCCGAACAGACGACTCGTCCATTACATTGTCTCCATACACCTCCTTTAATTGGCGATGAATATCACATGGGCGAACGTTTCTTGCATTGAGGAATTTAATCACTGCCCTCACTTCACAACTGGCGGCGTTCTCAATTTTTTTAAACATTGTAAACAATCACAGAAACAACACAGGCAATGCTAGCGTCACGCAACTTGGCTCAGAGAAGGCAGACAAGCCACTGAAGCTATCTGACCTCGTCCAGCGGCTACTCGCGTCGTCAGCACTTCATGCGGCACGAACGGGTACTACTTTCCGGATGACCCTCGTATATATATATATATGAGAAATCAAGTGATAATAATTTTAATGAATTTTATTATTGTGTCCTCTTGTGCCATCCAAATGTAATATAAATAAATACACACACACATACGCACATATATATATATATATATATATATATATATATATATATATATATATATATATATATATATATATATATATATATATATATATATATATATATACACACACACCCACATAAGGAAAAGGGTTAGGGAAGGAATCCATAGAAGAACTCTATTGTAAATAACTTCGAACAGCAAGGTTAGGCATAGTAAGAGAATTTGACGTAGATGAAGATAGGTTATGTCTAGGCATACTCGGCCATGTGATGGAAAGGGTATCATTAAGAGAATTTAAATCAAATAAGACCATGGGTGTGGACAACAGTTCCACGAAACTATTTCAAGGTTAAGAAAAAAGTGGGAGGAAGAGTTTTTATAGAGTAATTCGTAGCATTCATGAGGGAGAAATTTATTCTGACAACTTGGCCAGATTAGTGTTATTTCTTACTTCGAAAAAGGCAAAGGCAGCCATATGTGAGGAATAGAGTAAAAGGAATTTGCTTTCACACGCAGATAAAGTGCCCAGGTTTATCAGTAAGAGGATGGAAAACAGGGCCAATGTTTACTTAGGGAATGGGCTCATTGGGCCCTAGAAGAAGAGAGGTACGCGTGATGCAGTAATGAGATTACTAAAAGAGGAACATAAAATAAAATAAGGACGTATTTGCCTGTTTCGTGGATTTTGAAAATGCGTTTGACAGAGTGAATAGGTAAAATTTAATGAATATAATATATAAAATAGGAGTAGATTGGAGGGATAGGAGACTTATCCGCCACTCAGACTGCTCAGATGCGAGTGGGGGACGCGGAGTCCAAATGAGCCGTGCTAGGAGCAAGACAGGGTTTCCGCAATCACCTGTACTACTCAACGTTTATATGGAATAAAGGATTTAAAAGGCATGGTAAGAACTGGAGGTAGGAATGAAAGTGGGCGGTGAATTCGTAAAATCATTCTGGTTTGCTGATGACCTAGCTCTAGTTTGTCAGTAAGCCAAGGAGTTGCAAGCATTCCTGAGTAAATTTAAAATTCAGTGCGATAGATATGGGATGGGAATCAACATAAATAAAACAAAGGTTACGCAATTTTCCTGAAAGAAAAAGGCTAGGCTAAACCTTAATTATGTGGGCAAAAACTAGAGCAGGTGGATCAGTTTACGTATCTGGGAAGTGTTTTGGGCTAAGATGTTGCAAGTACATTTGATTTTGATGTTGCGGTTCAATATATATATATATATATATTCGATATATGTATATATACACACAAGCATATGTGTGTGTATATATAAATATATATATATAGATAAATAAATAAATAAATATATATATATATATATATATATATATATATATATATATATATATATATATATATATATATATATATATATATATAATAGACATATCAGTACTTCTGTTTCTTCCGATTAAGACGGAGCTGGATACCGTCGAAATTATCAAGAAATAGCGTGTTCTTTTTATGTGTTCTTATATTGTTTGTTGCTGTCCAAGTTTTATATATATATATATCTTTATCCTCGTAGATACGTATCAGATTGAATTTAAATAGTAGACATTGCCGCAGAGTTCCGGGAAGAGGAAAGTCCTCCCTTACCTGAACGTCTGCACCCTGGTGGGCACCTGTCCTCGGAGGGATATATTGAACTCAGGTGGCCGCAGAGCTCCCAGTCTGTCATCATAATCCACGGCGAGGACGTATGGCAGCTGAAAAGAGAAGAAATATGTGCTGTTTATACACTTACCATGACATCTCCACCACTCTCAAACCCTGAAACTCTTTTCAAGGGCGTTGAAAATGATATGCTTATTTTTCAAGGAAACATTGCGATGAAATAGCGAACGAGTGGCGGGAGAAATGATGTAGAGGACAATTTATCCAGTGTTTACATGCATACGGAATCTCATTTACCTCTTGATGTAATCGTGGGGTATACGTTATATAAATAACTCAAAGAAAGATGCATAGCATTTTTTCCGCAGATAATTGAACAAAAATATAATTGTATAACACGAGCAAGTAATAGTCTGTCGCTTAACCATCCATTAGGCACGCGGGATGTTTGGATGTCGTAATTCTGATAGGGTGATGCTAGTGTTTCGACTTATTTTCTACTTAGCTGGCTGCGCCAATGAAAATAGTTTTACTGATAAATCTTTTTTAATAATCTAGATAGAAATAAATACTAAATAAATTCACTTTTCATTAATGACATATTTTTTAAATAAAAAAATGCACCGTTTATGAACAATTATTTAACTTTAATATACTGAGAGTCTAGGTTTTCTCCAAAAATACATTTGAAAAGACTTTTGCCAAATAAAGTTTCAACATTTGTCAAAAAAATAAATACCGCATTTTTCCCAATTATTCTTTTGCGAGAATCTTTTTTAGTATTAATATAGCAGGAACACCGGTTCTTATTCTTTAAGCCAAATATATTTATTTCCGCAACAGCACACTTACAGATGACCTTAATCAGCATGTTAACTCCTTCGATTTTGATATTTTATTTGAATATCGGTTATTTTTCGTCATATGTCTATATACTATATTCGCGGAAGAGGTGAAACGCGGCCGAAGGGTATTAACTGTAAACTCATCGTTTATTTCCTCTGGACATTACCGTTCGATACATCACTTGGTTTTCATAATGCAAATATCATTTCAGCAATAATTCATTTAAGAAAGTCCTCCAAGAAACAAATAAGCGGAAATAAATAGATTTTCCAAATATGCCGCAAATGAGCTCATGTACTCCATTGAGCAAAATAAAAAATTGTAATCTTTTGGCAGTATAATTTTGATTACACTCAGTCATGTTGGGTCTCGCAAGTCCAACGTCAATCAAAGAAGTGCCTGCCGGAAAGTTGATTATTGAATGAGTAAAACTCAAAATTTACAGGAGGAATTAGGATTGATGCATATTCCTGAAGCAGTAGTTCACAGGCCCAAATATAAGGAGAAATGAGACTTTTAAGAAGAAATGGGTCTTTGGATCCATGTGACACCAACCAAGTTCGTGAAATGTACAGTTTTCTCCCAAAGTCCAAAGTATATTTCGCGATAGTCAAATTACTACTATTGATTGAATTGAGCTCTTGTGATTAATAGTATTGAATAAATGAAAAACTCCAATAGCCGTAAACAGTTTATCTTTCAAAACCAAGTATAATTGAGGTTAGTGGGCTAACACCAGAAGTCAAAAGAATGGCGTAAAGGTCAAAAAAGGAAAGGGATGAGAAAGGTGAATACGTCCCTTTCCTTTTTTGACCTTTACGCCATTCTTTTGACTTCTGGTGTTAGCCCACTGACCTCAATTATACTTTGTTTTGAAAGATAAACTGTTTACGGCTATTGGAGTTTTTCATTCATTCAAATTACTACTATTTCCTAATAGTTGTGTGCATGCATTTGATTGGCAATTTTGCTTCTTTGGTTTTTAAACTGCACGACTTTTCAACTTAAGATGAGTTAACCCTATCATGTGGCAATGCACGAAGAAATAATCAAATGATGTCTGATGATTTGAATCAAACTATCGATTGATAGTTACATATTTAATATACTTTTATAATTAATCATTTTTTCATAAACCATCCCATTACCAAACAATATCAGGCAATGGGACAACCAAAAAAACTGGATGTTGTGGAGAAGTTGGGGGAAAAAACAAATTAATTTCATTTTTCAGTACAAGTAGGATGTTTATAATTGGAGAGAACATAATGTCGACAACACTCAGCATAATATTGAAGTAAGTGGACGAACTTTGGATTCATGGCATTAGTATATGCTGACCAAACTCAAGCAAACGATGATAGGAGTGTCACTGACAATTAATCGATTCTTTCTGGACTACGATGACCTTATATGGAAAGTCAATTTATCAAAAACCCAGCAAACCTATCGGCTTCCAAATGCGAACGTGGCTGAACTTGACAATATACTACCACTAGCTCTTCCGAGCTAATATGTGCTCCGAGCTCTCCACGTGGCGATGCGAGCACAAGCCTCTTTCCAATGAGATCGTACTAGCCTCAGTGTGCCGGGGGTCTCACATGAATGTGGCCCACGGATTTGCAGCCTAATTTTCCGACGCTGCATAGGCCCTGACGGGTAGCCTGGAAATGGTTGGTGGGACGATCGAGGCGGGAGGGCCTTCGAGGATCCGTCGGAAGGTCATTCCCTGCCCGAGCAAGAGGCATCCTGGTGGGGTGTGGTACGCCAAACGCTGAGCAATCGGACTTATGGCACAGCATGGCAAAATCCGCGGGGTCCACTCAAGACTGGGTATTGGGAATCAAGAACCTAGAAGCGGCGGAACCGTTCATTGGAAGCTTTTTAAAAATTTTAAATTGTTACTATAACCACAGGCGGCTATGTATAGTCATATATTTTATGATTAGGCAACGCCTTTATTAAGGGTAAATAGTTGGAGTTTAAATGTATATGTCTGAACTATTAATGTTGGTTCTTAAATTCCAGCCGTTACCATAATTTAGGAGTTTGTATTGGAGCTACTACTGATAGACGTTCTTCATGTAAAATTGTTATCACGACTCATTAAGTCTTTATTTAAAATTAAACGAATTCATGATAAAATTATATTATTACTAATAGTTTGTGGGAATCATATATGGGATGGGCGAAACAAGCGAAATTTGACGTAAAAAGCTATCTTGGTGAAAGCGAATCATTTTTACGCTCTGAAATTGTTGCATTACAGTCTAGATTTATGTATTAATATGAAATTTTGTGGAGATTTTGTTCAATGTCACAGATCTTAATGGCGTGAGGTAATACGTTTACAATTTTTGTACACATTAAAAGCGTGGAAAAAACAAATATTGAAACAACATAATTTGAAAACATATAAAGCAAAATTAACGGCAGTTTACCGATTTTTACTATGAAAACATTAATTTTCTAACCTAAATTATGCATTACAAACAAAAATTTAAGAAAACTTAAATTTAAATTCATATAGACAGGAAACATAAACTACATTATTGATCTATTCACATTAATGTTTGTGGTAAAAAATTCAAATCTCATTTATTTCATTTTGATAAAAAAACTAACAATTTATTTTTGAAACTGAAAAATAACTTACTACATTTTATTTGTCAAGTAGTTAGTTCAATATTAGATAGGCTAAGACTAAGGCGCTATTGGCTACCGGGGCGCGGTGTACGTAGATTGTATGGATGAGATATGATGGGAATCTTACGAACGTCATTCTGAAAACTGCAGCGGAGTTCTTGTGGATATCATTTTAAAAATTGAAGCCATACGGCCATATGCGAGGTTTTTTGGTATTGAGCCATTTAAGTTTTATATAATACGTATTAACCGATACAGTTCCATTCTCTAAGATCTTAGATAGATCCTATCGCGACATCTATTGAAACCCACTCGTTTTTATGTTTTTGTCACATATGATGGTCAACAGTGGACGACAGTAATCTAAATGGGGAGTTATCAGATTTTTAAAGAGTTAATACGGATATTCTGCGTCGACACTTTTCCAACATTTAACAGAAGATGGATTTAACCTAAGGAGTTCCTTTGCATGCGAGTTATTTTTTATGAATGTCATTCATGTCTAAAAATATTTGTTAAAGCATGAAAAAGCGCAAAAAGTTGAGAATAGGCATCAACGATCAAAAAGTCTTTTTTCATCAGATTTCTCTAGCTGTAACATTCCGCGTTGGGTACTCAGACCCGGCGTTGGCCGTTGGGGCATTTGCCTCTGACGGGTACTCAATATAATGGCCGGGTGCACCGTTTAATTTCCGGGTACCTCGTGCATCACTAATTCCTTGTGTTCGACGCAAGGCCACTAGCTTTGGCAACTAGTAAATGCATGCCATAACTCTCTCCGTGAAATGAAAGGTGACAGCATGAGGAGATATATCATTTAAACGCACCGTCCATTATCACTACTTGGTAATGTATTCGTCAACATTAAATAGCAGCCATCAACAACCTAAATATTCACGACGTTTAAGATTGTGTTCACGTAAAAATAACAATCAAATTTAAGTATCTCTCGATTTCTGCAACTCTGAAATTCAGAAAATGGGAGTTTTTTCGACGTACCCCTTGAAATAGTACACGTGTGACCCACCTCTCAATGGATCAATCAACCTCCACTGTAAACGATGCAATATTTAGTCGGAGGTCAAGGAGAGCCAATAGAGAGGAAGAAGCATGGAATATAAATAAATTCTTACAAATTATGGTTTTATTCTTAGCTCCTCTACCTGCGTCACACATTGCCACACAATTATAGCTCACAACTGATAACACGTTATGACTTTACATGGGACGAATGGAAAAGGGATATAATTTATTGCATTAAAAACTAGCTCTAGAAACTTTTCCGCATGGAGCTCGGATTTTCTGTCATACTTTTATGATTATGACCTTGTTGTTAATAAATATAGAATGCAGGAAGAGATCTCCTAATATACAGGGTCGCACCCAAAAGTGGTAGGACTGATTTTCTCTGGCGCGAACGAAGCGGTGGAGGGGGGTCTGCCTGGCAGGGTAAGGTGAAGGGGACTCTTAGCAACAGACCGACACCAACCTCAGTCGCTTGCGGGCTGTCGTTGAGTGAGGACACCGTTTTTAGGGAAGCAAGTTTTTTGTCCGCGTCGAAAAACAAAATGAATCTGAATTTAGAGCAACGTTATTCCGTGAAGTTTTGTGCAAAACTCGGGAAGACGGCAACTGAGACCCTCGATATGATCAAGCAGGCTTATGGGGACACTGCCTTAAGCCGTTCCACAGTATTTGAGTGGCACAAGTTGTTTGAAGAGGGTAGGGAGCTCGTTGAAGACGACCATCGCTCCGGACGACCCTCGACGGCAAGAACCGACACAAATGTGGACAGAGTGAGGACACTGCTGAAGACAGACCGACGCTTAACCAGTGAAGAAATTGCAGACCAGTTGGGTCTGTCTGCATCCAACGTCCAACGCATTATTTCACAGGATTTGGCCATGCGCAAGGTGTGCGCCAAGATGGTACCGAAAATCGTGCCATGGCGCGCTCGTCGCCAAACAGCTCCTGGCCAAATGCGGTGTTGCCACGTTGCCGCACCCGCCCTATTCTCCCTATCTGGCACCACTGGACTTCTTCTTCTTCCCCCTGATGAAAAGACAGCTCAAGGGACGACGTTTTGACTCGATAAAGGCCGTTCAAGAGGCTTCGACGAGGGTCATCAATTGCATCCCCAAAGAAAATTTCCAGCGGGCATGCGGGGAATGGGAGCAACGTTATACTAAGTGTGTAGCAGCTCAAGGAGCATACTTTGAAGATTATTAAGTTGATGTAAGTATATCGTCAATTAAAATTTTTGTAAAAAAATCAGTCCTACCACTTTTGGGTGCGACCCTATAACATGTCATCTGATTAGGTTATACAAGATGATAGCTGTAGACCAGAGACTGAGTAGAAGAGTTTCATATTTTCATAAACCCAGTCAATATAATCCCATTTCATTATTAAAATGCATATACATCTAAATTACTATCCTAGTTATTTTTCGCCCAAATTTCGCCCAGTTACAGACCACTATCTATCTATCACGTTAGAGTTTTGAGAGGGATTATTATGACGTTGGAGTATATATAAGCAGTTTAAATTTGTAATTCATAAAAATTAATACTCAACTTTAAAAAAGAAAATGTGATGGATTTTAAAAATAAAGTGATAATAATCATTTCATCCATATGGTTTATTGCACAAAAATTCAGTTTGATGTGCCAAGCTTTCATTTCCGCATCATAAAGCATCAATATGCACTGTAAATGTAGTACAAGCTTCATTGACTTAAGTAATGCGTCCGTGGCAGAAGTTGCAAGTCCAGACAAGCTCAATTCTTCTACGTCAGCTACAGAAGTAACATGTCACGAGCAATACGCTCCATTAAAATTTTTCTCTCGTCTGGTCAAATAATCAGCCGAAGCCTACTCGAGCCAAATAGATAGTACGAATAAATGGCAAGAGCTTCCGCTGACGTAATATTGGAGTCAATTTAATTAGACTAGTACCACATACGTACGCACAATAGACATAAAGGTGAATATATATAGCAAGTTTTACACAGGAACATGCGCGAATACAAATTTAATGATAGCCCTTGATTGAACAGCGCTTGTTCATACAAAGCTGTATTTCTAGATGTGCATGATTTACACCGAGTAACCTCCATAAAACGGCTACATACTGGGAATGGAGAATTGACCGTTCAAATAAGAGGTTTGCCAGTGGGAGGAGTGGAGGTCATGGGGAACGCACATTAGTTGTTAAGTGACGCGGCAGAAGAGTACGTATTTCCGTCAAAAACAAGCATATGTGATCATGAAAACAATAGAGTTACACATGTATTTTCTTTCACAAAATCTTCAATTTTTTAGAGTTGAGATAATTTCTAAGGAAGGTGGACCGCAGCTCAAGTCAGTACTCTAAGGAAAGTAAACATTTCCACCGGTAGTGCCATTCCTTGTGGAGATCGTGGAATAAGGTTAGGAAGCTAGCTATCAGGAACTTTGAAAATTTCATGGGTGACTGCTAATATCTGATCAAAAGAAAATTACAGTGCAGTTAGGTCACAGTTTTAGTTGAGTCTATAGGAAGATGAGGGGTTCCTTCGAAGATAGTCACTGCACATGAAACTTGGCTATAGAATTTACTCTTTAAATCTCCAAAATCACCAACCAGTGAAGAATTAATTATGCTGGGAACGTTAGGCTCATGCCAATTTGCAATAACCATGGAATGGTACTTCAGGATGTGGTAAGAGAAATGAAAATCGAACATTCCCTAGGATTGCACTGAAAATTCTCTAAGGCCAAATCAATGATTGCCAATGATCATACTTTGAAGCAACCACCACAATAATTCATGGCCAAATACGTCATCATAAAATTTTCTGAATATTTCACATAAATCTATAAGAAGTGCATTCCTTGTTCTTCATTTAGTCTAGACCAAGCCCCTTGTGACTTTACCTGTTCTTCACTGAGAAGACACTTTTGTGGAAAGGGTCTTTCATCAACAAGAGTAGTGGTGAGGGCTGAAGGGGCGATTTTGAAAGTCCGGTCAAAACTTAGCATATAGCATGTCTTCAAATAATATTAAAAAGGTAAGACCAGGGTACTACATTAAAAGGGGATTACTTTGAGAAGAACCATCGAAATTCGGAGGATGAGGGAAGGCTTGTTGCAAAAGAATGGTTAGTCTTTAATGAGCAGCCCAAAAAATTATGTAAAAAATTAAAATTGATGCACCGGATCAATTAAATAACAAACCGTTAAATACTGTTCCGGAAATCAATTAGGTTAGATTTATCTCACTAGTGATTTTTGCTCAACATTTCTTAACGTCGGCGTAAGAATGTAAACATTTTAAGAGTAGTTTACTGATGTAATTTATTGATTGTTTGAAGCGTGACTTTATGGGACCTATTCATTTTATAATGGAAAGTATACATTTCTAATAGCATAGTTTTTTCTAATTTTCAATGGCGCCAGATGATAAAATTGAACATCGAAAGCCAGGTGATGTATAAATAAGATGCTGTGGAATTGCAAGGTTAAGAGTGTTTCAGCACCGGACTTTTAATGCTTTGAAGTATTGTAAGTTTTCATTTTTTATTTTATAAGACTATTTGTAATACAGCGGTGATACGATACTAAAATATTTTCAATGGGATTGATTACTGAACTAGCTGATCTTTCGAAAATCACTTAAACATTGTTTGAGCTATGAATTTATTTGATGAAAGATGATTGAAAGAATCTTTAATCACTATTGCATGGAATACCTTGGTACAGCGATCTTTTACAATTGCTATCGGCAATGTTACCTGAATTTCCAGATACTCGATAAAGAATAAATCTTCGCTAAAAATAATGATAGTTACAAATGTTATATAGAAAAGTTTCAAAATATAAACCAGTATTGAAAATATTTAAGGAGAGGCCTATACGTATTTTTAGCATCAGCAGCCGCAAAATATTTTCTCCTCTACCGTTGTAGCAAAATGAAACCTACCCGGCGTAATTGTGAACGACAGAGCAGTTACAGTGAAATAACCAGCGTAGACCAAGGTTAAGATAGCAGAGTTCATTGTAGGGTTCAGATATTTACGAAAAAGAAGGAAAAACACTAAGGAAGAATGACATATCTTGTCTCTACAAACATTAATATTTGTCAGATAAATTGAATAAATTGTTTCTTCCAAAAAGCCACCGACTTTTATTTTAGGTGTCATTGATAATTGCATGAATATATTGACTATTTTGCTATGCATTGAAAAAATTGGTTAAAAATTCATTATTTCACTGCAATAATTTTCGGATGAATGTTACTAAGATTGGTAATACAGTAGAACGAATTTATTTAAGAATACCTGATGAATCAAATAATGCAGATAAGGAAAACCAGCATGTGTGGAATATCTAAATGAGTTAATCCTTCATCATTCTACGAAGGTAACAATAGAATATAACTAAATAAACCCTTAGGGAGAGCACTATTGCGGTACTGTTTCTTGGGTCATCAATTCACATTCAGAAGATTCCAAAACAATATCTGAGGAAAGAAAGCATACGAATTCCTAAATACAGAAAATTCTTTCAAATTAATGCACTTAGAACAATAAAACAATTTTTTGGCTCATTACATTGATACTTATTTAAAAGGAATATGATACACTGCCTTTCTCCAGGTCTAGCGAGTGAAACATTTTATAGACATAAAAATCAAGTCGAGAAAACCAGATTATATTAATTTCATTTGAACTGCCTCAAATCTATTTAATCTCTAACAACTTTCAATGTACTCGTATATACCTCTTCGTGAATAATAATAAAACTACTCATACCCAATTAATCGGTCCATTTCATTACCTACTTTGCCTCATGTCATCACTCCTGCACTACTCTGAACCGGACTTTCATTTGCGATTCCAAAAAGAAGTGATCTAAAACCTAAGGAACTATACGCTTAATTAACCAAGCAACATAACTTCTTTTATTCCTAGCCTCAAAGAAACTTTCCAGCCAAAAGTCCGGAATCATTAAAGTTCATTCCCTGTAGAAAAAACGTAAATTATTGTATCTTGTTATCTGTATTCAAAATAGCTAAAACTGTTCTCAATATTTATACACTATTAAGGGAATTAGAGAAATATGGAGGTGAATGAAATGCTGGAAAAAAATGACATTCATTAATACGAAGTGGAATATTCCGGAAACGAGTAAGATAATGGTTTCAAATTTGTAATGGGATATTTTCTTTCTTTTATTTTCATACTGAATCGACTGAATCGGCTTCCCGTATGATCATGGAACAAAACTTCGACCCTAATGATCAACGCTTTGATTTGTCAGCATAATCTAATATTCCTCTGACTGGACCAATTCAAATTACTTTTGGTCCAAATTCCTCCTCATGCTCCAAAAAAAGTTGAAATACATTACTCACGGTCTTCGTAATAATATAGCTCCCGGTCAATGAATAGCATCCATGAAAAAGACGGTGATGGTAGCGACACCGAGCGAATCAATGGCCCGGGAGAGGGTTTCCAGTCGTGGGAAGGGTGGAGGCGAGGAGGAGGAGTGGGGCGGAGTGAGGGGGCGTCGGAAGAGTCAGAGAGAGAGAGAGGGAGGCGCTTGCCGTGGGCGGAGGAGACGTCGGGAGAGTAAATTAATTACGGGATTTAGTGTTGCGTCGTGTGAGCTGCGACTGTCCCTTCCATCCATCGACCTCAACCGGCCGCCTTCATCCATTACCGCACGTGCGGTGGCGGGGCCGGAGGCGGCATGGCGGGAAGAGACCTCGCGCTGGGGAGGCGGGGGTTGGAGGCGGAGGACGTGTGAAGTGGGGAGAATGGGGGAGGGGCGGGGCCTTCCCGTCAACTACTTTACACTGAAGGCTGGGGGGGGGGGGTATTCGCATGCCTATGCCACCAAATCAACCCAAATATTGGTTTGATTGGTGAGATCAACTGGTACTACAAGCCATAAGACGTATGAAATTCACGCGTCAGATCGGTGAGTTTCAGTTCCTTACTCCGTGCTAGAGGGCTGGATACAGAACGCTCGAACCTCTCCATGTATAAAGGGAGAGGAAACATTTTTCTGTATTAATTGAAGCGCAAAAATTATCTTCTTTATACACCCGAGAAAATCAAATCGTTAAACAAAATAATAAATTATTTCTGTACCATAAAGATTTCTTAATTATTCTCTTCCATTCCCTCGGTTCCGGGTAAAAGTATTTTTTATTCAAAAGTATATAATAATGGAATATAACTATCGGAAAAAATATATAGCTAAATACATGATGCATACTAGTTTAATGGGTATTACGCCGTAGGATCTTGATGCTCCGGCATCAAACGTGTATGCATTGCTGTGATACCTGTTTTACCCCCGGAGGAAGATCATGTACATCAAATATCACAAAGTTTGAGTTAATAATTGGGTATTACTAGAAATCACTGGGATCTGAAGCCGGAATCTTCCTTTCGGTTGCCAAAAGCTCTAGTCGAACGATAAAAGAGCTCTGTATAAAGGAAAGGAACGAAATATGTCTGAGAAACTGGGACCTCTACTTCATTATCCGTGTATACGAACCACTTATCAAAGTAGAACAGGGTTTTTGTAATTTCTTGTAGAGATTTTTTTGTGATTAAAGAAATGCTGCTTCGTGAAAAGTAAAGTAAACCTATGGTATTTAAGTTTACATGAATAACTAATTTTCCTAAGTAAAATTCATCAAATTTTATGACGAAAGATTCTATGAAAAAGGATGATAATTTAATGTGTCATCAATTTGGCCAATTTAAGACAATTTTACATTGGCGTTGGTCTTGCGATCTCATGCATCTTAACCTTGTGGCTGAAAATGGATGACATTTCTCCAAGTTGTCACCTGTTCTTATGGAAACAACTGGTGAGTGAATGGATATTCATTTAACACTTCCAAGCATTCTATTTAAAATTCAGCGTGTATTCTACGAACAATACTCAGTTTTCGGACATTTTTCCTCACTTGATAAGGAAAATGATTAACCTGAAAAGTCAAGAAAACTCACCTATCAATAGTAACCAAAAACTATTTATTTCAGAACTTTTTCTTGCTCCTCTCTGTCATATATATATATATATATATACCTGAACCACTTCCCTCTAACCCCCATTTACGTGTCGCGTCGGCCAACCCGCGATTGGCCCTCTCAATCATAATCTCTGGCCGGATCGCCCCAAAATAGCGACCGCGAGCCGGAAGAACACGGCAAGGGGGCAAAAGATTTGGGGGCGAAGGTGTGGGGGAATGGTTGAAATGGTTTCCTTGTCCATGCATCAGACTGCCAGTTCCAATTGGCGAATGTGGGCGGAGAGAGTTGTGAGAAGGGATTCAGAGAGAGAGAGAGAGGAAAAAGGGAATGGCCATAAGTGAAGCGTGCGTTGCTCCAAGTAAGATATCCAGCGTCAAAGTCTCAGTTTCCCCCACTCCGGGGTCGTAATCATGCGAAATGAACCGAGATAAAAGATGAATGACATGCTTAAGTGATTGCGGTTCTTTTCTGCTATCACAGAATGCATGGAAAACGCAATGACACCTGCACGAAGCCAGAGGAAGCAATTATGTGACTGGATACTTTTACTTGCGCAAATGCATTATTCTGGATTAAAGCTAGCCTCTCAACCTGAATAAATATTCCAGGAAATGGTGACAAACAGTAGTATTTTGATTTCACGAGATTTGATAAACACTAGGGAATACTATATATGTAGAAATAGAGATGTTAAAACAAGTTAAGATAAGATTCCAAAGAAACTGCGGGAGATGCCGCAACAGTAACTTTTGGGGCTTTTGGGGCAACAAGATGTTGTGACGAAATACCGCACATACAATTTCACTCTGAAATTACACTCTTTTACACTCTGAAATTATTGCATTTCAGTTAAGATAAGATTTGAAAAAACATATGACTTTTTCATTTTCCTTCTCAATCTAAATGTCTGTATTTCCTTTTGTAAGAAATAATTATTGTATTTTAAATGGTAAAATTAAAGAAAAGCAGTTGCAGGAAAGAATCTTCAATTGGAATTCAATACAGATCTGGGACTTACAGACATTTTGGTTACTAATTATAAGGCTTAAAAATTTCTTGAAATAACTCTACGGTAAAATTAAAAACCAGATGTATTACTAGAGTTCTCTGCACATTACATTTTAAACGGAGGTGAGAAAGAGCAAATGAGGGAGAGTTTTTACTTTTGTTACCTATTTTGGACAGTTCTACCGGACTCGCCACCCTTAGATGGGGATCTTTTTAGATATCTCTTCCTCCTCGTCCAAATCAGAATTGGCAAACAACCTGTCCATGCGTTTCATTAAGCACTTTTCTAATCTCGGTAGCGATTCAATAGTAAATTTAGTACTAGCGAACAATTTTCTATAAAACAAGTGTATAAATCCTCACCAGGTGTGCCATTAATCCCGAAATCCAGAGAGAGCCTCGATAGTTTCTGTCTTAGTGGAGGGCCGTATTCGGTGAACCGGTAACCGGCGCACTCGTTCCGCTCACACCTTGGGCAACAAAGGAGCAAACAAGGGCGCTGGATTAAAGTTGGCACCTTACCGACTGAAGCCCGTTTTCACCTCCAGGGGGAGTTAAATATATTGAACCCCGAGGGGCGCATGGCTGCAAATCTTTGCTTCACTTCTCACCACCCTCCGGCCCTTCCCTTTCTCCCTCTCTCTCCCCCTTTGTCGAATAAATTAATTCCGTCCCCGCAATCAACTCGTCGCAGTAAGAGGACGGGAGTCCACATCGACCATTTTGGGGCTGCTGACGGGACCATTCCTCCCGAGCCTTCCTTCCCATACTCCGAGGAACGGTCACCAATGTGGGCGGGCTCACGTCTGAGTCACACCTCGGACTCTCCCTCCCTCAATGGACGGTGCCTACCTATTTGTTTTGGACTCTTCCTCACCTTATATACACTCTATTTAAAGCCATTTCTCTTCCCTGTCCTTATAAAATACATGCATCGAGATCACCCAAAGACCTTTCTATAATGTAAAAGGGCTTCCCACATATTAATCGTTTCTTCTCAACTGACCTTAAGCTAGATTCCTCTGATAGGTAATAAACATTTGGTTATTCATTCTCCTCTTGATTTGCATCAAGAAAGGTTATTAAATCTGTGTGAGTGCAAATGTTTTTAGGTTTATTATCCCCAGGCCTAAATCCAAATTAATTTTACCAATATGGTTCAGAGAATAACACAATTGACAGCTTTTTCAAGTTGTGAAACCAATCACCAAGGTAAAAAAAACCAGCCGGCCTCGACTTATTTTACTGGAACAAAATATTATCATTTTTAGACACATGTCTAAATATTCCCTTCCCATGGACTACAACCTTAACGTGGTGGAGAGGCTTGTGCGTTCCGATAATCCCTAGATCAGTGCTGGCGGGAAAAATGATAATTACTCCCGATACGGTCACTCATGCCAGATAGGCTGAAGGTTAGGAGCCAGACGAAAGGTAGTCCACGCAGCATCTGCTCCTCAGTGAGGCGACCATTGAGGGATGGTGTCACGTAAAAAACACTATTGAGGAAGGCACCGGGAAACCACCTCCATTATCATTCCCAAGATAAATATGATGGTCACTACAGAGAATATGAGTACTGGCAACTATGGGACTCGGCCCAATTGGCCGTGTGTCGTGCCTGGCAGCGGGAGAGGAAAGGCTTCCACGGCCGTCATCTCATGAAAACCTTGCAAAGCAAAACCGACTGCAGCAGTACAAAATATGCAAAAGTAGAAGACTGAATTAGTTAAATTAGGAACTTAGAATGTTAGGACTATTTTAAGTACAGGAAAATCAAAGAACATAATGCAAGAGATGGAAAGAGGTAATACAGATATTTTAGGTCAATGCGAGGTGAGATGGAAAGATAGTGGGCATTACTGAAGTATTAGTTACAGAGGAATGAACAGTGGAAGGGATGACAGCCAACGAGGGGTTGCCATAATATTGAATAAAAAGGTAGGAAGAAGCATAGTCAACATAGAACACGCAATGGATAGAATATTGCTGGAATAGATAAAAGCAGAACCGACGCACTTGCTCATTGTTCAGGCATACATGCCATCAAGCAATCATAAGGAAGAAGAAGTCGAAATGATATACGATCAGTAAGAGGACATAATTGCGTGTGTTCCTACAGGGAAACATATAATAGCAATGGGGGATTGGATTGCGACGGTAGGCGAAGGAAGAGATAGTGACGAAGTGGGGGAGTACGGCTTAGGTACGAGGAATGCGCGCGGGAAGAAAGCAATTGAATTCTAGAGGAGAAAGGGGTTAGTCATCACCAGAACTTGTTTTAGTCACCGCAAAAACGCAGGAATATATGGAAAATGCCCGGCTACTCTGAAATGTATCAGTTAGGCTTTATTATGATTAGGCTAGTGTGATCAATTCGGACAGTTTCCCGGGAGCGAATGCAGACTCTGATCAAAATTTATCAGCTATGAAGGGTAGCGTCCGATTTAAAATATGCAAAAAACAGTGGAAAAAATTGGAAGAAAATATTCAAAAAGGTTGGGGTAGTGGGTTAGGAAATGGGATACAGTAGCTTTAGTTTGTCGGAGTCAGCTAAGGAGTCTCAGGCATTGCTGAGTGAATTGGAGATTTAGAGCGATAATAGGTATGGTGAGGAGGAGAGGGCACTGTTGGGAGAAATCATTAAGAGAAAGGAAAAATTGATCCAGAGTGTTTTGATTGGCATTGGGTTGTTTTAGAGTGTGATAGAGGGGAGAATGCTGGGAAAAAATGAAGGCCAGGGCCCGTGAGATAGGTGGTGGTGTGCGGTGCAGTGGGCGGGTGGTTCTGTGGTGCTAAGGGTCACGGGAAGGAACGGCGACGGCGCCGCGCTGAATCCCACCACGAGGGTTGGAGTAAGGGAAGGAAAGGGGGAGGCGTGGTGGGGATGTGGCGACCGGCGGGGTAGGAGTGGGCAAGGAGTTCGCGAGGGAGCAGGGAAGAAGAGGGGATTCAATCTAGTGACGGAGGAAAAATGAGGCTTACGAAAGTCGATGGAAACGCGTCGGTTTAAATCCCTAGAGGGAGCCTCAAATCACGTCCAGCAGTAAAATCAAAACGTGGAAAGGATTTTTTTTGAGGAAGCTGAAATTCGAACGCAAGTTCTGGCCGATTTAAAAACCTAGAAGATTACACACCGCAATAGGATTTTTTTAAATGGATTTACTTGAAACACAGAGTAATTTCCCATCGTAATATGAAAAAATAAAGTTATGATGCTCTACAAGGCCTAGAAATTACTTCCCTAAGGCATTCCGTCCAAGGAAATTCATTCGTGATGTCCACCTAGGCCTTAATTTTCATTAAGACCCTATACTAGTGGTCCTTCGTGATGGACATCATGATGGAATAGTAATTTTAACATGCAAATACTAAGCCAAGGCTTCCCGGATATTACCATGCACTTTTTTAGTGGTCCACGTGAGACTCTCCCGGCATCTGCGAATAATGGCGAACAATGATAAATTTAATAAATTTGCAGCTGACTTTACCTCAATTTATATATATATATATATATATATATATATATATATATCATTCCAATAATTGTGTCTCAAACAATACTCCAGAGTCACCTGTGCATTTTTTTGTAGAAAACATTTTATATTTATTTTTTTTTAGATTTTATATAGTTGGCTGCAAAGTTATTGTAGGATACCTATTCCTAGTAGGTTTGAATATATTTCAAGATTAAGTCTATTGTTGCAATGAAAAAGCATTCGAAATATGTCGAAAAACACTCAGGATAGAATAAATTTCAGATTTAGTCGTTCGCTTGGAATTAGTCTAGTCAATAATATAGACTTTTTTATCGTATTCAAAGAATTTCTCGGATTTAAATGAAAATGATAATAATAAAATTAATGGCAAAAGTTCACTAAAATGACATGGAAATCATCAACCTTTAAATTGAAATAATGGATGAGCTGATCTTTATCCGAAAATGCTTCATGCAATCCAAAATATTTAAGTATCGTTACTAGTGTAAATATCCACTTTTAAATGACAATAAAACATAGTGAAGACATTCTAACAATGCACGATGGAAATTTCTTCATACTGATCAACTGGATCTGCATGTTCTGGGCCCAATTTTAAGGATATCATTTGTCCTGTGTGCGCACATTAAAGCACAATTTTAGCAGTAGACTACATATTTCTCCATTTCACGTCATCTGAAAATGAGACGTAGTTATCATTTTGTATGAAACTTCTATTTGCTAATATAGAAAAATATTTTGCATACCTAAGCATGTTTCCGAAGCCGTGTGGAGCGATGTTTATTTATCACTTTATGATTACGAATTCAAATATATGGTAGTTTTAGTTTATATATTGCCCATAATTATTCAACCAACGTATTTGTACATTTTATTTTGAGAGAACATTGTCATTATCTCCGTTGGTTACCAAATTACCCAACTAATATCCTTATTATAAAGATTATTGCAGTCACGATGAGATTGAAAAAGGGTGGTTTTCTTTCTCACGTATATCTACAACCTAGCTGTACCCTTTATAACCACAGGAGCACCACAAATCACATCACGTCCTAAACATCTCCTTATTCATATCCCAAATGAGACACCTTACTGCATGTTTCTCGTATTTCCCGTGGATCGTTAATCAACTTAAAATAAAATGAGAAAACCGAAAATGCATTCTTTCATTACTAAATGGAAATTACTATGATAAATTGTACAGGCATTTACATTCCGTCAAGTAGCTAATTTTGAGTACATTCACTGCATAGATATGGACACAATGCTACCAACGAGAAATAAAGAGTTTCATCGTAGAAAGTAAACATTTTTATTGTGATGTAACAATTTCAAAGTGTAAAATTCATTCACCTTGACCGGGATTCGAACTCGAATCCCTCGATATCTCATCGAGTGCTTAGCCAGTTTAGCAGCTAACAAGATTCCTATTACATTCCGTAATTCGTGGACTTTAAAGGAACAAGGCGTTTTATTGTTTTAGCAACTTAACAAGATTTATATTGTGTCTCGGGAATCTCTGAATGGAAATCTTCTTGTGTCCTTTAAGAGCAATAACTATTCCGAAACACAAGATGTCAAGAGAGTGGTCACTTAAATTGTAAATCTTAAGGATTCCTACGAATTAGCTCATTATATATAAACAATAATAAAAAAATAAAACTGAGATTTTGGGTGCGCAATAAATTATTCTTAAGTTTAGGGTTGTATTTCACGCATAAATAAAAATGTATATGCTCGGAATTTTCGGAAAAAAGTTAATTGAGGAGGTGGTTATTTTTGCAGAACAATTGTCATTTTAGAAATTCGTTACTAAATTGCGATTCCCTTGAAAGCAACTGATTGCATAATAACTTTTGATTTATTGATAATATGCCAAATATTACAGAGCTAACAAGATATTTGTCCTCTCGAAAAATTAAAATTGAACAAACAAGTATTGGGATAATTGTCATACTCAAATAGGCCTGTATTTCATGAGCTTAGAGAAAAATAATTTTTTTACCAGGATAGGAATGGCTTTTAGGGACTAATCTGCATAAAACATGCTAATTTTAATCGTAGCCCACGTATCTCCTCCATTGCAGTAAGGTCGAGTTTTTCATAATACTTTGAATGAACATTCCTACCTGCGGATGATGGCTTGATTTTCCTGAAATTTATCAACTAGCTGAGTCTTTGCAGAAAACACCAAATACCGGAGTGGTAGTCTCGTCCGAAAGGCGTAGGAAGCGATATTATTGAATTCTCACTAATCATCTTTCAGAGGAACAAAACTCTGTTTCGACAAATAATACGCACTGGATCATGTTCATTATTATACATTAATCCTTCGCAAACCCTCTCCAGTTGATGTGTGGGACTCCCCAAGGGAGGAAAAAAAAAGATCCGAAATCATGGGAAATTGTGCCATATTAGATAAAAAAAACGGGGCTGGTTTGGGCGGGTGAAAAGGGATTTGAAACAAAAGATAAAGGGGATGGGTTGAAGTAATGGGGGGCGGGGAGAGTTTTTGAAAAAGCATGTAGATCCGGATTAATGTCTCCCCGTCGTAAGGACCGACCGACTGCCCCCTCACCCCCCCCCCCCCCGCATGCGCCAGCCAAACCCCTCTCACCCTCCGGTGTGCCTCGGAAATGAACCTAAATTCCACTCGAAACATCCTCGGTGAGCATTTATCCTCCGCGCGCACGGCAATCCCACCCCTCCCCCCGCCCTCCTCCCCCCTCGCATCCACAACGCCGCCTCGATATTCCCACTTTCTAGCCACCTCCGCTGAAATGTATGTCGACTTCCACGAAGACCCCCCGCTCAGCCCCATACTCTGCGTACACCGTCTCCAAATCTTCCACACCCCTTTCCCTCTTTAAAAAAAAACACAAAAGCGCACTGCCTCGCTCAGGAGTTCATCCCGCTCGTTCCACGGCGGGGCAGAGGATCCCCAGTGGGATGAGCGCGTATTCCGAACCTTCCCTGCCCCCCCTTCCCCCCTTAATCCGGGACCATTAAAAGAGAGAAGGAGAGGATAAAAAAACGATGGGGATATAAAAGTGTTCCGTGGTGCGTATGTCTGTGTGATTTTGGAGCCGAGGGAGGAAGAGGAGATGGGGCGGGGGCGGATTGGAATGGGGGAAGGTGGGGGTGGGGCGGAGGCATCTCGAATGACAACATGCGTAGGCGTGGTGGGCGAGACTGCACGACTGAGTGGAACTGTATCAATAATACACTGACACAGGGAAGCGTCACAATGAGCACCACTGACCACAATCCGCCAACACCTAACTTTTCTCTCCTTCATAATGCCTTCAGACACCGAATAAAAATTTAATCTTTCTCCAACCTGACGCAGGGATTGATGAGCGAGCGTGGTGCGTATTTTCTCGCCACTCCTGCAAGAATGACTCTTCAAGCATCACCCTAACCTAGTTCCATTGCCTTCGCCACGTGAACTATTATTAGAGAAAAAACGGATTTAGTAGTCGTAGGCCTTTAATACAGAAACTAGGGATTGAGATACGTGAGATAACTGGGTATAGCAATTAGTCCGCGAAGCAAGCGTTGCATTCAGTTATTGATCCATTACCAACATATATGTTGTTGATGTAGCCTCTTATTAACCCGACTCCTCAGAGTACACCCATTGCAAATTCCCTAATTTGAAAATTTTAGCGAAAAAGAACCTGAGAGAGTAACCTAAATGATAATGACGGGACGTTCGATACAAAAGTGTCTATTGTTACATGATAAAAATGGCACATGCTTGAAAAGTAAGAATATTTTCTGAATTGAATTATATTAAAGTATAACATCTCCATCAACTAACCTCAACGTAACATCAACTAGATTACTATAAGAACCAAATTGTTACGGCATTTTTGTTTTTAAATTTATGGAATCTCACAGAGTAAGACGTGGAACGAATGAAAATCGAATTTCAAAGAACCATTAATGTGGAAGAAACGTAAGGAAACAAGAAAATTCCGCATTAAAAAAACATTCGTTAAACAGTTTTTTGCGCGGAATCCCCTTGGAATGAACACGCAGATTTAAAGCCACGCTTACGATATTTGGCGTAATATGACCACGTGCACTCGCATATATTAAAAAACGTGAATTATTTGAAATTATTACTAGGAGGCACCTCAAAATTGACTGAATATTTATTTATTTATGCACATAAGATTGGAATTCATATTTTTCGGCATTTCGACCATATTTATACGAATATTGCAGCGAATTAATCCGCTGCATCTACTAACGAATAGACAAAGAAAAACAATAAAGGAATTATAGGTCTCGTCTGCAAAGAGCTGAAGAGGAGTGGTGCGTGATTATTTGCGGTGGGGGGGTAAAACGGGTTGAGGCGTCGCGGCGGAGAAGGGGAGTATGAGCAAAGGTGCGATCGGGGGAACTAGGATGAGGGAGACGGGGTGGTGGAGAGGAGGGGATTCGGGTAGGTCCCCTAGGGAAGGGGGATTGGGGTGAAGAAGGGGTGGGAAGAGGTGAGAGGAGGACCTCGCGACTCGTGGGCCAGTGATTAACTGCGACCGTTCCCAGGGGTGGCGTGGAGAGAGGGATCGGAAAGGGGGGGAGGAGATGGGTATTCCGATGCAGGGGTATGCTCGCTCAGGAATTAAGCTGCCGTTAAATACGCCTGGGGGGGGAATGGGCCAGCCGATACGAGGGATTGTAAAGTATAACGACAAAACTGATAATAATGGCCGAGAGTTAAGACCGCGGTAATAGGGAGAAATATTATGGAAGGGAGGGAAAGTAGGCCCAAAGGCGGGACGGTAAAAAAAAGGCCTCTCTTGAAAAAATCCGATAAGAAGGAAATAAAATAGCTGCCGCTATGACTTTCTCCGCATCCCTTCGAGGGTTGCTGTTATTCTGAATTCTCCTCCCCGGAACGAGCGCGGGTGGGCACCACGGCCTGTTGCCGGCTGAATACGAGAATGGGGCACACAAAACCATGGCTCTGTTAGGAGTATCCATTCCGCTGTACATTTGTACCAGTGCCTCTACTAAATAGTAACAGGGTGGTCGTAAATAGGTTGTCATAATGGAGTTGCGCTCCTCATTTTTTCAAGTAAGAACGCAGAATTGTTATGACCTCGAATTTAGAATACAGTGCCAGTAGACGGAGGAGTGATTCTAAAAGATGAAGGAGTGTTCGGAAGAATATATATCGTCCCACATGGAGTATTTTTGGAGGCAACGCCGAATAAAAGCTTGAATATTACCTTATAGTGAAAAATATTTCCGAAGTATTTTTCTTAATCTTTTAATTCTTATCCCCTTGCAATATGTCTTATGTGTGTGTATATCAGTACATACAAGTATGCACTGATTCTGGTATCTGGTATTCTGGTATGCCTTGTAATTCTGAAGCATTGCAGTTATTTATTTACCTGTCATTAGTAACAGTAAAATGCATCAAAATCCATATACATTCACCCTTTCGGCATTCACTGGCTCTCACTTATCCTTGCCCTCACAAAAAAACATCCATATAACCCGATGGTGGATCCGAGTACATCAATTTCCACCAAAAAAGAGAAAGTAACCACAAAAGTCTATTTACTGTATATCCTTCCATTAAACCAGTGCAATAATTTTACACTCGCAATACGAATGAGAATTGCCAGGAATTTTAAATAAACTACGCAGTTTTACATGAATCAACTTAGAACGCATTTTGTGTGTATGCATTTATTAACTAAACGCTCCTTATACATATACTCACACTCTTGATGGATTCTTCGATCAAAAATAAAGAAATCATAGGCAATAGAACACTGCACACATAACAGTCACCATTTAATCACAGACGCAAATTGAATAGGACTAAAATAGAGATATTTTACGTTTCTGCGGTCACGTCGTAGGATGGTGACAAATGACATTCTCGGGATGAATGTAAGAGGCACAGGGTGGATTTATTTCTCCTTGGAGATGGTGCGGGAATTGTAGCTACTGGTTCTTTGTACGCTGGGTTTATATCGGGCGATTCAAATACCCTGTGCAAGCAAATAAGTACTCACTCCTCAATGCTGCCTGTTGATTATGGGAGGACTTCTATTACTTTGACGGCAGAGAAGCTATGAAAGAATTGATTGAGCTAAGCGGTATGCATAGGAATGGGGTAATTGAGGACTTCGGGAGATTTTATGGAGTAACGGTGATTGTTGTGACGGAGGGTGAAACATTTTCAATCATTATCCAATGTAAAAAGAGGGACAGGGATTAAATGAGAGGGGTTTATTTTATTTTTCGAAGCACAGTTAGCCTTTGAGTATAGTTTTGAAGTGAAACTGTGTGGCGGATAAGGAGGCAGCGTTTACACATTGGTGTTCGCAGGGTGAGGAACGTGGAGGAGGGGGCGAAGTGGGGGTCTTAAGGCATTTAATGCAGGGGGCATTAGAAGGTAACGGATTGACATATGTTAAAGGAGGGATGAGGATTCATTTATTTTTTTACTATGGATTGAAGTTCCTTCAGGATCTATTGGGTTTTGTGAGTGCAGGGTAAAAAGGTGGTGGCGACTATCAGGGAGGGGTGTTTAGATCCGAGAAATGCATCTGACAAATGATAGGTAGGAAGATGCTTTGAGTAATTTTTCGGGGCGTTAGTATAATAATAATAAATATCGCTGTAGGTGGGAGGCGTTATGGCGTGTCTGAGATGTTGTGAATGAAAATGGTATGGAACGTTTGGCTGAGACAAATGTGGAAATGGAGATATTGTCCGTGGTGCGTTAGTTTCTTTTGGGAGGAAGTGCTTACTGTATTCTTTTTGAGGGTGCTGCTAGTATTTAAAAACGTCTCAGATGAGTTTGAGTAGAAGATGTAAATGATACTGAGGAAGAATAATTAAGATTTACTTTGAATGAAGATAGATTTTTAGGCCTTTTGGGCCGAAGAAGGATAATATTGTCGATGCAAACAATATAAAAGATTAGCTCGAGATTTGCGCTTGGAAGGAAAGTATTTTTGAGTTAGCACATGAAGGTTTCACGCGTGAAACTTTGACAGAGTATTTTACCCGAAGAAAAAATTCGTCATCCATGAATGATGGCGTTTTTGGTAATGCTCATTCTGCCAGGGGGATGAGCAAATTGATAGAGGGTAGATGGTGTCAGACAATGGGTGGGTTATTCGCTGAGAGGCTCTAGGCGATTGGGATGGAGTGAAGGTAGCTGAGGAATTGGTGTGATCGTGTAGTAGCACATGACTCAGTGTGTTTCCGTATGAAAATATAAATACATACACTTGTATCTAATGTACAGGTAAATGAATACTATTCTGTTACCATTATATATATATTTTATGCATATGTATTTATATATACACACATAATTATAGGTATAAGTATTAGTATGTGTATACACGCACACACACACACACATATATATATATATATATATATATATATATATATATATATATATATATATATATATATCCCCTCCCCGGACTACAACCTTGACGTAGTGGAAGGGCTTGTGCGTTCCGATGACCCCTAGAGCTGTACTGGCGGGAGTAATAAAAATTGCTCCTGGTAGGGTCACCCATGCCAGATAGGTCGAAGGTTAGGAGCCAGACGAAAGGTAGTCCACGCAGCGTCTGTTCCTCAGTGAGGCGGCTGCAATGGCGTCTGACCCCAGTGGGGCGGCCAGTAAGTGATGGTGTCACGTTAAAAACACTATTGAGGAAGGCAACGGGAAACCACCTCAATTATCATTCCCAAGAACAATGTGATGGACAATAGAGATATTTTGAGTCCTGGCAACCACGGGGCTCGGCCCAATCGGCCGTGTGTCCTGCCCGGCAGCGGGGGAGGCAAGGCTTCCGCGGTCGTCATCCCACGAAACCCTTGCAAGGGAAAACCAGCAGCAGCAGGACAGAAGACGCAGGAGAAGAAGACCAAATTAGTTAGAATAGGAACGTGGAATGTTAGGACAATGATGAGGACGGGGAAATTGGAGAGTGTTAAGCGAGAGATGGAAAGGGGAAATATAGATATTTTAGGTCTATGCGAGGTGAGATGGAAAGATAGCGGGGATTACTGGAGTGATAAGTATAGAATAATATACATCGGTGGGGACGAGAGCCAACGAGGGGTTGCCATAGTATTAAATGAAGAGGTAGGAAGAAGCGTAGTCAACATAGAGCAGGTAACGGATAGAATACTACTAGTGGAGATAAAAGCAGAACCGACGAACTTAGTTATTATCCAGGTATACATGCCACCGAGCAACCATAAGGAAGAAGAGGTCGATAGGATATACGATCAGTTAGAGGACATGATTGCATGTGTTCCTGCAGGGAAACATTTGATAGTGATGGGGGATTGGAATGCGACAGTAGGCGAAGGAAGAGATGGTGATGAGGTGGGGGACTACGGTTTACGCACGAGGAATGACCGCGGGGAGAAAGAAGTTGAGTTCTGCAGGAGACAGGGGTTAGTTATCACCAACACTTGGTTCAGACACCACAAAAGACGCAGGTATACATGGAAAATGCCAGGTGACTCGGGAAGATATCAGCTAGATTATATCCTGGTTAGACACAGGTTTAGGAACAGTGTGATAAATTCACACAGCTTCCCGGGAGCGGATGGGGACTCAGACCACAATTTAGTTGTTATGAAATGTAGCGTACGTTTTAAAAGATAAGGCAGGGGCGGCGAGTTAGAAAATGGAATGTAGAAGCATTAAATGGGTTGAAAAGAAAGGAATACAAACAGGCGGTAGAGAAAATCATGGAGGACGGTAAAGAGCTAAGTACTATTGAAGAAAAATGGGAATGTATCAAAAAAGGGTTGTCTAAAGCGGCAAAAGACACTATTGGAACCGTTAACGCTAAAAGGACTCGTAAACCATGGATCACGGATGAGATGATTACAAAAATGGATGAGCGGCGAAAATGGAAGAATATAAATACAGAATTAGGCAAAATGAAGTACAAAGAATTGAACAATAAATTGAGGCGGGCAACAAATAAAGCAAAGGAAGCATGGTGGAAGACGCAGTGCGAGAATATGGAAAGTCTGCAGAGGAAGGGGGAAATCGGTGCGCTTTACAGCATAGTTAAATCTTTATCGGGAAGTAAGAAAGGGAGATCAACGATAGCAGTTAGAGATAAGGCCGGTAAGGTAATAATTGACGCAGGAAAGATCCAAGAGAGATGGAAGGAATATGTAGAAGACCTGTATAGTAAAGAGCTTAGACCAACAAAGTTAGACATTGAAAAGGAACATGACGTAGAGGAAGATAGCTTAGGTCCAGGCATACTAGACAATGAGATAGAAAGGGCATTAAGGGAGATGAAACTAAATAAGGCCGTGGGGGTAGATAACATTCCCGTGGAACTTTTGAAATGCTTGGGAAAATGTGGGAGGAAGAGGCTATATGGGCTGATCCGTAGTATTTATGAGGAGGGAATCTGGCCGGAAGACTTTGTGAGATCAGTTTTAGTTCCTATTCCGAAAAAGGTAAAGGCCACGTCATGTGAGGACTATAGGACTTTTTTTTGTTTGATATCCCACGCAGCTAAGGTTGTTCTCAGGATCATAAACAAAAGGATAGAGAGTAGGGCAAATGATTACTTAGGGGATGATCAGTTTGGGTTTAGGAAGGGGAGAGGTACGCGTGATGCCATTGCAGTAATGAGATTATTAATCGAGAGGAATATAGAACACAACCAGGAGGTATTTGCCTGTTTCGTAGATTTCGAAAAAGCGTTTGATAGAGTAAATTGGGAAAAACTAATGAGTATATTGCAGAAAATAGGAATAGATTGGAGGGAAAGGAGGCTAATCCGCAATCTGTACATGTCTCAGACTGCCCAGGTGAGGGTGGGAAACGGGGAGTCAGGATGGGCAGTGTTAGGAAGGGGTGTAAGGCAGGGTTGCCCATTATCACCGTTGCTGTTCAACCTGTACGCAGAAGAAATGATCAAAGAGGCATGGGAAGAACTCGAGGTAGGAATGAAAGTGGGCGGGGAAGTCGTAAAATCAGTTAGGTTTGCTGATGACCAAGCTTTAGTTTGTCAGTCAGCCAAGGGGCTGCAAGCATTGCTTAGTGAATTGGAAATTCAGTGCGACAGGTATGGGATGAGAATCAATATTAATAAAACAAAGGTTATGCGATTTTCTAGAAAGAAAAAGGCCAAGCTTAACATTAAAATAGGAGGGCAAAAGCTAGAGCAGGTAGAACAGTTTACGTATCTCGGTAGTGTTTTGGACCAACACGGTCAAAGTAGTAGGGACGTAAGGAGAAGAATTGCGCTAGACAAAGAGGCTTTCACAAGGAGGAGGGAGTTGATGACAGGGACTTTGAGTAAGGATGTTAAGAAAAGACTCGTAAAAACTTTGATATGGAGCCTAGCTATGTACGGAGGGGAAACGTGGTCATTGAAGCAGGAGGATAGACGTAGATTGGAGGCTTTTGAAATGTGGGTGTGGAGAAGAATGGAGAAGGTGAAATGGACAGAGAAGAAAACAAATGAGGAAGTACTTGGTATGGTGGGCGAAGAGAGGGGTTTGTTGGGAGCAATCCTATGGAGGCAGGAAAGGTGGATGAAGGGGGTGTTGACCGGCAGTGGGATGTTGAAGACTGTGATAGAGGGTAGAATGTTGGGCAAAAGAGGAAAGGGAAGGAACAGGATAGGGTTGTTGGACGGGATGAAGGGAGGAAGGAAATACTCAGAGATGAAGAGGGACCTGATATAGAGTAGGATGATTGATTTTGTGTTTTGTTAGGAGTAATAAAATATTTGTTTGGTAGTTGTGTCAGTCCAAAAACCTACCTTAACCGGTAGATTACTTAAAAAAAAATATATATATATATATATATACATATATATATATATATATATATATATATATATATATATATATATATATATATATATATATATATATATATATATATATGTGTGTGTGTGTGCGTCTTCAACACAAGTCCCATTATGAGTAGAGGGTCAGGAAAATAATTACAGTATAGTTGTAGAGTAATAATTGGAATTGTAATGTAATCTTTACTACCCCCTTATAATCCATACTCCCCTTTTAAATTCCTCGGTCAAAATTGTTCCAAACGCACCACTCTAAACTGTTAACTAAACACGTGATAGAAAAGGATCAAATATAAACAGATCATAATGGAATAATTAATTAAAATTCTCATATAATCCTGAGTTAAACCATCATAATAGAGAATAATTACAGGTATGTAAAATTTTAGTGAATGTTAGGAAGCTTAGTAATCCGGAATCAGGTGATGATCTAAGCTCTATCAAATTAAATAAGTTCAGCTCCAGCAAATCCAATGCCAAAGCTATCTCAGAAAATCCATAATTATCGAATATTCAAAAAGAACTCTCAATGATAATGTCAAGCTATCTTTCGAGGTGACGTAAGGGAAGACTAGGAAAAAGAGGAAAAAATTATTTGCAAAAAATTGATTTGGCTTATCTTGCATTACAGCCTGATATTCCCTCTCCTTTCCCGAGAAATGCGAAAAAGAAGCAAGGAAATTTGTCGTCATAATCGGCTCAGCTGCATTATTTGAGAATCGCCCGAATTTTTCACGCTCTACCGTAAGGGGCACTCCAGTCCTCGAAAGCAAGCGGCACTCTGGAGCAGCAGCAACAGGTGAGGAATAATCCGTCATCTTCCAGAGCGACCCCTTCCCACTCTACCGCTCACCCTTCATCTCTTTCCCCGGGGGAAATTCCGCACATGTCTTATGTTTCACGTCCCGCGTCGCCACGGGGAGGGAAGATGGCACGTGACGCAGCGGATAAACGTATATACGTATATATTTTACGGAGGTCCGCCGCCAGGACAAATACATTTCCTTTGGAAATGTGAGGGTAGTCAATACCACTCATTTTTCATGCCGAAAGCAGAGAGGTCCTCTGTGCCTACCCTTTTTCATAATTAAAGGGCGATAGTTTATGAGGCCTGATATATTATTCATAATCCTAAGAGCATATAATATTTATGCAAATAACGTAATTTTAGGTTATATACTGAAATTTGACAGGAAAAACCAACAGTCATCAATGGATTTCTTGGGTTTTAGGTACAGAAATTATTCAAATTTAATTATTTTGCATTGGTACTAAGTTATGTTAAAATATTTTTAATTTAATATTAACCCAATACTTGCCAATTATAAAAGAAATAGTTGCTTCGAATAATACTCATAAAAATATCTTTAATTCGTATTCACGTGGCTCATAGCTTCTTTTTTTGGAATACGCAAGTGCCTGGAACTTTGATGCAATCACCAATTTGCAATGGCAAATACATGAATATTTTATTCAGTTTTTTCCTTTTATACTCATCAAATCCTCAATAAGAGAGATGGATTCGCTTATTAGAAAAAAATAATTTTATTTTAGTTCCATTCATATGTGTCCTCTTCAAATTGGCAAATACAACGAAATAATGTATGAAAAATAATTATTACCGTGCATGACAATGTGATTAGAGAAGACAGACAATGAAAAATAGGAAAAGACAGAATTTATAACCTTTTTTATATATGTATAACATACTTTGTGAACTGTATGGCAGACGGAAGTGCGTAAGACATGGAGCACTGAAACAGCATTAAAGCTGGGAAAAATTAATGGAACACACAATTAATGTACACAATTGATCTTCTGAAAGGTTGGACTACCAATGCATTCGACTTATTACGACTTTGAGTACAGTTCGAAAAACCTCAAAATATGTGGGACACTCATTCAAAGTTCTTGATACCCTGCCTTGATCACTCTAGGTGGTCTCTTCTTTCTTATTCTTTAGAGTGCAACCTTATAACCCATTTTGCACTTTTTCTTCCGATTGTCCACTTTAATGTTTTATTCGATCTTTCCCATTCCAGAAGACGGCAAACAGCCGAAAAACTTATTGTGTGCATGAATACATATTTTTTATTTAAAGATCTATTTAGTTTAAATGTATTTGTAATTATTTATTTTATTTATTTATGCATATATTTGTTATTCTGTCTATGTAATGAAAACAATTTTACTTTGAGTCAACCGATTTTTCTCAGTTTCGTAACGTAACCAGCAGTTATTTGGATATCAGACCAAATTTTAATGTATAAATCCTCAAAGCAACAAAGCAAAATGTAAAGATTCTGGAGGAAAGATGAAATTGGTGCGCTACACAAGAAGGTTATAACACCGAAGGAAACAAAAAGGGAAGATCTGTATTAAACATCAGAGATAAGTAGGGAAAAATATCAATTGGACCAGAAAAGATCCTTGAGAGATGGAAAAAATATATATAAGAAATGCATGGCAAAGAATTTAGGACGACAGGGTTAGACATAAAAAGAGAATATAACGGAGATGGAGATAGCTTAGGTCCAGGTATACTTGATGGTGAGTTAGAAAGGGCATTAAGGGAGATAAAATGAAATAAGGCCTCTGAGATTGATAAACTTTCTGCGGAATTATTGAAAGTTTAAAGGCACGTTGGGGAGAAAGTTTTCATTTACTAATTCCCAGCATCTATGAGGACGGAATTTGGTTGGAAGACTTTGAATGATCAGTCTTAGCCTCAATTCCACAAAATGTAAATGCTGCATCATGTAAGGACTGCAGAAAAATAAGTTTGCTTTTGCACGCTGCTTAATTGGTTTACAGGATCATCAATAACAGGGTGGAAATCAGTGTATATAATTACTTGGGGGTTCATCCGTTTGGGTTCAGGAAGGGGAGAGGCATACGTAATGCCATTGAAATTATTCGTTCATTAATAGATAGAAACACATGATTCAATCAGGATGTATTTTCCTGTTTCATAGATTTCATAAAGGCGTTTGATAGAGTGAATTGTGAAAAACTAATGAGTATGATACAGAAGATAGGAATAGATTGGAGGGACAGGAGGCTAATCCGCGACCTGTACATGTCTCTGACTGCTCTGGTGCGGGTGGGGAACGGGGAGTCCGTATGGGCATTGTTGGGAAGAGGTGTAAGGCAGGGTTGCCCATTATCACGAGGGCCATTCAACCAATGTACATGTGGATAAAATGGTCAAGGAGACATGGGTAGAACTGGAAATAGGGATAAAAGTTGGCTTGGAATTGATAAAATTGGTTATGTTTTCTAATGATCAAGTTTATTAGGCAGGCAAGGGGTTGAAATCATTGATGAATCCATTTAAACGTCATTGTGATTGATATGGGGAGATAATAAATGTAAATAAGAAAAACCTTATGCAAATTTCCAGAAAGAAAAAAGACAAAGTTAAACGCTAAAATACGTGGGCAAAAACTAGAGCAGGTTTCCTACTAACTAGGCCTTAGGTTCACAAGCGGATGAGGGGCCTTCAACGTTCTGCAGGATTGATTTTAAGAGTGTAGTGGTCCACTTGAATACATATGAGTAAATCACACCATCTGATAACACTTTTTGAAACATTTTTTCATACATGAAGTCGACATAAAATTGGGAAATTATTCCAAAAATCAATTTTATGCACATGCGTCTTTTATAAGATCGCAGGAACGATTATTATTATACTACCTTGATCAAAAATTTCCCGGAATTTATTCAGAAAATTAAAAATACAAGTTTATTCATCTAAATCTATATTGTCCCCTTCAAAGTAATCCCCATCGACTGCAACACACTTATGCCAGCGCTTGCTCCAATCCTCGAAACATTTTTTATATTCGGTTTTCGGTATGTCCATCAGTGCTTCCTGCGATTTTTCCATTACTTCCTCTCGGCTGCTAAAACGCGTTCCCCGTAATGGTTTTTTAACTCGATTGAACAGAAAGAAGTCACAGGGAGCCAAATCAGGTGAATTCGGTGGCTGTTGGATGGTATTTGATGCATTTTTCGTCAAAAAATTACGAATAATGATAGCACTGTGCGATGGTGCGTTATCATGGTGCAAAATCCACGAGTTTTCTGCCCACATTTCTGGTCTCTTTCGGCGAATTGCTTCACGCAAACGTCTCATAACGCCCAAATAATACTCTTTGTTTACTGTCTGGCCTTGTGGCAAAAATTCATGATGCACTACACCGTTGTAATCCATGAAAACCGTCAGCATTGCCTTCTTTTTTGACTGAAAACGACGTGGTTTTTTTGGTCTCGGCTCATTTGGTGAACGCCATTCACTTGCCTGATGTCTGGATTGCGTGTCGTACTCATAAACCCACGTCTCGTCTCCAGTAATGATCCTTTTGATGAATGTGGGATCGGATTCAGCCTCGCAAATCATGTCTTTTGCGACGTCAACACGGTCTCTTTTTTGCATGAAATTGAGGTCTTTTGGCACCAACTTTGCTGCTACACGACGGAAACCCAAATCATTAACCACAATGTCTTGGGCGGAGTATGTCAAGATCAGAGCATTCTAATAAAATGAGTGTGTCACGATGTTGGATTTTGTGATGTTTGTACAGGATGGTAAAAAATTCAACATCGATTCGAAGGGCCCTTAAAAAAAGTTGTGATGATGAAAACTACTACCAATGTTATGACGTATATCGTTGCCTTCATTAATTTATTATTTAATCTCTAGTTGACTTCATGGAAAACTCATTGAGAAGTTTCTGGGTCTCATTGCTACATCATTAAAAGTCAATATGAATCGCTGAGAAATAACTTAAGGGGAAGTAAACACTACCCAAAGAGTTATTGAGAAGGAATTCCTCCTAGTAGAATAAGGGCATATCAATTCAGCTAGCGCCATGGTTATTTCAATGCCGAACTGATGTAAGGAGTCCGTACTCCATGACGTTTGGTCCTTCGTCTTCTATTGTACTTTATTAGAAGGGATAAATATTGATGTCTCAACGTTGATATTAGACCTCAGCCTAGTTAAGATGATTGATTGATTGATTGATGAGAGATTGAGAAGTGATTTTCTCAGCCGTCATGAGCAAAGAGCGATTTCGAGAACCGACTGGGAGGGAAACTTATCCTTTCCGAGAGCTCGACGCCGGGAAGGAAGCTCATGACCGACATGTACTTATTTGGAATGCATATTATTTCACGCCCTCCCTCCCTCTCTTAATTCGGTCCTTTCACTCGAAGTGAATCGAGTTTAAAAACTCCGTCACTCCTCCATCGCACTTCGTTCGTCCTTTGTTTCGCACGCGCCCGCACTAACGCGCCCCTTCGCCCAAATTGCTTAACTTCGCCCTGATTGCCAGACTTTCTCCCCCCGGTGTCCCCGCCCTCGCCTACGCCACCCCCTTCTTCCCCCCCGGTCGGATCAAGGGGTTCATTAAAGACTCGAGACTGCGCCCTCGCCTCGCGTTCATTTGGATCGAGCGACATGAACTTTTGAGGGCTTCCTACGCGGAAGAGGTGCTCGCACTGAGCGGAGCAAAAATTTGACCCAAGTCTCTCCAGTGAAGCAGACAAATACCATCGTTGAATAAAGCTCAGACTCCACATATTACATACAACACCGAAGGAATGATTAAACACGCAGATAATTATGAACAACCAATATCGGCAAACTAGGTTTGCAGGTTTAAGGGAAATAAATAATTCACCCTTAATTACAATATATGTCGTACTCGCAGTTTCCTTAAAACAGGCGACAGTGATACAGGGTCGCAAGGGTTAGACCTGCATGAAAAGATTAAATTCGTTATGCTTAAGTGTTTTTTGAAATTCACAGCTCCAGTAGTGTCGAGGTACGATGATAATTTTCATGAGCCATTGTCATTTAGCAGACGTATTCGTCAGTGCCTTCAGGCAAACAGTTCAACTTAAAACGGGTAATTGTTTGAGTGCTGTTTCAAATTTCGATGTTTGATCGGGAAATATGACGCCTACTATATGATGAATTGACATTCATTTTATTTCGTGACCTGGTAACAAGGTTACCTCTCTTTTTTGATCTTGAGAATGAGAGTAATTTTGCTATTGATTAACTAGGACTATTTTGATAGTAACAACTATATTTTCTTTTTATTCAAATGGTTTTTAAGAAGACAGACATTTTACTTTAAATTCAAGTAAATAAAATTAACAAGTAAATCTACAATGGATTGCCTTACTTGGTGTTTTGTTGATCATATTTGTGCCTCTATGGTCTTACAAGTGATAAAAGTTTTGTAATCATCTTTGTTAGCAATTTTATACATCGGATGATTATAATTTTTCTACATTATCTCCCCATAATTCAACCAGTTTAAAACACCTTTCTCTAGTCCTAATCTGTCTTTAACTGACATAATTCCTTAGGCCAAATCCTTCAATTAAATGAACCCCCTCAAAATTTCCTCCATTCATACTCCCAAGTATTTCATTTCCCCCGGCAACCTCCCGTCCTGCCCATATGCTACACATACCGACTTGGAGTTTCGTTTTGAAAAAAGGACAATGGGAAGGATTTATAATAATATTTCATTTTTTTAGAAATTGAGGAGAGATGGGGCCTACGTAAGGCTTTAGCAGGGGCACTCTTTCGAGCAGGGTACTCAGCGTCAGAGTACCAACGCAACTTTCTTCCTCATCTCCGGTTTTAACAACTCCCCCGCCTCGCATCGCTGCCCCACGCCCATAACAGGCAACCCCACCCCAACCTCGCCTCTGCACCCCCTCTCTCTCTCCCTCTCTAACCCCCCAACACACATCCCGGCTCGCTTCAGCCGAGGAGGTCTCAGGCTGCTTGCTTCCTCACCCCGGCACCTACGTGACCGCGTTTCCCTATTAGGCGGGTAACAGGGGCGGGTATCCCGGGGAAGAAAGGAAAGATGTGGAAGGCCGGAGGGGGCGAAGGAAGGGGGGAATGATGAGAAGAGGCGTGGACGCGGGAAGAAAATGAGAGTACGATCAGAAGTGGCGAGGCGGAAAGATGAAAGGAGG
The DNA here is from genome assembly GCF_022747635.1 of Hetaerina americana. Taxonomy (NCBI): domain Eukaryota; kingdom Metazoa; phylum Arthropoda; class Insecta; order Odonata; family Calopterygidae; genus Hetaerina; species Hetaerina americana. Next base: position 18,085,184 of record NW_027286763.1, read on the forward strand.
ACGGGAGGAGGGGTTGAACGAGACCCTAGCGAAACATGGCCAACTGAGCTCCCGTACCACCTCGGCTTCGTTTAAACTAGACGTAATGGGAAGGATATAAGGCTGGTCGCTGCTCCGTCGCACATTACACCAAAAGAATTTTCCGTTCCCTCGGAGAGGAGGAAAAGAAAAATAAAGGTCGGCTCATTTCTGGACGATCCTAATCATAGATACATTTTGTGGGATGACACTCTAAAGGATTTAAAAACCGTGAAATGTGTTTTAAAAAAACTCTGGTCTCCATATTGATGGAATTTATTATAGCAATTTGTTAACTGGTGCAAATTAAACTGTTGATGTAGAGGGTTCGTCCGGAAAATAAGTGTACTGATTTTTTCCCGCCGCTCCAGGCGCGCCCAGCACCGCTCTGACGGGCTGCGATTGGAGGGGGGTATGTTGGCAAGCGACGCTGAAAAAGGCAGTCGGCTCTGAGCTGTGGTGTAGTGAGGAGCTCTGTTAACGCGAACCTCCACGCTCGACCCACGTCACGGAACGCGATGCCGAAGTTTTTGGAGCAGCGTTATTCCATCAAATTTGCGGTAAAGCTTGGGAAATCGTCTACCGAAACTGTCGGTATGATTAACCAGGCTTACGGGGAGTCAGCCATGTCCAGAAACATGATCTTTCGGTGGCACAAGATGTTCGTGGAGGGCAGAGAAGAGGTCGACGACGAACCACGGCCTGGACGCCCATCAACGACACTCACCGACGAAAATGTGCGAAAAGTTCGCGATGTACTGAACTCTGATCGTCGTCTTAGTGTTCGGATGATAGCAGAGCAGTGTAATGTGCCAAAAACAATAGTGCACGAGATTAAAAACAACTGGCGAGCGATCAAAAACATCTGGCGGCTGCATCACGATAATGCGCCGTCTCACACCGCGCTTGTCGTGTCGGACTTCTTAGCCAAGCACGGCGTGGCAACGCTGCCGCACCCACCCTACAGCCCGGACTTGGCACCACCGGACTTCTTTCTGTTCCCGAAGATAAAGAGGAGTTTGAAAGGAACGCGATACGGGACTTTGGACGCCGTCAAAGAGGCCGTGACGACGTGTCTTCGAGAGGTTCCCGATGATGCCTTCGCGGGAGCGTTCCAGGAATGGGAACGCCGCTGGAACAAGTGTATCGACTCACAAGGGTCCTATTTTGAGGAATATTAGCTTAAGATATGTAAAAGTGTAATAATTTTTTTTTCCTGAGCTCAGTACACTTATTTTCCGGACGAACCCTGTATATATATATATATATATATATATATATATATATATATATATATATATATATATATATATATATATATATATATATGACAGAGTGGAGCAGAGTGTAGCTCAAAATGAATCTCAGTGTACCTAAATATAAAAGATTACATCTCGAATATTCCTAAGTTGTGGAATTTATGATGATATTTAGCCTAATTTACGGCATAAACGTACAGGGTTCGTCTACCGACAGTTTCGGTAGACGATTTCCCAAGCTTTACCGCAAATTTGATGGAATAACGCTGCTCCAAAAACTTCGGCATCGCGTTCCGTGACGTGGGTCGAGCGTGGAGGTTCGCGTTAACAGAGCTCCTCACTACACCACAGCTCAGAGCCGACTGCCTTTTTCAGCGTCGCTTGCCAACATACCCCCCTCCAATCGCAGCCCGTCAGAGCGGTGCTGGGCGCGCCTGGAGCGGCGGGAAAAAATCAGTACATTTATTTTCCGGACGAACCCTGTATATACAGACTAGCAATACTTAAAGGAAGCTAAATATCCTCCTCTTATCAGAAGAATGGTTGATTAATATGAGAAGTTGATACGAGATGATTTATTACTTTTGCGTTTTAGTTATCCATACAAATAGCATTAGAATAGAATACGGTAGGAGAGATCATGCCAATAAAACTAGAGGGATTAAGTGTGGAAAAGATAGATTTAAGATGTAATTCTTTCCACGAACGACAAGGAATTATAATAACATTGTCCGATGGCGTTAGGATCATGTTTAGGTCAAAATCAGTCTGGTATGTTTTCACCCCCAGCCAAGCAACCTAGCGGTGGATTACAGGGCCCTAAAATACCTAGAAATATCTAGAATTACCTAGAATTTAGAACTATTTGAGAAGCATCGTATTTCTAGAGAACATCAAATACAACAATGGGTTTCACGAGCCTTAATAATTATTTTATGCAACTTTTTTCGCCAATCACACAATACGCTGGTTAATTGCTAATATTTTAGCACACACTGGCCCTTAAAGACAAATTACGCGTTTCGGCCAAATTAAGACCTGGCTATTTAGCTTTTTTACCTTTAGTAGAATTTTACTTCCGATAAAATTTAAGTTAAAAAATCCTACTAAAGTTCACAAAAGATTGCAAGGGATTAATAGTCAACCATTTCCGAGCAATGACTCGGCGATGATTACTGTCGAGGGATAAATGGAGAGCAATTCCCGAGAGCACTGTGACCTGTTTTCCTTCCGAAAATGGTTCTTATCTCTCACGGGGTTTCATTTTTCTACGAAAACTCTCTACCCCTCCTTCCAAGGGGAAACCACCCCTACTTTTCCTTGATTATATGCTCATAATACCCGCGGAAGTGAGTTCATATCCATGAAGTTTTGCGAAAAAGGAGAAGGATCAGACTTTTATCTGTGTGGGCGCTCTACAAACTTATCCATCAGCGAAAAGGCACCGTAGCGTTGGGGCAAAAAAGTCTTGGAAGTGGATGCGAGAATGGAGTGGGCATGGTGCTCGGGAGAAGAGTGGGGGTTCGGGGATCGTTGGGGAAAGGACTGAGGGGTGATTGGCCACTTGGTTTCTGTTTCCACGGGGGTGGAATGAGGGGCGGAAGATGGAGGTGGAAGAATAAGGCGAGCAGAGAAAATATTGAGAGGAGAACATCCTCTCCTTCCGGAGCAAACGGATATACCTCCATTTGGAAACTCTCTTCAATATGCCCCAATATCTCCACGATTAACCAATCAAATTCTCGCTGGGGGATAAGTGAAAATTAAACCCCCAAACAGAACTAGGAATCAATTTTCCAAAGAGGGGCTACCACCACGTTCTACTAATATGATACGCTTACGTAACTACAATGTTCCCAGAGAATAAAAGCACACGCAATACTCAAAATACGAATATCCGCCAAAATTCAAAACAGTATCTCAAACAATATCTACGGCTGATGGGTACATATCCGAGGGACTTCACTGCGGAAAATCACTCCTCTCGCCTGAATTGCAACCGAGACAAATCTGTAGGCATATCAATATCTAATTGAATTCAAAATTATTAGAGAAATGACGAGCAATGTATTTCGTAGACCTTGATTCATCAGGTCATATATCTTTGCGAGACGTACGGGAAATAAAACCGAATAACGTCCAAACCATTCATTCATCCGGGTGTTCATAAACAGACACATATCCAAGCGTACTTAAATTTCATTCAAAATTACAGAGCTACGGACTACTTGCATAATAAATGAGTTTCTCATGAACCAATCTCTACAAGACATTATGGGCGAAAGCTATTCCACATGTCCGCATATTTCTTTAGTCTTTACCTTATCGTGTTGATACAGTTACTTTCGTAATCACTACTAAACAGTACAGCATCCATTAAATCTCTCAAGCCAATAATTAATACGCAAGTTCCAGTATTGGTTACTGGAAAAAATCTACTCGCTAACTAGCAATTAGAGGAACATTTTACAAATTCGTGTAAGGTTTGATACGACACTACATTAAGGCTTCTTTGTTACTTTAAGAGAAACTAGTCGACAATAATAAATCCTTTCCTGTGGAAATGCTACATCTTTGATTCATTCTTCGTGCGTTACAAATTCACTTCCACAAAGTATTGGCCTCAACTATGTATCAAATTCTTGTACCTAAAAGACGGACCACCCACCCCGGCGTAATTTTATTGTTACATTTCCCTGCGCATTGGAAGGAAGAAAGGAATAAAGATTAGCTGTCACTCTGCATACGAATGCAGGTTGAACACCGCTACTCTTTACTTGTCTTCTACCTTGCACCCCGAGAGGTGGGAGGGAGAAAGGGCCTTGGGAGGCAAATTTGGGGAAAGTAGAGGCAGAAGATCTGCGGTTGGGTGCGGGAGAGTGGAGAGGACGGAACGGGAGGAGATAAAGTGAGGTCGAGTGGCGATAGGAGAGGAAAGGTAAGCATGTGATGAGTACTTTTTGAAAAATCGATTTTGGCCATGCATCTTTCATAGGTGTCCGTTTACGTACACTATTACCAGATAATTGCCAACTCCGGGAGTCTGTACGGTGTATCGATTAACATTATAATATTTATTTCCCATTTTTGGAGGACACTCAAAATAAATGCAAATATTGGATATCTGTTTGGATGGACCTCATTGGTTACGCTTTCATTAGGGAAAGTGGAAATAGTTTGAGTTACGTAGCCGGGTGAGAAGCAAGTCGGAAAATTTTAGACATACGTATTTACTGAAAGGTGTTCTCTAAACTTTTAAAGTAATCGAATGGAAAGAACCTAATGGAGGCCGTTTTAATTCAGTATTTCCCCAATTTGCTGGATAATAGATATTTTAGACATTTTAGTACCCTGTAAGCCATCGCACGGGTTTCTGGCTGGATGTGAACACATACACCAAATTAATTTTAGCACGAATATTTTTACCCCAAAGGCGGTCGGACAATGTTATTCTGATTCTTTATCGTTCATGGAAAAATAATATCTTAAATCTATCTGTTTTAAATTTAACCTCTATAATTTTGTTGAGATAATTTCGCATACCGTAATATCTCCTAATAAAAAATGGTGGTTAAGGGTGGGAATTTCAATATATCGGAAAAATTAGTTTACATGCAGATTCGCAAGTTCTTACCTCTATATTGCCGGCTGAATTGGGTAAGGATTCTAGGATGGTTAGGGAGTAACACTGGTCAAAGGAAAGGTATTGGGAATTTGCATGTGAAAGGATAGGAAGAGAAGAGAGTGAGACGGAATTGCAGGAGTAGCGGTGATTGTTCGATTGGATAAGGGAGAAATGCATTCTCCTATGTAAAATGAAGTGAATTGTTTGCATGGCTAAAGATAGATAATGTTTTTAGAGAGGCAATTAGTGTAAGAACGAGGTAAGACGCAGTAAGGGGATGTGGGGAGAAGGGAGCGGATCTGATAAGCAGACACGTTTTACATCGGGTTTGGTTGCAAGTAGGGGAAAGATGAGGAAATTTGTGGGGCGCCAAAGGGTTGGTGGATCTCAGGTTGTTAGTGAGATTGGAGGGTCATCTGTGTTCGAGAGAGGGACATTGGGGCAATAAGGATGAGTTCGCGTTATAGTCGTGTTAAATAGGTAACAGTTTTTTAAGAAAGGTTTTCAGGCTGTCGGATCCGGGGAAATAGGTAAGGTATAGTCCTGCGTCAGATGAGGGGTTGTTTTTCTGTGGTGTGTGAGGTCAAGTGAAGCGGTGGATTTTATTTCGTAGGACCTTTTCTGAGTAACCGCTTTTGTGAAGTGTATGTTGTAGATTGTGGAAGTATTTTTGAGGGTGGCTGCAGTGTTGCAAATCCGGTGTTCGCGAATAGAGAGAGTTGGGAATCAAACGTTTGGTATGAGGTGACAGCTGGTAAAGTGTAGTAAATGTGGATAGTTAATAGCTTTGATATGTACTGAAGAGATGAATTTTTTGTTGTGAACTGAGCGATCTCTGTCAAGAAAGGTGATGGTGGAGTCTGAAATGGAAGAAAAGAATTAAGCTGTGAAGGAACAATTTAAGGAATTATTATTTGAAATGTTTGATAAAAAATTATTGAGGGAATCATAGCCGAGTTCCCAGGGAATAAAAATTTCGTCTATGTAGCGGAAGCAGACAAGATGTTTGAGTTATTGTGAAAGGAAAGTCTCTTCAAGGTGGCTCATTAAGAGATTGGGATATGATGGCGCCATCCTCGTTCCCATCACTGTGTCTTTGGTTTGTAAATAGAAACAATTTTGGTACGCAAACGCGTTTTTCTGAGAACAAAGTGGCTAGATTGAGGAGAAATTCGGTCGAGGGGCGCTGGGGTGAGGGGCGTAGAGAAAGATAAGGTCGGAGAGAGGATAAGCCTTCTGCATGGGGAATAGAGACATAGAGGGGAGTAACGAAAATGGTGGCCATAAATAGGTTGAAGGGTGGCATGGAGCTGAATTTAAACGGTGGAGGAAGTGATATGTGTCTTTTGTGAAGGAGAATACAAGATGTCGTAGGTGGTGGTCAGGGAATGCGGAGATTCTTTCGGTGGGAGAGTTGATACTGAAAACTATGTAAAAGGCGACAGGGGATGTTAGGTTTGTGTATTTTTGGGAGGAGATAAAACAGGTGTTCTAGGGTTTGGGGGTGAGGGTAAGGATATGTTTTGGGAGGTGAGGCCTCCTTCTGTTCCAGAGTGGAGGAGGAAAGACCGAATTTCTGTTTGGGAAGTGATTGTCGGGTTGTTGGTGAGAATGGTATTAGGCGGATGTATCACTGAGGTGACCGAGGGTTTTGAAATGTAATCATTGGTATTTAAAAGCACAACTGAGGAGTCTTTATCGGCGGTGGCGACAACGATGTTGGGATTGGACTGTTGGTTTTTTAGTGTATGGCTTTCGTTCTTGGGAAGGTTATTATTAGGTTTAAGAGATTCTTTGAAGAATGATTCGAAGAGTATATTAATTGGAAATGGATTCTAATTAAAATACACCGCCGCCCGTTAAAGTTATTTTACCCGTATTTCAAAAATGAGTAAATATGAGCATATAAGGAAGCACTGCGTTAATTTGCATAATACATTCAACGCATTTGCCAGTGCATTTCAGCAGTAAAAATTGGAAAAATCTAATCATAAAATGTGAGATGGCTTTTCGAAAACAATATTTACCACAGTGTTAATTTTTTCGAAAAAAAGGTGTTCCTCGTTGACCGTTAAATGTATATATTAATAATTTTAGTCAAATGCTCAAACAAGTAATTTTATTTATTTCAAGGCGGTGAACCTAGCCGTGGATATTAGAAATAGCATCGTGTTTATTAAAGTTAATCATTATTTTATCGCCCTTGCCGTAATATAAGGATTTCAATGGCATAATTGACAGTATTACTCTTTCCGGCATAATCAAATAAATTTTTGAAGTATTTAATTGCAAGTATAGATATTGATACAAACTCACATTTTGCATGTGTATGATAAGTATTTCTGACACGACTTCCTGCAGTAGATATGACCAACCTTTATACTATGGCACATCTTGATGCCACAAATAAAAACAGGGCGTAAAGTTGTTTCAATGCATACTTGAAGCCACGAACATACGGGTGGATACTCAGTGACGCGAATTATGCCTATACAGAGCACAAGCATCTCCTTCTTGCACCGACTGGCATACTTTTTCACAAAATGTGGAATTGAATTGTGCGAAATTCCCCAAATTCGAACATCTGAGCGTTGAAGAGGCTTTCTGGGAAACTACGTCCATCCCCATGAGCTGCCCTAGATATACGTAATTGGGTTCACCCCACCTTAGTCCTACTTCACCATGAATGGGTACGGGTAAATATTCCAAACGTTTGCCCGTAAAAGAATGGCGGACGAAGGAGAAAGATAAGGATGGAGGGAGGTGGCGGGGGAGGGACCAGTAACCGAGGCCCCCGTGTCTCTCCAATTCACGTCACGAGCGGAAGCAATCAGGCGGATAAACAACACGGAAGGGAGGGGAGGGAAGATTGGGCGGGGTGAAGGGAGGGGGGTGCTTTTAGAGGAAGGAAGCGGGGGGGTGGGTGAAGGTGCGGTAATGGTGTGGGCGAGGGGTTGGAGGGGGGTGTTGAGAGACATTCCCTCCCCCCTACCCGCACGAGAACAGCCAACCGCCGCCGCAAAGGATGGCACGGAGAGGGAGGGAGAGAGGGGGAGCTGCTGAGGAGGAAGAGGGCTGCGAAAGACTCTACAAGCACGGCGGAAAACTTCATCCACGCGGAAATTAATAGGACAAAGAAATTTCATTAATTAGTTTCTACTGATTACCTAAAGGAAATAAACCGAGTACAGTAATCAGAAAATGGAGCACCGTAACTTGGTGGTTTCGGCACTAGCTTCATTCAGAGAAGCCACGGGAGCGGAGGAAGGGACGGGCATAGTGCGAACGGCCAACGACGCGGATTAAATGAACGGTTTTTATGTGCAATAAAGAAGCCGTGCTGAGCCCAGGTGGAGACGAACTCGCTTTAAAGAGACCTTGTGGCCACTGGCGAAATGTCTCTCGAGGATAAGGAAGATTAAAAATGAATTGGAGATACCGGTGATTGGGCAAGTCGTCCAGCCGGCCAATCCCACTACGAGGGACATAGGGATGTGAGCCAGACGTCATGACGGAAAGGTTGGACGGAAAATACCTTGGTGAAAGGCCAAGAGGGCATTACAAGGACGAAATCAATAGGGTGCACGAAGTTAATGCCGGTTAACACGGATTTCGCAGGGTCGAATCCAGTCTTGGATATAAATGTGGCGTTGCCATGCGAAAGATGTATCACTGACTGTGTTTTTTGTTAAAATTCCGCTCACGTTTTCGGAGACACCTAAAAGTTGGATAGGAGAAGTCATTACGAATGAAATGTGCACGGTAATTGTTGCACAATGGTAACCGTAGATTTTACTAAGAAATGAAACCATTTGAGGAAGGAAATACAGTGCATAAGGTGACGAAAATCGTCCAAAAATTTTCACTTCCTGGCTCCTAAGAAACTTCGAATTAGGAATAAAGTGGAAAGGTGTCATGGTGGAAAAATGGACATGAAAATTTGCGTTCAGAATAGTATTCCAAAATTCCTCCAAAGTTTAATTCCATTCATTAACTGCCTTTGAGTTTGCGAAACGTTGACAGCTACTAAGTGAGGGAGGGGACGCTCTTAAGTATAAAAAAGGCATCCACTCACTGCCATGAGATGATAACTTGGAAGTAAAAACAATCATTAACTCACTCCTCGATTATCACTAGTATTTACGTCATTTTAAAACTAGTAGGGAAGGTTTAACTATGGAGTGATGTAGTTATACATTCGGTCGATGGCCAAAAGTCATTTGCTTCAAAATATGATGCTGTGTCTAGAACCTCAAGTAAAACAAAAGCTATACGGCTTTCCGATGCTACTGCGGAAAACCTTAGAAGATTTGAAAGTGACTCCCGTCCATCTCACTATGAAAAATATGATTCCGTAGTGTTATGTGTGTGTGTGTGTATATATATATATATATATATATATATATATACTCATATATACAGAAACAGATATAAGGAAAAGGGATAGGAACACATATAAAGGACGAACACAATAGAGGTGGGGAAGGCGGAATCGAACGGATCACAAGAGTAAAAATATTTCCTCAACCGGGACTCGAACACCGGATCTTTCCACTTGCCGGGCGGATGCTCTTAACCACTTGAGCTATCACCTCTATTGTGTTCGTCCTTTATATGTGTTCCTATCCCTTTTCCTTATATCTGTTTCTGTATATATGAGTATTTATTCGCCGTTTGGCGGGATTTCGTGTTTGAATGTGTATTTGGCCAATGTGGCTCATCTCTTTCTTCTGGCTATGCGTGCCACGAAACGCACTGTTCCTTTCCTGTATGATGTTGTATGAATTCTAACCCACTGTCCTTTCCTTTCCTTGTGTATTGTCTATTTCTCCTTTGGTGGGTGAAACTGCCCCCTGACGCCATCTCTTGGCTGAAAGAATCGGGGCGCTTGGCGACATATTAGACCCACGGATCTCAGGGTAAATTGACTATCCTCGATAGCTCAAGTGGTTAAGAGCATCCGCCCGGCAAGTGGAAAGATCCGGTGTTCGAGTCCCGGTTGAGGAAATATTTTTACTCTTGTGATCCGTTCGATTCCGCCTTCCCCACCTCTATTGTGTTCGTCCTTTATATGTGTTCCTATCCCTTTTCCTTATATCTGTTTCTGTATATATGAGTATTTATTCGCCGTTTGGCGGGATTTCGAGTTTGAATATATATATATATATATATAGGATGTTATATATATATGTAGGATGATATATATATATATATATATATATATATATATATATATATATATATCATCCTACTGAATAAAAGGGACTCTATTCTCACCTGGAAAATCAACCTCCGGCGTTAGACGTCGTTTGTTAACCTAGAATTAAGGTGTAATTAGGGCAACTTGGATAGTAAAAGAATACTACGTAGATGAGGATAGCTTACTATATGTCTAGGCTTACTCGTTGTCAAGATAAAAAGGGTGTTCAGGGAATAGAAATGCAATAAAGACGTGAGAGTTGACAACCTTATTTCCCATGGAACTACTAAAATTTGAGAAAATTTGGTGGAATGAGTTTTTATGGACTGACTTGTAGCATTTATGAGAGAGAGATTTAGTCGGAAGACTTTGCCATATCAGTGTTAATTCCTGTTCCAAAAAAGGGAAGAAAGCCATGTCTGATAACTATGGAATAATAATTTTGTTTTCGCTACTAAGAATCATCAATTAGACGCGTGAAGAGAAGAGAAAATGAGATTACTTTGGGTGTGATAATTTTGGGTTCAGGGTGAGAGGTACGCGTAATGCCATTGCATTAATTGGTTCCCTAACAGAGAGTAATACAATCAGAGTAAATTTGTTTGTTTGCGTAGAGATTAAGAAGGCGTTTGATAGAGTAAATAGGGTATATTTAATGGATGTGTTACGGAAAATATGAACAAATTTGAGGGATAGGAGGCTAATCTGCAACCTGTACAAGTCTCAAACTGCTCAGTTGCGAGTGACGGATTGAGAAATGGGATGGATAGTATTAGGAAGAGGATTAAGAGAGCGGTGTCTACTGTCACCCGTAATTTTCAGTATTCATGGGAAGGAAATGATTAATTTTTATGGGAAGGAACTGGAAATAGGACAATTAATAAAATCAGTTAGTTTTGCGGATTATAAACTTTATTTTTTTCAGTCAACTAAGTGGTTGTAGGCATTGATTAGTGCATTTTGAAGTAAATACAAGAAGCACGGAATAATTAAAAATATGGAAAACTTGTGAGAGTATGTGATTACAAACCACTGTAATTTTTGAGAAAGAGAAAAGGGCAGTTATATATGGAAATAATTAGGATTACAATTTATACACTAGAGCAAGTGAAACGGTTTACCTTCCTCTGACGTTTCAGGACTTAAATGATGAAAGTAGTGGGGACGTAAGAAGTAAAATACCTAGCAAAGCAAAGCAAAGAATCTTTTACGAGATGGGAATGAGGACAGAGAATGTTAAGGAAAGTCAAGGAAAATGAAGGTAATGAATGTCAAGGAAAGACTTATCAAAACTTTGATATGGAGCGTAGTTATGTGCGGCACGGAAACATGGTCATTGAAACAAGGGAATTATCGCTGTAACTTTGTATAGCATGTGCTAATCCGAAACCTACCTTATCAGGTTGAACAGATATTAATAACAATTCACCAATTATCTAGTACGCCATTTGATATTCATGACTTCGGGGCATTCCGTGATAGATAATACTGGCATCCGCAAAAAGTCTACTTTGAGAATTAATGTCATATTGAGGGTGATCCCTTGCGTAGATTCAAAACAGAAGCAACCCAAGGACACTGCCAATTAAAACTTTCGACATTACCACTTTCTCTTTAAAATATATTTGTACTAATCTGAGGTATTATAATCGATCTTTCAACAAAATGTTGACCCACAAAATTATTCTTTTATCCGTAAGTAGTGGTCATGGCTTAAAATGAGCATAAGGCAACTATGCCCAACTTTGCCAAAAGTTTTGACTGGTCGACTATTATTGTATCCACTACTATTCTGCATCTTTATAATCATCAATATATTCGCCAAAACCTAACAATCGTGTTTTGCATGAAAGCCTTTTTCTATAGCCATGCTTGTGACTGAAAGACCTAAGTGATATACTTGATGGCATACATAATTAAAAGCAATGCTTTGTCTCATTTGCCTATCTAAACTAATATTAAATGGAGAATCGACTTTTTCGTTTTCCTTTATTATATTGATATTATTTGAATCTATTTTAAAACAACATTCAGATAACTAAAAGTATCCTTTAATATTCAAGATGTAATACCTATTTAAAGATAGGTTTCCGACGATTTCTAACGGCTATTTTCTTCTACGATATGTATCCCGTGAACTTCCATGCATTCTCCATACATCACTTTCCTCTTTATTTCTTCGTAACTGCTGCCTACCTTCATGCTCTCTAGAAAATGTATTCTCGTTCTTCCTCTACCCTTTGTAACAATCTCCCTTCTAACACGTCCTTAAATTACACCTTACTAAAAAGATTTCTTCAACTATTTAATAATATATAACAACATATCCACAGCAAAAAATTTTATGTTCGCTACCGTGAATTTAAACCAACCTTTGATGGAAATATTCAAATTTTAACTAGATTTTAATAATAGAGATCCTTCTAGCGGGTGGTGATCCTTGTATACATAGATGCGCATGCTGTTTAACGCCAGTTTTGAGGACATTTATAGCCGCACCAGGCAGCGCTCTGGTCTAATTGACGCCAGATTGCCGCTGTAGTACGTGCGTGGTGCTAGAGGGTGGTGCTCTTGTAAGGTAGAGCGAGCAGATGCATTAGAGGCCCCCTAATGGGGCCGGTGTTTAAACACTAGCAACATCGTACGGAATGGTGAACGGTATTTTAAAGCCGGCACCTATGCAGTGGGTTTCAGCAGAATACAGAATCAAAAACCTCAGCTATGTATTGGGGTAAAATTGTCTTGCCGCCGCACCGAAATAATTTATATAATGTCAAGTAAAGTGTAATGCAGACTTATCACCTCAAGTAATTCAGCGCTAAAAATATACAGATCTCACCCTGAAAACGATTCCTTTGAAATTCTTCTCGGTGTGAAAAAAATTTGCACGGAAAAAGGCTCCTGAGGTTAACTACTTCCACTTTATCGTGTTACACGATCGCTGTTCAATTAAAACGTTGAATATTTAAGGAAGGTATATAATTATTTAAAAATTTAAATTAATATTATAATTTTAGCTTAATGTGTAATTCAAATGTGAAACAATTATCATTGATTTAACTCAAGCATTGCGTCAGTAACCGTTTTCAATTTAACGCATGTCCAGTTCGCTTACGGCAACGCTTGAGTTAACACACGTCATTCCATCGAAATTTTTCTTTCACCTGAACAAATCGCCAGCTGAGCTATATGCAATAATAATACGCGAGGCTTGCGGAGAGTCTGTTTTCTCCTAGATCGAAGCAAGATTCAATGTGCTAAAAGAGGGGAGAATTTCAATTTCATGGGAAGGTGAACTACGAGCTACAGCCACAACTCCCACTAGTATTATTAGCTGAATTGTTAGAGATAGTTAAATAACTTTAAGAGCACTCTCAAAAATACTGAACATTTCATTTGGTGCCTCCTTCGCATTGGGAACAGAAAAATAGCTCTCGTGACATGTTTTCCCATGTTGGGTTCCTAAAAATACTCCCACAAAATCGCAATTACTTAACGATAAGGAATGTGAAGTGCATTCCTCATCCTCTGTGGAGTCTATCTTTAACTCCGTATGACGTTACTGCCCCAAAACTGACTTTTACTGTTTCACTATACCGTCGTGGAAAACGTTTTTCAAGTTCAGGAGCCGGCGTAGGCGGATTGAGCGATCAAACCTGCATCGGTTTCCACTGACGCGTTACTGGAATCCAATCAATATTAAGTTATATAATTGTACCAAACGTACATTAAATGTTAAGCTAATGACATAATAAAAAATAAATTTTGAAAAATCAACCACATTAATGAAAATTAAATGATCACTTTGAATGGAGCATACCTCGTAATGTTAACTTTTATCTTTATTACACGCAGGTATTACCAATTCACGCAAGAATTATTCAATGAAAGTCTCGTAATAACAAGTAATACGAAAGGTAGACCTTGATGCCGAATTTGAAGAAAAATTCAGATTAATGGTTTTTGTGATCTTGGACAAAAAGAATGGGCCAGACCCCGCCTTAACCAAGTCCAGCGGGATGCAGTCACGCCCAATCAAAAATTTGCCCGCTTAAAACCCCTTGATGCAACCATTTTCTTCCTAATTTGGCTCACTTTTATTGATAAATTTCTAAATTTAATTAAGTTTCTAAAAATTTTTTTTTATTAGCTACTTTTTACGACGAGTACATTTCTCCACACATACTAAATACCTAGTCGTTCTAATTTAATTGACCAACGGAAATTCCCGACTTCATTTCTCCCGTATTTCATAAGAAAGATAGAAATATAAGACAAAGAAAAAAGTAACCTATGAGGCGGAAATGACGAAATATGAGTGATTTCATATTTTTAAAACGAGCTTATGTAAGAATCAACCAAGTCATCATTATTAATTTGGCGAAAATGATCTACAGTTTGGTGCAATGTACAGGATTCATGTAAATAATTGGCGCATGAACTCAGTAGTAAAAGAAAAGAAGAGTTTTTATCGCACATTTAATGATATGGTGCATTTGAAAAAATAATACGCTTAGAAATCATTGAAAACAATCCATTTTACTTTATTTCCATTTTTCAGTTATATAGTTTGCCACAAAAGAAAAAAAATATTATCATATCAGACGAGAATCTTTTTTGGCGAATAAACGCAAAAACTAAAATGTCGTTTAGGTGGTCTGCCATTTAGATACGCCTAGAGTAAAACTAAATTTTGCGAAGGATCTTGTAATCCTTGCTCTGCTAAAATATCGGTATGATATCATTGACAGAGAAACACTGAGGGAAATACATGCTCACATATCGTACTGTAAAAGGTTTTAGACGATTTCCATGTAAAATAAATTTGTGAGAATTAAAACATGTGGATGCGAGGAAACTCGCCATTTTTATGCCCAAGTGAGTGCTTGCGAGAAGTGTGGGAACTGGGAATGGAAGCAGTGAAAAAGAAAGGAGATCCAATTTGAATCCCCTTCCGTGAAGCCTTCCATTTTTTTAGGCTTTAAGCACTCCAGAGAGGAAAGATTAGAGAAGGGACTCGGGTCCAGAAAAATCGCGACAAAATTCAAATTTTCACCATTCGCTTATTGTTCGTTCATTTGTTTTTTTTCTACTCTTCCTTGACGAGAGGGGCTAAACGAGGAAAGTGGTCGTTCAGGCATGATCAATTAAAACGACGCATCAGTGGAAGCCCAGTCGACCGTGAATTAACACTGTTAGGCACACACGGGCTAATGAATTGCTTAAACTGATGCACTCGAGTCCAACTTTTCGTGATCAGAGGGCGCGCGCATTATCCCTCGGCGCTCACGGGAAAAGGCTTGGACAAAAGTTTCCAGGGAGAGAGAGAGAGGGGGGGAGGGAAGTTTCCGATGCTTTAAACACAACTCTGTCGCCCTCTCAAGCCGATACTGTCTCAAGGGGGACTTCAATTCCTGAAGCGGGAAGAGCACTCCAAGAGAGGTCCAATTATGAAGCATGAATATGCTCAAGCAAAAAAAAAATGCCTCTCACGTTTGCGGGACCACCGCTGATTTCAAGCTTCGTTTCGTCCGCCGAAATGAGCAATGTAGGAAAAGTCTTCCTTTCTGCTCCTTTAAAAATCTCATCGCAGTTATTGATCAAAATTTTCCAAACTTTGTACCTGCCTGCTCAAAATAAATTAATCACCAGTGTCGGGAGGAAAAAATATCCAGATTGCCTTTCAGTCACATATATCGTACTGCTTATACTTATTTCTCCGAAAAATTAAATGAAAACCTAATCTCCCTCATTGATTCACAAAATAGAATCTTTTCAAAGTATCATTGGGAGACGAAACGAGAAATATGAGTGTTATTAATTATTGTTATTGAGGGAATTATGTAGATCAATCGTATTATTGCAACAAATTGATTCTTCATCGCATACTTACAACTAAAATAAATAATAAATACTTGACCCTTCGGCACCTTATCTCAGCAGAAGGATATAAAAAAAAATCCAGGTTTTGTTTCACCCCTTCATCTCTATTCCAAATTTTACGAGGGTCATCCGGAAAGTAGTACCCGTTCGTGAAATAAAGACACAAAAGTAAATATTAACAAACATAAAAAATTTTATTTGAAAGAGGATACTTTAAACTACTTCTCAACATAATCTCCAAGCAAATTAACGCATTTGTCATAACGTGTGACAAGTTTCTGTATTCCTGCTGCATAGTCCTTCGCCGCCAGCTCATTGAGATACGCGAGGGACCCATCTTGCACAAATTTTTGCATAATGCAGATGTTGTTTAACAATTTCATGAACAATTGTTCGAGAAACATTGGGAAAATGCTCACAGATGTCATCAATTGTGACGCGCCGATCGTTCCTCACGAATTCGTCAACTGAGCTCACCAGTTGGTCTGTAATGACAGACGGTCTCTCCGAACGCTCATCGTCGTGTGTGTTCCCCCTCCCCATGTTGAAGTTGCGACACCACCGCCGAACAGACGACTCGTCCATTACATTGTCTCCATACACCTCCTTTAATTGGCGATGAATATCACATGGGCGAACGTTTCTTGCATTGAGGAACTTAATCACTGCCCTCACTTCACAACTGGCGGCGTTCTCAATTTTTTTAAACATTGTAAACAATCACAGAAACAACACAGGCAATGCTAGCGTCACGCAACTTGGCTCAGAGAAGGCAGACAAGCCACTGAAGCTATCTGACCTCATCCAGCGGCTACTCGCGTCGTCAGCACTTCATGCGGCACGAACGGGTACTACTTTCCGGATGACCCTCGTATTTTATCATCTCATTTTACCGTACCAGACATAACTAATTCACTTTTTGCGCATTAATAAGAATAATGTTAAACCTCTCATAGGGTGGCATCGCGGTGAGGATGAAGAGTTTGAAACTGACTTCTCGTGACCTAGAAAAAGAAATAGATCTGCAGCGATGGAATAACGGCGAGGAGATAAAGCCAATAAATGAAACTGAATAATGACACATAAAGGGGCAAAGCCCCGAAGCAGGGGTCTTTAAAGGCCTTTGGCTCTGTGGTTTAAATCATTAAATAACCTGGATATGCGGAGAAGAGGATTTTACACTCAAAATGACTCTCTCTTAGGTCGAATGATCATATTTTCAGCTATTGGAAAATTGCTTAATGAGATTCTATTAAAGTTAATACTGTGGTTTTCGTCCGAGTTCATTACACTACACATATTATATACAAGTACTTTCTCCGGAACTGTCTTAAGGTCTACTTGAAATGGTACGCTCTAACAGGGATCAGAGATAAATCGAAAACATATACTCATTATACACAACATTTACTATTTCCTAAGTAATTTGCTAATCTTTATGTGATTATACCTTCATTATGCTCCATGAATGGTTGTTGCATCATAGAGTTCAACAATACACACACACGCACGCACACACACATACGTATATATATATATATATATATATATATATATATATATATATATATATATATATATATATATATATATATATATATATATGTATGTATGTGTGTGTGTGTGTGTGTTTGTGTGTGTGTGTGCATATATATAATATCGTATGCTTGTATAATTTATTTCCATCCCTTAGAACAAATATTTATCCTATTCGAGATAAAGTGGAACTCAATTTTAAAATAAGCATATCTGAGTTATTTTATTGTTCATATTAAGTACACACACACACATATATACTTGCATTAAATATATACATACTTCATATTAGAAAAAAATGAATTCGCGTTGAAAATGAACGGTTAAGGGTAAATTCTACGAAATGAAACGAATATCGCACGAAGATGAGCAAAGGGTCACGATTTAAAAGGCAAGGGTGTGGGCAAGGAGGGCACTATTCCTCCCGAGGTCTAAATTACTCCGCTCGCACTTCAATCCCAAACACTAATCCAAACACCTATTCCCCTCCCCTTCCCTGTCTCGCAGGCAGCCTGTCTTTTCAGCCTCCCGCACCATCCAACCTCAATATTTCCTCCCCACACTTCTTCCCCATGTACACAGACGAATGATTCCTCAATGCTGCGCTCCCCGCGATACACGCTTCGCCTGAATTTGGCGAAATTCTCATTAGACCGCATTCCCGTCCTCGGTGGAGGCTGTAAGGCCAGGGCAAATATGAAAATTCAAATGCTTGTTAATGATCCTCCGACCCCTTGTTTGCCTTCGCGGTCTATAGTACGTAGCAGATATTCCGCATTAGAGGAACGGTAGTTTGAGTTAGTTTGGCAAACATGACGCTCACAACAGATGCGAAAGATCTTTATCTCACACACAAAATTGAAATAGGCTCTCTTTGAATGGTGGCATGAATGCAATCTGGAATTTCTATCCCACTAAAAACGCCAGAGTGATATCAGGGAGATATTGCGCATTGCGTAAGGGACACAGTATACTTACAACTGAAACATATTGGAGATTAAGTAATTGCGGATGGAAATACATCTACAAGGCTGCAACTCCCACAATTATAAGAATTACCTGTAGTGACAGGGAAATGAAAGTGATTCGTAGCATTGGTAACCTCAATATTTTCAATTTTTGAAATTAAGCAGTTCTAACAAGAAAACCTTTATATGGCGTTAAAGTAAAAAATGCTTACTTTAATGTTGCAAGTGAGAGAACATGAAATATAGGCCTTAAAAATATTAAACACTCTGGGTTTAGTACATAGGAGAAAACAGTAATTCTCTTCCACTTGCTCTAAATCGATATTCTTTTGTACTAATAAATTTATTTTACAACGCCACACCATGATTACATCAATTTAATAATTCTTGCGAAAGGCGATTGGTAAGGTTTTACAATGCTATTTCTTAGTTAATATGTTTTTCCATGTCTCTCTAAACACCCTAAATATAACCTTTTCTCTTGTACCAGATAAGTTGTTTAACTTATTACGAGTACTTCGCGTAGTTACCCTTCTTTGATAGCTTTAGAACTCCGTCGCTAATTTGCTCCGGGTAACTTTTGTGAGGAGTTAAATTTAAAAGAAATTTAAGCAATGGACTTATTTTAAAATAAAATAAATATACTAAAATGTCAAATTAAGCGCACCAATTTAAAGTAAATTTTCATTCACGCGGACCTAGAAAAATCATGAGATTGTGGACAAGACTAATATATTTTCCAAAATATTCTTAACCAAATTTCATCAAACATGAATTTCAATGCTGCCAGTTGACTCTTCTCATATTTTTATTATTAAATACTTTGTATTAATTTATTTATTGACAGTTAATTTAATATATTACATTTCCTGACTTATACGAGGGTTGCTAGTTATATTTTGAGCCTTGGCAACACTAAGTGCTTCAGGTGCCATCTGACGTTTCCATCTGAAAGTTTGACCCATTAAACGCTTACTTTCTTCAGAATATTTTGTCATTTGATCATAGCTTGTGTTATTTACAGTGACTCGAATATTTTGTCTCCGCGAAAAAATGGTGTTAACTCGTGAACACTCTCGTACAATGATTTTTTACTACTTTCGACGTGAATTATCAAGTCAGGAGTGCATCGATCCACTCACTTCCTCTTTTAGCGATGAATTTCCACCTTTTGCCTCTGTAAAATGCTGGAATAACGTATTCCATCATGGCCGCCGTTCGCTCAGAGACGAAAGTCGTGAAGGTCGTCCAAATTCAGTCGTTGGGCCAGAAAACATTGATACTGTGAAAGAACTAGTAAGGGAAGATTGTCATGTGACTTATCCTGAGATTGAGGCATCCTTGGGCATCAGTATGACGAGAATAAGATTTTGATTGATTGAAAAATGATTTAGATTGCACAGGTATCTTCCACTGAAACCACCGTCTTTTTAAGCAGAGCCAATACTTAACATTGTCCAACGATCACATTTATAAATTCATATAAGTGGAACAACACAGTGACTGTGGAGCATCAAGAATTGTCGCAGCATATCGAATTATCGGTTTATTTCCACCATATTAGTCTGACAAGATTAATAATGTATAGATAGATGGCAGCACGTATGGGTGATTTTTTATCGAGCATTTTCTAGTGGTTTTGAGACCAGCACCAGCATTTTTTTGGTACAGACTCATTTTCCCAATCCAAATAGCGCCAACAGAGAGAGAGAGAGAGAGAAAGGGGAAGGAGGGCATGTTTGAGCAGAGGCGGGCCATTAGGTTGCCTCATTTTTTTATTTTTCTTTCTTCCCAAGAAGCATTTTTTTTCTTCAGTTCTCCCTCCAGAATAAGTCCTTTCCTCCCTTCCATTACATCCAAGTAACCTATGCTTTTAAAACGTCAGGCAACCGCCCCCCTTCAACTCTTCTCCCCTCACACACTCATACTCCACGCACACCAACGCTAAACGTCCCCCACCCTCTCCTCCGCACCCAGAAGCAGCACCAACCGCCGCCACCATCCTTCCTGCCCGCCCGCCCATCGCCTACCCCACCCGACCCGACCCTCGGCCGCCGCCGCGACACCAAGAGGACGAGGGCAAACACACTCCGCTCCCTCCGCCCCCGGGTCCCCTTCAACCCCACCACGCCTCGACCCCTCCCGCTTCCGTCTTCCTTCCTGACACATTTATCTCCCTCAACCATTTTACTCCATGACACAGTGAAACTCCATGTTCATAGTATGTGCCACGGTATATTTACAGCTTTAGTCGGAACATGTTGGTTTATATCTACGTACGTGTTATGATTCCCGAAGTCCGTCAGCCGCTAAGGTTTTTTCTTGACTTAATTTCTATTTCGAATTTTAATGATGCGTAAAAATTCCTCATAGCCACAAAACCTAAGTCTAAAAACGAGGGATTGCATCATATCTGGGAAATATGTTTGATGCCGTCGCGGCATGGACACAAAAAGTAACAGATTGGATAAAATAGGAAGTCAGGGAAAAATGGGCTAAACAAGAATGGGGAAGGTTTAATGGACGGAGCGAGCCACCACCGACGAGGAAATGGATGAGTGAAGGCAAGACCAAAAGGAAGGAAGCCATTTCAAATGACTGAAAATGAAAGATGCTTATACTAGCCATACTGCATGCATGACATGCGCCTCTCAAAGACGTAAACAGGACAAAGAAAGATAGGACAAACAAAATACCTCAACCATTGTAATTAACGCAAAAGCTGAATTGATGGGCAAATGTTACTGAATGGCGTAGGCAACTCACATCAAGGTAATGAGGAGGGGCAGTTTATTTCCGTTTTCCGTTGGCGGTTTCCCAGGGAGATCTGATGACCAAACAAAACAAAGCTTTGGTGCACAAGTAGCGGAGGTTGAACGGAGGTGTCTCTCTCTCGGGATTGACCCCGTTCCTTTCCCATCTTATGATTTTCCTCCTTGTACATTTTTAAGGGAGCGTTTGTTTCGAATTCCGATAATAGGTTGATTTCCTTTGGAACAACTATTAAAGTGATGAAATAGTTTGTATTAACAGCCGTCAGTACAAGTCTTAAGGATTGAGATGCCTCAGGTATTTCAGCTGGCATAGTCATCCTGTTAATTTTGTTGCATACTGGGCCTGTTTGTTTGTACCAATTTAGGCATTTGTTAACTGTGATACAAAGACTAAGTATCAGATTATGGCTATCAATATATTTGGCTTAAAAATTAATTTAAAATTATTATTTTGTAAACATCTATAAGGGCAAAATAATGTTGGACGAACAAAACGAAGTTCACGGAAAACGTAAGTAATAGTCCTTATGAGCTGACACCAAAGCCTAGCTTATTTAGTAGAATATCTTGAATAAATGTAATGGTGCCCTAAACCGTAATCGAAGAGTACTGGTTAAATGTGATGGCGATGTCAAAGAGAAATTTTATCTTTCGCTGGCTAGGCCTCACTTAGAATATGCTTCTAATATATGGGATTCTTATTACGTTGAATTGATTGCCGGATTAGATCGGGTGCAGCGTAGGGGAGCTAAATTTGTGAAACGTTATGATAAACATAGGAGCGTATCCAAAATATTAGAACATCTACGCCGGGAATCACTCATGGAGCAAAGGTTGAATTGCAAATTAAATCTCTTGCATAAATTGGAAGGACGTCTCTTTAGCGGTGAGATTGAATGTGTATTATTACCCCCATTGTACTGCGGTAGGAGAGATTATGTCAGTAAAATTAGAGAGATCAAGTTTAGAACAGATAGATTTAAGATGTTCTTTTTTCCACGAACGATCAGGGATTAGAATAACAATGTCCGACCGCGGTAGGGTCGTATTCGGGTCAGCATTAGTATTTTGTGTTTTCACACCACGTCATACACCCTAGTGGTGGCTTGCAGAGTACCGTAATTTATTTAAAAAAATACTGAAGGAGTTTTACTGGGTTTTACGTTTCGGCCAACTTATCGTCAAATATTCACGTATAAATTTGATGTCCCCAATAACTCATCGGAGCAATATCAATGGCGCTCAGGGAAAAATTAATGCAAATTGTGTAATGCATCATTGTCTCAATTGACAACTCAACAAAGAGGTGCTCTTTTTAAGTATTCTCATTGTCAATGAGTCAAAGAGATCGATCATATAGATATAATCAGAATTCTCAAATCTCGGCTCTCTAAATAAAGATTCATAGTCGGTTTCAGTCAGTTTGCCCCCCCTCTCCTCCCTGCCCCCCTTCCCCCCTGATCCCCACCCCCTTCCCCACACCACTTCACCCCGCGCGTACGTCCGTCGCGTCTCCTCTTGGGCGTGCCCCCTACCACCCTTCCCTCACCCTCTTTCCCCATCCCCCGACCTGCTACCACCCCATTCGCCCCCTTTTCAACCCCCCCTTCCCGCTCCTTCCCCCACCGGCGAGGGGCGGCCGCATGTGAATGGAGACCACCGAGGTTGGCGGAGGGCGAGTGTAAGTATAGGGGGCGAGTGGGTGCCGTGCGTGGGTGTGACAGAGGCGTCTCTAATTGAATGCTAAGAGCATATCACACGTCCCCCCTGCCCCCCATTCACCCACCTTCCCCCTGCCGACCCGCTGCTAAAGTCTCGTGAACAATGTGCCCTAATGTAAACAGCGAAGGGTTGGCGAGAGGGAGAGAGAGAGGGGGAGGGCGGGGAAGAACGGGGGCCGAGGGGCGGAGAGGGACGCAGGGGAAGTCTCCTCCTCCGCCGTACTTTAATAAAGATGAGTCTTTTCCTCCCATCGTCAACAAGAGGAGGGCTCTGTAGGGTAGCTAGCTGGCTACTTGGTGCTTTCTTCCGCCCACTCCATACGACAGTAGATGATTCAACCTGATACATCCTACTTCGAGGAAGGCCGCTGACGCATATCGTTTTTAAGAGTAAGGAAAATAGTATCTCTTCACAATAATACTGATCCTCATCAGTTAATAATGAGATTCATGACAAACACATTAATAATGTATTTCCGCTTGAATAATATGATAATAGTAGGCTCCAGAGGGCACTGGTTCAACAATAAATTTTGTCTGTTCAGACCATCTTATGTACCCCAAGTTTCAAATTCAAGTAAATTACTGTTTGCATTCATGCTAACCTAAAATTTAATAATCCAAAGCAAGCTCAAAAGCTCTAAGAACAAAAAACTAAAAAACAAGCTCTAAGTCAAAAATGGAGTTTGACATGCATATTTCATTGATAAGCAGATATAGTGTTCTGCCCAAACTTGCAGTCTGATGGTTATAGTCTTAGGAATCCATTATTAAAGTATAAGGGAAAATAACTAACAATAGTAACATTTTTCATACTAGCACTGATGCCCGCGGTCGGCTTACCTTGGGCCCCCAAGTCGGCGTTGAGTTTGCTTTTTCTTTGTTTCAATAATATTCGTTCCCCCATGATCAAGACAAACACGCAACTTTTGGTTATTAGAATTTGATATATTTCCCTCTTATCAATATCCTTCAATATTTGAAGAAATGTGATAAGGGATGAAAAGGAAGAAAAGAATCCCTAAAATTCATCAAAGATATGATAACGGGATAAGAACTAAAGAGGAATGGTGGGTGGGTCTTAAAAGAGGATTGGAATGAGGTTATCAGGCTAGCGCAGGAAACGGCAAAAACGAAATGCACGAGAAATCACAGATTAAAGAAGATGTGATTTCTAGGATTTGATTTCTGTGATTTGGAGGATATCAGAGGGTAAAATATTTGGGGAAACGTGAAGCAAGGACAATGGAGAAGAGCATAGAAAGAAAAACGAAAGCTTAGCGGTAATACCAATGCAATGATATGAAGAAATTCCGGGAAATAGGGAGTACTGGGCGCACATTATAAAAAAGATAAAATAAATAAAAAGATTTCACAGTTCATAAACTACAACTAAACTAAGACATGAAGCAGGAAATTTATCGATGGAGTTGAAAGAAATAATGGCGAGGTGGAAATAATACATGGAACTTTGTGGCGAATACATAAAGCCAGTAAACTCAAATAAACGAACAAGTTGAATGTGACCTGTGTCCGTAGTGATTGAAACTAGATATGTCTAACAGCAAGATAAAAAAGGGATGAGGGTAGTTCATGTTAACGAGACAGTAGGAATACATAATATCCCCACCGGACTTCAAGCGTTTTCGGAAAACAATTGACAATAGAGTTTTTTAGACCCATTCATAAAATTTATTAGAAAGGAGTATGGCACCTAAAAGGTCTCAATTGGTAAACAGTAGTTCAGAGGGAAGAATTCGATGCCATTACAGCTAAAAGAAAGTTTATTAGAAAAACACACATTGGTAAAATCAGGATATTTTTCATATTTCGTGCATTCAGAATAGACGTCTGACAGGGTAGAGGCGGGTATATAGAAGTGGAGTGCAGGGGTAGGCAACCCATTAAAAATCTAATAACTGAATCAGACGACACAGGTGGGGCTAGTGTGGGGGTATAGTTAAGATGAGTTCTGATGGGCAAGGGATTAAAGCTTTCCGTTATCATTTTCTTGACTTAAATATCGAGAAAACGTTAAAGACCCAATAAATGGCCTACGCAAGGAAACTGTAGTGGCATGGTTTTAGTAGTTACTGGGGTAGCCGAGACATTAGTGTTAGCTTTATGGGACAATTTCAGACAGAAAAATTATTTTAGAACAACTGGAAGAATTATTCGAAGCGCCTTAAGGTAGCGATTTGGTCCTATCCAAAGGTGATAGCCAGCAGCCCAAGAGCCATCTATCGGATGGGGAATTAGGCACTGAGCACTGGAATCACTGGATAAGTTCATGGTCAGGTTGATGTGATGGAAGATCCACAATGAATTTAAAATACTGCACTATTGTATTTAATAAATTTTTAGAGCTATATACTACAGAACTAAAATATCTCCACATGTAAAAAGGCGCCAAAATAGGAGGTGTGTCCGAAAAGTATCCAACCTGCGTTTTTAGTTATTTTTTTTTATTGCGAGGGTACTGTGCACTATAAATTTGCTCCAAGATGGCAGACGATCAACAAAGAATATTACGTTGAAGTTCTGGAAATATTGCGTGATGCCGTGAGAAGGAAACGACCGTGTATGTGCTCAAACGGTGACTGGCTTCTTCACCACGATGACGCGCCAGCGCTTTCATCGAACCTTGTGCAGCAATTTTTGGCGAAACACAAGATTGTACAGCTTCCTTACAGTCCCAGCATAGCTCCCTGCGACTTTTGGATGTTCCTAAAATTGAAAAGGGTGCCCAAAGGAAAGCGGTTCGACGACATTGAGACGATTCAGAGTAATGCGACGCGCGAGCTGAAGGCCTTTCCAAAATCTGCGTTCGAGGACCGCTTTAAGATGTGGAAGCACCGCTGGGAGCATGTGGTTAAATCAAATGGGGACTACTTCTAAGGATGACACGGCCAGATGACGAAGATAAGCACTAATGCGGAGATATGAACGCCGGTCGTATAGTTTTCGGGCACACCTTGTACATGGGAAGCAGGTAGAAGCATACACCAAATTTCCAAGCATTTAAGATTTCCGTCTATTCAATATTTTGTGGAGTTCGATTGTTTAAAGCTAAGGAGAATGACTCTCAAAGATCACCGTGGCGCAGTTTTTTCCTTATTAGAACTATTCTAAGGAACTTGTGATGTTCCTTCGGATTCACAGAAAAAGTTTGTCTATGAATTCGAAAAGAAATGTCTTTAATCTTTAGGGATAAGTGATGAATTAATGTAAATATGAGGTATATTATTGTGACGAAGTGGAATTTAATAGCCCTTAGAATTTTTCCCAACGGTGATAGTTATAGATTTGACCTTTATCAAGGTCAATGTCCTCCTTAAATCTCAGGTACCACATCTAATATATGTGCCCTAAAATCGATTTCTACGCATACGAATCTAAAATGAAAGTAGAGCGTAACTTGCCATTGCCTTTTTAAAGAGGTATGAAATGTTTTTTACGCGTCGAGCACACTAAATTTCGTATTTTTCATAGTCATCACGTCGACGACTACAGCAATAGTATTTCATTCGATTATTCATTTTTACACACCATGGGCGAGATCGATCGATATAATCTTGCTCGTTTCAGTTGCCTCAGCCTAAAATTAATCATTCAATAGACAGTCGCCCAAAAAATTGGTTTAAAAACGCCCCGATGCGACGGGAAAGAACTTAATAGAGTAATGAAGAAAAATTTACTAGCATAAATTTCAACTTAACTCTTCCGATTAAGAGAACCCAGAATTAATACGGAAAACTGTGTCAACTGACGATGCTTATTCACGGTTTATTTCATAGAAATATAAATTTGATGGAAAAGGCTTTCTTTGGGGCAATAACTGGAATTTGAGGAACCTTTCATGCCAAGTTTTCTATTCCTCCACGCTGCCGGTATTTTCACACCGACAGAACACGAAGGCCGCACTGCTGTAAACATGATTAGAGGACTTTTTTTTTGCACACACTTGGGGAAAAAGTGGCGCATGTATATGTCCACTAGCAGGGCATACATACGAGCGGACGTGCTTGTCCCAGACGATGCGGTGGAAATAGGATGGAGCAAAAAGAGGAGCAATGAGCAAAAAGGAAATCGCAGAGTTTTGTCAAATAGAGAGAGAGAGAGAGATATTTGCGGTCGGAACGTCACACGGTGCTCCACGGGCCGTTCGAAGTGCTAGCGCGTAGGGCCAGGCGGAGGGAATGCCTGCTGTATATTACATGCGCACGTGTGCGTGTTATATATTCTAGGTGATTCCGAATGCGAGTGAATGAAACGTGCTCACGCACGTATGCACAGCCAGTCCCCAGTCTCGCGAGTGAACAAAACATCGCACCTGTTCTATCAGCAGGGCGGGAGGGAGGGATTGCGCATTCCGCCCTGCAAAATGCGTCCGGAATATTTCCCTAAATACTCCTCGCAGATGGTTTCCACACACCAGCGCGTCACAAAAATAACCCGTCTAAAATAATAAGAAAAATTTTCCTTTTTAACGAAATGAAACGGAAAATTGGAAGATCGACCGCAAATACAATGCAACCTATGAGTACGCAATCAACGTCATCCTCTCCCTCACCCTCTTCCCCATCCCCCCCGAGCGCATCTTTTCACTGGTGCTCCCCAAATTCATGCAGACCCAAGCCCAATTAACCCCGGAGACTATGGTTAGCGTCGAGCTAGTGAGGGTCATTTCCTATGGGCAGGCAGTTGGCTCCTCTTCTAGCAGAAAATTGAAAAGTTAACCCTCGAACGGATGAGCCGTCGCGGGGAAAGGGCGAAAACCATAGCACAAACAAAGGGGTCGCATCAATAATTGTTAAAAATTCATCCGAAGACAAGTCATGACTAGCGAATTTCTTTTGATCCACTTATCCTAGGTATTCTCACACGAATTAGAAAACCACGGCATTTTTGAGTTTTCTCTTCAATATATAATAGAAACTGGGTTTGCAATCACCATAAGATACAATCATTCATCGTAACAAAAGAAATGAGAGGGACAACTGACTTCATAAAAACCTTCTCTAGCTTACTTCGAGTGAAAATTAACCAGAGATTTATTGGAATGCACCAGTTAAGTTAGGTTTTGAATGGACGCAGTCATTAATTAGAGTCCTAGGCAAAATAAATAGCAGAAAAAATATATTTCCGTACAACAAGCGTCCGATTGAACGTGAAAAGAGTTACATTTTATGGTATATATGTACATTATAGAATAACCTCATACAAAGCCACCGAACTATTTCTCATTACCTAAATGCAAACAAATTAGTTCTAATTAAAATCCTAAAAACAAATTTTAAAAGTGACATGCATGCATATCTTGGAAAACGTAAGTCTTTGAAAGAAGAATTTGAGTTATATAAAGATCCAATATTCGTACCAATGCACTTTTTTCCAGAGTCGTAAGCTTGGACACCTCTTACATTGAGCATTGGGTATTCAACGAAGGGGAAATTCATTTAAATGCTTTTATTATACTGAACTCGACCAATAAATAAATACAATATGATTAATGGATAGTAAGTCTAAGGTGGGAAAGACAGGCCGAAAGGAGAAGAGTGCCTACTTGACTACAGTAAATTGTTAATTTTTAATCCTTAAAACTTTATTATGAGGTTGGTATAATTATAATAACTTATTGAAGGGAAGGATTACATTGTATTTTAGGCAAAATAGTACTCATTAAAGGACTTCAGATGCTGAAGGCCTGTTTAAACTTTTACTCCACGTATTTACCCAGGGAACTTCTCAATAAGTCCAAGGCTGTGAAGTAAGGAACATAAAAATCAACTAAAGTGGAGATACGAGAAAAATGTAATAACCGACCACAATTCCTCGAAATGGGATTTAAAGCCCATTGAGCAAAACAAATTATTCATTATTATTCCCATGGCTTCTCTCTAATTTCTCTAATTCAGGTTCTTTATAGCGCTAAATTCTACGCCCTTATTACTCGTTCCATCATATCTTATTGTAGTTTACTCCAAGACAAAATATTTGTTCATTTAAAAGGTGTATATCGATGACTATATGTCATTGAATTAATTGAACTGAGGAGAATTTGACAAATTACCGACAAATTGAGTCAATGATGAGGTTGAAACCATATCCGGTTGTTGACATTGTTCCTTCTTGCTATAAATGCAGCCTTGTTTTTAATTTTGTTTAATATACAAATGGAAATGAAAATTTTCATGATAAATGATTTGAACAAAAAATATTTTGCGTCGAAAACGGTTTTCCATGACCACATGTTGCAGCCCCCAATAATTTTAATAAGTTTATTTACAACGGTGTGCTCAAAGAGGTCTCTAACACGTGATCATAGTTAATTGCAAACTAAGACCGTCATTTTTTGGTCCTAATCATTTTAAGAATTATTTGTCTTACATAATCAAAGCTAGGTCATACAGGGTTCGTCCGGAAAATAAGTGTACTGACTCCTGGGCTGGGCGCGCCGCTCCAGGCGCGCCCAGCACCGCTCTGACGGGCTGCGATTGGAGGGGGATATGTTGGCAAGCGACGCTGAAAAAGGCAGTCGGCTCTGAGCTGTGGTGTAGTGAGGAGCTCTGTTAACGCGAACCTCCACGCTTCGACCCACGTCACGGAACGCGATGCCGAAGTTTTTGGAGCAGCGTTATTCCATCACATTTGCGGTAAAGCTTGGGAAATCGTCTACCGAAACTGTCGGTATGATTAACCAGGCTTACGGGGAGTCAGCCATGTCCAGAAACATGATCTTTCGGTGGCACAAGATGTTCGTGGAGGGCAGAGAAGAGGTCGACGACGAGTCTTCGAGAGGTTCCCGATGATGCCTTCGCGGGAGCGTTCCAGGAATGGGAACGCCGCTGGAACAAGTGTATCGACTCACAAGGGTCCTATTTTGAGGAATATTAGCTTAAGATATGTAAAAGTGTAATAAATTGTTTTCCTGAGCTCAGTACACTTATTTTCCGGACGAACCCTGTAGGACCGTCATCTGATCGTAGTATAATAAGTGTAATCGAATGGTGGGGATATGTTTCGAAAACGCCCTTCATTGATGGATTTGTTGACTATATCTCTAGTTTATTCCACATTTGCACTTCCTACAGTATTGTGCTAGAAGCAAATTTTAATTGCGGTGTTGTAGTCACCCAAAGTTTTCCATTTATTCAAATGCCCCCGTTTTATTAATGGCCCTGAAAGTCGCAAGGCGCCCATAACATTATTTCTAATTGAATTTGGCAAATCTTAATGAATTGAAGAAAATAATTTTGTCAAAAAACTTTATTTGCAGGATAAGAAATCGTAAAAAAATTTAAATTTCTGCTTTCACCGGGGAGGATTAGATCCGAATCATCCCTCGGGGTTAACAAGGCTGTCCATCTCAAACCACTTCCTCGCTCACTCGCTGGTCATAAAACAGCCACCCCCTCCACCGCTCCGATCCTTTTCGCCCTCCCTCGGCAGCCCATAAAACACTCCAATGGACACCCCCTCCCCAAACCCGATATTCAGCCGCGTTGCCCCTTCTCCCGCTCACGCCATTCGAATTCCTCTCGCGCTCGGGAAACGGAAATGCGAAATCCCCGATCGTTCGCTCGGCACCCACCTCTAATCGGCCCCGAAATGGAATAGCGGCCCACGCGCCCGGGCTCGCGCGTCCGGGGCGTCACTGCCCCGAGTTTTGCTCACCCGCTCGCTCGTCAGCAGGAATGGGGAGAGTTTTCCCGCGCATCGGAAGTTTTGCGGTGGCGCCTCATTGTTTTTGAGAGCACCGAAGTATTCGGATTCCAGCGAGCGAAACATGTTCCGAGGGGCGCCATAAAAAGATATGTAAATTCCAATGGAGCACACCGACATTCCTGGACTGAAACGAAAAACGACGCTATCTTTTCTGCGGGAATGGGATCGCTGAGGTGCTCAGAAATACTGGATTCCCTCACAGAAGTTGGAGGAATCAAATTCCGAAAGTGACAGGATTTTAGAAAGATATGCGGGGTAATGAGAGTGGAAAGGAGCTGTTATTTTTCGTTGTTTTTTAAGGCCTCTTTGAAATATGCGAGTATTCGGAATCCGTCGGAGGCTGATTACATTCGGAAAATGGTTAAGGTTCGGATAAGGCCTGATACATTCGTCATAACTTGTTTCCATAAGGAATGATTTGTTGCTGGGTTAATTGAAAAACTGCGTAAGGAGTCCTTCGAAGAGACCAGACAAGACCAAGGGCCGAAGTATTTGCAGCCGCGTTCCAGTCAGCTCTTTGACTCTTATGCATGTACCACGTAAACATTTCTTAAGATTTTCGACGAGAAAGATTTAAGAGCACTAAGCGCTGAATATCAAAGGAAATATTGTGTCGCAGGAGACTAAGCTGATAGTCAACTATTAATACAAGTTTAAGGCCATAAAATGGTTCAAAATTCTTATGTAAATTGCGAAATTATTAGGCAATTATTCAATCCCAATTTCTTATAGGCAGTTTATGCCATTGTAATGAAATAAGACCATTGGACTCACGTTCGAGTAGATAAGCTTTTCTTCCTTACATTGCACCATTTCCTACCTCATTTATAATATGATTGTTTCCAAAACAATTCGCATAGCGTAATCTGAAAGTCCTATTACGAGCAAACTACATTCACATAAATTAACACGATAAATGTACACGCCCCGAAACCCTAACACTCGCCCCGGTGGTGACTTGCAGGGTATCCATGAGACAGATTTGAATACAAATGGTTTTTGCTGGCATTCCAGTCCCCAGGCCATGTGGGTGTCGTGTGGACAGCTCTTCATCGGAAGGACACCGTCCGTCATTTCGGAGGGTTAAAAGTAGACCTCTGAAAGTGTTTAATTTATAAGTTAGAGGGGAGGGACTCATTGGCTCAAGGCTCCCCGTAATCATTCATTCTCTTCATGATTCCTCCAATACCTTAAATTTTCTTCAAACAAATAGGACAGTTGGCTCACGATGGAATTAATACATGGATTGAAAATCAATATGAGTGAAAGCATTTCATAAGTTTGTCCCATTAGGTACCTCATGAATGAATGAAACATCAAGACATTTTCAATGCGCACTGCAATATTAATTTCAATGCAATATTATAATTCTACGCAATAAAGCTATAATTTCAGAAATCTCATTTTCTTCTGATTAACCTGCGTACCATTATATTCCCTGTTTTCATTTCAGATTACATTGCTTTTACATAAATGCTTGTCCTGATATCTGTTAATTTTTTGAAATCCTCACCTTTACAGATTTTCTCTCGAATATTTTTGTTTATTCATTTCGTCAATAGACTTTTAGTCAATATGATTAAGAATATATCAAAAGCAACTAATAGTACGGCAATATTTTGCTGAATGGCTTGCAATGAAACGAGACGAAGGTTATTAATAGCCTTGATGAGGATTACATGACGGAAAGCACTGATTATAATTCATTACTGAAGGCGGTGACGAATAAAGAAGACGTGAATTCCAGGTGGAATTGGGGCGTAGTGCTTGACACGAGGCGGCCCTGTTGTCGAGTATATCTCGAAGGGAAGTGTTAGGTTAACCAGAAGGTTATTAGGTATATCAGTGCGCCATAGAAAATGTCAAGATAGACCGTACGAATGATTGACAGAATTTGGTGCCGACCGAAAATGAGGGATCTCCTAAAACGAAATCATCTACAATTAATTTCTGGGTTGGCATGTCAATACTCGACCAACAGTGCAACACAGAATGAAAGCACGAGTGGTGGCATCAGTATTAGGGGTAAACACAACAACTATAATGCACGATTGGAAAAAAACGTGAAAGAGAGGGGAAATAAACTTCTGAAGGAGGATCCCTAGGGAACGGGGACTCTCGAGACGAATTCCCTCTGGCCTCAAGGATCAGTGAATTAAATTAATATCACAATTACATCTTGTCTGGCTCGTTTTCTATAAAAAGTAAGCCATATTCGTATGCAGATTTGCATCGAGAGCAAATAAAATTAAGGAGAGTTTGCCGTGTAATGAAAAGAGCTGGACGAATGCCAAAGAGGATATTATTTCATGTTAAAAGGGCGTTTTTCACAAAAGTCAAGTCCTTTATCCATAACAGATAAAGTTATAAGCAAAAGGAACATTATGTGCATGAATCACAAGTTAGCAAAGGGATCAAAGATAGGGCAGACAAGATTGAAACACAGACGGAAAAGACGTAGACGTAGCTTTCGACGCCTAGTCCTAAAGGAGGTTCCAAAGATATAATGGATTCATCTAATGAATAATGGGTAAGACTCACTTAAATACAGATCAAAACAAGCCCATAATGAATGCGATTGGTGAAAGAAAAATCACATAAATCTACACCATGAGACTCAATAAATTTTCTTGAAAGAAAAGAGAAGAGGAGGCGCCACGACGAATGAAAGGACTAGAGAGGGGTGCGTTGGACGGAGGAGCGACACTAGGGAGAAAATAAGTGAGCTAGTTCTATGACAAGGGATGAGTGAAGAGCTGAAGCCAACCGATTTTCGTATGAAAATACTAATATGGGTCAATTTACTTATAATTACGTATTCCACAACGTGCAATTCTTTCGCCTTTTGGCCGATTACCAAAAATACTTAACGCAAACATTTTTCATTATGAGAACATCGGTAAATAACCACCAAAATGATAATTAACTGCCATTTTCCGCATGCACCTTCTCCCAAATGGCAATGATTTCCCTCCGTACCCAGGGGAACAGCAAATTATCATGTTAAGTGGCAATTACGGTGAACTAAATTAATCTGAGTATTATAACCAATGGCCTGCTATAGGTTTGGTCACCGATGCACAAAATTGGGTGCACTCGTTTTCTTTACTCTCACCTGCGCTAAATTCCACTTTTTATGATTAACTGCTTTCGTGAAATGTAATTTAACAATTCCTTCTTTCACGCCGGGCAAAAGAGCAATAGAATAGCAGAAGACAAAAAGCTACTCAACCGTCTGTGGAAAACGTAGGGGAAACACACAAGGTGGAATGGCGTAGAGACGCAATTTGAGTCATCCATATCATTGTATTGTATTGCATCGTATCACTGTTTCAAATCATTGTAAAATGGCAGTGCGATATACTACATGTTCTCTTGTCAATCTAGTGCTGAGTTCCAAAATCTCTTCTGCCCATAAAACCGCAGTTCGTAGGGATAGCGAAGGGGGGCGATAGTCGAGACAAATTGCCGTTCTTGAATCATAAAATACATCAGGCAGTGAGGTTGTTCGGGAGCATCTCTCATCACAGAGAATTTAAGCGAGATCTTTCCATATCAAAACTACTAGATGGCGCTTAATGTCAATGTTGAAAAGTATATACTATTAGCAAAAATTCCACTTGCCACCCTCAGCGTCTAAAAAATAATTAGTTGTATTTAAATGCATGCTCTTCCACTAACCTTATGTATTTTGTTATAATAACCCATTCTTTCCGAATGACCTCATTCGTGTTCTGTTCATCTGTTTTCAAGTTTCCCTTTCAATCCCTCGTCCCTCTCCACGGGGGGAAATTCCTGCTACCTGCAACGTTGGGTCGCATTCCCTGCCTTTTACAGACTCTTTGGGGGTAGAGTGTTTCGTGGTGCATTTTCATGTGGTAGTGATGTTTCAATTTCTTGCTTGTTGTGTCCTGGCTTCCGTGTTGTAGGATGGCTTTCGTGCTGCATCATGGGGTGCAGTTTTTTAGTTGTTTTGCGGTATATGTGTTTGCATGAGTATTGGATGAAGGGATTTTTGCATGAGTGTGTGCGCTGCTGTGGGTGTAATTTTCCGTGTTGTTTTTTTTGCATTTGGTATTTTTCTTTTTTACGGTTGGTGACCTAACACCCCCCGCCACACACCCTTGCGGCGGCTTGCGGGGTATTATGTAGATGTAGATGTAGATGTAGTATTGAAGAATGGCTATTCCGGGTTGCTAAAGACAGGCCTCGGAACCGCGGTTGGCAGTCCTAGCGTGGAAGGCCTTCCTCCCCATTCACGCCTAAGGGGTGAAATGGGATGGGGTCGGGCAATTTTGCCGCCACGGAAAGTGTAATGGAAACGGAAAGTGAAATTAATTCGGCTGCATGTAAAGAGGGGGAAGGATACAATTAGAATGGACTAAAATGGAAGTGAAGAGAGGGAGAGAGAAAGACAGAGGTGGAGGGAAAGGGGAAGAGGAATGGTAAACAAATGACAGCGACTGGACGCAACTCGCGGACTTTCACGGGAACTTCTCCCCCCCTTCCCAAACGCGATCCCGTCCACGTGGCGGCGCCACCATCACGCCATTCGTTTTGCTTATCGCTTTCGACGGCGACTCTTTGTCCAGGCCCAGGCTAACAACGCCGGCCCCTCCTGGCCGTTCCTTGGAATGAATGAGACCTATCGTGGAGCATTTTACGCACGGCACGACCCCTTCCCCAAACTGCGACGCAAGTGAAAAATAAAACCCGGGATTTAAATCGAACAATAACCATAATTAACTCGTATGAGGTTGTCGGTGGGCGCAAATAAAAGTCGCGAGGGGGAACACCGGCATCCGACAGCGTAACCACTTTTGTCTCTCTCCGCAGGGTATATTCGAAGCTTCCGGTGCGGGGAAGAGGGGAGGGGAGGGTGAGGGGTGGTAAAAAGGGGGGGAAGAAAGGAGAGAGAGAAGGAGAGGGGTTGAGGAAGGTGGGCGGGATTGGAAAACCAAATTAATTCCGCGGAGTATAAATTAATAAAGAAACAGGAGTTGGTAGGGGGCATTGGGTCGGAAGCGGACTTCAATTTAGTGCTTCCCTCTGGTCGGCGGGAATGCATTGTAGCGCTATATATTTTTTTACTTCCTGCTCTCCTTCTTCAATTGAGGGTAATTTCACTTCCTCCACATACTCACTGATAGTGGAAATAAGGCTCGGCACAATATATCCCAATTTAAATTTCGATTTGCAGTTGTGAGCCATTGAAGAATATTAATTTCTTTGAAATAGCGTCATCGCGCAAGGTTATCTTATATCAAAGATTAAGGACGTTTTTCTGAGCTTTTTAGTCTTAGAAATGGCATTTATTTTCGTTTCGATGGAATTTTAATCAAATTCGTAGAAATACAATCAATAGAATTAATTTTCGGATATGAAGTAACAGAATACAGGGGGCCCTTTACTAAAAGGTACTACGGAAATATTTGAACATGCTCTTTGAACACGCTTTTCAAAATCTATTTAAGGGCCTTGCTGCTGTAGCTTTAACTAAAATAAAGTTTTACTCATATTGCCATTGATAAAGACACCGTTAATTTATCGTAATAAGAATTTGCGTTCATAGACACGCAGCATATGACAGACGAAACTTTAAGCCATCGTTGCATCGTGCCGACTTGATGGGAGCACTTCCATTATATTTCACGGAATGCAGTCTCGGATCAAATTAGAGCATTTGTAAAATTTCGGATGTGCGTTGAGAGTGTCATTCTTGCCTGCTTGGGATTTATTTTCCGTGCAGTGTGCCGACTGGTCAGCCCAGAGGGTCCGGTTTCCCTCCACCCACGGCCACTTGAGGCGACGGCGGAATTCCGCACGAAATTCGCTTTCGCGTGGAGGGGCGGGACTGGGGGAGCGGACACGGGGGCGGGGGCGGAGGTGTGGAGGGTTGGGGGGGCGGTTGCGGTTCGACGCGGCGGCTCTCTCGAAAGGGCAATAAAAACTCTGAATAAACGGGAGTGCCACTCATTCGGAATTTTAAGTGTGCGGACCATCAAAAGGGAAAAGTTGGAAAAAATAAACGCGACCGTTTATCATTCCGCCCTCGTATCGATTCTGAAGAGATAAAGAAAAGTCGACAGAAGCTAGAACAAACGAGCGAGAATGAAGGCAGGTAGGTGAGGTCCGTATGCCTAGGGACACTGCTGGCCTAAAACATACATACACACTATTGTATTCATTTCACTCTTTGACCACCAGCAATTCTTATGAAAGTAAAAATTAGCTGTCTCTTTCCTACTTTTCCTTCAAGTGTCAAATTTAGAATGACGAGGCTTGATTTAACGTCCAACGTGTCACTTTAAACATGTAAATGCCTGATGAATTTAAATCAGATGATAATATTTCAAAAATCACGTTTAAACACGATAAACAGTTAAGAATATTGGTAATTAATGATTACAAAGGTCAACACAATTTCTGTGACTCGTCTCTCTCTGAGTGTGAGTGGTTTCTTTTCCCTTAAAATAAAGAAAATTTAAGATATAATTGATCACATTCGCTAAGTAAACTTTGGAGATTTAGATAGCGAGGAAGCATTAGCCTCACACTCATTACATCTTCCCTGAACCAGTGTTTTCATTGATTAATGATACAAAAATGATAACAGCCTCGATTTAATATATAAGTAAATATGTATATATGAATGAATGAATATGTATATATGAATATATAAGAATATGTATATATATATGAATATGAATATATATATAAATATATAAGTAAATAAGTAATATATGTATAAGTAAATAATTAATCATTGGCTACCCAATCCAACCAAAACGTGCCCCCGTCCCTTCAACTGAAACAAAAAGCTCACAATATCCATAAGTTGTTGCGATTTAATTCCTTAGTCATATATGTAATGCCGGGCGCTCTTATGGATAAGTGGCTTTGTCAAAATGCTACTGCATGTGAGCCGTAGGGATATTCAGCAGCTTTTTAATTTTTTAAGCAGTGTACGCTGCTATTGTCCATATGTTAACAAATTAGAAATTACGTAGGGTGTATTATAAATTCTCTATCTAAAAATAATTGGCCCGACCATTCTCATTTTATGATATCGCAAAGTTTTTTCTTCACTAGAAAGTACAAAATTACAGAAAACTCATTTGTTTCGAAAAAAAAAGATTTTAAAATATATTTTTAGCTATGGACGGTTAAACCATACATTTTCTGGGGTAAGGAGACTCCATCAGATCTTCTAGGCTGAAAATATCTTTTATTAGTCGTCTCTTGCAAACTTTGGGTAAATAATCGGGAAAAAAAACCATAAAAGCATGAAAAGTCAATTTTGATACCACAAAATGAAATCACGGCCAATTACATTATTAATTTTCCTTCATTTTAGAGTAAGAGGAACTATTCACGCACTGAAAAAACCGAGTTAGAAACAAAAAGTAAACATTTGTTGCCCAGTAATATATTACTCATATAATCATATGTATTTATAAAAAAAACATTTGAGACCTTTGTCATTACCTTCCTATAAATCAAAGAATAATATGGTTCAAGGAAAAATAATGAGAATAAAAATTACAGTAATTATTCTGTCTCTTATCACAGGTGAATTCACTCTACAGGTGAATTTGAATTGCAGGAGTTTCAATCAGTTTGAAAATTAAACACTCCTTATCAATACGCAATATCGTGAATTATCTAAACCAGCAATGGAGGTCCCAAACCGGAAATTCGACAAAAACGTGACCTTGGAGAAACTATAAGTACAGAGAAAGAGATAATAAAAGAAGTTGGAAAGTGAAAACGGACCGAATACAGGGTTCGTCCGGAAAATAAGTGTACTGACTCCTGGGCTGGGCGCGCCGCTCCAGGCGCGCCCAGCACCGCTCTGACGGGCTGTGATTGGAGGGGGGTATGTTGGCAAGCGACGCTGAAAAAGGCAGTCGGCTCTGAGCTGTGGTGTAGTGAGGAGCTCTGTTAACGCGAACCTCCACGCTCGACCCACGTCACGGAACGCGATGCCGAAGTTTTTGGAGCAGCGTTATTCCATCAAATTTGCGGTAAAGCTTGGGAAATCGTCTACCGAAACTGTCGGTATGATTAACCAGGCTTACGGGGAGTCAGCCATGTCCAGAAACATGATCTTTCGGTGGCACAAGATGTTCGTGGAGGGCAGAGAAGAGGTCGACGACGAGTCTTCGAGAGGTTCCCGATGATGCCTTCGCGGGAGCGTTCCAGGAATGGGAACGCCGCTGGAACAAGTGTATCGACTCACAAGGGTCCTATTTTGAGGAATATGAGCTTAAGATATGTAAAAGTGTAATAAATTTTTTTCCTGAGCTCAGTACACTTATTTTCCGGACGAACCCTGTATACTAGGTACATGGTTAAGATAAATAGAATCGGGAACAATTTTTTCCTGACGTGACTGTACGTCGAAACGTGCTAACACAGTGTAGGCTCCAGTGGTGGGAGGTCTGACCTCTTCAACACGCACCAAGCACTAATCGCCTGCGAGCTTCCGTTCAGGCTAGATCGTGTTTTTAGTGGAACCCCGTCGAGTGACTCGGTGCTAACGCAAAATGCAGCGAACGAGTGAACAGCGGTACACC
This sequence comes from Hetaerina americana, assembly GCF_022747635.1. Lineage (NCBI taxonomy): Eukaryota > Metazoa > Arthropoda > Insecta > Odonata > Calopterygidae > Hetaerina > Hetaerina americana. The sequence goes on from NW_027286763.1 coordinate 18,124,475, forward strand.
ATCAAATTTTGTCTTGGACTTGGAAAAACGGGTACTTAGGCTCTGGGCTTGATTTACCAAGTGTAAAAGGATGAAAGGAGCTCACAAACTGCAGTTTTTAAGTCGCAAAAGCTCTTTAAAGATGGCCGAGAAAGTGTGGAGGTTAAATCTCGCGGTGGACGGATGTCGACGTCCAGAATTGACAACAACGTGCAATGTGTGAGTGAGGTGCTGAATTTGAACCGTCGGTTAAGTGAACGCATGATCACAGATCGTTTTGGTATTGATATTGATATACAGTACACACCATTGTCAAGGAAAATTTGGCGATGCGAAAGATCTACGCTGAACTGGTCCCGAAGGTCTTGACGGATGACTAAGGGTAGAGTCAAATGTCTGCTTCCGCAACGACCTTCTGCAACGGCATCGCGACGGTTCCTCGACTTTCTTACAGTCCAGACTTGGTACTAGCAGACTATTTCCTACTCCCAGAAGTAAAATCCCCCCTCAAAGGATACCACCATGGGACCCTAAGTGCCGTTAAAGAAACTTCTACGCGTACCCTTTAGGACCTTCCGGAATCTGTCTCCCAGGGAGCCTTTGAGACGTGGAAAAGCCGCAGACAAAAGTGCGTCGATGCCCAAGGGATTTCCTTTGAAGAATATGAAGGCATCCTAACAATATCTGAAATAAATATATTTTCCGAATCTTTTCCAGGCATGTTTTATATAAATCTTGTACATTCAGAACGACCAGTAGAGTTTGATATGTTCGGGATGAGGTCTGATGTTTGTCAGGTGACGAGGAGGATGGGTGGAAGCCACTGCTTTGGAAAATGTTGCCATTTCTCCAGGGAAAGTGCAACGAGAAATTCGAGATTCGAAGTCTTGCAAACTTTGTATCAATCTAGGGACCGAGGATTCCGTACGCAATGCAGCTGATAAGGGGAAGTGGTGCCTTTCAATTAGCCAAAGATAATCAAAGTTAACGTGTATTTTTCGAAGAAAGATCACTAGTCAAGTAAGGGATAGTAAATGCGAAATATAGGAGCCACAAAAGGCTTTCTATTCAAAGAGAAAACTACTAAAGGCAAACAGTGCTAATGTCAACTCCATTCAAGACCTAAATAGATAGTGGGTCAAAGCTGATAAGTTTATTTTTCTTCAGCTGTGAGAAAAAGGCGATTTTAATAGCAGAGGAAAGAACATAAATGCCGATGGGAACGAATTTCCAAAGAGGGATGATTGAAAATAATTAAAGACACAGAGAATATAAATAAAGATTACTTCGAAGAATGGGGCAGTTACATGAAGAGTAATACCAACTGGACATTTTGATGGATGGTGCTGGTGGCTGAATACCATTAGTACTCGCGAAGAAGTCGCAGAGGGCGCGAAGCACAGAGTAATGGCAATACTGAATTACTACAATCGCATAATGGAAGATTTCTTATTAAGGAATAAGAAAATTTGCATGAAATAAGGGCTTATAGAGCTAATACAAGCCATTCCTAGGATTGATAAAATACGAAGATAATGTAAAAAAGATTAAATTAAAACTTAACTTTTAAAAAATGCTGAAACGTACGACGGCTAATGACGCTATTTTAAAATCAAAGAAATGAAACTAACCCTACGTAAAAATTAAACATAAAAATAAGATTAAAGCGTAAAATTAAATATTTCTACAATTAAATATGATAATAAAAATATTTTATCACTCTTTGTTGGAAAAGTCCATACAACATTCTCATACCAAAGAGTATCGCAAGTCACCCTAGTTAAGGTATGTTACTCGGTTACACACAATCACACAAATGTATTTCTGAGTACATTTTAATATTTTACTGATATGTGATTATTATTTGTGAAATAACTGCCAAAGCTTCAGACTGGTTTGAAGTACAAGACGGTAATCCAGGAAAGGGTCGACTCATGTGAGGGAGTCACCTCCCCCGATCCAATTCAACGGAGAGTGCAAAGAGTTTTGGACAACTTTCACCACCAAGGCTGAAGTCGGAGGAGACTAAGCTTCTTGATTCACGCATTCGAAGGATAGGAGCCAACTCAACACGCCTTTCATTTGAACTGGAAATGTACGAAATGTACTCGTAAGAATGAGGAGTGGAAAGTTTTGTCTTGGGAAACAAATCAGTGGTGCTACGCGGTATTAGGTATCACCAAATTCAAATTATATTGATCTTGCATTATTGTTGAAGCACTCAGGACTACAGAGAATTTACTAAGACACGTTACATTTAAAGAATATATTTAAGTAATTCATTTTTATCGACGAAGGAACTAAATTAAGCCATGGGTACTAGCGCAAAAGAAACTGCATTGAAAGAAATTAAAAAAAAATTCTTTAATGTATTTTATTACTTTCTTCCAGCATACTGCCACTATTTCTAAACCGTGAAAAAAGCCATTACATAAGACAGTTATGAAAGTTTCAGCTAGATTAATGAAAACGTTTCTAAGTTAGAGGGGTGCATTTGAAGACTTGTTGAAACTTATCTCATGACTTGAGTGTTTATTTCCTCGTCTGAAAGGGATTGACTCCTCACCCCGTCGTCTTCGTTTTTGAGACATTCCTCAAAGTTGTCCTTCAATTTATAAGTCAATTGCGAAAGATTTTCTAAGTGATCTTCAAAACATCATAATTGCCTATTACACTTTTACTATTACTTCCCATGTATCCCAATTAATTGCTGACGTTCCAAATGTGGCCTACTTAAAGCGCAATATCACCTTCATCTTCCATTTCAATTAAATTTTCCCAAGTATTTGACCAGATTATTTGAAAATGTATCCCTAGATTATATTTTCTTTGACTCCAAAATTTCAGCGCTATACATTCACTGATATTCCATTCCAACCTCCATTCTTCATATTAGATACTTCGATATCCGGTCTAAATTGTCAGAAAGTGATACGCAATCTGTCGTTGTCCTGCTCATCTGTAAATCACCCCGTCGAATGATACATCCGAATCAATAGTTTAATGACAGATGAAAAAGAGAATAAGTGTTCATAGATCAAAATGCCAACCGATAAGAGAACTGAGCAGCATCACATCTTAGAATAGATAAACACTGATGATAAAACTATTACTGCCGTGTGTTTTGGCAAAGGATTTGGGTTTTAGAGGAGATTAATGTGTCAATTCCGCAGCGCGAAATTAAGGTCTTTATCTTTCTGTTATTAACTGATTATCATCTCTCCCACCGTTTATCCCAGAATTCCCCTCCATGCATAACCAACCCAGTTCTCTTAGTCCGGAGAGAAACCACTTCCCTCTCAGTCAGTCCTCCGCTTATATCTCCCCTGAATTTCAAGCCTCTATTCCCTCTTCGGCTCCAATCCCTCCTTTCTAAGAGGCAAGCAGTCACTACACCTTCCCCTTGAAACTCCCACTCTCGTTCGTGGCCGCGATTCGTTTTCCCTTTCGCCCTCGCAGATCTCTCTCTCTCTGACTCTCTCTTGCGCACCCAAGAAATCGACTTAAAGGGCGGGCAAAATGGAGTGAGAGAGGGAGGAAGAGGGAGAGGGAGTAGGGGAGGGAGGGAGGAGCTGCAATCGGCTGTCACTTCGTCGTCGCCGTGTATCGTTTGACCCTCTCTTCACTTGAGAGAGATTGGGAGGGGGGTGCGACGTACTCCACTTTGATTTTTGTCGTAGGATATAAAACTAATAAAAGAAAACGAATAATAAAGTGAATAAAACGATTCCCTAGAATTGCGTGGTAAAAAGACGATGCTGCATAAAGGCGCGTTCCCAATTTTTTACAAAAATTCTCTTTATAAAACAAATCTGCTGCAGCGTGTGTACAAAAAGGAAATGGTAATATATATATATATATATATATATATATATATATATATATATATATATATATATATATATATATATATATATATATATCCTCTTGTGTATTGTCTATTTCTCCTTTGGTGGGTGAAACAGCCCCCTGACGCCATCTCTTGGCTAAAGAATCGGGGCGTAATAATAATTGCTCCTGGTAGGTCGCCCATGCCAGGTAGGTCGAAGGCTAGGAGCCAGACGAAAGGTAGTCCACGCAGCGTCTGTTCCTCAGTGAGGCGGCTGCAATTGCGTCTGACCCCAATCGGGCGGCCAGTAAGTGATGGTGTCAAGTTAAAAACACTATTGAGGAAGGCAACGGGACACCACCTCAATTATCATTCATAAGATTTAAATGATGGACAATACAGAGATTTTGGGTCCTGGCAACTACGGGGCTCAGCACAATCGGCCGTGCGTCGTGCCCGGAAGCGGGGGAGGTAAGGCTTCCGCGGTCGTCATCCCACGAAACCCTTGCAAGGGAAAACCGGCAGCAGCAGGACAGAAGACGCAGAAGAAGAATACCACATTACTTAGAATAGGAACGTGGACTGTTAGGACGATGATAAGCACAGGAAAACTGGATAATTTTAAGCGAGAGATGGAAAGGGGAAAAAAGATATTTTAGGTCTATGCGAGGTGAGATGGAAGGATAGCGGGGATTACTGGAATGATCAGTATATAATACTAAACAGCGGCGGGAACGAGAGCCAACGAGGGGTTGCCATAGTATTAAATGAAGAGGTGGGAAGAAGCGTAGTCAACATAGAACAGGTAACGGATAGAATACTACTAGTGGAGATAAAAGCAGAACCGACGAACTTAGTTATTATTCAGGTATACATGCCACCGAGCAACCATAAGGAAGAAGAGGTCGATAGGATATACGATCAGTTAGAGGACATGATCGCGTGTGTTCATGCAGGGAAACATTTGATAGTGATGGGGGATTGGAATGCGACGGTAGGCGAAGGAAGAGATGGTGATGAGGTGGGGGACTACGGTTTAGGCACGAGGAATGACCGCGGGGAGAAAGCAGTTGAGTTCTGCTAGAGACTGTTCTGGTTTTCATTACCTGCACTGTTTTTCAACCGCCTTCGTATAGTAGTACACCTTATTTCGGGGGTTTATTTATTTTGTTTCATCATTGCATTTAATTTGCAAGGACGTGCCAATAAAGGAAATCTTTCCATAATAATATTGTTTGCATATTCCTCTTCTTTCGGTATTTGTCCGTAAATTCCTTATCCCTAAAATGACATGGTAATCGGACTTTGTTCAGGAATTGATTGTCACAGATAATTTAAGGTTCCCGTTCAGAGGAAATATTGCCAAATCATTAATGACTGTTGTAGAACTTATCAAGGACTGCGATTTCAAATGTAATCCCGATTCAATGTCAATGGTTTCTAATATGCTGCAAAATGATCACAATTTCATTCACCTGCATGCATGCACGCATATTAAGAAGATTACGATGAGTTGCAGAAAATGGTTAAATCATTCATAATCATGGGAGAAACAAATGCAAATGAACATCCTAATAATGAAGTGTGTGTCACTAAGGTAACAAAAAAATATGACTTAATTTATCATAACTGCTTTCAATGGGAGTCCTTTATTTTCAATTTGAATAAATTTTGATTTTCTCTGATATCTATTGTTTATGGAGTATCAAACTATGTACTAAGTTGTTAATTTGGGCAAAATCTACATCTATTCTCTAAAAATGCTAATTATCTCTTTACAGCCGTTGGTATTTGTCTCTGTGGTAAAGAACCTATAACTTAGTTCAATAGTTTCAGCCTCAACTTTGTGGAAGTTCATTTTAATAAATGAAAAAGAAACACTTTGTTCCAATCCACCACTTTATTACAGGTACGACTAGTTTCGACGCTACGGCGTCATCCTCAGGTGAGGATGACGCCGTAGCGGCCGACGCGTCGACGCCGTAGCGTAGAATACAGTCAATGTGTATCCAATAGAAAAACGTGATTTTGTTTAAAAAGAAATAATATGAAGATATAAATCACAACTAATATTTTTTAAATTGCTCACCTGAGGATGACGCCGTAGCGTCGAAACTAGTCGTACCTGTAATAAAGTAGTTGATTGGAACAAAGTGTTTCTTTTTCATTTATTAACCTATAACTTTACGAACGGCCAGCATATCATTTTTGAGACTTAATTTAAAAAATATTAGTTGTGATTTATATCTTCATATTATTTCTTTTTAAACAAAATCACGTTTTTCTATTGGATACACATTGACTGTGTTCTAATAAACTTTAAAATAGAAAGTCAAAATTCCTGCAAACTTATTGTACTTTTCTTTGGTAAAATTCCGGAAAAAGTCAGTGATCTTTTAGCTTATAGGCATTTGTAGCTATGTTCTTCAATTACCACCTCAGAAAGAGTTATTTTAGAGAAACAGCTTAAGACTTACACCGCTGGAAGAGTAGAAAACCCGCATAATGATGGTGCATACATACCTGAAAAAAGGAAAACATTGGTATCAAATAAAGTAAGACAACGGGTTGCAGCATATCTCTAACACAAAAATTATATACTATTTTCTACACAATACTTGACAATTACTGATACTAAGAAGATACTTAATGTCATAATTATTATAAGAGGAAATATAAAGCGTCATAAAAAAAGAAAAAATGGTAATATCAAGTATATGATAAATAATAACCACGAGAAGGCACTTTGTTGGAAAATACTAAGGAGTTCAGACATGAAGGCCCTAATAAAAATCCAATCAGGAAAACAGCAACAGAGAAGAGGGGTGTGAAAAACCTGCGAAAACACTGCAAGGTGTTAATAAAAGTCACATAAGAAGTGAGGCTGTTAGCACTACCTCAATTACGTAGGTATGCAAAAACATATAAAAATTGACTATCAGTCAACCAATGGCGGCTATTTAAAGAAAAACATTATTAAGTCCAACATGAATCATCAGGAAAATTTCCTTCAAACTATTCAAATGAGATTAAATTAGAGCACTATTAAGAGAGAATGCAAAGGGGTTCCTTCATCAATTATGATATGTACACTTACAGGGTTCGTCCGGAAAATAAGTGTACTGATTTTTTCCCGCCGCTCCAGGTGCGCCCAGCACCGCTCTGATGGGCTGCGATTGGAGGGGGGTATGTTGGCAAGCGACGCTGAAAAAGGCAGTCGGCTCTGAGCTGTGGTGTAGTGAGGAGCTCTGTTAACGCGAACCTCCACGCTCGACCCACGTCACGGAACGCGATGCCGAAGTTTTTGGAGCAGCGTTATTCCATCAAATTTGCGGTAAAGCTTGGGAAATCGTCTACCGAAACTGTCGGTATGATTAACCAGGCTTACGGGGAGTCAGCCATGTCCAGAAACATGATCTTTCGGTGGCACAAGATGTTCGTGGAGGGCAGAGAAGAGGTCGACGAAGAACCACGGCCTGGACGCCCATCAACGACACTCACCGACGAAAATGTGCGAAAAGTTCGCGATGTACTGAACTCTGATCGTCGTCTTAGTGTTCGGATGATAGCAGAGCAGTGTAATGTGCCAAAACAATAGTGCACGAGATTATTAGGGAGCAATTACAGATGCGAAAAATTTGTGCAAAGTTGGTGCCGAAAGTGCTCAGTGATGATCAAAGACTCAATCGTTTGGAAATCGCGACACAACTTGCGGATCACTGCAAAAATGATCCACATTTTTTAGAGAACGTTGTTTCGGGTGACGAGACGTGGATCTTTGAGTACGACCCGGAGTCGAAGGGACAAAGTGCGGAGTGGCACACCCCATCATCACCCCGTCAAAAGAAAGCTCGCATGAGCAAATCTCGGATCAAGGCGATGCTCATTGTCTTTTTTGACAAAAGGGGAGTCGTCCACTACGAATTTGTACCTGAACGACAAACTGTAAATGCTGCATTTTACGTCCAAGTGCTCGCTCGACAGGCTTCGAAAACGAGTCGCCCGCGTCCGGCCAGCGATCAAAAACATCTGGCGGCTGCATCACGACAATGCGCCGTCTCACACCGCGCTTGTCGTGTCGGACTTCTTGGCCAAGCACGGCGTGGCAACGCTGCCGCACCCGCCCTACAGCCCGGACTTGGCACCACCGGACTTCTTTCTGTTCCCGAAGATAAAGAGGAGTTTGAAAGGAACGCGGTACGGGACTTTGGACGCCGTCAAAGAGGCCGTGACGACGTGTCTTCGAGAGGTTCCCGATGATGCCTTCGCGGGAGCGTTCCAGGAATGGGAACGCCGCTGGAACAAGTGTATCGACTCACAAGGGTCCTATTTTGAGGAATATTAGCTTAAGATATGTAAAAGTGTAATACATTTTTTTTCCTGAGCTCAGATCACTTATTTTCCGGACGAACCATGTATATCCCTTCTTATTATCACAAAATTTACTAAGGAAATTTCACGTGATACTCCCCTTTGATATCGAGTATCAAACTAATTCAGAGGCACTAAAACAACATTATAAAAAATATAATTTTTGAAAATAAATATATTTATTAACTCAAATATCTGAAATCTCGACTCCTGCTGAGATGCATCTGAACCAAACGTTAATTAGATTACAATGATAACTTTATAAACCAACATCAATTATTGTTCCACATAAAACGTGCTTACTGTAAATATGTGAGCTGCTCAATGGAGAGTGATAATAGACTTTTTTATTTGCTTCATTAATTGCAAAAACATTAAATTTAATAGTATTGAATCGTTGAAATGATGAAAAACCCTTTCCACGAAGGCGCCTCTCCGCGTTATAGAAAAAAGGTAACACGGGCGAGGCCTCGACTTAATCGAGAGTGAGAAAACAACTTTACATTGATTTTTGCGAAATAATCGCGGTTTTTCTCAAGGCCTCTCAGAACCCCACCGCACACAAACTCGACTTATATTCCGATTTTTCAGTCACTAACACGATAGCAATGGCTGGTACTTTGGGTCCACCTTCGCTTGAAATGCTCTTCCCTGTTTAAACATTTTAAACTGTATTATAGCGATGGCAGAGGGAAGTTCAGGCTTTCCATAATCTGAACATTTGCAGGGATGCAAGCAAAGATTCAATGCTTCGCCGTACACCCAAATCAAATGTGCCAAAGGTTAAATGAACCTATTTGAAATTGGAACGCCTGCAGCTGAGGCTATACTTAAATCAAATCATGAAATGTGTTTCACATACACTTAGCACACTAAAATAACAACATGAGATAAAAGTAAAGGTTTTGCACATTATTTCATGCGTATAAAAAGTTTGATTCCTCTTTATCAAATGATTTACGTCAAAACCAGCGCAATGCCTCATCATATTGGAAACTAATATTTTCATTTTGCACCTGTTATCGTGAGTCATAATTCAACTATAGAAGAGTGGAATCAGTATGAGTGAAAGTCTTCTTTTAATCTTCAAGTTTTACGTACATGATATAGGATAAATACGACATCATTATTCAACAAACCCAATCCAAATACCCACTGATAACTCAAATATCAACATATTCAATTCAAAAATAGTTATTCTTTTAAAAACGAAATTAAGATTACAATACTACAAACAAAATACTTTGTGCATTGTCAAACATAGCTTTTAGATAAATGTAAAACATTTGAATACTCTAATTTTACAGCTTTACGTAATGCAACCATATAATTCACATTGGGCATTTTACTATTTCTAAATATGAATAGAATTGTTTTAAATTCCACCTTGTACTGACAAAGCGTTTTGAAGCTGCGCTCAGATCTATGAAGATTCAAACATTAAAAGTGACTTCATCTTCCCTTACGAAGTGTTTGAGAGGACAGTTTGAGTATCCAGAGAGTCAGGTCTACGCAGTAAAATAACCCGTATTTAAAATTTATGCACACTTAATTAACTGGAAGTGCAGATGGCGAAAATCAATTAACTTGATTCAAACTTGGCAGATTAGACCCGACCTTGGCGTGGAAGTCAATTGGGAATGTTTTAAGCACTAGAATTCTGACAACAACACGAACTGGTTGGTGCGTTTGGAAGATTTTCCTCCTGAAAAAAATTGTTAGAAAACGACGGCAATCTAAGGAGATTTTCTTCTCTATAGAAGCGATTTGGTGGTTGGCTTTGATAAAGCTGCCATTTTACTGACTATCTTACCCGCCGAAGCTTTACGGCAAAATATTCACACCCGAACAAGAGAATTTTGATTATCCGGTCTACCTGGCTCGAGCGATACCTTAATCACAGTTTCGTGCAGAGTAAGGACCAGTGGGTAGTTTATGGGCTATAAGAAATGGGAGAGGTGCTTTGTGGAAGGAGGGGGTGTGGCGATCTTGGTTGAATGGATAGAAAATCAGGTTGCGTGCATTTGATGGTGCGGTTGGATGCGAGATTGCGGCGCCCTCGTCGACTTTCTCCCTCCATTCCCCACCCCTCCCCGCACTGGCCTCCGACTCGACAATGGGAGTTTCCCTCTGAGCAGGGAAGGCAGGAAGAGAGCCAAACAGAGCAAGAGGGGCTTGAGTGGGAAGGAATTCTGGAGTGAACGTGCGGAAGTGGAGGAGCAATCTAGGCGTACGTGGCGGGCGGGAAAATCAAAAAGAGAATTGATAAGTGGAGGGGGTTGGTGGGAGGGGGAGGGCGGAGCAGTAAGGAGGGAAGGGACCTGAGCCACACCATTTCCCGACTCTCCTAAATCAATCCTCCACACTCCGGAATTATGGAAATAGTTGCGGGAAGTTTGGGACCTATGCAATTCTTTCAAAGCACGAGTGTCAGCTTCTAATAACTCTCATTTTGGGAGGAGGACAATGCTGGAGGTAGAATAATATTATAATGAATGACAACAATTGCGTCCCGGCTTACATTTTTGAACCACAAAAAATATTCCAAAAAGTTTTAATATTTAAAAAAATACGATACTACTTCCGCGTTTGGTCTTCAAGCAATGGCATTAGACGAAATACGAGGAACTAGATCAAATCATTTGAAAGCAGCACCAATAGAAACATTGTTACCACCGGTCTATCATAAGAAAAAAAATTACGAGAAAAGTGATGGCTCGCTTAAATCAACTGAACTTAAAGCCTACGGTTTGAGGCTTAGGAAACTGAAATACTATATGGGTGAAGTCGACTTCATGAGTATATAGTTGACTCATTAAACGTGTATTGAGAATTAACCTCAAATCATTCAAGATTGTAATTGAACATTGATTAAAAATTTATAATCATGTGCCATATTAATTTCGCATTCATACAAAATTACAATCCCAATGCCACACGCATTTTGTCTCTCATTTTCCAGGAGTCTCTTGGTATGAACAAGTTTAAATCTGGATTCTGCAAACCTGAAGTACATAAATGTCTCTCTCTCTCTCTCTCTCTCTCTATATATATATATATATATATATAGACATTTATGATATGATATATATATATATATATATATATATATATATATATATATATATATATATATATATATATATATATATATCATAGCACATAGCTGCGAGGCATTCTTCCAACTGATTTCTACTGATTTCTTCCACTTCTGGGGTCCCCGAAGGAAGAAAGTTCGCGCCGTAAGAACCCATTCATCATCGAAGTTTTATCTCGATCTTATCTTAGCTTTGCCGACAATATCAAGCCATATGACGTCACAAGCAAAGTTCTGAGGAATTATAGTATAAACAAAAGGCGTGCCGCAGATTGTTAAAAAATTGAGCAAGATATCCATCTCTGCACGAACACCTTTGGATGTCGATGATTCCTAAACGTCCGCTTTCGTGCTAAGTTCCAAAACTCACTTGGAAATGGAAAAAATATCTCTGCAGTCTTTAAATTACCAGCAGGTGCACTCATATGATCGTTTTATCTTTCGAAAACATATTTTCAATCCGTGAAAACAAAAAATTCTTCAATATAAAGATAACTTAATTTCTAATCTCAAGAATTCCACAAGAAAATAACTTGTGGGTATGAAAAATGAGGATTCACCTCTTACACCGTAAATCAGAATAGAGAAAACTCTACTTTTAAGGGATTTTTAATTTATGCACGAAGGAGTAATTGTTTTACGTTCTAAATATCTCCAAAAAAATGAATTCCTCCTGCAGTAAAAATGACTCGGCTGGGAGGTGTATACTGTAACCAACATATTAAATACTGGGAAGATATATTCGTATATGTTTACAATGTTTACCTATAGAATGGTTTCAGGCGTCACTTTGCGGAAGCAATTCATATCGGAAAAGAAAATATTTTGTTTCTCCACATGTATTTTATTATGCACGACCTAGGTTTCGACTTACCAAGTCATCGTCAGGTGAAGGACAGAGGGCACACAGCTTTATATACTAGACAGAGAAGTGGAGGGGGGGAAGATTTTATGAAGTGGGAGGAGGGGATAGAGAAGGGAAACTGGTGTGTGTGGGGGGAGGGGAAGGGTAGAAGGCGGTTGGGTAGGGCGTCAGGGGGGAGAAGGGGCTGTGGAACAGAGAGAGGTCCAAGAGGGGGAGCGGGAGGAATACATCAGGTCATTGACTAATATACCCTTATAATGAGTGTTCTCGGAAATTTACAAACGTTCCAAGCCATCTAATCTTAAACCTTTCCTCTGCAAATGTAGAATCTCAGGAACAAAGTCATTTGTATGGTTATCGTCCAATAGGGGCATGGCAAAATGGGAAGAAGGGTTTATATTTTTGAAACAGCCTTAATGTTCTTTCACATATTCACGGAATTTCCTCCCGGAATCATTCAATATAAATAGCAGAGCAGTCACAACGCAATTTATACACTACACTTATTCCCATGATGAGAGTTTTATCTTTGCTGTTTGATAAAAGGTTCCCTAAGTTGCCTTTATTACAGAAGGCTGGTTTTATTTTGCTCTCGGAAAAGGTCTAGTCTGGTACCTGCATTTATTTTTCATTTAGATCCTATAAAATGCATGCACTAACTGGCTGGGTATTTTCTGTGCGAACGAGCGAGTACTTCTAGTAATTGTCAAGAGTAATTCAATAGGATAGGTTAGAACCATTAATACAAGATGACATATTTATCAAAGTCATCAGGGTTTTATTCTTTAAGTCGAATTTTACATAATGAAATCTACACGTACTTAACCGATAGAGTTCTGAAAACGTACGAAATGAATACCGATATTTGAGAACTCATATTTTCTTTTTAAACCTTAGTTCCAAAAGGAATAACGTTTTCTATAAAGCTCACGACGTATGATTCCATTGATTGAATATTTCATCCATTGGAATGCCGTGACAAATTGCTCATAGCTAAGAGACAGGTTCATGATGTTTGAAATACTTGATTTCCCTATCCGGTGAGGACCAATTAGCAATAGTGCACGTTCGGCAAAGTAATCTTTGAGTTTCAATATTGTCCAATAATGGAGATAATGAGCTATTCGTTTATCATAAAAGGTATTCAAACTTTCCGAAGGGAAATAAATCTCAAGCGTTTGGCTTAGGGCGTACCACCATTGCCCCAAATTTGACAGGGACGGCTATTAACTATAATGAGCCATGCTACTTTAGTAAATTTACTTGAGATGCCATGACTATTAATGAAAGATAGTAATGATTCAAGCATCCTCAGCTGAGAGTGAAACCTTATCCTATTATCCGGTGGCAAAGTTAATACATATGTGGCTGAAAACTGACTGTTATGTTGAAAATAATGAAGAAACTACCAAAATCTCTTTTATTCCCACAAAGTACGAGAGAGTTCAACGTTTATATTTAGTTGATATTTTGTGAAAAAGAAACAGCAGCTATTGAACATTGAATGTTATTTAGTAGTCAAATTCTTGGAATGCCTGCAAGATTTTACTCGAGAAAAGTTAATGACGAATAGTATATAAAACATTGCTGCTATAAACGATCAATTAGAACTTAAACAATCGATTTCATATCCAAGGTAAATGTTCCCAAAGTTAATGTTCGTCGTCTTGAAATCGCAAAAATAGAAAGCTAATTTGAGTAAAAAGTACATTATACTAATGCAGGTATAATACTTGTTTAAACAATACCGGCGGCACTGTAGTTAATTCATAGTGTCTATCCAAGTATTTAGAGGCAAAGGGGTACCATAAAATACGATGCAAATTGGAAAGTAGTGAAAATACTCTCTCAATTACAACATACTTCATCAACATGTATGAGCTGAAGAAAAAAATGGGAGTTATTTATGCGAGAAAATAATCAAAATGTCATCAAGTGTTGGATGTTAATTTCTACCTTCATGCAACTTAGACAAATGACAACACTGACATGATGGTCGTCCGGTTTAAGTGTAATATTTTGAGGTTTATTAACAAAATTTTGTGGCCAGTAAAATTTTTGAAATAATTGCTAACTGCATCAGCAATTATTTTATAAATAGTAAATATACGATTCATCATTGGAACGGGAATTTTAAATTAACAAAATACTATATTAGTGACACTAGATTATATAGTACTAGCAAAGGGCTAAAAACCAAACATGTATTGAAAAGAATTTATTGTATAGTGGAAATCGTAGAATTTTCAGATATGCTTCAATGAAAGTTTTGAAATATCTAAGTTAAAAATTGAATAGAGGATTAAAGAACTTCAACACAAAGTTAAGCCAAATATACGACGCTTGTGGTCAACGGAATATAGCTCATGTTGTTACAAATAATTAAGATGATTTGAATAGGCCAACGGGTAAGTTTTGTGATATTGTTGAGCTAAAGAAAATGAACTATCAAAAATATGTCTCGATTTTAACACTTATCCTCAATTCGAAATGAAAAATTAGCATGAAAATGAAATGTGACCAACAGTTCATTCATTCTCTTCACTCTCTATCTCTTTCTCTCTCTCTCTTCCCCTCACACACACAGACACGCAAGTGACTCCATTTCCTTCTACAAAGTCCTTTTGTCCACGAGGAACAAAATCACGAGCAGTCACGAGTGACAGAGAGCGAGGGGGTGGTAGGGAAGGCGTGATATGGCTGAGCTTCGCATTCTTTCGACGCAGGCACCTCGGCTTCCCCCTCCCCCTCCCGCTGGTGAGAGAGCGAGGCACGTGAAGAGTTGCGCTTCTAAATCTATTTCCTTCACCGCAATTTAATTCAATCGATATTCAGGAGTAATTTGCTGGTCTTTCTCGTCACCAAAGGATAAAGAATGAATTTTACCCAATATCGGTATTTTTCAAGTGGCGGCAAAATCCTTTAGCTTGCCATTGTTTTCCTGCCATGATCTTTCAACATACTTCAATTCTCCAAATTCAAGCAACAAGACTAATTCTTTTCTTCTAGCCATATCTGCACTACATAGTTGTTCATTTTCAAATATATTGGTTGAAATAGATTCGTATTTTGAAGCTTACGTTACAGGTCAAAAATGAATATTACTTGCTTTCGGCTAAAGGTATTTTAGTTAAATTAAAACTTTTAGACAAACGTAACGTAGCAGACTTATACATAATAACAGCTAGTAGATTTGACTGCATTGTGATGTGTTTCTTGCTTCATTTCTGCTCTGATTTCAGGAACATCATATACCAAGGAGGCTGCTCCGCAAATCGCCGGAGACTTCTGGCTCCCATCGACTATTTATGTTCATTTGAAAGATTTATGTTTTTTGAGCAATATAGAACCTTGGGGGCAAAATAAAACAATCAAGAGTGAACATTAAATGGTTTAAAACGTTTTCACGAGCATAATGAACAGTATTTCTAAAAATTAACTATTAAAATTGAATTTCAATAAACGCGCAGCGCTGCCTCAGCAAAAATTATTTTACGATTAGGATATTGCGTCGACAAGATCAAATCATTTTATTTTCATCCAAACTAGTTAGAAAAGCTCCGAAATTAGGTAGCATGATTAAATGGGATTCAATGTTTTACGCAAACTTTGGAATTAAAAATAACAAAAGTTAACCCAGACCGTGACAATATTAAGAGTGTTTGTTAGCATTGACAAAAATACTGTCTCATATAAACCCAGTTTAACGCATCCCAGATTTTTCTACCTATGGAAAAATAATTAATCACCATTATATATTCATACATATTGCAACATACATGTGTATGTGTGTATATATATATTATACATATATATACATATATATATAGTACATTACACAGCAACAAGCTGTATAGAAACACAAAAAAATATTCGGCACTTCCGTGTTACGTCGACGAAATCATTATTATATATATATGTATATATATATATATATATATAGATATATGTATGTATGTATATATATAAATATATATATATATATACACACATGTACGTTAATGTGAATATATATATATATATATATATATATATATATATATATATATATATATATATATATATATATATATATATATACATTCAAACACGAAATCCCGCCAAACGGCGAATAAATACTCATATATACAGAAACATATATAAGGAAAAGTGATAGGAACACGTATTAAGGACGAACACAATAGAGGTGGGGAAGGCGGAATCGAACGGATCACAAGAGTAAAAATATTTCCTCAACCGGGACTCGAACACCGGATCTTTCCACTTGCCGGGCGGATGCTCTTAACCACTTGAGCTATCGAGGATATGTAATTTACCCTGAGATCCGTGGGTCTTATATGTCGCCAAGCGCCCCGATTCTTTAGCCAAGAGATGGCGTCAGGGGGCTGTTTCACCCACCAAAGGAGAAATAGACAATACTCAAGAGGAAAGGTCAGTGGTTAGAATTCATACAACATCATACAGGAAAAGAACAGTGCGTTTCGTGGCATATATATATATATATATATATATATATATATATATATATATATATATATATATATATATATATATATATATACACATACAGGAAAATTATAGCAATATTAATTTTAAAGAAAAGAGACAAACCCTTGATAGGACTGATAAATTCCTAGAAAGTTGAAACCCAAATTCAAAATAAGGAAAAATGTAACTGAAGTGAAAGTTACGGTGACTAACATATACATGAAGAGAATTTTCCTCCCTGAAAAAACTGAAACTCTTGACTCGGAAGAACACAAAAAAATTGATGCTCTAAGTTTCTAGTTTTGTCCGCATAACTCTTGGATGAGAGCATGGGGAAATGCACTTGGCTACAACGAGGATCGGATGTTAATAAAAAAAGAATGCTCCAGAAAATGGGAAAGAGATGGCTTTGGAAAGTTAGTTGGGATGGATTGAGAGCGATGGAAAGGGATTGGAAGGAGGCGAAAATGGTGGAAACAAGAGAAGGAAACAAGGCGTCTGGCGCGACAAAGGCCGTCGTCACATGTCTTCCCCGCCTATCTTCGCTCCTTCCATCCGTCTACGCCGCCTCCCTTCAATCCGCCTCCGAAGACTCTCCCCTCCCTGGCCCCCTCCTTCCCTCGCACCCTCGCCCGCCCCGGGCCCACCTGTCATTCCCACAAAGTGAGCGCCGTAGGTGAGGAAGTGAGGCGAGGGGGGGGGTTAGGTTGAAGAGGGTGGCGGGAGTGGGAATGACGGGAAGGGAGGAAGAGGTGCGAGTCCCGAGAAACATCCTTCGGGAATCATAAAAATGAACAACCCGAAGGCTCTCCTCGAGCGACGCGAGCTGAATTCCGGACCCGTGAACGCTGGCATTTTCGCTGACTTCCTTCTCTTTCTCTCTTCTTCTTTCTTGCACGCATTGTGTGTTTCTTTTCTGCGCCACGCCAACACTGTTTCTTCCCTCTCGATGTCGCTCTACCCCCACTTCTATCCTTTCAACCTCCTCCCTCCCATCTTCCTTCATCAGAGCTTACACGCAGCAAATACTTCTCATTTTACTTGCAAAATATTCAAACCTTAAATCCCTGTGCACTCACAGGATGAGTTTTAAGAAAATAAAGCTATTTGCAAATGTTTTTACAAATTCTAATGCTTCAGAAAGTTTACTCATTGCCCTCCGTTTTTCCACGGGTGCATCAATATTGGCGAAATTCTCGTATAACGTTGAAATACGCTGAGGATACTTGGCTGGATACCTCTAGACCCATGCAAACAGTATCTCATTAATTGTTAATTACTTCCGTCCTTGCTCATAAATGATATTTTGGCAAATACATTTCCTTATAAGACTTTTAGAAAAATATAAATAGTAATCCCTTTATTAGAATAAGTATAAATATATGTATATACCTGTATATATATATATATATATATATATATATATATATATATATATATATATATATAATATATATATATATATTCACACACACAAACATATATATATATATATACATATAACAACAAATACTCATTTATATAGAACCAGATATAAGGAAAACGGATAGGAACACACATAAAGGACGAACACTGGAGAAGTGGGGAAGGCGGAATCAAGCAGACCACGAATGAAAAATATATTTCCTAGACCGGGATTCGAATTCCGGATCTTTCCACTTGACGGGCGGAGGCTCATAACCACTTGAGCTATCCAGCAAATGTATACTGAGAACTGCGATACTTTATGCAACCTAGTGCCCCGATTCTTTGGCCAAGAGATGGCGTTAGACAGCTGTTTCACCTACCAAAGGATAAATAGAAAACACACCCCCACCTCTCCTGTGTTCGTCCTTTATGTGTGTTCCTAACCCTTTTCCCTATATCTGTTTCTACATAAAAAAGTGTATGTGTATATGTATATATATATATATATATATAGTATTGAGTCTCTCTTGAAGAAGGCCCCTGAGAGGGCCGAAAGCTCGAACAATTTACCGTGTAAGTGTTCTTTTATATGTGTCTATTCTTTTCTATTTGTGTTATGTTGTGTCAGCCCATTATTGTGCCGCTCGTATGAGTTTTTCCGTACAATCGTTATATATATATATATATATATATATATATATATATATATATATATATATATATATATATATATATATATCTTCGAAATGGAACGCTCTTCGGCGAGGCACAAATACAAAAAACACAGATGTAGATTTATAGACTATAGAGACACAAAGTAAGGACATTCACAATATGTTATTTGACGTTTCGACAGCTCGGCTGTCCTCTTCAGAATGGCCATTCCTGGTTTTCATATATATACACACACACATATACATGGTCGCACCCAAAAGTGGTAACACTGATTTTTTTACAAGAATTTTATTGGCGATATACTTACATCGACTTAATAATCTTCAAAGTATGCTCCTTGAGCTGCTACACACTTAGTATAACGTTGCTCCCATTCCCCGTACGCCCGCTGGAAATTTTCTTTGGGGATGCCGTTGAGGACCCTCGTCGAAGCCTCTTGAACGGCCTTTATCGAGTCAAAACGTCGTCCCTTGAGCTGTCTTTTCATCAGGGGGAAGAAGAGGAAGTCCGGTGGTGCCAGATCGGGAGAATAGGGCGGGTGCGGCAACGTGGCAACGCCGTATTTGGCCAGGAGCTGTCGGTCGACACTCAGAATTTTCGGCACCATCTCGGCGCACACCTTGCGCATGGCCAAATCCTGTGAAATAATGCGTTGGACGTTGTATGCAGACAAACCCAACTGGTCTGCAATTTCTTCAGTCGGTCTGTGTTCAGCAGTGTCCTCACTCCACATTCGTGTCGGTTCTTGCCGTCGACGGCCGTCCGGAGCGATGGTCGTCTTCAACGAGCTCCCTACCCTCTTTAAACAGCTTGTGCCACTCAAATACTGTGGAAAGGCTTAAGGCAGTGTCCCCATAAACCTGCTTGATCATATCGAGGGTCTCAGTCCGTCTTCCCGAGTTTCGCACGAAACTTCACGGAATAACGTTGCTCTAAATTCAGATTCATTTTGTTTTTCGACGCGGACAAAAAACTTGCTTCACTAAAAACGGTGTCCTCACTCAAAGACAGCCCGCAGGTGACTGAGGTTGGTGTCGGTCTGTTGCTAAGAGCCCCCTCCACCTTACCCTGCCAGGCAGACCCCCCTCCACCGCTCCGTTCGCGCCAGAGAAAATCAGTCCTACCACCTTTGGGTGCGACCCTGTATACTTATACTTCTTTACTCGTATTCGAATTAAGGAATTACGTCGATTTATATGTGCGTGTATATATATATAGAGATATGTGTATGTATATATATATATATATATATATATATATATATATATATATATATATATATATATATATATATATATATATATATATATATATATATATATATATATATATATACACATATACATATACACACACACACATACACGCACATATAAATCGTCGTAATTCATTAATTCAAATACGAGAAAGGAAGTATAAGTATATATGTGTGTGTGTATATATATATTTAACTGATAAAACTAGTTTCTATAGTTTATCCGTGGATAGCCAAAATTAATCAAAAGGAATGAATGAAAACCAGGCATACAGTCGGTGAGTATTGTTGAAAAAGTCACAACTTTTAGTGAACAAGAAAATTGTGAAGTTTAATCTCGTCTTCCCTCTTTTATTTTACCGATTCATTTCCACTCTTTCATTTGACTACCTAATCTCCTACACAATACTATAAGTATGGAAATAATATTAATAGGCAAGAGTGTATCAAGTTTGTTTCATGATTTAAAATATGTTCTGGTCTTCCCAAAAATTCAAAATATCATATTCGAAATTTAAATAATAATCTACTTTGTAATATTAATTTAATGAGCCTTAAAATTGATAGAGGAATAGGATGTTGGTACTTTAAATGTCTCGGTGTGGTTGAATTCGAGCTCTCATCGTCAATGAAATGTTCGTGCAAAAGAGACGGAAAATATTATTAAAGGCTAAAAATTGTATTCATCGAGAAAAAAATTATTGAAATGGCAAGTCTTTATGAAACCTTTCGCTATTCCGAAAGGCCTATTTTCTTTTCAAGGAGTGATTAATCGCTTTGCAATTTATTACCATCCATATGAAAAGGATTCATTTATATAGAAAGACTTTTAATGAAATGCCTGTTATTTCATTTCCCTCATGCTGCATTTGTCAGAATGGAATTTGAGCACAACGTTGCCACGGAATTTCGTAATGATTAAATCTGAATATTTCCACTCGAATGAGGTTAAATTTGTAACCACCAATCGAATGATAATAAAGAATTATGACCTTACTGACAGAAATTTGTTTTGAAAGCTTCAGAAATATGTTACCAAATACAAAGAATAAATGTTTATCATTTTTTTCATTCAAGCAATAATGCCGTTTATCTATATGAGACATGTGAATGATACATGGTCCACGTTGACAAGGTATCTCACTCACCAACGATGCATCAAAAATTCAAAGTTACAACAAAATAGAAGAATAAGAGCTACGTAGCTAAGGATACTGCACCTTTAATTATTACACATCAGATTTTTCCAGAAGTATATATCATCTTTCCTCAGGGTATGGACTTAAAAAATAATTAGCAGAGAGGATATTTTCTTGAGATAAATCCGCTATGCTAAAGCGAGTCAATTTAATTAGCCATCGAAGAAAAAAACAAGAAGCTCTTCATTCCGAGAAAACCAGAAAATATTGTTAACCGGACGGGAATCTTAGAAGAAAAAAATCTCGACACCCACTCTGTATATGGTACAGATTACCGGTAAATGAATATTTTTAATACAGCTTTATTTCATTATATTATTCGCTAATACGTTCATATGTCCAATTTTACTATAGATAGTAACAACAGGATTTTATTTTATACGAAGAAAATAATTTCCATGCTGTCCTACGGAACATATCGAGAAGTAAGTGATGCTGAAGGACAGAATATGAGGGAAAATTTAGGTAATACGAGATGATTGATAGATGAAAAGAAAGGGAACTCCTATTTGCTCAGCACGAGAGAATTTATATGGAAAAAGGTGAAAAAGGAAATAATGAAATTGATCAAAAGCAGCTCAAAACAGATGTATATATACCGTATTTTACACTTTTAACAGTTTTAAACTACCAATGTTCAAAGTATACAAGGTTTGCGCAAAAAATATGAGACTGTTTTAATTAACACTTGTTTTATTAGTTATCCTTTTATAATGCTTATCGCCTTCAAAACATAGTCCTTGGCTGCCAATACAACGCTTCCAGCGTTCTTTCGAGGTTTCTAATGCCGCCTGGACCGCTTCTTTCACGATAGCCTGCGGTAGAAGTTTGCTGGATGTCTTCAATAGTTTCCAATCGGCGTCCTATAAAAGTGAATTTTAGCTGATGATATTGGAAAAAAGTCCGCTGCAGCAAGATCCGGAGGGTAGGGCGGCTAGGGAATTATCGGTGTGCTGTTTCTGGCCTATAAATCGGGAACAATCAATGATGTGTGCTTCTTCATCGGTTAAGGTTTTACCAGTCTGGAAGCGGTTGTACCAACAAAAACACTGTGCTCGACTCATAGATTCATTACCAAATGCCTCTTAAATCATTTTAGCTGCACTTATCCCGGGGTTAAAAAAATTCAATGTACACTCGCTGCTCCTCCAACACCTTCATCCTCACCGGCACAAGAATGTGCACAGCAAACGCGTGCAAGCTCAAGCAAGACTGACTGTTGTGCGGAGAAAAGTCAAGGTAAGGCCACGAGCAAGGCGGTGTTTTACTTCCCACAGATGTCGATATGAGGCGTTACCTATTTGGTTGCGATCCGTCAATCAGTTTGAGCTTAGAAAGACCTGTCTAATCATTTTTGTACAGACATTGCAAACCAATCTTACACGAAGAAAATTAAAAATGATGTTTAAAGAACTTTTTCTATCATGGTATATTTTCTTTATAAGAGAGTCTTTGGAGAGATTTCTTTGTAGATACGCGTGCCATATCTGTTAAACGACGGTGATTGATCCATAATTTAGCTTGATGCAGTGCTGACTGCAGTGACCAACGTGAAGTTTTGCGAATAGAATGGTGGCTAACGTACGGGCTTCCCACCGAGAGGGGCCGGGCTCAAATCCTGGAGACAACAAATATTTTTCAGCAGTATCTCGATCCATACTTGAGATGCTTCGTGGAGAGAACTTTGAGTGAGTACGACGTCGATCGGATGGGACATTAAACTGCGGACCCTTTGGCGCCTTTCGAAAAGAGTAGGGTGATGCCCACGCCGGGTTTCTCTCCACCATTCCTTTGCCATCCATCCCTAATGGCGCCATCCTAAGGGTCGCTCTTGTAAAAAAACGTTAAGTTTGGCTTCATCAGTGACAGCAGGTAATGGTGTGCAGGGCAGGTAATTGCCATCAGTAGTGACCATTTTCTAGGTCTAGGTCTAGAAAAATGTCACCACTAGGTCTAGAATTAGGTCTAGAAGTAGAAACATATCATCATTGATATTTTTCATTTATGAAACTGGACAATATCAATAAAAGAAAACGATTTCAGGAATATTTTATCCATTCGTACTTAAATGATATCACACAGAAGGTACACAATAATAATAAGGCGGAAACTCTCATGTCGTGAACTCTGCTCGGAGGAACGCAGCTGGCACTGTAATGGTCACACGACTCTGTAAAAATATAACCTTTTCCTTCGTAAATAATTAAGATTTAATTGAAATGATTCCGGTTACGCGAACGTGGCTTTGAAACCCTCGACGGGTTTCTTGGTTTGATGAAAAAACCAGAAAATCCAAAAATCCTGAGGCAAACTGAGTATAAAAACTTTTCCAATGTCATTTCTGGGGGCAGTCTGCTGTGCAATGAAGGCAAATTTCTCATAACTAATTTTATGCACTGATATCCCCAACTCGAGATATAATCTTTTGCTCGCCTAATTATCTTCTTTGGTCATTATTAGCTAAGATTCGACGCACATGTATTTCGGTTCTGCGAGGACCACGACCGCTAACGGTTCATCCAATAAGGACCCTCGTCAGTGCCTCGTCAGTGCCCCGCTGGTGCCCGGGGTGAGGTCGGGGTGGGGCAGGAGTAACCGTGGAGTGCGAGGGAGGCGGCGAGGGCGGAAAAGGGGGGGATGAGAGGGGCCGGAAGAGACGTGTGCCCCCGGGGGGTCAGGAAAAAGAGGGCGTAGGGGGAGGGGGCTGGAATTAAGGGAGGCGAAAGACCCCGGGAAGTGAATATGGATGGAGAGTGGGGAGGAGATGTGAGGGCAGAGGATTTTGAAAGTGTGAGTGAGGCGGATTTCCAAATCCGTTTCCATGGCGACCAATGTTGGTTCGAAATTCGACTCTGCATATAAGCCCGCGGGGCAAGTGGGTAACGGGACTGGCGCTGGGAAGGGGTGGGTGGGAGGGGGTGGGCGGGAAGGGGAGGTATATGAGAAGTGAGGGAGGGGACAACACAAGGGCACGTGAGCGGGGGCCTTGTGATGAAAATTGCTGGAAGGGGGGCGCTAGGCAGACAAAAGGAAGGGAAGGACGCGGTGGGAAGAACCCTTACGTCCTTAAGCTCACCTGATGGAAATATTTTCTAGCCATGCGCAGGCTGCTTGGTGGGAAAGAATAAATAATTCGGCTGGGAAAAATGGCAAGAATTGTTATTAAGGGCGAAAAACGAGATTTAAAACGACTGGAATATGTATATAGTTGAAAATATTTATATAAAACGAAATAACATTACTGAAAAAATGTAGTGGTAAATATCTAATTTATGTGAATATACATTTGATTTTCACAACATTTCATCAATTTACAAACACTCCGCAATCCAAACCTTTCTCAATTATAATTATAAGATTACTGAAGTCACTCCCAATGGAATATGTGCAAATGGCTATAGACAAATCTTCTACTATGAGAGAGGTATTAAATTTAAAGAAGGCGACACACGCACCTATATAAACATACATGTGTTCGTAAGTGTATGTGTTTATGTGTGTGTATATATATATATATATATATATATACACACACACACACACACACGATGCATGAAACACACACACACACACACACACACATATATATATATATATATATATATATATATATATATATATATATATATATATATATATATATATATAACACTTTTGTGAAAGTATCACGGACATGAATAGTAATATGTACGAAGTTAGCACTAGTGGACAAACACTTAAACACACGAAAAAAGAAAAGAAACTCAATCGGTTTCAAATTTTCGGTGATCCAAGCCACCTTTCTCAAGGAAGAGAAGGACCAGGTGGAACCGAGTGAGTTCCTTTTCTTTTGTTGTGTATTTCTGTGTTTTTGCCTCTCCTCCAGCAGGCCAGCTCCTTTCCCTGTGTCCCGGTCATGGTTTCCCAGGAAGATCTAATACCCGAAAAATTACATAGCTTGGGTATATATATACACATTCAAACACGAAATCCCGCCAAACGGCGAATAAATACTCATATATACAGAAACATATATAAGGAAAAGGGATAGGAACACGTATAAAGGACGAACACAATAGAGGTGGGGAAGGCGGAATCGAACGGATCACATATAAGACCCACGGATCTCAGGGTAAATTACATATCCTCGATAGCTCAAGTGGTTAAGAGCATCCGCCCGGCAAGTGGAAAGATCCGGTGTTCGAGTCCCGGTTGAGGAAATGTTTTTACTCTTGTGATCCGTTCGATTCCGCCTTCCCCACCTCTATTGTGTTCGTCCTTTATACGTGTTCCTATCCCTTTTCCTTATATATGTTTCTGTATATATGAGTATATATATATATATATATATATATATGTCCGACCTGACCAAGGCACAAGACATTTATTCTGAAATTTTCTGAGGCTGGAAACTTTTCAGACCACACTCGAATAAATATAGACGCGCGCACGTGCACGCGGAGAACAATTATCTTCCTAAATAACATCAACGATATATATTCCAGCGTTATGATGATCGTTAGTTAAATTGCGGAAGACATAGTGGTCTATTGACCGATTATTATATATATTAATATTATTATGTATAATCTTCTGGCTGAAGTAGCTTTGGGGTGGACATAACTACCAAATAAATATTGGGTTCCTCCTAACTGAACAAAACCCAATATTCTACACTACAACAATCTCTCAGCATTTCATCCATCCATTCATTCAGTCAAAAATGCCTATTCTCTTCCTGCCTCTTCCTCGTTTCCCGTGCGTTCTCCCCTCCGACACAATCTTCAACATGTCACTGGCAATTAGAACGCTCTGTATTAATTCTTCTCCCTTCTTTTTTATTTCTTCCAACATCTCTATCCTCTCCCACCATACCTAGCACTTCCTAATTGGTTTTACATTCGGTCTATTTAACCTTATACATCCTTCTCCACACCCACATTTTAAAAGACTCCAATCTACGTCTATTCTCCTGCTAAATTGACTATATTTGCGCGCCGCATATGACTACGCTCCATATCTAAATTTTGACGAGCCTTTTCTTAATATCCCTCCTTAAATTCACTGTCATTAATTACCCCCTTCTTGCAAATACTTCTTTGCCTGGTGTAATCCTTCTTCTTACGCCTCTACTGCTTTGTTCATGTTGGTCCAAAACACTCCCGAAATACGTTAACTGTTCCACCTCCAAGTTCAGTTCACTCAGCAATGCTTGCAACCCCTTAGCTGACTAAAAAACTCAAGCTTGGTCGCCAGTAAATCAAACTAATTTAAGAATTCACCGCCCACCTTCATTCCTATCTCCAGTTCTTCCCATGCCTGTTTAATCATTTCCTCTGCGTACAGGTTGAACAGCAACGGTGATAATGGGCAACACTGCCCATCCGGACTCCCCGTTTCCCACCCGCACCTGAGCAGTCTGGGACATGTACAGGTTGCGGATTAGCCTCCTTTCCCTCCAATCTATTCCTATTTTCTGCAATATACTCATTAGTTTTTCCCAGTTCACTCTAACAAAAGTTTTTTCAAAATCTACGAAACAGGCAAATACCTCCTGGTTGTGTTCTATATTCCTCTCGATTAATAATCTCATTACTGCAATGGCGTCAAGCGAGCTTCTCCCCTTCCTAAACCCAAGCTGATTATCCCCTGAGTAATCATTTCTCCTGATCTCCACCCTTGTATTGATAATCCTGCGAACCTCTTTGGCTGAGTGGAAAATCCAACCTATTGTCCTGTAGTCCTCACATAATGTAGCC
This sequence comes from Hetaerina americana, assembly GCF_022747635.1. Lineage (NCBI taxonomy): Eukaryota > Metazoa > Arthropoda > Insecta > Odonata > Calopterygidae > Hetaerina > Hetaerina americana. Next base: position 18,151,378 of record NW_027286763.1, read on the forward strand.
TTTACTTTTTTTAGAATAGGAACTAACACTGTTCGCAAAAAATCTTTCAGCCAGATTTCTTCCTAATGGGTGCCACGAATCATTCCATTTGACTCTTGCTCTAACATTTTTTTAAACCTTTTAGTAGCTCCGCAGGAATTTTATCAAAATCCTTTTGACTACGCTTCTTCCTACCTTTTCATTTAAAATTATGGCAACCCCTCGGTGGGTCTCGTGCCCACCGCTGTATATTATTCCATTGCTATCACTCTAGTAATCCCCGCTATCCTTCCATCTCACCTCACATAGGCCTAAAATATGTTTCCTCTTTCCATCTCTCGCTTTATATTTTCTAATTTAACTGACTTCAAACATTCCAAGTTCCTTTGCTAACAAATTTAGTCTTCTTCTCCTGCGTCTTCTGTTCTGCTGCTTCCGGTTGTCCTTGGCAAGGTTTTCGTGAGATGACGACCGAGGAAGGCTTACCTCTCCCGTTGCCAGGCAGGACGCACGGCCAATCGGCTAGAGTCCGGTAATTACCAGGAATCATTTCCTCTATTATGTCCATCGTAAAATTCTGAAGAATTATAATTTAGGTGGTTTTCCGCTACTTTCCTCACTAGTGTTTTAACGTGACACTACCGGGAGAATTAATCATGGCTCCCGTCTGCTGTAGGTGTCATCGGAACACGCAACCCCTTCCACCACGATAAGGTAGTAGTCCATGGGAGGGATATATATATATATATATATATATATATATATATATATATATATATATATATATATATATACATGTATATATATACATGAGATGAAGAGGGACCTGATGTAGAGTGGGATGTTGTGTTTTGCTAGGGGCCACTAATTGTTGAATTAGTAATTTTGTCCATCCAAAAACCTACCTTAACCGGAAGATTACCTAATAATAATAATAATAATAATAATAATAATATATATATATATATATATATATATACATGTGTGTGTATATATATATATATATATAACAGTACTTCTGTTTCTTCCGATGAAGACGGAGCTAAATTCCGTCGAAATTATCAAGAAATAACGTGAGTGTGTTCATTTTATGTGTTCTTATATTGTTTGTCCAAGTTTATTGAACGCTTCCGTGTTACTTCGATGAAATTATATATATATATATATATATATATATATATATATATATATATATATATATATATATACACACACACACACACACAAATATGACGCATAATACTCTACATTTTCCGTTTGTCCTATTTGCAAGTAATTGATAATAGTATTTACACATGCTTCCCAAAAACTGTAGCCATCACCTTGTCGGCCAATTACACCGTGTTCTCTTTTTGCGGAGTTGGATCACCTTTGAATACCTACTGTTTTCATTGTTTATTTGTCTTTGGGGTGTAGTAGCGTATCCATGTTTCGTCGACAATTATGTACTGATGTACAGAAACTTGCCAGCACTGTGACAGAAAAGTGCAAAATATGCCTTCTAATCGACTACACGATTGCGTTTATTTTCTACTGAGAACAAACGCGGCAACAATCAATCTGACCGAGAAATTTTCAAAATTTCCCAATTTTTCGTGCAAAGTGAAAAGCCTGTATCTTTTGATATTCCCAAGGCTTCTACTATTTCGCGAACGTTCATTCGTCGATAACTCAAAGCCTTATCGGGGATTTTGTCTATCATTTCGGAGAAATTCACTTCCACTGGACATTCCCATATATGTTCATCGTTTGTAGACATACAGCCACGCTTAAACTTATTTACCCAATTGCATACGTTCGCAAACACAGGAGCAGTCATGCCATGGACTCATCTAGCCGGGCTTTGATCTCTTTCGGTGTTAATTCTTTTAAATAAAAGTGTTTCTATACACCGCAAGAAACTAATTTTTGTCAATTTTGTAAATTAACAAAGGGTTTTTGCTCCAATCGATCATGAAAGTTAATACGAGTTGGATAGAGCTGAAGCGTTTACAGCAGTCTATGGAGAGAAGAATTATACTGAAAGCAAACTTTTTCCGATACCACGAGCACTATCACTTCAATTTTATAAGCAATTATTGAAAGATTCACGTATTTATACATATTCGAGAAATGTAATAACCAAAATAAAAGATCAAAGTCAACTAAATTTCTTCACATTTCCTACTGGATACATTTATTTCACCACTGGGACACATTTTACACATTAATATTTGTAAATTACAAGTACATGTCAAAGTAATTTAGTTTGGTACATTCTTTCAATGAATGAAAACAATGTAGCACGGGCGATCTTTATTTCTATAATGGTTAACAATTGAACAGGTTTCTTAGCTATGGTTTTGCGACGTAGAAAATGCAGTCAGTACTTCTGGGCTTCAAAAAATACGTAACCAATACTAATACTGTGGATATTCAAAACTTTTAATTTAGGATTTTGAAAAAAAAATTACGGATAAATGGGAACGAGAAATCGATTGTTACATTTATTTATCTCGGGCGAAGGAAAAGTATCCAAAACTCCTTGTCACAGAGGGATTGGATTTGATCTCAATAGAAATGTAATCGCAAGTATGGTGTATCATAGAAATCGCCGCCTCTTACTAAACAAACCTAGTGTGCAATGACTGAGAAATACTTCTATCCTGAACGACCAAACTGTTTTCCTTGACGAATGGGACGAGAAAGGAAGGATTTTAAATGATGCAGGTATCCATGTATGTAAGGCAGCGACTGGCACTCCCATGACGACACCGAGGGATATTTCAATCGAAAGCGATGGGCGTGCGAGGGTGTAAGCGAGGGGGTGGCGCGTACCTCAAGGGTTTATTGCGGGTCCGGCAAGCTTAAAGGGTGAAGGGAAGGGCGGGGGTTGGGGTAGGGGAGGCGAAGGCATGGGTGGCGTTAAAGGACGACGTGATCAAATGGAGGGCTCTTTTGAAGCGGCGGCCAGGGGCGGCGGGTGGATACCCCTGCCTGCCCGGGTCTCACCCCCTTGTGGACGCAGCAGATTTCCCTCTGTGTGTTCGGACGCGCGTGTCTTGCTCTCTCATCCCAAGCAGTTTAGTTTTCGATATCCCAAGCCATAGAGGGGGGTGGGTCTAATCGCGTGGAGATCGAGGGCAGCAATAAAGCTAAGGGGGGCGGACAGATGTGAACGGTAATGCACGGTCGACTTCCAAGAACTAGAACGCGGGCTCTCGTATCGCACGGACAAAGGAAGCTCGGGGGTTGCAATGATAAGAATCGATCGGGATAAGATCACAACGTTTGAAACATTTTTCTCGGAAAGGGGACGGAAAACGACGGAAGTCAAAAGCAAAGGGGAAGTTGGTGAATAAATTCAAGGCAAAGAATGCGTGGGCTTTATTTGGATAATACCAAAACATTCAGACACTAAATCTATGCATGAGTAAATACTCCCAACTTGTCCTCGGGAATCTTTAAAAAGTTGTGGTATTTCTTTGTGTCAGTCAGGCCTTTTTATCGCAGTTTGACCCTGCAATGTGCAGAATGACGTAAGTGTTCAATTTTACGTGTAACAAGTTTAGCTGGAAGGACTTATAGAAGAAGAAATGATGATTATAGTTATAGGAAGATCCAACCCTCCGGGTTTCACTCCGCGTCGGTCCATTTTGCTGGGACAATAGTTTCGACGGCGTTGCAGCTGGGGCCTTCATAAGCTGCACTCCGCGGAAGCCTTCAAAAGAAACTAAAGGTATCTCCCTAAACCTTTTCATAAGTTTTTTATTTAAAGCGGATCCGATCGACGCAATCAAATTAAATACAAAGGGCCTTTTTAAATTTAATCAAGAGGGAAAAAATATTCAATCGTACTCAAGGGGCTATATTTATCGTATTTACATCGCTATGAATTCAAGGAAGACATTTGCGTATATACTTCATCAAATATAATCTATTTTTCCTCATAGAATGCTGTCACTCTGCTAGATACAGCATTAAAGTTTGAACAGAAAGTTGGAAATTCCATACAAGTATTCACCTTCCGTCAACTTAGAGTTTGATCTTATGAGATAACGTGACCAGCTGGACGTACTCCTGCAATGACTTTTCACAAAAGACAAGAGACCCATGAGAAAATGTTCTTGAATATATCTTTTAGGTACATGGGTAGAAGATTAGGCTAAATCAGTAGCTCCAACGTCCGAGCAATTCACCGGCGTCAACAAATCAAGAAGAGAAAAATAGAATAATTGATAAAAGGCGCCGGCGTGTATATTCCTGAAAAGTAATTAAATCTAAGTGCATGAATAGCGAAATTAACGGTAGGTAGACTATCGACATGATAGCTTGTGGCAATTAATAGGGAGGACGGTAAAAACGAAGAAATTGAGAGTATAAAAATAAATAAATGAAACAGTGGAAACCGAGGAGGCTCAGAAAAAGACCGACGTGCGATAACATAGTTGAGCAGTTTTCATTACAAAGATAACAGCAAAAGTAAGAGGAAGGTTTGCCAGAGAGCCCTTGCTAATTCACCGGGAGACAATAGATTCTGTATGAGAGGGGGGATTGATACGGACCCGGGTTGGGCAGCAATGGATGGCAATGGGAAAGGGAATAGAAAGAGTGAAGTGAAGAACGCGAAAGAGTAGAGGATGGATGCGATGAGAGGTGAGAAAGGGGCCGAATCTCTCTGAAGGGCTTCGAAGAGCCCGGAGGGCGTACATCTCCGGGGAAGTCATCCCGGATACGCTAATGACCAACAAGCTGCGCGTTGGCGCATGCTCCAGTTTAGGTCCAAACATCATACCGACAAGGCACGGGGAAAGGCGGAGGAGGTGGGGATGGGCCATTTCGGATGTATCTGCCAGTTCGTCCGCCGCCTCGGGTTAAAAACAAATGGAGGAAAGGGTTCCTAGGCCGGTGGACCTCTTCCCCTGCGGCTCCGCTTTTGTTCTCGCCAAGGGGTGTCCCGTACAATGGAATTATTGCGGCCGTCGCGTTCCGTGCGCCTCGTCCGGCGGAATGCGCGAGAACCCTTTGTGCTAGGGTCCACTATGGACGAGACAGAAAACGAAAATATTTTGCTCGCTTGTTGGGCGGTTAAACCAGAACAATAGGAAGATTATTTTCCAAAAGTAAATGGACAATTTAAATACGCAAGAATGGAAAAAGGCGCTGAAAAATTGCTTTGCGAATGATGTGGTAAAATGGAAAGAAAACCTTATTACAGTAATAAAAATTTTTCTTCATCATCATATGTCGTCTGCTTCTAAAGCGGGCGCGGGAAAAATTCGCCTCTTTCTTCTCCACAACCGTTTTTCCTGTAATAGAGTCTTTTAATTGCAGATTCAAATTCAATACGTCCATCATATTGAGTTTTCTCCTCCTACCCATTTATTCCTTGTTTCAGGCAAGCCATCAAGTACGAGTAGTAGTAGTAGTTTTTAGGGGAGGCGACCGACAGCTAAGGTCATTTGTGCCATGGGGGATGGACAGGAAAGGATGAAGGGTGGAGGGAAACCCGGCGTCGGCATTAGCCTACTCTTTACGAAAGGCGCCAAGGGGTCCGCAGTTTAACGTCCCATCCGACGGACGGCGTACTCACTCAAAGTGCCCTCCACAAGGCACCTCAAGTAGGGATCGAGTTACCTCTGAAAAATATTCAACACCGCCGGGATTTGAACCCGCGCCCTCAGGGTGGGAAGCCAGTACGTTAGCCCCCGCACCATCTCGATCCCCATCAAGTACGAGCTTCATGGAATCCTCCAGTCTTAGTACATATCCTAATTTCTTAACTTTTCTCTTCCTTATTGGCCCCAAAATTATTTGATTTTCCTTAATCTGTGCAAATATTTTCTCCGTCCTTATCCTACTCTCTAAATGAGCTTCAAACTTATCAATCGAGAGTTTATTAAGTACCCTGTAACAACATGTCAAATTCCTAAATCTGTGCTTACTCATGATTTACTCAAACTGTTATTTCCCAATATCTCTAATTATTTTAATAAGTGTGCTATGGTGTTTAAACCACTGGAATTGACTTAATTTGGAATTGAAATGAAGCCGAAAAAACAAATTTCTTCAATTGCTTGCATTGCTGTAACTTACTTTTCTAATATTTTTTATTATTACATCTCAATTTTCAAATATGTGAATCATGTCCTTACACTATAACCCTTTTGCAATGTATTTGCCTTAAACTGTTTCTCATTTAAGTACTATAAACTCTACTTCCATTATTATTACTTTCAAATTTTACCTTCAATTTCTCTTATCAAATTTTACATATATATTTCAATAGTTATTCACATACTGTTAGTATTTTCTTCGTCTGCTTTGAACGCTCCTGTTCTTGACACCAGGCACGTTCTGGTTTCTTTTGAAAAGGATTGATTATACCCTTTATCCAAAGCTTGTTTTTAATATTACGGCTCAATTTCTTACAAAATTATTTTTCTTTGTCTAAAAAACTTACATCGATTTCTTCAGCCTTCTTTCAATGCTTACTTCAAAATCGTTTGTAGTCCAGTTATCCTCTATGCTTCTTTGTTTAAAAATCTTTTTTTGAATTTACTTCAGCAAAAATCTCCAATCCAATATTCATGTCGGCATTAACAAGATTTCAATTTTCCGTATTTACAGTACTAGATACTCTACAATCCAAGAGATATACCAATGTAAGGACACCAACATAATCCTTGTCAAATGTTTAAAAAATAATTCAGGGAATATAATTCTTTTAAACTATATTAACCACCATTTAACAAACTACCCAATAAAATTTGATATGCAAATGGGGGACAACATTACTTGGATACAAAGCATCCTCACGCCAATACTTACTGACCAAATCGTACTTCGACAAGAAAATATCAAGTAGCTATGCGCAAAGTACAACTTACCAGGCTATCTTTGCTTAATACTGCCTTTTCACGGCTCAAAAATGAAACCCGACAAGAGTAACCGCAGGAAAATTGGAAATCGCAAGTCACCTGACGCAGGGAGAGAGGATGGCGTTGAGAGCGGCGAAAGGGGGGAGCTGTGGAGTTCTTTCAGAGATGACAGGGGGGTGGGTGGGTATGAGTGTCGATGGGCTGAAAGATGGGGGGGGTAGGAGAAGGGGGTGGGTCGGACGAGGGCGAGAATACGACGCCCTCGCAAACTGATGAGTGGGAGGGGGCGTAGCGGGCGCGGAGGAGGGCCGAGGGAGGCCTTTCAAATGATTGAAACCCCACGGGCGCGCATGAGAGGGCGGAATCCTTCGGCTGAGGAGAGCGAGCAGAGTCATCGGGTCAACTCGAAAAGACAGAGCGACATAGCGGCGAACCACGGCGGCGGCGGAAGGTGCTGGGTGGTCGCATTGGAACGAAACATGGAACGCCCTCCTCATCCCTCTGAGCACAATATCTTCCACGTACATCTTCATCGTGGACGCATTCTTGACTCGAAGCAGAATGAAATGTACAGTTATATAAAATAAATACACAGTTACGCATTAATATATGGATTCATATTACACTTACGGCTACAGTCAAGAGGAATTTATCAATGAAAATGTAACGTATGTCAATTCAAAGTTGGTGGCAAGGTTTTGAATATTTCAGACTTTATTATGGATTTTACCCCGGAAAGTCACCCTTTATTGGTATATAGAAAATATGTGTATACAAACACTCTCATACCCTTGAGTTACAACCGCCATCACTCATACAAAGCGACACCCTTTCATTCATTGGTCCGCTGCCTTATAGCGGTTTCAATGGACAATGGTTTTAATGATATAGAACTCCAAACCATGAAGTAAGTTACTCATCAGAACGGCTATACTAAGTGTTCTTCCGTCGTCGTTTCGTTTTATTGGCTAATCATGCATGGCAGCGAACATTACTCCGGATGATAAAAATGTATTTTTCAACTCCAAAAATATATTTAATCACTCTGAAATGGTTGCTGTATGCACACTAAATTTTAATATCCCCAACCGTTCTGCGAAATGCATATTAAATTGAAAATGCGAGCTACTGGCAGAAAGCTTTTCAAATCAAAATCCTAAACCAATATGACCATGTCATAGTCTGTGTTTCAATCGATTAAAACGCATTCCTCTTCCCAAAAGTTGGTGACTGCGTCCGCCAATATATCGGCAAGAGAACTACCTTCTTCACTATAGCCCAAATGGCTTAGGATTTTGCCCCGAAATACATGAGCCAAAATTGATACTCTATATACTTCTGACTCTCGGAGCGCAGCAAATGACTTAATGAAATTCTTTCCTTTCGATACATTTATTAGAAGAAATCAATTTTAGTCACTTTACTCCGAAGGACCTTTACGCCAACAGGAAAGGTGTAAAGTTGGACTTTCATAGAGTTCAAAATTAGATCAGCATCCAAAAGTAATATGAACTTTGTCAATGGCCATGCTTTATTTTCGCGCCCCCCTATTGTCTTTTTCTCTCCACCCTATCCCAACAATATTGGACTTCAGGCATCATACACTGCCACGGTGCCTTTCCTCCCTCCCTTTCAGCCCCCAGTGTCTCTATTCCCATTTTGTCCTCCCAACCCATACTTTGGTTCACTGCCAAACTGAAATTATGCCGTGATCCGCGGTATATGTTTTCTCGATTCCCACCACCCCTATGCCATTACATTGATTCCGCGGTTTCAGCTATAGTCATCTGGAAAATAACCTTTGTATACATCCGAAACGGGTCGGAATTAAAACGTTTTTTGTGAACTTTACTTAGTTTTCATAATTCAAGAAATAACAAAGAGAAAAACTTACAAACCAAGAGAAATAAAAAGTCTCAGGTTCCTTCTGCATCACATCTTGAGGAGTTGTAAAACATTTGTACAGTTAACCATCCTTTACGGTAGTTTCGCCGACTTCATTGCACATGATGTCACATATGTGATGGATCGGGTCGCACCGCAGTAAAGCATGATGAAATTTAAAAATGTTTCTAGGTTTCTAACAAAGAGAAGGTCACCCGTCATATTTTCGCACTCAATTCAATATCGTAACAACAGAAGTACATTTTGATCGCAAGATAAGTACTTTTGACACGCAAATATTTTTATATATTAAAGGGGAATAAGTATAAATGATTTTCTAAAGAAAATGTCTCTTAACAGCATTTTATTTTATCCCAATAATTTTCATTTTCAAAGAGTAAAAAATCAAAGGATATTTGAAGAAATATGGTTTGGCTTCTGGTGGTGATGAATAAATATGGAGGAAAAAGTGGGAGAGAGAAAGAAAAGACGAGTGGATGTGAAAACAGGGAGGGAGTTAAGAGGCAAGACTCTCTTAGTTAAAATGCAAAGAAGTGTTATGGGAGATGTACCGGTGGAAGAAGAGGGATGGAAATGAAGGGAAAAAGAACAGAAGCAGGATTTGAGGGAGAGACTTAACTTACAAGGAAAGGAAACTGAATGGTTCATCTGTCACCGTCTTGATTTTAGACATTTGCATTACTGGGGGTAAAAGCCTTCATTAGCATAAACAGGTCAGCAAAAATGAGCATGAACACGCTCCCTGGAGAAGTTTATTTATTTTCAAAATGTTGACCTACTTTTTAAAGTCGGCACTTTTTATTCCACATTGACTTTGACCAATTGCATGACAAAATCCGAAAAAAGGCAAAGTTACTGATATGCAATTCTAACTTCTTTAAGCTCACATATTACAATTTCCTCATACATCATTCGTTTTAAAAATGCAGACATAAGTCTGGTTATTTTTTAATTTTCATTAACCAGAGCACCTTTCCTTTGAGACGGAGTAGATTGAATTGAAGGTAATATTGCAGCATATAGATTGATTATTATTTTACATACACTCTCATCAGTCATGGATTTTTTACAACATTTTATTAATGCCAGGACATTTTTATACTTTGAGTGCATTCCTTATTTTAGAGATCATTCAACTGTTCATATCAAAACCAATATATCCGTAAATATAAATCATGAAACAAGACGACGAGCAGTGAGAAATAGTAGAATAAGAAAGGAGAATGATTCTTGCGGAGATACGCTCATTATTTAATCATATGCGTTCTCCACAAAATCCTGTGAACTCTTTTGAACTCTTCTGTGAATCCTCTTTTACGTTGCGCATATTTTTCAAATACCATATGAGGGTTAATTTCATATGATTTCAGGTTTTACTAAAAATATTATTGCTTTAGTCGCAAGTAGGATCTCCTGCTTTTTGCAAAAATTACTAAGTTCAATTGCCGTACCATAATTGTGTGCATGTACTGAACAACCTTATAGTTTGAATCACGATCCAATTCTCGATGACCATCTCGTGACGACCTCGGAGGCTTTCACCGAGATGGAGGCACAAGGAATGAGGGGAGGACTCTTTTGCCTTCCCCTTAAGCCCTTCAGCTAGATCTCAGCTTTCGATAGCCTGCCCTATGACTAGTAAACACGCTATGCGGGGTCTCCTCCCTCAGCACCTCGACTGCGACATGCATTAACCTTTCCCGAGGTGCTCCTCTATCAAACGCCGTCCCCGGTCTCTCGCCCGACTCTCCTCTCCACAACCGATTCCGTGGGCGGGAGTAACGTGCAATTTCGGGCGACGGATAAAAAGAAAGCGGGAATCCGTACTTTCCGGTGCCCATTATCGTTTTATCGCCTCAATCCGCGCGCATTCAGGGCAAGGAGCTCTCAGCCGATCCCCACCTAAACTCCCTACCGCCAAACCTCAACCTCCTCCTCCGCGTGATGTCTCAACCACCCGCCCACCTCCGCCCTTCCCCCCCGCCGAGTCACCCTCGCCAGATACTGGCGGCTAGACGCAGGGCTATTAAGTCATCAACACGAGCAGAGCAACGAGACGATTCATGGAGGCTTGTTTTGACCGAGGCCATTTCATTCCTCGAGTTGGCACAAGCCGCAGGCGACGATGACATTGCGAGATTAAATAAAAAGTTGACCATGATAATTTCGACAGTAAAGAGCAGGGAAAACCTTAAAAAATGGCACCTATTTATTTGATTTAAATTTTTTAAAGTGTGTTAAGCTGTTTCCGCTGGATAATTCCTTAACTTTATTACCAAGTGGGAAGTTAATGATTACATTTCGTATAATATAGACATAAATATTCAGCTTTATTTCTTTCTTGTATAAGAACATGCTTAGGAAGAGAGGGTTCGCTAAAAGATAAGATAAAAGTATTAGATGCAAAACTCTCTTGAATAGCTCCTCAGTTCATATTACTTAAAATATATTACTCTTTTATCAATATTAAGAAGAATAATTACTGTAGTTATTATTTATTCAAGAAATTATGAAATTTATAACAACGGGCATCGGGCCATATCCGTCATAATTTTAAAAACTACATTGCTGAAATAATTTAACGGATGAATGGTGAAGGAATTTAAGCATATCATTTAATTTGGCTGTGAAAAATCTTTCCGAAGACTAATGTAGAATCTACATTTGAAAGAAAAAAAAATCAGATCGTGAAAGTGAAACATAAAATGTGTAATGGGTGACGTGAATGAGAAAAAAATGCTACCAAGAAAATAATATCTGATAGAAAAGCACAATTTATTTGAAAAAGAACCTGCACCTTCGATTGGTGCTTTTCAAGGGTTAGAGACCTGTGTAGTTCCTCAGAGTATATATGAAAGCGAAAGAATTTTAATTAATACTCGTTTTACAATCCATTAGGAAGTAAGAGCGTGGAGAGACGCAGGACAAGATGATGGGAAAAACGCATCTAATCCTAGAAAGGTAAAAGTTAAAAGGATATAACGCTGAAAAATGAATCGAAGGAAACTATAAAGCCTGAAAATAATGGCATGTGGTTGCTGTTCGAACGCACCCTACCCTGAGAACCCATTTAGAAAATGATTTTGCCGATAAAAATTTCATTTTTCTCTCCCTGGAGATACTGGGAAGTACTTACTTCAAAAAAAGGGCGCGCACTGACGGGACATCCAGAATATTGGCAGAGGGATGGGGTAGGGAATATGGTTCAGTCCAGAAGGTGAAGGAAGTGGACGACGGGAGTGGAACGATGTCCTTCCCCGCAACCCTTGGCGTCCGTGGACGCTTGAATCAGACGCGCGCTCCCCGGCGCCTCCGCCGAATTGGCCTGTCCGGGCGCCGCCAATCACTGCGGATTACCTCTCCCTGCACTCACCCCCCCTTCAAACCATCACCCACACCACGCACAGTCAAACCCCTAAAGCTATCCACCAAACCCTTTGCATCTTCCTTCTCATCTCCTCCCGACCGAAAAGAAAATCGTGCTGGGAAAAATATACACCCACAATATCCCTCTCAACAACTTCACTCCGATACTCCTCTCTAGACAGACACGAAAGGAACCATCATTTCCTCTTCGCCACGCCCCCAACCGCTCTGCCCTTCCACCCACCCTCGCTTCCTTTTGCCTCCAATTTTCCATACCCCCCTTTCCGTCGTTTCATCTCCCATCCGTTTCAACCCCCAAACGAATCTTGCATAAGACGAGAGAGAGATCCAACGCAAACTACCCGTCCTTTATTAGCACTCCCAGTCATCTCCCGTCTCTCGACAAACAGCGCCCTCGTCATCATCCCCCCCACCCTCCCTCGAAGGTATCCCCCCAGACTATCGGAGTGCGGGGAAGCTTTTGGTGCCCTCGGAAACGAGCTTCTTTTGTTAGCCGCCGCACGCCGTTACACTCTGACCCACGGCCATCCCCCACCCTCCGCCTTCCATTCCCGAGCGAGCTGTTTCCTTCGACTTGTGTGCGCTACAAATTTCATTAATACGGCCTCCATCCCTCCCCACCAGCCCCGGCATGCACGGCCTATCCCTTCGACTTAGGGCACTCCCTACGCATGCACCGGAGGGAAGGCTGGTTTCCCCGTGTCCTCCTCCAGAACGGTCGCATAAAAAGAGGGAAAATAGAGAAAAAAATATACAAGGGGGCGACGCACTCATCTCCCGAAAGGGGATAGTGTACACGTACGTATATATTTCATTTTCTCGGAAGAAGACGCGGAGGGGTTCTAACCGAGTTTGACCGCCGAGATTTATAGGAGCAGACGCGCAATAAAAAAGGCAAAGAGGAGACGGGGCCGGTGCGCGGAGGAGAGGGAGGGAGGGAAGGAGGCTTGCTGCGAGCGGCGGCGGCGGTGGAGGGGAAGGAATCCGACGCCCATATCTTTCCTACGACGGCAACGGAGATTGCGCGCGAAAACGCAGGCTCAGAACACGCCTAAGGTCAACGAAACAAACTCCTCCTTCCGGGCAGCCAGCCATCAGGGAGCCTCGAACGCGGGCCGACTAGGAGGATTTATCGTTGGCTTAGGGCAGGTGAAGGTGAATGGGAGAATGTTTGCCTTTTTATAAGACCCCGAAATGAGACCGTAGCCAATATTTAAGGAAGTGATTTCAATTTAGGGCTGACGTATTTTCCCGAAGACGTCACGGCCACAAATGAAAATGCCTTCAAGTATTCATATTATGGAAAATATCCTGTGCTTCACAGATTACACCAAAATTAAGAATTGATTGCGGTATGGAAACAGCTGCTTAAAACATAGACTTAATAAAAAATATGACAAAATTGTAGGATCACAAGTGTATTTTGATGGACTCGCCCATCAGTATTGCCTACTTCCATTTAGGTCAAGGAATGTTTTAAAAATTAAACATGAATTCTAATGCCATATGCATGTATCAATAGTTGCGTAAGCTTACTTAGAGAAGATACTTACGAATTGAAATTAGTTCGAAATACTAATTTTTAAAGATAATTTTTTTAAACGACTTAATTTTTTCAAGTAAATATTTACTTGGAATATTATAGAGTCAAAAAATATAAGTTACATATTTTAAATTTAAGTATGTGCACCAGTATTGCTTTTAAGTATCACCATGATGCATAAATCAATACGCTAAAAACGACTTCACCAAATCAATATTTCTACCAAAGGAATAAAATATTAACAAACAATGGTCTTTAAAGAAGTAAAATTGCGAATAAAGGACTCGCCGATCCACTTAAAGATAAATATCAAATTCTGCGTTATGGTATTACCACCTAATAAAACAATAACCTTTGTTATGGTTTAGTGAGCTACCACTCTTACATTCGAAGATATCTATAAATACTAATTTTTTACTATTACTTAAGCTCATACACTTGAAGAGCAATTGAAAAGGGGATGTTACAACTTTACACAATGTATAAATCTTTCTGAATAGGATCTAATCATATTTATGAGTTTAATATGTGCCCGCTGGTAACATAGGTATATTCTGCAAAATGAACTCATGAACTATGAACGGTACCACATTCCTTTAAACAACTACTTCATCGATAAAGATCCTTGTATAAATTATTAAAATATGAACCTAAAGTAACGAATCCGTGGAATTTCCTATGTAGATAATTTTAAATTGTGCCTTACAAAACAAGCATTGCATAAATTAGTAAAATATTTCAAAATATCCAGATTTCAAGCGGCATTAGGCTATTCGGCGTATCGGGATTAGGATATAAAATTTGAATTGATCAATGTCAAACAATGTTACTCGCCCTTTGATAAAAAACATAGGAATAATTATCTCCTTCCTCTCCTTTCTACTTACTTGGAGGAGAATAACCTTCTAATACATGCTACAAGGCTATTATAAGTAGCACATCTATAGGTGGAAAAACTAAAAAAAATATAAGCCAGATAAACAGAAGGACACTGAATTCGTTCTACCAGTAACACTGCATAATTCATTAAATACTCAAATAAGCAGAAAATATTTGCCTTACTCTCCTTAATTTAAATTGTTAATATACGCTTTTATGAATATTTTTAAATACAGATTTTGTACTTACAGGGTGCTGTAATGTCCTTTGTTTCGGGACAAGTTATCCATTATTTTGTACAATTTAAGCTTATTGAATCAGGATACAATTTTGTTGAATATTCACCTCTAGAACTTTCCCAGAGGAGGTCACCGTTTATACTTTGCGTTGGGTAATCGTGCTGGTGGAGCAAATATTAGGGCAGAATAACGTGATATAGAGCGTTTAGGGAAAAGTAGCACAACTATAATTGTAGGCTCTGCTATTTCCTCTGGTCGACCAAAAATTGGAAGAGATCATTCGAAAGTATTAGAATGAGAATCGAAAGTTTTATGAAAAGTATTCATAAAGTGGCTTTCTTGTTCCTTTATAGTCCTATTCTTGTTTCTTATGGTCCCTTATCGCGGTCGCCTCTTTCCCAATTCTCGTGATGATCACGACTTCCATAACACACGTTCCGGTCGGACGAACGTAGGCGTAGATTCTTCGAGGAGAAAGAGCTGTGTGTGGGTAGGGTAGGAGAAAGAAAGCGGGCAGAGGGTGGATTGGCGCTCGCACGGGGAGAATTGAAGCGACGGAGGTTGCAGTAAAAATTGGACGACTGGCCGACAAAGCGGGAGAGTGCTTGCCCGTGGAATGACGAGGGAGAACTTTCTTTAAGAGGTGTGCGCTTCGGGCGGGGGCGCTTTTACGACCTACGAGAAGCCACTTCATGAGGCCACCCGGATGAGTGTGAGTGACGGGGCAAAAGGAAGGACTCGGTGTGAGGAAGCGGCGGCCACGAAGTGTGGGGGGATGGATGCACACGCGAACGAAGGACAAGAGAGGAGAAAGGATTGAGTGCCCTTGAGCCATCAGGCTTGCGCATTAATCAAACTCCCTCGGACACCAATTTAGCTGGAGCTCGAATATTATACCTTGACCGTGCCATTAAAACTGAAGCGAGATAAATACAAAAACCTAATACGAAGTGCCTTTTCAATGAATGAAATTATAGTGGCAATCAAATTTCATTATTAGGTGCCGTTGGCACAAAATAATTGAACAAATAGTTAGTGCATGAAATTACTCAAAAGTCATGGTTTCGCCATTATAAACCATAGTGAAAACCATAATAAAGCGAATGGTTTCCCAGAATGGTTTTAAGGAAACTCAACAAGATTATAAATATAAAATGCTAGGCTAATCAATCGCAACTAATCGTAAAAAAATAAATTCTATAAGGCCCGAAAATTAAGTCCGCAACATTTTAAATAGAGAAATATACTTGAATAAGGTGATTAGGATGCATGAGATACGCTAAAAAATAGAGGCTTAATACCAATAATATAAAATAATATGGCAATGATTGAAAACAGAAAAAGACCAACGGCTCTTCTCTATACTGTAAGAACGATATTAGAGCATTCTGCTACTGCTCATGGAGCACGGATGACAATAATATTTGATAAACCAGCAAGGCATGGAGATAAGCGATTGCATGGTAAAAACAAGAACCTCCCGTGGTCCAGTAGCTTTACCACGTGGACAAGGAGAAAATTGCAAAAACTTACTTTGGAGCAAATGACATAATGTATTAGCTGATTTCCAGCGTTGCTGTATGAATTTCATTCGTGACTGGATGAAAAACTTTGTGTATCCGAATCAAAACCCTTAATCATGATCTAAGTTACAAATCGCTAGGTTATCGTGATTTTCCTGAAAGCATCTGAAGGTAAATACCTGCGCATAAACACGTAGGTTGTGAATTGAGGCTTTTACGTGAAGTTACCAAGTGTTTCATTCAAATTAGAGGCAGTATAGGATGAACCCAAGTTATTCGGGGAAGGACCGAAAAAATCATTTCTATGGTAATTGTGGAGAGTAAGCAGAAGAAGTGAAGTCGAAAAGAAAATGACAAAAAAGTAGAAGGTTTTGAGTAAAGAAGTGAGGAAGATTATTGAATGCAACTAATATAACAGTATGAGGATTCAAACCAAAAACAGAGATCTATGGAAGCAGGAAAATGAAGATGTTTCAACAGTGAGTAATGAACTACAGGGTTCGTCCGGAAAATAAGGGTACTGAGCTCAGGAAAAAAATTTATTACACTTTTACATATCTTAAGCTAATATTCCTCAAAATAGGACCCTTGTGAGTCGATACACTTGTTCCAGCGGCGTTCCCATTCCTGGAACGCTCCCGCGAAGGCATCATCGGGAACCTCTCGAAGACACGTCGTCACGGCCTCTTTGACGGCGTCCAAAGTCCCGTACCGCGTTCCTTTCAAACTCCTCTTTATCTTCGGGAACAGAAAGAAGTCCGGTGGTGCCAAGTCCGTGCTGTAGGGCGGGTGCGGCAGCGTTGCCACGCCGTGCTTGGCCAAGAAGTCCGACACGACAAGCGCGGTGTGAGACGGCGCATTGTCGTGATGCAGCCGCCAGATGTTTTTGATCGCTGGCCGGACGCGGGCGACTCGTTTTCGAAGCCTGTCGAGCGAGCACTTGGACGTAAAATGCAGCATTTACAGTTTGTCGTTCAGGTACAAATTCGTAGTGGACGACTCCCCTTTGGTCAAAAAAGACAATGAGCATCGCCTTGATCCGAGATTTGCTCATGCGAGCTTTCTTTTGACGGGGTGATAATGGGGTGTGTCACTCCGCACTTTGTCTCTTCGACTCCGGGTCGTACTCAAAGATCCACGTCTCGTCACCCGAAACAACGTTCTCTAAAAAATGTGGATCATTTTTGCAGTGATCCGCAAGTTGTGTCGCGATTTCCAAACGATTGAGTCTTTGATCATCACTGAGCACTTTCGGCACCAACTTTGCACAAATTTTTCGCATCTGTAATTGCTCCCTAATAATCTCGTGCACTATTGTTTTGGCACATTACACTGCTCTGCTATCATCCGAACACTAAGACGACGATCAGAGTTCAGTACATCGCGAACTTTTCGCACATTTTCGTCGGTGAGTGTCGTTGATGGGCGTCCAGGCCGTGGTTCGTCGTCGACCTCTTCTCTGCCCTCCACGAACATCTTGTGCCACCGAAAGATCATGTTTCTGGACATGGCTGACTCCCCGTAAGCCTGGTTAATCATACCGACAGTTTCGGTAGACGATTTCCCAAGCTTTACCGCAAATTTGATGGAATAACGCTGCTCCAAAAACTTCGGCATCGCGTTCCGTGACGTGGGTCGAGCGTGGAGGTTAGCGTTAACAGAGCTCCTTACTACATCACAGCTCAGAGCCGACTGCCTTTTTCAGCGTCGCTTGCCAACATACCCCCCTCCAATCGCAGCCCGACAGAGCGGTGCTGGGCGCGCCTGGAGCGGCGGGAAAAATCAGTACACTTATTTTCCGGACGAACCCTGTACGTATTAGCTTAAAGTGAGTCATACTTATCTTCCTTCTGGTGAAAAGTTATTCATTTTTGCATGCCTTTATAGGAAATATGTGAATGGTTATCTAACGGTGGAAGTAGATAGTTTCGGGGGATTATGACAAGGAGGTATGGGAGGAGGTAGAGGGTTTCTTATGATAAGGATTTTAGGTGGTTGATAAGGAGGATTGGGATTGTGCAAGACACTAAGGACTGTATGACGATGTGGGTGAAAATTGAAGCATGAAAGCAGGTGTGGCCAGCAGTCGCCAGCCGTTGCTGGCTAGAAGGTGGTGGCTCTAAAGAGAGATTTTCATTTTATCGTATTCAATTTCATAAAACATTATGAACAACCTTTTTGAGTGGCAGGCATTTATTTCACATGAAATTATTTTCAACTTCTAACTGCAGCACAAATTCTTATATTTCTTATCCCGAATAACTATCTAATATTCCTTCATTTTCGAAACAATATTTTATTGCATCCCTCTTTCAATCTGTTTCCACCTTTAAATTGATATTAATACTTTTGCAAATGACGATGCAGGTAAAACATGAAGAAATCTTTCAATTTAACATGTATATCCCGATTTTCTTTCAAACTAAGCACACAATATCTCCCTTATATCATAAAATCATCAAAGAGACTGGTCAATATGGCCATAAAACTAATATCTCCAGAGTTTACAATGATGAAAGTAAAAATTTGATAATCTATATTCAAAGCTACGACATAAAAATTTCCAGTTATCTCGACAAGATCCCTATGGACGAGACCCAACTCTACCTATCACGTAAAAGGAGAGCGTTTGTACTTCTTTATTCAGCAAAAACTCTCTCTCTCTCTGTCTAGATCTCCCATTATTATACTCAAGACGTTCATCCGATCCTGAGGGCATATTTTGACAGATGCACCTGAAGGCGAGAAGAATTAGAATCAAAATTACTCATTTAGTTGACGTAAAATGTTCACTTTTTTAAGGAAAACATTGAACTATATAAAGTGGCTATTGATGTTTCTTAAAATCCAACCGTGAATAATGAGGAGGGGAAAGTTTGAGAGAGTGAATCAATAAATGCCAGTTCACTGTAGTGCTGGAGGTTACAGTGGACAGATAGAAGAGTTAATATTCCTTCCGTTTGCTATTGTTCCAGTCTTATTTATCTTTTGTAAGAGGAATATTGATTTCCTGAGATCCAAATCTCTCCACATATTTTGGGTAAGAACCGATCTTCTCCGTATATTGGGGGAGTAAGTGGAGAGTGGGAAATCGTGGGACGAGGGGGTGGCAGAGGGAGGGATTGAGGGAATGCGGGGGTGAAGCCATCGAAAGGCAATAAAACGGAAGCGAATGAGACCCAGGGACACTGTATGAGATATGGCACCGAGGGGTTGGATGTGCAAGCTCGGAAATGTGACTGTGCTTGGAGGGGATCCAATGACTTTTTGGTCCATTTTGTAGAGTAAGAAATGCAGAATGGGATAAAATGAATTGCACTGGTGATACTCAACCCTTTCTCGAGGCCTAAAACAATGAACTCCCTTAACTGCTCAAAGGTCTCCATTACGCATTGCGTCTGGTCCTGGCACATAATACCTCGCGCGAAGTGAACTTACACAGTTATTTATATGGAATATTGACTTAATTCCGTTGGCACTGAGACTACCCTGCGCCATAAGGTTAGGTGGGACTGCCCGAGTGTCATTTTGTCTAGGAATTCCCGTAACTAGCTCTTATAATGAAGAGAATTCGTCTTCATTATTCTTTAAGGAGGTTGATACTGATCTTTATCATAATAATAATTCGAATTTACTCGGGCGAGATGGAGGGAGTGGCAGTCCCTTCTTACATCTAACCTATCGTCATATACATCCAATGAAAATATAATTGCATTGGAGGGCTAAATAATATAAAAAACTAGATAGTCAAAATTGATTTCAAATGAATATGCATGAGTACGAAGGGTGGAGAAAGATATACAAAATTCTGGGAAAAGGAAAGGAAGAAGGCTTTTATTCTTGACGAAAAAATCCACTTCAGGGAAACACCCACGCATGAAGTGGACTGAGAAAAAACCTGTAAAAACCTACAGATAGATAGTGTCAATGATATAATTTGCTAAATAAAAAATAATAAATAAAAATAAATCAACGCATGAAAAATATGAGAAGAAACAAAAGGAGAATCTTTATCTGTATTTCTTATGTGCTACTATTGACTTTGATTTACTCTATTTTTTGATGTGTTTTTCTTGTTGTATTCAAGTGGAACAAAATGGTGGTTTGAATGAACATTTTCTTGAATTGAACTCACTCCCATATCCATAAAATGCCTCATCTCGAATCGTTGACAATAATAAGCTAAAACTTTAAATTAAATACGAGCGCTCGAATTTGATTTAAGCTGCTAGCTATCTCTCGTACATTATTTAAAAAGATATCCCTATTTTACAAACGATAAATTTATCTTCTTGTCAGTTTATGATCATTGTTATTTTTTTTCTGGTTAACCCCGGAACTCTTAACGATACCACATTGCTGCTTTGTTTCCTGTCGTTTGGCGTTCCTCCAGAGGTAAGAATATGGGGGCAAAGACCTTCACCTATAAGAACTCTTTCAATATGGTCCAAAAAATTTTTTTTAAATTACTTATATCCTATACTTCTTCAGCTCTAAATGTAATAACGGAATAATGCATTTGTATATTAATATTTGTAAATTAAGAGACTGGAGGCTTGGCCATTGAGCTAAAACCTTTGACAGTAAGATTTCTTGAGTCTTCTTATGGTTACTTATTTTAATTTCTTAAGCTTTACACAAATACTCACCATGGTGGATTTTATTGATCAATGTATACATTGTTTAAATGCCGAGATATACATTAACTCATTTAAAGTACACCCAAATTATTACCTACATTGTGAGAGAATTAATACGCTATTATTTTCGCTTCGTCACAAACCACACTCTTATGAATCTCTATCCGAGTAATAACTAACTTAAACTCCTGTACGCTCCATTTACAGGGCTTTACTACTTTAGTTAGTTCATTTCAAAGTGTTACAATATATTTTCATGGGTAAATGTTACTCAGTGATCTGGACTTTCAAAATGAAAGGACACACGAGTTGTAAATTCTTCCTTAGCATTGTTACCACTGTCGCAAGCAAAGCGAAGTCAACTTTACCTGGAAGGCGTTAGATCAAAATTCCACAGGAATCGTCTTTCTTCAGGTATGTATCTAATTAATTAATGCAAAACAAGTGAGTTTAAAAGAAGCGGTATATTAATAGCAATGAGAAACATAAAGAAAAACATAGCATTGTGTAATTGAATTATTGAGTGCGAGTCCATAAAATTTGGAAATAAATTTTCCGAATTTTATTTTTGGAACTTTTGAGAACTCCGATTCAGCAGCAACAATCAAGTTACCTTCTGTTATTTTCACTTGTTTTACGAGATGGCACATACCAACTGAAAAAAGATGAAAAATATATTGCCACGGAAATCGCTGGGACAGCATCAACTATATCGTCACAACAAACGAAATCGAGCACTGAAATTCCAATCGTTAAAGAAGAGCCAACATGACAAACTAAGAAGGCATAAAACATTGCTGATCTTAAAATATTGTCTACTCGGCCAAGCAGTGGGCCCTTGATAAGGAAAATTATAGTCAAAATTTATAGGAGTAAAAAAAAACAGTGTATCGGTTTTGCGCGAACATTAACTAGAGATCATGGGAATGTTTCTTTGTAATGTATTCTCGGCTTTACATGGATTAGGTTCCAAGAGCCAAATGGGATGAAGGGAGCACGAATGCTTCCTCCGACTTGCCCTTAATCCTATGCACTCCCTCCCCGCTTCCATTTTATACCTCGCCGCTCCTTCTCTCTCTCTCCGTCTGAAGGAATTCGGATTCGTTCTCCGAGGGAACTGAAAAAAGGGGAACGATTCGCATGCAGATGAAGCGGCGTAATAAGGGCAGAGTGTGAAGGGGGAGAGGGAGGAGTGCGGAATGGATTGGGACGGCGGGAGGGAAATAGGCGAAGGGAAAGAGATGGACGGAGGAAAATAAAACGATAAAAGCAGAGGGCCGTTTTGCACTCCGAGATACGCAGACGACGGCAGGAGTGCAATAAAAACGGTCGCCAGAAGGGGAGAGGGACGGGGAGCGATGGGGAACGCGTGTGTGAGTGAGACGCGGGAATAAAAAGCAATGAAAAGGAAGAAATAGAGAAACAAATGAGGGGAAGTGGAGAGATGCCATCGGGAGTCGGGACGAGGAGTTTGAAATAGTACCGTGGAAAGAAGCCAACTCAGTTTTGAACGCAGAGGAAAGTACAGTAGGAGTGAGGAGTTGGATGTGGTTGTTCCCCCAAGGCGAGAAAATGAGAGGTTGGGTGGAGTAAAGGCAGGCGCGATGAAGTTCGCTGTGGAGGGGGAGGGGTAATGGATGAAGAGAGGGAGGTGACGGGAGGGAGAAGGGCGTCATGGCGAAAAAAATCGTGAGTAACCGCGGCAGTAGAAATGATCATGCAGTGTGACGGGTGAGACTGAGGTCCGTGCTGTGGCGTGAGAGCGGGCGGGAAGGGCGGGAAATCAAGAGCGATGAGAATTAAGACGCCGGGAGGGGGCCGGGAAGGAGCGGTGACACAGCATAGACTCGAAAGAAATCCCTCCACGCGATATCCGATTTCCCTCCTCCGCCTTTGCTTCCCGTCTCACTCAAGCAGTCGTGGCAGGCTCTCACCTTAATCCGAGAGATGTGAAGGGCGCAAAGAGAGGAACGCGGGGGAGGAGAAAAGATGACTTGGAATCCCAGCTGCATGGAGGATTTTCAATGAAAGAAAAATAATAGTAATAATCTAATTTCATTGTGAGCTGACGATGGTACAAGTATGTTATATTGAACACGCATGTTGTACATGAAATTAGTCAAAGTGACGTAAGGTAATGCAAAAGAGAATCACAAGTCAAGTTAATGGTTTTCACGTGTGGTATTAAGAAAATTCATCAAGATAAAAAATAGATAAATGATAGTTTCATCAATCGCAATGACTCATTAGGAAGTATTTTTAACACCATGAAATGATGTCCGCAGCATTTTAAATACAGAAATACACTTGAATAGGGTGATTAGGATACTTAATCCACACTAAAAAATCGAAGCTTAGTATCAATAATATAAAATATGGTATGGTATGGTAATGATTCAAAACAAAAAATGCTAACGGATCTCCTAGATACTGTAAGAACGATATTAGAGTATTCTGTACTATGCATGGAGCATGGATAAAAATAATATTTGAAAAACAAGCAGGGCATGAAGAAAAGCGATTGCAGCGTAAAAACAAGAATCTCCCGTGGTCCAGTAACTTTACCATGTGGACAAGGGAAAAAATGCAAAAACTTACTTTGAGGTGCATAAATAATATATGAGCTGGTTTTCAGCGTTGCCATATGGAATTAATTCGTGGCTGAATGAAACACTTGGTGTATCCGGATCAAAGCCCTAAATCATGACCTATGTTAAAAAGCGCTAGATTTACATTAGTGCTAGATTTTATTATAACCAAACTTTAAGGATATCTAAATTTTCGTGATATTAATTTGAGAATTCAACATGCATCTATCCATATCCTAAGAAAATTATAATTAGGGACCCTCCATTTAGATTATTTAAATATCCTCGATCGAATGGTGCGATTTGAAAATATGTGATTTCTCTGAATTTTAAGGTTACTAGAGAAATTTAAATATTAAAGAAATAGTGAACATGAGTACTTGTTCGTTTAAATATAATTTAACATTCGAGGAAATTGAGGACATTCTTTTCCAGTAGCATTAAAGCCTTGTCCTTAAAAATACAAGGGGAATCTAATACCTCAATTACCAGTCGATAAAACTAAACATATCGATCAAAATTAGATTTCTTAAATAATAATGACTTATTTTCTTAAGAGGAAACATTTTATGCAGTACGTTTACGTAACATGACTTCTAAGATCTAGCATCAGATTACAGGGGAAATTTACAGTATTCACGAATTCAAGGAGTTTTCCGCTCCAATTCCACGCATCTCCCTTCCTCCTCGCCCTGTCATATCTCTCGGGGTGTTTGGTGGAGAGACGGTGTCTAAAAAAATGACACAGGGGAGCGGTAACGCCGGGCCAAAGGGAATGGGAGCGAAAGCGAAACATGGCGGGAAGAGAAAACCTCTGTAAAAGCGAAAGTTGGGGTGAAGGAAACAAAATCGATCAGGAAGAGGATTCTGAAACCGCTCTCCTTTGTTCTCTCCTCCGCCGACTGAAGGTTTTCGAGAGAAAACAGTTCATGTACATAATAACCTGCCAACAATGCATTGTCTACAGGGCTGAGGTGAGGCAAATACTTTCCTTTGAATAGAGGAGAGAGAGTTAAAAGTGAATGCAAATAAGACAATGACGGTTCAAGTTTAAAAGGTTAGGGATTAGAGGAGAGACAAGAACAAATAGCGGAATATCTACGAACTTACATGTGAAATGCAGTTCACCTACAATATGCAAAATTAATGTTTACTGTTAATTTTCCAGTCAATTTTTCTTGGAAATAGTAAATAAAATTATCATTCATGTGATACACCACCACCACAATAAGCCTGTTTTCACGGTTACTGAACTCATTACAAACATTCAACTAGAATACCCATTAATAGTTATAAATATTCTTCCTCTTATACTCATAAGGACATGCACTCGGGCACGCACGTAGGTACACACACACCTTCATGTGTGTCAAATCTTTCATCTTCTGCTGAACTTCCCTCACTTTCAGTCTTTCTACATTTTTTTCAATGTATTTCGTATAGACATGAAACACACTATATACATATACAAACATATATATATATATATACATATATATATATATATATATATATATATATATATATATATATATATATATACATACACACACACACACACACACACATATATATATATATATATAAGTATATATATACTATGGCACAAAACACTATAAAATGGTACACCACAGCAAATTGTACACTACACCAATTGTACACTATAACAAAGAGTTTTGTATGTATATATGTATAAGTTTATAAAATTGATTGCCTAATAGCTGATCACCAAAAGGTTAAACGAAGTTACGAGCTTCCTCAGGGTTGGTTTCGAAAATCATTCTTGATCCCATTCTCGAATCTTGCTTTTCTCCTTGGACACAAACTTCTGATAGTTGGGTCACATTTGTAATTATTTCGACCTGTTTTACCTCAGGCGTTACATGGGACTCAACCGGTGAGGGCATAAATGAAAAGAGTGCTCACTTCAATGATATATAATTAAGTTGTCAGAATGCACATAAAATTTGATGACTCACAGTTATCTTTAAAAAAGTGTTCCTAAAGTTATTTTACTCGCTGATATCATAACGTGCAATTACTGAAAAACTCAAAAACAATATCAAGGGATATATTGAAATTAAATTAAATAATTTACTCTGTAATTCCACACACTTCATTTAAAAAAACACGACCCAGGTTTCGACGTTGAACGTCAACGAACGACGGTGAAATATTTTTTTTTAATATAACGTGTGGAATTACAAAGTAAATTATATCATTTCATTTCAACATGTTATGCAAATTCCAGAAAGTTACGCCTGAGGCAACAAATATCAAGGGAGATCGAAAGGATCTAGATACATGCTAGGCAGATCAAAAATAACAAAAATAGTGCATAAAAAATGTTAAAACATTATAATACACGAATAAAAAGAACATTTAAAATACCTCGATTACCAAGCTAAGATTGAGGAGCACTGGGAGAAATTAACCTGAATTACACTTTACTTGTCCCTTGCTATCAAAGCGGCATTCTATGTCTCACAGATCCTAATTAGTCTACACTTTATATGAATCTGTACTTAGCTATTTAATATTTTGCGTACTTTGCCACTGGCCGTGGTTTTTTGATTCCTTGTAAAAACGCTAAGTCGTGCGTTAAATTTAAATGTTTTTCTTCCGATAAAAGCTCTCATATCGACCATTTGCGGACCATTACAGTTAAACTTCAATTTTACTGAAGACTTTATAAAACTGTGGATCGTCGTGAACTTTTGTTTACATTTTGTAAATTGAGTACAAGTCTAACGGATGTGAATAATAATTTACACCAAGTTAGCACGTGCGATCAAAAACAAACAAAAGAAACACACGTTTTCAGAATTTTCGGTGGCAAACCAACCTTCCTCAAGGGAGAAAAGGAACTGAGTAGTAGGTTTCAATATGAGGGGCCGGGGACGCTGAATGGAAGGGGAAGGCGGGGAAAGATTTGGAAGGGGGAAGGGATCTGGATATTGGGGTAATTAATACTTGGCTCATTCCAGGAACCAAATAAATATATAAATAAATAAATATATATATATATATATATATATATATATATATATACATACATACACTCTCATTAAAATGGATATAGATGTAAGGAAAAGGAATAGGAACACATACAAAAGACGAACCCCCTTTCCCACTTTTCATGTGCTCGTCTTTTATGTGTGTTCCTATCCGTTTTCCTTATATCTATTATATATATAAATATATATATATATATATATATATATATATATATATATATATATATATATATATATATATATATATATATAGATGATTTCGTCGAATTAACACGTAAGTGTTGAATAACAAACTTTGACAGCAACAAACAATATAAGAAAACATAAAAAGATCACTCACACGTTATTTCTTGATCATTTCGATGGGATTCAGCTCCGTCTTCATTGGAAGAAATATATATATATATATACACACACACACAAATAACACATTATAACGTTGATTTTTCATAAAATGCGTACATTAAAATGGCCCTGTCACACAGTCTTCATATTTACACAGAAAGCAGTCACCCATTAAAAAATATATACCCAAATAATAGTACTGAAATTTTCATTTATACCATTAATAATGTGGTGCATGATGTTTATTACGTATATGCGAACAATCCAGTCCAAAAACGTACTTTTTGATTGCTCAACGATAGCCTTACTTTTATCCCAAGTCCCATTTAGGCTTGTGAATGCGTGCTAGCATAAATATTTTGAAATGGCAACGCTTCAATATAGAATAAATGCATGCATTTATTCGTCGTAACGTAAGAGGGAGCATCGCCCTTGGGAGGACCCTTGCCGTCAGGAGAGCAGGGGCGAGCACCTCCCCGGGATTACCGCCCCCCTCCCTCCCTTCCCGCCGCTGTTAATTTCGATCGACCGGGATGAACCGCGCCCCGTCGTTCGGCCGCGGGTGAGCCTCAAGACCGCTGCCCTCCCACTCCGCGGTGCTCCCCGAGGCGCCGGATGAGCGGAGGTTAGCCAATTGGGAGGGAGACGGCAGCCACCTATGCATAAGGCCGCGGAGGCTGTTGGGACGCGGATAAGTGGAGCGGGTGGCGTAAGCTTCGGAGTAATTGTTCTCCTCGCATGGGTCTAATACCAGATGATAATAAAATAGGTAGTAGTATTTAGGAGAGGTGACCGACACTGAGGTCATTTGAACCGTTAGGGATGGACTGGAAAGGATGAAGGGTGGAGAGAAACCCGGTGTTAGCATTAGCCTACTGTTAATGAAAGGCGCCAAGGGGTCCACAGCTCAACGCCCTATCCGAAGAATGACGTACTCAGTCAAAGTGCCCTTAATAAAGCACCTCAAGTCGGTATAGAGATATCACTGAAAAATATTCGATGTCGCCGAGATTCGAACCCGAACCCTTAGGGTGGGAAGCCAGATGAATAGGTATTAAAAGCATATTCCTACCGTTATTTGAATCCAAAATGTGCAAAAAATGAATAAATTGTGAATAAGGTATTGGAAAAATAATAAGTCAAATCAACGAAAATTTTCAGAAATTGATAGAACGAAATCAATAAAAAAGATGGATATCGGACCAAAGGTGGTAGAAGAATTTCCTGAATGAGAAATTTATAAATGTGGGTCGACTGCAGCCAAACTTTTTAAAAGAGAGGAATACAGAACGCATTGCCATGCCAATACGAATTGAGCACGATGACTTTCAACCCGCAATAGCAGTTGCACCGGAAGAACAAGAAGTCATCATCATCGTCATCATCAAAAGGTGGAGCCTTGTTGCAGCCATTGGTCTCCCTTCATTGATAAACATGTGTGATCATTTGGCATGGAACGACAATCGTGGAGGAGATCGGACGCAACCAGACCGGAAAACTACTCAAGAAGAACTTAAATCTTTCATTAATTTTTTATATATTTACAATATTTTTATTTCCAAATTTTTATTATATGTGTTTCAATTTACCAGCATTGAAGATTTGAATGATTTTTATGGCATTCATGAAGGAGGATTCCGAGAAATTTACACACCAAACACTTTCAAAGGATAAACCACAGCTATTAACTCGACGATTGGTTTGATATGTGAGGACAGAGCTCACATAGCACTAAACCCTACTTGGAATATAAAACTCACACCCTGGGAGATGAGAGCCGCCAGTTTTTTTTTCCTGTGCCACCTGGGTTTACCAGGGAGATCTGTTACTACTCGAAAATAAAATAATCCGATTATTGTTACTAGTTATACCACCTGTGAATTCCTTTTCAAAGAGTTAAGTACTGGGTGCAAAAAATTGCTGCTATTTATGTCACATCAAATTAAAATGGCTGAAAATAAACACAGAGTGATGAATTTACTTCGATATTTTCATGAAATGAATTGGGCGACAGAAAAGCGAATTTTTTAATCTGGGCTTGGAGAACGGCTTAAAGTTCATATAGGGTAAGATCTTTGCAAAGGTTAAATCTCTTCATGAGCCATATAATCGACTAATGAGTTAGGATAACGATTTACAAGACGCCGACGAAGTAGGTTTCGTTGAATTTCATCTTTCCGGACACCTCTGGTCATCAAGATGCCGATGGAAAACCTCACCCTCGTTACCATATTTTGTTCATAAGAATACTAAAGAATACCTTTGAACTTCTAAGATAACTTTGAGCAAATAAATTTCCATGGCATTACTCAAACTCTTAAGCTTTTGAGTCAACAGGCGTGCACGTTACCTTAAGTAACAAATACTTCGGAAATTTTTTAAGTGCTGATATTTTTTAACCCTGAATATACCCGATGAAATTCCATATAAGAAAAAGCATTTAGATTCATATTCATAGTTTCAACGCAATAATAAATGTTAGGAGAAGGTCACCGCGTCACAGCATCATGAGGTACAATGATAACGGATCAATCTCGTAGGCATATATTAAGGAGCTCGGTCGAGTAAGGATTGTCAACATAGCATATGATTGTCTGACAAGATATCCGTCTCTGACGCTGATGAAGCCAAGTACAAAAAATACAATACATGTTTTGGATGCCCATTGGTCATCTAGCCATATCTATATTCCTGGGTAAGGACGTAACCTTCATTATTTAATTATCATAAATCAAAATTTGATTTTGCATGCCTACAAAAGTCCCATAGAGTCTCTAAGGTTAAATAATCTCTTTGTGGTCAAATATTGCCAACTTTTTACTTGAAAATTAGAAACTATTTTGATGGGGGAAGTGTCAGAGATCATATTTAAGAATTAAGCAAAGTGAGAGAAATTCCTTCCACAAGCACAATGATCCACACTCTTACTTCTCTGCTCTAAAACACCACGTGACTATCCCGCCCACACAGTGTCAAGCTGAAGGTTGGTTAATAGGTGAGGTTTGGCCTCAAAACCAATATGTGTTGTCACGACATTTGGATAAAGCTGAAGTGATCAGAGGAATCTGGAATAGAACCATGACTCAACAGTCAGGAGATCTACCCACAGGACTACCACGACTCATTATGTTTGTTAGGATAATAAGTTTAATGACAGCTATATCCCTTTGAATCCTGCCAATCTAATCTTCGATGAGATCGTAGCTTGCTCTATTACAAAAATGCAAAATAATAGCAAAGAGAGCAATTCATAACCTGTTTGAGCCAGCAATTCATTGCCAAAGTACAACCTGAAACTGATGGGGTTACGATTTCGATAATATGCCGAATTAACCTTCCTATTTTACTACAATGGACTGAGAGTGTCTTTCAGTGCTTGAATTGATATTTGAGAGAATATCCTACGTTACACCTCAACCCATTGAGAAAGTAAAAGAGTTAGGGAAAATCGGATGTATTTCTACGAAATTCTTCGACTCATTATTTCAATGCTCTCAGCGAATCGTGATGGATCCAGTTTGCCAGGGTCTCCAAAGACATCGTGAAAAACTTAATGCATATACTTTCCATCCGTTCATTTTCTTAATATTTTAACCTTGGACTCTCTTCCTCGCCATTCATTTATATTCACGGGAGAGAACAGGCGGGTCCAAGAAGTGCGCAGGGGTGAGGTCGGTGGTCGTCAGGGGGTGGAGGGGAGAGGGTGTGGCGGTGGGCGATTGCAAAGGGTGGGCGAAGATGTTAATGTGTATCCCTCCTTTTCCATCCCAAAACCTCCTTTCCTCTTCTTTCCTTTGCTTCCTCCCTTTACAGAGCTAAAAACATTTAACAACACTAGGTTAAATTGCAAATATATGGAAAATATTGATCTATACGCACTACAGCAATAAAAATTATTGATTGCAGTACTCAATATTTTCTCATACGATGTTTACTCTCCTATATCCTGACAGTTCTTACATTTCACAGTACTTTTGAGTCTGTTTTTTTCCTTTTATCGCTTCGTGGAATCCCACGCTGTTTAATAACACTTTCGAGAGATTATTAATCTTTTTGGACCTGGGAGTTCAGCGGTAAAGCGTTGTGCATCTGGCCATTCCGATCACTGCAGACGCCTCAGCTACACCCTAGCGGTACGATTTCCCGGATACTAGATTTCCCACTGAGAGCACGGAGGAAGAAACTCGTCAGCATACTCTGCCTGATCTGTGAACTTCACATTTCTGCGAGGTTAGTACTGGGGGAGCTCTATCTCCCCATTACAAACAAAACTTTTGATTGATTAATGTGGCAATCTATTGTGCTAGATATGACGTCACTTTAAAAGTGCTATTTCTGAATGAATAGGGAAATTACTTTAATTATTTATTTTATGTAAGGCTTCCATGATCGTCATCACACGAATTAGTTGTAAACTGAGACTGAAAGAAAAGACAGAGGAAAACACATAAAAGAGCACTGAACCAGGCAGAATAGAGACTTGGAGTTAGAGGATCGTGTTGAGGCCAGAAAAATTAGAAAATATAAATTATGAGATGAAGAGAAGAAAAAGGTATTTAAGGGTAGATATCTCGAAAGGGGAGAGATGAGGGAACGAGACAGCAGGAATTACAATATCGATAATTTTAGTGAAATACAAAAGAGGGTAAGAGAGGCAGCAATAGGAGGAGGCAATACAATTAAAAAAAAAGATAGAAGGGATCACAAAAACATGTAATGAATGAGAAAACACTATAATTAGAAATAAAATATAAATAAAGGGGCATTGCCATTATTCAGGTCTACATGGTTACAAGAAGCCATAGGGAGGAAGTCGTAGACCGGGCCTTCGATCAATTAGAAGTTATAATGGAATGCGTCCATGAGAGGAAACATTAAACAAACCTCTGTACTTCCCGATGACGTTTATTAACTAGGTCTGGGAATATTTGAATATATAACGTGCAAACGTGTAAGCTATTGTTATAAATCTTTCAAAAACATGTCGATCTGAGTGTATTGTGAGTAAACTATATGATTTAAAATATTGTTCACTGTTTGCTTGCCTTTCAAGCTGACATAATTTACAATCGTCTATTTTTCCATGGCCATTGCTCCCAAATCAATTTGAAAGAATTGATTAACGAAGTTCATTTCAATCAAATGAGAGATTCACAATTAATAAGCAACTTAAAACTCAAGCTCAACTCATTTTTTTGTTAAATGATTTATCAATTCCCAGATGGGTTCGAGGTAAAATCACGCAGACATTTTAATGTCTCCTCATCGTGACGACATGTTATTTGCCTTTGCGGTCGTCGAATCGGCAAAAAATGAAAGACAATCAATTAAAACTTAGATGAAAAATACTGACAGCATTTTATTATCAAGATAAAATTAATTTTATTACCATTAATGTTATGATTTCGATCAGAGTTAGCTTTGCCTAGTCTCTATAAAATATAATTGCCATGGATTTCTGAAGCATCGTCACTCCCCGTAAAATTTTGATGCTTGATATTGTCTTCATTAGTGCCTCTGCATTTCACCTCCTTCCACGATATTAAAATACCTTATTCTCCACAATCCATGCTTGCCCAACCCTACACATTCACACCCTAACGTCTCGCAATATTTTCTGCACCCACTTTTGTAACTCCTTCAAATTACTCTCACACACTTACTACGTATCTTCCTGAGTCATAGCTAACATTTTATTTTTTTGTTTTTCTCTCAAGACTGACTGATTTCATCATTTCCCTTCACGACAGCATCTCGAAAAATACTCGCACCTACCCTCTTCTTCATTACCAAAAACATTATTCCGAATATTTTATTATTATTATTTGAGAGGTTATTATTTAGACAAATTAGAATCCCTATTACCAACTCTCTCACCTTTTTGAACGTTCATTTGCCATCGCAATTAATTCTCTCCTTATCTTACTCACAGTGACTTTTGTTTAAATTAATGCCTTTATATAAGCAACGCAAACCAACTCTTCTACTTAAAGCTATCCTACTCTTATTATATTCGTTCTTCTTAAGGATTAAACTGGAGTTACGAAAACATTTTATGAACTTCCAGGCAATGAATACGCAATCATACATACTTAAGTACACAAATTACGCATTTTTTCATTAACTGATAACCTTACTTTTCATATAATGTTGGCTTATTTCATGCAATTGTATCCATTAGTTTACTCTATATTTTCAAATATATTGTTAATTTTTCACATCATCTTCATAGTACAGTGTATAAGGAAGTGGTAAGCTTTGAATAGGCGCTCTTGACGACGAGGTTCCCAACCCGTTGACTCGACCGCCCCCGAAGCCCCGCACCCCATACCCCCTAGTTTCCCCTCCACCCTCAACCTCCGCTTCGCCGTCCACTCACCCTCGTTCACTCATCCCTTCTACCCTCTCTTCTCCCACCCCCCCACCTTCATCCCCTTCGCCCCCTTCCTCACACCCCTCTCTTCCTCTCCTTCCCCCGTCGACTCAGCATTCACGCACGGCAGAGGGAAAGGCCGCCGCGGAAGGAATTATAAATATATTCTCTGAATCCCTTCTCTTTTAGGAAGAGACGGGTGAAGACGAAGAGTTGAGAAAAAGATGACTAAACAAAAATATAAAAATATCACCAGAAAGAAGAAAAACAAGAAATCGCGGTTAATCAAAATGTAGCGAATAATAGAGCGAACTATTTTGGATTATAATGAGACTTCCGTAAATATCTAGGCGATGACATGACCATTACTCATGAATCTTTGACACTCCTGAAATAATGCATATTTACTCTTTTAATGAATTCCAATCAAATTAAAAATATGTTGTAATTTAAATTTTCTAAAACTACAATGAAGATGAATCATATGAACAGATTTCTCTCAAATTGATTCTAATGCACACGTGTGTTTACGTAAGTAACAAAATGTTAAATAAATTCTACCTATTTGCTAAAGAGAAAAGCAAGTATGAGATTTACCTATGAAACTGAAAGAAAATTTCCCTTTGAGTTAAAAATTAAATTCCTGAAAAAGGTTGCCATAAAAAGGGTAAAGAAGAGTAAGTTGTGTAAACCTTTTACGGATTAAAATTGCATTAAAAATTGAACGATGATACACATTGGTAATATATTTATTCGTATATGATTTGGTAAGGAGAATGCCTAACAATTCTGGTAATATTTAAAGGAATCAAATTGTTTGATAACACAATATAGGTTAGAACATCCGTCCGGCAAGTGGAAAGATCCGTTGTTCAAGTCCCGGTAAAGGAAATGTTTTTAAAACTCGTGATTTGCTTGATTCCGCCTTCCCCACCTCTCTTGTGTTCGTCCTTTTTATGTGCTCCTATCCCTTTTCCTTATATATATTTCCATGTGAATATCTGTTCGCCATTTGGCGGGATTTCGTGTTTGAATACGCATATATATATATATATATATATATATATATATATATATATATATATATATATATATATATATATATGTATGTGTGTGTGTGTGTGTTTATATATAAATGTATATATACATGTGTTTATATATATATACATATATAACCATAAACACAGTAATCAACCCCGAAGGTCGGTTTAGTATGTGATGGTATAGTTCACCCAGTACTAAGCCCGACGGCGTGAGAAATTCACACATCAGGGCAGGCCAGTTCCTTTCCCTGTGCCGGTTATGGTTTCCCAGGAAGACCTGGTACCCGGAAAATCATATAGCTTCATGTTTATGTCTATATCTATGAAAAATCATATATGTTTAGATATATGATATAAACATACATTGTTACGAGATCAATGCTTAACGGTTATTTTCAACTCTAAAGAAAGTAAATGAAGGCGTTTGAGAATAATATCGCAATACGTATTTTCCAAGAACAACACGGAATACATTACAATGCAACAACTTCAGAGCGTAAAAATCATTCACTGTGACCGGAATTCCGGTCAAGGCGAATGATTTTGATTCTATGAAATTGTTGCATTGTAAAGTACATATTGCGGATGACTCCGTTGAACGTTGCTGTTGCGGCATCTCCCGTAGTTTCTTTCAATCAATACATAACGCTACAAGTTCCAATTATTTTGTGAATTCCATGAACACATTTATATCATCCCGGGTAATATACAGAGAATCCTCTTTCTTTTTATACAAGATTTCATGGAAATGAGTCCGTTGATGTTATTTTTAATTTGAGTCAACTGCCAAAAACATTTTACTCAGTTGTTAACAAGCATACGCATTTTTAGGTCCGAGATTTTCCAGCCGAAGAATTCGGAGCTCCATAAAATTCTTCTTCCTCAGACATATTTAATTAGTTACTTAAACATCTTTCATAATGAAGAAGGATTGACTTTTAAGCTCGAAGAGTGAGAATTTTCCTCCAATATGGAAATGAAAAAAATTCCGGAGGAAAAGTCAAAAAATTGCAAGACGAGAGTGATTCAACCGTGAATAAAAAATGTGTAGAGGAAATGGAATTGGGGCGAGGAGGGGAGGAAGGGGAGGAATGGGTGGGGGGAACGTGGGTGGGAGGGGATTTTAGGGGAGGGAGAGAGAGAGAGAGGCGGAGGTAAGGGAGGAAGAGAGATGAAAGTCAGAATAAAGAGTGAAGCAATTAAAAGGTTTAATTTACTCAGAAAATCGTCCTTCCTTATCTTCCTGCCTGCCTCCCTCCTCTTCCCTCTTTCTCCGCCCCCTTCCGTACCCCCCCACATCCCTGCTCTGCCTCCACCTCCCTCCTCTCCCTTCCACCCACCACACATTCCCCCGGCAGGCAGCAATAATTTCACTTTTCATTAAAATTGCCGCGATTGTACCCGGGAGCGTTTCCTATTGGAAGAACAGACTGTGGGTGAGACCGGGGGGAAGGGGGGCTCAGGGGCCTCTTTTCCACCTCGTCCTCGAAATGGAATGAGAAGGCGAGAGTCTGAGGAAAAGGAGAAGGAGCGAGAGAGCGACAAAGAGTGGAGGAGGAAACCACCGACCCGTTAACGCCATTCACTTCCTACTAGCGCGAGCACCCACACACACACACGCGATTCCATGATAACTGCGAAAATGTCTTAATTACCGCACTTAAAACATTCACCACTTCTTCCCTCCACCCCGACTCTCTCCCCGTGCTACTATTTTGCTCACCTCCCAAGTTGAGGAAACCCTCCAGCCCGAAAAGACGAGAGAAGAAAAGTACTTTCCCCCTGGTTACTTCTCTTCACTTTTAAGTCATTCAATTACTGTAAGATATTCCCTTAAGATCGAGTGAAACAGGCCACAAACATTTCCCTGTAACTTTATGAGTTTTAGCGGAAGCAAAAGAATTTTGTATGAAGCATGGAGCCTGGAGATTTAAAATTGGAAACTCAACCCCTTTTCTTCAGTTTGGGGGAAAGTGCTTCATTTGAGTGTTCCACTTAAGTCGCAATCTCTCCTTAGTCTATCCTAATCTAAGACGAAAGATTAACTAAAACACAATATTTAGAGACGACTTTTGCCTTTCATTCCTCTTCCAGCAACACAAATATCCTTAAACTTCCAAAAGAGTAAAGAAAAAAACCTTAAATTATAAAATATCAAGAAACTATCAAGCTGGCGGTCTCATTTGAGACATCTCGCCTACACTTGACCTCATCAACCCTCTGCTGCCGCCACCCGCCACACATTCCCTCGCCCCTCCCCTCAACACCCCGCTCTCTCCTCCTCCACGGGGAAAGGGAAAATTCCCACCAACGACCATTTTCATTCCCCTTGCCTCAATCCTTTCTGCCCCTCGCCTTCTTATCGCGAAACACCCGAAGGAAAAGAGCGGGGAGGAGTCGGTCTCCTTATCCCAGCTCTCCCTGTCCTCTTCTCTTCTCTTTCTTCGTGCCCCTCCTCGCCCCCCAACCCCTACTTCCGCCCCGCACACACACACGCACACACACACGCACCTCTCTTCAAGGGACTCTCTTTCTTCCCTCACCCCGCGGTACCGCTCGCCCCCGTCGGGGGTTCGGGGGTTGGGGGGAGGTCCTTTGTTCCTTCGATTGCTGCTACCCGGAGGAATATAATTAGCGCCCAAAAGCCGACTCGCACTGCGGGACCCATTCTCTCCGCGTCTTGAGCTACTGCTTGCCCCGGCGATGAGAAAACCGCTTCCCACCCTTCCAGGCCACCCTCCCCTGTCCTCTCCCCTTCGATCCCCCCACGCCCTCTGAGTTGGAGGGTGGAGAAGGAACTCGAGTGTTCTCCGGAGAAAGGCTTTCCACGAGAAGCGAAAGGGCGAGCGAAGAAGGGGAGGAGGAAGAATGAAGGCTAAAGAGGGTGCAAGGAGGAGACCAAAAGGCAGGGGTGTTGGGGAAAGGGGGGGAGGGTGAGGAGGTGGATGGGGAGCTGTCGGTGGCGGAGGAAGGTGATCGCTCTGCCTGCGCCCAACACTCGCTCCTCTCTTTAGCGTGGCCGCAAAGAGGAAAGAAACCTGACCTGGCAGGAATACAAATTCAGCAATATATATTAATGGCAGACGCTTAAATTAAACGAAAATGGAAAACAAGTTCGTGAGAACAGTGTTTCAAATTGGGTTACTTTGGAAAGCCTACTTAGTAGCTCTAATTAAGCTAAAAAACCTAATTCAGAGGTACTGCGGACAAATTCGCAGAAAAATGGCTGTTGTGTTCAAATCAGAAAGAATAATGTTATTTTTTAAATTGCGTTCACGTTTAAATCATTTACAAGGAATTGTAGCTCAAAAGAAAAGATGTCCACACCTTATTTTACATATTACAGTGCTAAGATTAATGTTTGGCTATTCACTTAGTCATTAGAGTACCTTCAATGCTAAAATACTAAATTAATACACTTGATGCGTGGGTAAGTTTTTGTGTGTAAAGTGATAGTGAGTGAAAGGAGTGCTTTGTTGTCTAACAAATAGCCATTGTTAGTTATGAACATATGGTAACAATGAATATTGTGGATGGTAAGAAAATTTACGAAGCATGAGGAAGTCAAGAAGGGAAGAAGAAGGTATGAGGAAGAGAAGAAGGTATGAAGCAAACAAGGTATTGACATAAAGATAAGCAATTTATATCGAATACTTCCATTAAAAATCTAAGATATTCTGTTATGGGTTTTCAATGATATTCCACCTGTAACTACTTGAGTAATTAATATCGAAAATAATGTTAGACAAAAAGGGATTGAATTGAACCAGAAAAAAATTGAATGCATACTTATCTCGTGACAGAGTCACCATTTTCAATGTGACATTTAGAATTTACTGGTTCTCCTTACTGTCATAAATTTTATAAAGAAAAGAACCTTCAACTTTCTTGTTTATTTTCATGAAGAGAATCTACCGCAGCAAATCGATAATAAATATTGATCCCACTCAATCCACTTAATTAATCAACTCACAAAATTCTCCGAGATTGAACTTACGTATAATCTATTGAATACAATTATGCTGTCAAACGGAATGTACTAATTGTCTTGGGATAACGCTTATCGGGGGAGAATTAAATTGGAATATATATTGTACAAAATCATGTATACTTACATAAGCTATCAATCTTTAGCGACAATTCCGTCGGCGAAGAGACTGTCAGAATGTTGAGGATAGACTGTAATAAGCCTAGAACTTATTACTAAGCTTAACAGCGTGGGAATATCACAAATGCGAGTGGGAAGGCATCTTCTTTCTATATGCCCTCTATATTTTCCAGGAAGATATAAGAAAAAACACTCAGGTTTGGTGAAGCTTAGGGTGCCCAGAGAGGCGTACCCGGGAATGGAATCCTGGTTCTTACCGTCTCGAGTCCAACCACTATCTCTCTACCCTACCACTGAACCACAACGTCGCCGGATATATATTTACCATTCATGCATATTTGTGTGTAATTGTGCATATATATATATATATATATATATATACATATTCATATAAATAAATATATATTTATATGGCAGAATGGTTGAGCAAGATATATGGCCAGAGTATATATAAGTGGGTCGCGGTAGTCCAGGGGGTAAAGTGTTGGACTATCGATCGGAGGAGCCCGGGTTCGATTCCCGGGCAAGGCACTCTGGGAACCTGCAGCTCCACCAAGGCTATGAGATTTTTCGGGCACCAGGTATTTCTAGAAAACCATAACCGGCACAGGGAAAGGAACTGTCCCCCCTACCCTGATGTGTGAATTTCACACGCCTACCAAACCGACCTTCGGGTTGATTTCTGTGTTTATGGTTAATATATATATATATATATATATATATATATATATATATATATATATATATATATATATATATATATACATTTAAAGTGAATGAGTATCTGTTCGCCTTTTAGCGGGATTTCGTGTTTGAATGTGTATGCATATATATATATATATATATAGAACAAACTTTGACAGCGACAAACAATATAAGAACACATAGAAAGATCACTCACGCGTTATTTCTTGATCATTTGGACTGAATTCAGCTCCGTCTTCAACGGAATATATATATATATATATATATATATATATATATATATATATATATATATATATATATATATATACACACACACATATATATTTAGTGAGATTGAATGAGATGAGAGAGGGAATTTTCAAAGAGATGGAGGTGGGATGGAGAAGAGTGTGTGGAGCGATAGTGGGGACCACGAGAGGAGGAGCAGGGGGGACGTAGGGGAGTGGGACGCGGTATCCATAAGCGAGATGGGACTGGCTGGTTGGCATGGTGAGAGGCGAGGCGCGCACGGTGCTAGCTGACACGGAACGACGGAATTAACAATTCGCGAAAATGGCGGCAATTACGGAAGGGAAAATTGGACGCGGTCCTCGGGAGGCGGGAAGATATTCAAATTAAGTGTTGAGTTGAGATTCGGTGAACGGAGTAATTGGAAGGCGTAAGAGGATATTATAACAGTGTAAACGTCATTGCAGCCAATGGGGGCGTGGCCACTCTATGTATCTCTATGTTTGTGTGCGAGACATGTTTACGGATAGAATTACTACTTTCGAGGGAAGAGTAGAAAGCCTTTACCTTCCTGAGATAAACAGCGGTATTTTAAAGAAAATTAAACCAGTCAGGATTGGATGGTTAAAGGGATGAAATACAGCAGTAAAAAATTAGAGGAAAGGATTCAGGAGCTTTAAAAATTCGGCTATTTTGCAGTAAAAATTCATAAGTTCAGCTGAAGAAGCACGAGACAAACCGCTAAATACAATGATACCGGTAGGCGCAAGCATTTTAGAGATGATACCAGATTTGAATGGTCATCCTACGTTTCAGTATTAGCTAAATCAGTAATCCTTAGGCAGACAGTTTTTTGAAAAACGTTGATTTCAACTTAGTCATACGCATTTCTATTAAAAGCAGGGACATGATTATTTCCAAGGTTATCATACATGTATACTCAAGGTGTAATACATAAATAATTCAATATTGAATGCCTAAATAAAATAAATGAAACCTTAAGGTTTTTATGCACTAAATATCTGCATTAGTTAAGGAAAACTTCCATCGTAGAAAATAGTTGACCAGCTATAATTGCTAATGATAAGTACCCTGAACCTGAAGAAGCCAATCCAATTCAATTCTATCAGAATATCTTGGAAAAGAATGAGAAACGGTAGTTACTGGTTTAAAATTTAGAAAATTTCAATGCCCAAATTCCATAACCAAAAACCCAGGAATGGATGAGTAAGAAATGGGAATGGAAGTTAAGCTAAGTGAAACGTGGAGCATTGAAGGCCATTGTTAAGAAAGGTGTAACAATGAATTTTTTGGTATGCATTTAAAACTCCTACATAGATAATCCTATTTTTAGTTGAATCCTAAATTATGTTATTTTCCTAGAAATACGAGAGTTGCTATTTGCGCTTTAAGCCTTGATAATACTGAGAGCTTTAGGCGCCATCTGAAATACATCCATCTAAAAGTTTGACACTTTTAAAGCTAACGTTTTTGAGATCATTTTATCGTTTGATCATATCTTGTGGTGTGTACAAATAAATAAATAAAATTTCGTCTTAGCAAAGAATTGGAGTTACTCGTAACTCGTGAACACTTTTGTGCGACGATTTTTTTGCGATTTCTGTCATGAATTATCAAGGCAAAGGTGTATCTATCAATTAACTTCCACCTTTGGCGATGAAGTTCCATTCTTTGCTTCTGTGAAACACTGGTATGACGAATGCCATTATGACCGCCGTTCGCTCAGCGACGGAAGTCGTGAAAGTCGTTCAAAATCAGCTGATGTACCAGAAAACATTGATCTTGTGCAAGAAATAGTAAAGGAAGATCACCACGTGACTTATCATCTCTATGCGTATGAGCCCGAAACAAAACAGCTATCCAATGTATGGGTCTTTTAAGACGAGCCAAATCCGACAAGTGATTCGTGCACGAAGCTTCGAAGCGAATCATCGCCTGTTTCTTCGGAATAGTTGGACATGTAGCAACCCTAACATTAGAGCAATGTGAAGTCGTGAGTTCTGAATGGTACACGAGTATTTGTCTACCAGAAGTGTTTGGTGAAATACGGCAAAAAGTGGCAATCAAGGATCATTCTTCATAATGACAATCCAAACTGACACAGATCGACTGAAAAAGCTACTTATTTCACTGGCCTAAACGTGGAATTGATGGTCATCCTCCGTATGGCTCTGATTTAGCACTAAATGTCGTGTTTTTATTCCTGTTTATCAAGATAAAGCAATCGTGGCCTACGTTTATCGGCGCCTGAATAAGCCGTTGATGCAATTAAAAACCATTTTTTGGAGGTACCTCAATTGGAGTGGAAAAAGTGTTACATAAATTGTTTCTAGCGTATTTAAAAGCATATTGATTATAATTGAGATTAATTCGAACAACAATCAAGGAATTTTTAACAATAAATAACTCCCTTTAAATACTATGCTGAAAATAAAAATAGCATCCCTAGTATGTTATTCTGCTAAGATTGGCAGGTGAAGGGAAAGAATTGAAGTAAGGAAATTTCAACACCAGGAGAAATTACTGAGAGTTCCAATACTTCATTCAGAGAGCCTGCGCAGCTCATTTATTGTATTTAAATGTATATATGTATGTATGTATGTTTGCATGTGTGTATGTATGCATGTATGTATGTATGAATGTATGTATGTTTGCATGTATGTATGTTTGCATGTATGTATGTATATATTTATGCATATGTATATGTGTATATATATGTGTGTGTGTGTTTATATATATATATATATATATATATATATATATATATATATATATATATATATATACATATACATAGTATATAATTATAATAAATATTTTCTAATATGGCGGATCGAAACAAATTATTTCTATTAAAATTATTGAAGTATTCAATTACTTTAGGAGTAGATACTTTTTAGGAATAGGGAAAAAAATAATACGTTATTTAAAGGCATAAGTTTGTTCCTTAATTATTTAATGGCTAAAGAATAGCTTTTTTGATTTTACAGGCATAATTTAAAAAGATAACCTATTTTTTCTGGACAAATATCATAGTTTTGTTACAAAACTATCCCAAAATTTGATGTTTGTAATTATAAAATATTTACAATTAAAATCAGGCATATTTCACCTTTTGTAATATCGTAAGCTAAAATTACGCGAACTTGGCCACTGGGGAAGCAAAATCCTATTTCCAGCATGACCGATATGGTTTGCTCAACTCTAATTTAGGGGCCATGAAGTCGAGCGATTGGGAAGGGGGAGCGGTCGGATAAATCCGCCTCCGGATTTGCGGTAATTGATTCTCTGCCGGTCTCTTCCGAACAGCGACATGCCCGCACGCACACCCTGCGTGCACCCCGGTGCATAAGGGCACACTCCCGCTAAATTGGAAGCCATGGCAGAAATTTCAGCATCAAATGGACGGCTTACGATGCACGTTTCGTCGTCTAAATTGAACTTTTTAACAATATTGCAAGCATAACTGCAAAATGATTATTGCCGAGCATGATCAAGTAGCTATTAATGGCGTATGTGAATGATAAAGCATGTCAGATAACTGTTACAGTAGGACACTAATAAGAAAATATTCCGTGGGGTAAAAATAGTAGGAGCTTTAATTTATGAAAAATTTAACACAGAAACTTTTCTGAGAGTTAATAAATTTCAAATTATTAAAAAAACATAAATTGCAGTGATAAGTCCTGGATTTGATACTTGTTCAATCTTCACTAACTGGCATTTTCAAGTTTACACACACACCTCTATAAGTTGGCCACGACCACCGAAAATTCGAAAAATAGTGAGTCTCTTTTTAGTGTGTTTCTGTGTGTTTTTGTCTGTGTCAACTAGTGCTAAGTGTTATACATTATATATATATATATATGTGTGTATATTCATTGAAATGTATATACTTCTATATATATATATATATATGTATATATATATATATATATATATGTATATATATATATATATATATATATATATATATATATATATATATATATATATATATATATATATATATATATATATATATATATGGGTTTGGTTACCAAACTCTTAAATGGTTTGTTTTCATTGAGGTAATTAATTCAACAAAACCAGAAAAGTAAAACCAAGGCCCAGCCGAAGTACTCCTAAAATAATTAATTACGTATATCGGAAAAGAAAATACTATGCTCTTTCACATACATTTTTAATTGACGACCTAGATTTTAGGGAAACAAATGCTTTCCAGGAACGATACTTGCACAGCTCACATCATTCACTTTACGTCAAGACATCATTTCCCCCAAAAATTAGCGGCGATCGACTCAAACGTTTGACTATTATTCCCTTGTTCATACAAAACCCAAAATGAACTCCAAATATCAAAAATGATAGCTGCAAGCAACTGTTTCTACTCCCAATGGATTGAAAGGTTTTATCGGAAAAAATAGCCATCACGTCCATTTTCAAATCCATCCCCAAGAAAGACTAATTAAAATGGAAAAGAATCATTTTCCAGGGAAATTTATCTCGTAAAGTGACGATGAGCGTGCGCGGCCGCGAGCGTGCGGCGCACGCTCATCGTCCTTCACATCTTTTTGCCCATCTGGTGTTGACGCCCGAGCACGTCAACAACAGAAGAAAACATTGATGAATTGAAGGAAATAGCCATATTGGCCAATCGTCGAATCACCGTTAGAGAAGTTGCTGAGGATCTAAACATATCGATTGGC
The DNA here is from genome assembly GCF_022747635.1 of Hetaerina americana. NCBI lineage: Eukaryota > Metazoa > Arthropoda > Insecta > Odonata > Calopterygidae > Hetaerina > Hetaerina americana. Next base: position 18,195,473 of record NW_027286763.1, read on the forward strand.
CCGAGCCATTTGATTTTTACCAATGATTTGGGCATGACACAGGTTGCCGCGAAATTCGTACCAATATTGCTCGATTTCGAACAAATACAGCAACGCTATGAAAACTTTGCTAATGAAGTGTTGGACTCTGTCCGCGACGACCCAGATTTGCTCCAGAGTTATGGTCATAACTGGTGACGAATCATGGGTCTATGGTATTGACGTGCTTAATCACCCCAATGAAAGCTGTAGCACGAGCCAGGTCCGTAAAAAGCGCGCGGAGTTCGGTCGAATGTGAAGATTTTGATCACAGTTTTCTTCGATTGCAGGGGAGTGGTGCATCATGAGTTCTTGCCACGCGGTAGAACTGTAAATAAGGAATATTATTCGCATGTTATGCGCAATTTGCGCGAAGCAATTCGCCAGAAACGCCCGGCTTTGAGGAAGATCAAAAATTGGCTTTTACACCATGACAGCACCCCTGCTCACACATCTTTGCTTGTGCTCGAAGTTTTAGCCAAAAACAACACACTAATGATGCCGCAGCCACCGTATTCCCCAGATCTGGCCCCCGGTGACGACGCTACACTACGATTGACGAGATAAAGGCTGCATCGAAGGAGGAGCTGAATAAGATCACAGAAAATGATTCCTTGAAGTGCTTCGAGGATTGGAAAAAATGTTGGCACATATCTAATGTCTAATAGGGATTACTTTGAAGGGGAAAAAATAGATATTCCTGAACAAAATAGCATTGGTAGTGTATACATCTGTTTGATTTCCACATCTAAATTTGCATAATTACACCACGACCTACGAAGACGTTGTGTGGCATGGGGTGTAACTACTAGGTGGAATTGGTAAGGGATAAGGGAGGGGAAGAGGAAAAAATAAAACAGATTCACAGAAATACCTTCAAAAACCTGATAATTTGTATACACGCTGGCGGAAAACTTTGTTTAAAACAAAACTACGAAATATCCTGGATGGTTTTTAGATAGACCCATTTTTATTACACTGTACCCATATGACTTTAATATATCCTGTAATTAATTATTTTTGCATAGAAACAACGCAGTTTCTGGCGAATCAGTACCTGTCCTTCGGCGCCATAACCAAGTGCGTGAACACAAAGTGCAAGACCATGTTTTAACCGGACGTTTGGCGGAAACAGCAGTAAATGGAGTGGGGATTGAAAGAGAGCTGCACAATTGGTGGATTATCCACCCACTGGACTGAATGGATCACCTTGGGTGATTGTGTCAGACAAAGATCAAATAATATTGTATTCAGGAAAAGCAATGTCATTGTAAAAAGCTTCTTCCACTAACTGAAGATAAGTTACTGTCTAAGATTCCTCATATGTTTAGTGACAAAGCGATTACTCTAAGCATACTTTTAAGATTGAAGATCTCAGCTCAATGAGCAACGGGTTGAACAAATGCCCTTATATTCCCGTTTAAACTTGGGATGTGTAATATATTGCAGTGAATTCTGACTTGGCTCTTTGAAAGGAGAGATATAGCGCGAAGGAACACGTCATATTTCCAAGCCTTGGTGTCCATTGAAAAACACAATTTCTAAAGAAAACCCCATTATTTCCAAGGTAGGTAAAGGAAACGCAGAAGTTGTCCTGGGTAGAAACGACTGCGTGAATAAGGGAAAAGAGTTCATAGCAAACTACTAGACCATATTATGAGGGTAAAAAAGAAACTTTACACTTCCACAATAAAGATTTAATGCTTCACGACCATGGTATCGATGCTGCGCATCACTATCACCTGATGATGATACGCAGCAACGAAACCATGGCCGTGAAATATTAAATCTTTATTGTGGAAGTGAAAAGTTTATTTTTTTACCTCAATCATAAAAGAATTCCACATAGTTCAACCTGAAACTGCTATGTTTACTAGACAATAGCTTTAACGAAGGACCCCACACCCGAGTACAGCCGATGTGTCTACGCTAAAGAATCCTGGGTTGTAAATAAATATTTTTTTTGCTTCTATAAAAATTAAACTTGTATTTATGACCATAGAGATCAGTTGCTGCATGAATAAAAATATTATTAGCATTATATTATGCCCTTTTCTTACAAATAAAAATTATGTAATTGAAAGAAAGAATGGTTATTCATTGTTATTACATTTCTATTTTGTTCTAAGAATCCATAAGGTCTATTATTCCAAGAGATCATTATTTCACATCAACCCGCGAATCACCATCAGTATAAAAATTTCATTCATTAAGCATCACCTCTGCGATATACTGGACTGTCTGTTCCTTGAGGGATATCTTCGCCGTGTGGGCAAGCAACACGCGTAACTAAAAGTAGCATGTATTGCGTATACACCAGGATACGATGGTCTATGCACGATTAATAGTGTTCGTTTATGTTGACTATATTTTTTCCTCCAAATTTTAAACTCAAATTTTAAGCTTTGATTTTCCGAGGGCTAATTTAATTAGTTATGTTGTTTAAAAATATCAACTGTAAAGTGATACTTTCCGGAAAATAAGTGACATTTTTAACTATTAGCCACAAGAGTAATTCAAATACAGAGAGATCGTGAATCGGGCAACCCCTGCACTCGTATATTTTATTTATTAAGTCCAAAATCAGCATGATGCAAATTACGTTAGACAAATTACAAATTAAAAAAATTAAATTTTAACGGATAACTAATGACAGTAGCAAAAGCAACATGAAATCCGGTTTACATAAGCACGCAAAATGAGTATTGAAGGTTGAGTTGGTTGGAGGAAATTAGGAGCGAGAAAGAGGACGGAAATTGATGGCATGAGATGAGTCATGGAACAGAGCAAAGTCAATGAGGCGTTTCATCAATGCAAAACATGTGGATGGAAATCTAAGGAATAATGAGTGCACAACCGTTGACGGAATAGTTATATATATATATATATATATATATATATATATATATATATATATATATATATATATATATATATATATATATATATATATATATATATATATATAGTACAATACACAGTAACACACAATATAGAAACACAAAAAAAGAAGAACACTCACACGTTATTTCTTGATATTTCGACGGAAACAATCCGTCTTCCTCTGAAGATATAGAAGTAATGACTGCTGGAGTTGTTGAGGTGAGGGGTGCGAGAGAAAGGGAAGGGGGCCAGGAGAAGGGGAGAACGGGAGGCGAAGGAGGGGTGAGGGTGGGCTTCCACAAAGTAACAATTTTAGGCCACTCCCATCAGTGAACGACATTGAGGCCCGGATGCTGATAGGCCATACAGATGTAAATGAATGCCATTTCAAGTGTTTTTAATTGTATAGGGTTATCGGATGTGGGAAGGGAGGCCAGGACGGAAACATTGTAGCACAGGTTGAAAGGGGTATTATGATGGGAAGCATGTTTAGGGATGGGGAGACCCGCGGACGGGGAGGAGGGATTGCACGAGGCGCGGTGGTTATTAATCCTAATGTTAAGTGGTGTGGAACATTGGCCTATGTAAAATGACGGGCAGAGTTTACAGGTAAGGAGATAAACTACATTCTTGGAAGTGCAAGAGGAATAGGGGAAGGGCGGGAGAGAGTTAAATGGTGGGATGGAGTGGGGTGGAGTGGTGAAAATAGGGCAGGTTTTGCATCTTGCTCGATGACATGGAGTGGGTATGGCTCTGGGGGTGTGAGGGGATTTTGAGAGCGGCCTGGTGGATTTGAGGATATCTGCTAGGTTGGCGGGACGTTTGAAGGTGACAGAGGGGCAATTGGGAAGAAGGTTGGAGGAAGTGTTGTGATTTTTGAGGATGGGGAATAGGTCTTTGAGGATGAATTTGAGAGACTGAATGCCTGGGAAGTAGGTAGTACAGATTGAGAGAGGCTGGGCGTCTGTGGTTGACGCAGGCTTGGGGGTGTAGGAATGTTTAAGTATTTTTTTATAGAGGAGGGAATCAGGGTATCCTCGTTGGAGGAGGGAGTGGTGAAGGTTGTTAAGGTATTTCTTAAGGGATTCGGGATGGTTGCAAATGCGGTGACCGCGGATAGAGAGGGAGTAAGGGAGGGAGCGCTTGGTATGGGAGGGGTGACAACTGCTGTAATGAAGGTATTGCTGCTTATTAGTGGGTTTGGTGTGAACAGAGGTAAGGAATTTGTTATTGCTGAGGGTAATATTAACATCGAGGAAGGTAATCTGAGAGGATGAAATGGTCGAGGTGAAAGACAGAGATGAGGAATCGTTGAGTTGGGAGATGAAGGAATTGAGGGAATCTATGCTGTGTGGCCATAGTAGAAAGATGTCGTCAATGTATCGGAGCCACAGGAGGGGTTGCAGAGGATAGTTTGAAAAGAAATTCTCTTCTAGGACACCAAGGTGGAGGTTTGCATATGAAGGGCTGAATCTGCTACCCATGGCACAGCCCTTTATCTGGAGGTAATGGTTATTGTTAAAAGAAAAGGAGTTGCGGGTGAGAATGAAATCGGAAAGGTCAATGAGAAAATCGGTACTGGGGATTTGAGGGGTAGGGCGTTTGGAGAGGAAGTAACGTAGGGAAGAAAGGCCTTCTTGGTGAGGAATGGAAGTGTATAGGGAGGTGACATCGATAGTAGCCATAGTAATATGGGTATCAGGAGGGAGGGAAGTTGAGTGAAGCAATCTGAGGAAGTGGTAGGTGTCTTTTATAAACGAGGGTAGGGAGTGAACTAAAGGTTGGAGATAGTAGTCCACGAAGGCGGAAATTCTTTCGGTAGGAGAGCTACGAGAGGAGACTATAGGGCGGCCTGGGTTGTTGGGTTTGTGGATCTTAGGAAGGATGTAGAAGTGAGGGGTGTGAGGTTGGGAAGGGGAAAGGAGGGAGATGTCACTGGGGGAAAGATTCTCCTTAGGGCCGTTGTCTCGGAGGAAAGCGATAATTTCTTTTTGGAATGCGGGGTTAGGGTCAGCGGGAATATTTTGATAGGATGAAGTGTCGGAGAGTAGTCTGTTGCATTCTTGAAGGTAGTCTGCAGTGTTTAGGATTACAACTGTCGAACCCTTATCGGCAGAAGTGATGACTAGGTTGGGGTTGTGTGTGAGTTTTTTTAACTCAGTTAATTCGGCCGGGGAGAGATTAGTGTTGGGGTTTAGAGATTTAAGGAAAGAAGGACTAGATGTTTTGGACAGGAGAAGATTGATGAAGATTTCGACCGGGTGATTAGGAGGGAGCGGTGGAGGTTCAAGGTGGGAAGGCGGCCGGAACTTGGTGAGGGCGCTGTGTGTGTGTGCGGGGGATTGAAGAGGTATATATATATACCTAACTATTCAATTCATCAATATAGGTAATTCTACAGAAATACCATAACAAATTTAATTTATAAAAGGAGTTAGGAAAAAACTTTATTTTAGAAACTTATAGTAATCGATATTAAGTAAATAATATAGCAGTCATAAAACCCCTTTTTCATACATTCGAACTTCTCTAATATTATAGTTTTATTTCAAATCCGTATTCAAACTCACAAATTAACTATAATACAAAAATGCAAGTAAGCATACTTTATTCTGTTATGAAATTTTTGTTACAGTTTCCGACCACTGATTAAAACTCTCCCTTCATTGACGCAATGAGAAAATTGCATTGGAGCACGAGAATGTCGACATAGGGTAGAATTCGCTGATCATTAATGTTCTCCGTCGTGATTAAATAGGGGTAAGGAGAGGAGAGGTGGGAAGTGAAAAAGGAGAGGGGTTAGATCGGGGAGCAGCAGGGATGAGAATCGGGTTGAGATTGGGGAGCGAGAGGGCAACACAAACATGGAGAAGGTAAGCTGACGGACGCCATGAGCGAAGACAAACAGAGTCCGCCTCATTCTCAAGCCGCTCAGTGCTCACGGAGAACTGCCGCCCAAACCTCGCGCTAACTTGCTCTTCCTCGTCCCCTTAACGCAATCCCTTAGCTACTCCCTTTCCCTTCAAATATCCTTTTACCTCCCCCGGTCTCTCTCCCTTAATCCCTTGGGTCCATATCTCACGCACGGGTTGTCGGAGAGAGGGAGACTGACACGAAGGACAAGAGATACCGCCAAAAACCCACCTTCCTTTCCTCCCTTTTCCCTCCTCACCTCAACTCCCTTCCTTCTTCCCAGCCCTCTCGTCTCTTTCCTCCAAATTCTCTTCGACTGCGGTCAGCCTGAGATTCGAGGAGAGAATTCACAACGACATAGCTCCATTTTCCCTCTATTCCTGGCCCATTATAACAACTAATGCCTAATTACGAATAAGAAATTATTAGGCATAAATTTTACATTTTTTGTCTTGACCTGACTATCTCTCCAAAACTCAAGTCGCAAATTGAAACGGTGATTGATTAATTGTGAACATATATCTGGATAAACTCAAAGGAACTGGAAAAAAAGGAGATGGTAGCAAAATATTGCGAGACACCTTGTATAAATATGCGATTGCCTAACATAAATATGAGATTGATACATCAGCCGTGTATGTAAGTATGTTTTCCTAAATACAAGAGTATTACATGGATATATTAGAAAACATATAGTACACGTAATTTATTATTTAGTTATGGTTTTTATATTGGCAATCATCAAGTCATAAATGTTTTATATGCTTATGCAAAAAAATAAATTAGGTTTTACAAGAAAAATAATAATTTGGGTTATTTTAATGAAAGAGACAATTAATACTAGCCACTAACTTGAAGACCTAATCTTTCATATAAAGTATGTTGTAACTTTGTACGAATAATATGGAAACAAGTAGACAGTCCAATTAAAAAGAAAATATATATACATCATTGGTATAAAAACCATTGAAAAGATTTTCGAATTTATTGATCTATTTCAGATATTGCTAAAATGCCTCAAAAATCTTCTAAGTACATCCCTTGAGCGTCAATAGACTTTTTAAAGCGGCTTTTCCACGGCTCGAAGCCTCCCTGGTAGGCGGATTCCGGAAGGTTCTTAAAAGTATGATTGCAAGCTTCTTTGACGGCACTTAGGGTCCCAAGGTGGTTTCCTTTGAGGGAAAATTTCTCTTTTAGGATTAGAAAATACTGTGCTGGTGCTAGGTAGAAACTATTAGGGGGTTGGGGAATAGTTGCGATGCCGTTGCGGAATGTTTGCACAAAATGGCTCTCAGCACTGCTAGATCTTCCGTCAAGACCTTCCGGACGTGTTTAGTGCAGATTTTTTGCATCACCAAATTTTCGGCGATAATGGTGTGCATTGTCATCGTATTAATACCAAAACAATTTGCAATAATGCGCACATTTTACCGGCGGACTGAATTCAGCACTTAACGAACACGTAAGGAAAACATTGCTACCAATACTTTTTATACAAACTTGTACATCGCTAATAATGTAACATTTAAAATAGTACAACTATTAATTCGTATTTAATTTCCCTTAAATGAAAATATGTGGAAAAATTTAGCATGGCAATCTAGTGAGTTTAACTAATGTCTGGACTATTCACCAAAGATTACCCCGGGTTAGATTCCGACTGACGCCTCTTGAAACCCTTAGCTTCAGCGTATTGTGTGACTATTCGGGGGCCAGACCTTCCTGAGAAACCAGGAGGTACATGGAAAGAGAATGCGCCTTCCATGCCCTTTTATATCAATTTCATACCTTGAATTAGAATCAGTAAAAGTTTAGCTCTACCCTCATTATCAAACCTATCTTCTAGTTGATTACTGCGGTTCCTAGGCAATAACTTCTTGAAATAAAAACCTGAAAATATTTAATATGTAGCTTTTCCGGGTTATATTTCAATCGCTTGGATTTCCTTAAAAACAAAGTTTAAACTTTCATATTTAGTATTCAAAAGGTTCCACATAAAATAAAGAATAATAATTTAAGGAAAAATAACTTTTTCTTGATTGTATTTTATCCATTTAGTAAAATAGGTTACCTTATAAGTTATATTTTTCATTTTGAAACTATCATACATACATATTAAGTTGTCTCTAGAATTCAAGAAGACGAAAGAGTTAATGAATTAATCTTTTCAGGCAGAGTACCTCTATTAGCTTTTGTGTTGTGTCAATTTAACGAACACCTTTTTCAATGACTTTTTACTATTCTAACGGATACTGAGTGTCAAATTGTCTGTTTAAACTACAAAGTTGAAATAAATAATTGAGAAACATTTAGGTATTATCCATTTTTAAAAATAGGTCACTTTAAAAGTATCCATGAAAACTTCGAAAGTAAATCTTTAGTCAAATTTCTTGAGCACATTACGTCCAATACTGCAAACATTGACGCTTTTCCGGGTTATATTTCAATCGCTATGATTTCCTTAAAAACGAAGCCCGAACCTTCATATTTAGTATTTAAAATGTTCTACATAATAGATACACACCATTTTCATTGGCTTCCTGTGACCAAGGGATTGGAGGAAATATCGAATTTCTCTCTCCAGCCGACTGCCTAATTTTCCGGCTTACCTCGATCGTTAATCAAGATAGGGTTTTTGGGTTCCATGATTTAAGGAAATTACGTTAAATTCTTATCAGAAATCACAACTCCTATCTTGGAATGCAGTCAAATTCTCCGTAATACCGCATGTTTGGAGCAGTTTTCCTTAATAGAGTGGTATGGATCGCATGCTACGTAGATGGGGAAAAATAGGTGCACCACAATTCTACATAAAATTAGCGTCATACGAGAACGACCTTAATCCTAATGTAATAATAGTAGAGTACTGTCACAAACATACAATAAATTTGTTTCCAACTTTAACTGGCACTAAAAGATACGTACATAATAGTGATAATTAAATAAGGAAATTTAACGAGGAATTTTACGTTATGCTAGGATAGGCTACTAAATTATAGTTAATGGCTACTAAAGAATAATGAGTGAACGTCGTGGAATATAAGTCGCCCTTTTATAATAATCTTAGTGAATGGTTTTTAACAATCTTCATAAAGTTGTCACCTCCCAATTCGGTCACTTTTAATTACATGGCCCAGGTTTGGAAACGACGGCTCTAATCTAGTGGGGTGCCAATGTAATTTTTAATTGTAAACCATGGCTTAGCGGTCCGTTAAGGTAATTTAAATTTTCTGTTGAAGATATTTATTACAACTTCCAACGAGTTAAACTTCTTGAATATAGCAATTTAAATGTAGAAAATGGTTATGGCATTAAAAACTACTGCACTTTCCATGATTTGTGTCTATTAGAAAGATATTTTGGAAAATTGGGTAGCGTAGCCACCATTCCATTGAAACAATTTGAATCTCAATGAAGAACTCCATAATCATTCTCGTTAAGTTATTATTGTCGTGTACATACACACACACACACACACATTAGGGCACATTTGGCTCTGGAGCATAAACTTATACCAATTTTTTCGAAACCGGACAAAAGCGCACTCCAAACTTGTGCCTGTTTGTGAGCGTGGTGCGAGGATGGTCCCAGAATTACCCAATCCAACAAAGAAAACAAAAATTTTGGAAAAAAATGTATTTTTTTCAGCATTATCTCCATTCAGCTTTAAACACTTTTATCGGCGATATTCAATTAGTTCGATACCCTTTTTATAATAAGAACTGTCTTGCTATTCAAAATAGCCATTAAATGCCGACATCACATTTTCATGTTTGGAAAATCTTTGGCCACCGAGCCATTTTTTCAAGTTTGCGAACATAAAATAATCCGAGGGGGATAAATTTGGGGAATATGGTGTATGAGGCAGCAATTGAAACTTTGATTGATGAACTTTGGCAATTGCAATAACGGATTTGTGGGCTGGTGCATTGTCTTGATGAAACAATACTTTCTTCGAAGGCAAATACGGCCGCTCCTTCTTTTGCCTCGGGTATAAAGTAATGGACCATCCATGGCCATGAAACGGTGCAAAAATTTTGCTTTGTTGCCGTGAAACTTAGTTAAATACTCAGTTGAAACATCTTCACGTAACTAGTTTTGCTCAAGTGTGAGCAAACGCGGCCCCCATCTTACACACAGCTTTCTCATGCCCAAATTTTCAGTTTTTATGCCATATACCTCACTTTTTTAAATGCCTACTATATCTCCTAGCTTGCGCACTTTTGGGCGACGATCATCCAGTATTACTTTGTGGATTTTCTTTACCGTATCTGGAGTTGTCACCTCATTTGGTTGACCAATGTGATGCTCGTCCTGACAGCTCGTACGGCCTCGTTTAAACTCTGCTAGCCAATATTTTACTATTGTGAACGAAGGAGCAGACTCACCCGGAGTAGAACCCAGTTCAGCTTCCATATTTGTTGGGCTGAGGTCTTTCAAATAAAAATATTGCATCACATTACCTAAACCAAATTTCTCCATTTTCACAAATTTACCGAAAGTTTCACTATTGATGGATGCCAAACAAATACCAAACAACGTGGCGTCTTTAAACTTGAAACGTATGCTTTATAGATAGCGGGCTTTCTAGTGATATTTTCCAAACAACTACCGTCATCTCTGGGCCAGAACGTGTAGTTATGGAACCGCTCTCGTAGGTTGAATCATAGCGGCAATCAAAACATTTTAGCATGCCTAACAATTGGAGAAACCAAGTTACAGGTATACAAATCTATTTATTAAATATTGTACTGATATTTCGTTATCGATTGCGGATGGACGTCATTTCTAAAGAATCAGGAAAGATTTCTACATAAATATCAATCAGTCACCTTCACGGCCACAGACGAAGTAATAATGAACTCTAGGAGGAAAATTGAGAGGCATCTTTACAAATTAAACGTTTCGTTGGTCCTCAATTGCTCTCCGAATCGACCGCCGATTTCATTCCCCGGAGATTCTTCCGCTCCGCCGAAAAGAAACCCCACCGGGGCACTTCCCCCTGGTTTGGTCGCAAACGCGCACCCCCATCTCTCTCTCGCCTCTGGCACGCAGGCCTACCCACCCTCTCCCCTCCGCAAAGGCTACTTACTTCCTCCCCATTTCCTGCCCCTCCAATCTCCTCACACACACACTCTCTCTCCCCATCTTTCCTTCCTCGCCTCGAGAAATAGGCGCCATCAATACAAATTTGTCGGGCGACTCCATAGAGGGGGAGTTGTGTGTGTGTTTCGGAGGGCTGGGATGATGAGGGATGCTTAAGTCTGCCATTGTAGCTCGACAAAATTGGGAGCTGTGGAGGGAAAGGGGGTGGTTGCTGTGGCAAAGAGAAGTGAGGGAGAGAAAGAGAAATGGTGTAGGGAAACGAGAAAATATGGGTAAAGGGGTGAGGACAATTGAGATAAAGATAGAAATCAGAATTAATGTAATTGAAGGGAGGAGGGGGAAGGAAAAAATCACGTACAGGAGCTCAAAAATAGGGACTAAGATATATCGAGGATCATTCATGAAGTACCATATGACTTAGAGGGAAATGAAGGTCCTTGATTCAAAAGAAGTCACAGTAATGCCTCATGAGGATAGTTGTTACCAGTGCACACTTTGAGGGATTCGGGAGGTCTCCCTCAAAAAATATATCTCGCGAGTAAATAAGAATGAGAAACGTGGGATAAAAACTGATGATGAAATATAACTCATAAAATAACAAAAAAGGACGTTTTGTTTTTTGATAATATTTAGGTGACACAGTCACCTTTTTAAACGAAAGGAAGAAGACTGAGGATACGGTGACGAGCAGGAGGGGAGGGCAGAAGCATGAGGGTTTTTGGCGGTGATCAGCAAGGTTAGGTATCGACGGGAAGGAGGAGGGTGTACCCCCCAGTAGGCAAGGTTCAGACCCGGGGCCAGATGTACGTCGCCTCGAGGGTTTTGAGTTTTAGCGGTGCGTCTTAAGAGGAAGGGAGACAATAATTGAAGTATTGAAACAATCCTGGAATGAAAAAATAATGGAGGGAGACGCGTGTAGGCACTGGTAGAGAGGCTAATGCGGAAGAGGGTTTGCATGAGGTGCGGTGATTGTTGATGCGGATGTTGAGGGGTGTGGTTCATTGCCCACCAAAGAAGGACGAAGAGAGTTTGCAGCTGAGTCATAAGATAATACAATACGGATGTGGATGAGGGAATGCCCACATGGAAGAGAATGGTAAGCGGAGAGGGAGGCAAGAGGTGGTGAAGATTGGACATGATAATGAACAAATAATTACAAATTTCCACTTGATATTCATTTAATCCGAGACCGGTTTCGACATACTATATCATCTACCTGAAGTAGATGCAGTACATCAAAACCGGTTGTGGTTTCAATTTAAATCTGCCAAAAAGCGGTACTATTTGTTTATTATTTTGCTTGAATACCACCACATCACGCCTGAAAGTACGCGTTATGGGACATTTTTATGTCAATTGCAAGGTATCGGTGAGGAGCCATGGATGTCGGAAAATTTACAAAATGGCTCAGTGGATTTCAATACAGGTATGTCGGCTAAATTCGCGGGTCGCTTAAAAGTGACGGTGAGACGTTAAGATAATTGGTATGCGTTGTTCTTTTCTGGTTGGGGAAAATAGGAAAAGGTCTTTGAGGAAATGTTTTAGGAACTGAATCCCCGAGAAGCAAGTTGTGCAGATGGAGAGGGAGTGTGAGTTAATGTCTCGGGGAGGTTAGTTAGGGCGCATGAAAGTGTCGGCGTATTCATTTATTTTAAGGGTCCACGGGTACCTGCGGTGGAAGAGAGCGTTTTATAAATTAGTCCAATATTTATCAATGGCAGTTGGGTTGCTACAAAATGGTGATCACGCAGTTAGTACGGAAGAGAACGTTTAATGTGCGATGGATGACAGCTGGTGTAATGAAGGTGTTGTTGCTTAATGGTGGGTTTTATGCGGACTAGGTGTGGAATTTTTGATTCATGAGAGATATATTTCTACAGCGCATTCTCCTACGCAGTGATACCTCACCCATTCCTTCAGAGCGGGAAAACATTTTACAAGTCTCAGTGGACAATACGATGGTTATAAATCTTTCGTCCATACGTTTCAACCCTCCGAAATCTCTCTCTTTAACAACGGAGTCTCGCTTTCTCCCACCGAACGTCTTCACAAGTGGAAAGCATTTTGGAATTCCGAAAGTCAGTCTCAACTTCAACCCAAACGAATCAACAATACCTCTGCCTTAGATTTAAACCTCTGACGTCTCACGAGCCTAAGCCTTTTTTCCAGAATCAATCCGTAGAAATTGTTATCAATCTTCTCCTTTGTAAAGTCTCCGGTATCTCTTTCCTTAACTCTATAACAACCCAAATTTAGCCTATCTCCACTTGATAGCACTGCTTTAAAAAAACTCACCCGTGATTTCAAAATGCAAACAAAGCAAGTACATGGGCTTTTGAAAAAAAGAGGAAAATAAGAAAAACATTAAAATTGGAGGATAGCAAATGATTGAGTTGGTAGAATAATTTATGTGCTTCGGAAGTGAGTTGGATCAAGATGATCATAAAAGTACAGGTGTGGAAAGATGAATTCAGTTAAAATCTTTCACAAGCACGAAGATATTGATTATATGGATGATGAGTTATGATTTTAAGAGGATATTTGTGACAAATTTAATATGGGAGATGGTATTCTGTCATCCGGAATGACCATTTTATTGTAAGATGGGGGTTGGGTTTGTGCGAAAGCTAGCGTACTTGCTTTCTACCCCAAGGGCCCAAGTTCGAATTCCGGCGATAGCAGATAAGAGTAGGGAAATGCCGACGCCGGGTTTCTCTCAATCCTTTCTCCTTCCCCCTATATTTCTAGTGGCGCAAATGACCCTATCAGTCATTCGCCCTCCCTAAAAACTACTACTCTGGTAAGGTGTGAGGTTGTATCAAATTAGGAAGAGGTAATAAATGTATCTATATTAAGACTGTGTCCTCTGAAAACCTACCTTAAATGGTAAACTCTCTGATTAAAATGATGTTTTAAAATTAAACTCGGAACAGTGAAAAAATGGCTACGATTGTACTTTTATTTTCTTTCCCAATAGCTTCTTGAAATATGATAATTTAATTTATGTTTTTTATTTTTTGTTATTCATTATTCTGTTTGAATATTGATGAATTTTTTCAAAGCCACACGGGGCTCTCATTCATTATGCAAACAGATCGCACCAGGGTATTCGTAAATTTGTACCTCACCACTGGTAGACGAAAGGAATGTCTCCAGAGGAATCATAAATAAGAAAATTCATTGTAAAGGATTAGTATCACATGATACCGTGGGAACTCGGAGGAGGTTAGGAGAAAATAATTATTCGATTGCAATAATGAGATTAGTCAAGGAAATGAGTGAATCAAGGATACGTTTCCCCTCAGAAATTAGTTCCGCCACGCCAAGATTTCAGCCGTCACTCAAGATGTCATCGCTCCACTGTGGGTAGGGACCCCCTTTTTGAGTTCACGGAATTTCTGCCTCCTGAAGCAATCGCCATGACTGTCTTGAGAGATTTACGTGCCCTCATTGCCACTGGGAAGCAGCCATTTACAATACTATCAAAGGATTCAACTCAAAGAGCCAAAGTTGAAAATTTAAAATTTGGAAAAAGGTATGGTTTGTGTTCACAGTGGCATTCTAGTTTTGCTAAGGTTAATTTTGGTTTCTGAGAAAAGTTCACTTTAGCTTAACTTTTTATTTATTTTTCTGAAGAAAGCTAATTATCAGGTTGATCTTTTGTCAGATAAAGAAAAATTCAAATTTGAAATTTAAATGAATCTACGGCGGAGATTAATGGCTAAGGTTTCCCTCTTAAACAAAATAAATTGGAAATATACTTCATAAGGAAGTGTAAATGCAAATTAGTACTCATGTACACATCCACATGAAAAGAAAAAAATTACGTAATTGATATCTGAATGTATTTTGATATTAATCCTAAGATAGTATGTTTTAAATACTTACCATCTTACTTCGGATTAATGTAATTGGCTTTAATGCTCCCTTTCCAACCACGATTTCTTTCAGAAATCAATATTTTAAGCGAATTACTGCGCACACATTTTTGAATATTCTCCTTAACTATCGCTCCCAATTTCTCTAAAGATTGTAAACCATTATTATAAAATCGTCGATAACAGTAAATTTAAAAAACATCTTACTATTCCAAGTAAAACGACCATAATTCACCTCATTTTGGTTCTTTTTTATTTTATAACCATCCAAAAATCTATTTATCATCATCGTTTTTAACCATTTTAATCCATTCTACACGTAAGTATCACGATACAGGGTGGGTTACGTGAAAATTACAGCAACAGAAGTTACCTGGAGATTAAAAATTATGAATAACTTAATGATGCACGATGGGGTCAACTCTTGCTTCCAGTTATTTTCACCTTGATTTTACTCTAAGAAAAATATTATTTATCTTCACAACTCGTTCACGTAATGTACAAACTTCATGCGGGAAAATCCCTATCACGTAAGAAGGAAAACTCTGATCCTAAAACTGAGTTTATCGCTATCGCAAAACACACATGCCTTGTCCCCGGGGTGGCTGTGTTTAACGGTCGGTGGTGGGATTGCGACGCAAATGAAACGAAATTTTCCCCTGGGTATTGCACTAGAGGTGGAAGAGTCTGCCTTAAAATACGTTGACGCTTGGGGTGGTGGTAGTTTGGGGAAAAAGGTACGGGGTGTGTGGGGTGGAGAGAAAGGGTGAAGGGAAAAAGATAAGGGGGAGAAAAACTGAAATCCAGAGAGATTTTATTGGTAGCGACGTGAGGACGATGGCGAAAATTCGAGCTTGCAGGTGATGAGGAGCAGGGGAAAGAATGGGAGAGAAGAGAGAGTAGGAGAATTGAAACGAAGAGAAGGAGGAAGGGATGGGAGGGAGGTGCCTGAAGTGCAGAAATGGAACGTGAGGTGGGAGGGAGAGAGAGGATGTGGAGAAAAGAAAGGACGGATACAAGAAGGTGAGAATAATAGAAAAGAATCGAAAGTAATACGAGAGAAGACGTGGTTGGAAAGAAATCTTTTGGAGTGAAGCCTACAAAAAGTTTGTGATAACTTTGGAAAAGAGAGCTCAATTCTACTTCCCACGCACGTTGAGCTAGGTTTTTATTTTTTCACACGCCACGTTTGTTCTCGTCCCATATTTTAGCTATGCAAGTATATACGTATTCCCGCGCCCAATGTGTGTTACAAACAAAAATGCTACAAATTGCAGTTTTCTATCCACAACATGCATTACCTTTGACCCCATAATTTTTATTTTTTTTACATAGAAGTGGATTATATGTAAAAACAATGAGGGATAAATCATTAATAAAGTTTAGGAAGGCCACAAAGAAAGGCCATGGGGAACGTAAGATTTCATTAAAAATTCCTATTAAGAATATTTATATAATATTTTTGTTTGGATATACATTTACATTCGCTTGTGAGAACAAAATAAGAAAAAAATCCGCCAAATCATGAAACTTTAAAATCAAAGCAAAGGGTTGTTGTTTGATTTATAGTGACAAACGTAAAAGCTAATTTCACATAAATTAGATTATACTGACGAAAGTTAATGCTAGAAAAATTGTAAGAATTCTTTTGAGAAAAAATGAACTAAACCAGTTCTTGCGGAGCAACTTTAAGTTTGGATCAGAGAATTGTTGCGGAAAGACTGAGACGGCTGATTAAAAGAAATCCCTTGAAAATGTGCACCCACATTAGGCCTACACAAGAAAAATTTTTTCCCTCGTCACATATTTTCCTTTACATTTTCACAAAGGGTTAAAAAATCAAATAATTAAGTCAGAGAATCCAGCTCTCCAGAGCATAGATAGCATAATAAGGATATGCATAAAGAAACAAAAGGCTGTGTTGAAAGAACATGTAGTCATGCGCATTTCCTCAGGTGAAAATTTTGTGAAGAAATATGTTCCACTGTGAATATAATTCAAGATAAACACGATCGAATTTTTCTTTACAAAAACAAGTGTTTCGCACCACTCCCCTCGATTGCCCAATATTTATTACATTTTTTTTCTCGTTTCCGGTCCCTGCCTTCAGAACGGATGGGGCCTTAAAGCCCTCGTGACATGCAATTGCGGCGGATCGTAGGATAAGGCCCCGGTGCAGATCCGAGATCGCGGTGTCAGTTGTCCTCAACACCACTCTTGATTTTCTCTGAAACCCTGAAGGTGGAGGGAGGGGGGTGGGTGGGGGTGGAGGGTGAGGGAGAGTGGGGGAATGGGGCGGACGGGGGAGGAGAATGCGCACTTTCGCTCCCATCCGAGGAGGCCCAGTCGAGGGAGTGACAATGCCACTTGCCCCCCTCCGCCCCCTCCAGACTGCGGCGGGGAAGAAGAAAGGAAGAGGCAGAGGGGGGCTGAGGCACAAAAGGAACGGAAGACGGAGAGGGGGATGGGTGGAGAGGTGGTACGTCGGCGGCGCCTTTGGAATGTGAGAAGGCGGGGATCGAATGGGTCGGCGTCGGACGTTTATGGCTTCTGGAGAGAAGGGAGGGCGCCGGGGATGGGAGTGCGAGGAAGCGCGCTGGGGAGGAAAGGGAGGCAGAGCGGACGGTATAAATTGTCCCCGTGGCGAGAAAAGGGGTGTATATGGAATGGTTATGGGGTTAGTTTTGCGGTGTGTGGCAAGGGGGATGGCTGGAGGGGAGGAAGGGATGTGGAGGGGACGAGGACAGACAGCGCTGAGGTGGGAAACACTGCACATAAAATACATAAGACCATACTCATAAATGGGAGCTTGAACACAGCTACGTTTTTTATCACAGTATGTAATTGCAACATCATAATATAAATGTAATCATAAGTGAATTTATAACCCATAGACGTAATATTATTCACTCTAGTAATCAGTAATAAATATCCAATCAAAATAAAACCAAGGCATGTTTATTTCTCCCTCTCTCTACGTTTCACGAGGTTCCCACAATTGTGTACTCTGTCGAGAAGACGGGTGGAAACCCCGGGTCTTAAAATATACTTGATACCAGGTACGTGGTACTTGGGGTATTATGAATTCCATGCACCGAGGTTTCATGAAACCAAGATTCCGACAAAATAATACTGTTAATATCACATCTATAGGCAAAATATCAAATTCTAGGAAACTGATGACATCAGCACGGAGTAGTTTTCCCATCTCCTATAGTAAATAAATATATTATGGAAGCCACAAATATACATTTATCGTAAACTAACAAATTACTTCAAATCCGTTTACGTCACGTACCCTACATAATTTGATGCTGATGACTTAAATATAGGCTTAATAACTTGAGGAACGGTCTAACTAGCTGGGTATTTAATTTTTTATCCCAGCAACTAATTCTTATATGTTACTTTAGGAAATTTTAAAGCAAAATGTATTTGCTCCCCTCCATTACATTTTTAACAATAAGGATGAATTGTAAACGGTAAAAAAGTATGATGCTCGTAATTGACGAGTCTTTTATCCACAATTTTTTTATTGCAATGATAAACATAGTTGAACATAAAAACTTGTTTTAAAAGTATCACTTGTTCAATAATTATTTCTTTAAAAGCTGTAGGTCCGAGTCAGCTATTAAGCGAATATATTTTAAACACTTGTAATTTCAATAAAAGTCAAATGCATTCATACTTTTCGTAATTCATTTTTGCCTCGGCTGGAAAAAAAATGATATTTGTTTATATGGTCTTACCTTTCATTAATAGGAGGCGACGAGTTTTGAAATTAATCTAGCTGGATACTTTTTGCCAGCCTTTTTCGTCGAACTGGGTATTAAAGCTTTGTCATTCATTGTGATGCAGTCATATTTTGAAGGCTTCTAAATACATGGAATGTAATTACTTAATTATGACAGCTTTTAGACACACATTGTTACATAGATCCCTATATAACTATACCGTCAAATAAGTGAGTTGTTGAGTGCTTACATTGAACGCGATACTCCTGTTCACGTTAATGGGTATCAGTTGAAATAGCAACAACCTCCCGAAAACCACATCAAAGTCCAGTCTGTAAGACCCTCGTTTAGTACCCTAGAGGTAGGGATCGTAATACGTCGAGTGAATAGTCCACAAGTTCTAAAACTTACATGCACGAATAAATGCGTACATGAGGGTTGGGCCCGGAGAAAATAATGGTATAGTGGGCGGTGGCAAGCGCTTTGGTGGCCTCCGACAATGCAGGATTTGAGAATTAGAAAGGGGAGAAAGAGAGAGAGGAGGTGAATGGGGGTGTTTCGTACTGAGTGGAACAGGGGGTTGCTAAAGAGAGGAAGGCGGAGGCCGTGAAGGAAAGAGAGGAGGAGGGGGGGAGCGGGTGTGGGGGGAAGGTGGTTCCCTCCTGAAGTGGAGTGGTGCTGGTTCCATAATTGCAGGGGGCGTTTCGGTGAAAGGGAGAAGGAGGAGGTGGTGGCGGGCGAAGTGGCGTGGTTGCGGCGGGACTGGGGGAGGGGGCGCGGGGGAAGGGGGTGCGGAGGGGAGGGGGCGCATGTTATTGCTCTTGCGCGGCGTTGCGTGCAACATTCGTTTTCCGAGGGGGAGGGAGACGAAAACGGGGGAGGGTGGTTTTTTGTGGAGGCTTTAGAGGAGGGTGTAGAAGTGTGTGTTTGAGACTGGGGAGGGACTGGTATCTCTTGCAAGGGGATGGCATGTGCGTTTCCGGGTGCAGAAAAGCGCGGGGATGGGGAGGCTTGGGGTGGAGTCGACAACTAGGAGCGGTAGAGGCGCGGTTCTTTTGAAAGGGTGAGGTAATTTTTACCCCAACCTCCCAATCAGCAGGGGTAGGGGTCGGAATGGAGTAGCGGGAGAAGAGGGGTCCTGAGGGATTCAGGAGTAAAGGGGGCAGCTGGGGGTGTGAAGGTAATCCCTCTTCCGTGAGAATGCACCCTGCACGGTGCAAAATGAAGAGGAAGGGCATCCGAGGGCGGGCTCAATGCAAGACCCCGGAGAGTAGAGCGGCGCAGGTGGGGGTTGATGGGAGGGGGAACGCCGATGTTCCGATAAGGAAAAAAAAACGTCAGCAGATTATTACTTGGAGATCTTACGGCTGAATCAAAATATTCATGGGTTTCTTTGCATTGTACAAAAAAGTGCACTTTCAAAGAGGTCTTTGAGCTCACAGCCTATAAGATTCATGGCGCCAGCATTAAGAATAAGAATAATCAGGAGCATTGCAAGAAAAGTTGACAAATGGTTTTTTTTTATTTTCATAATTACTGTAAGTAGGCAAAGAGTGAATTTAGCGCTAGCAGCTATGAGGAAAAGAGGATATTAGGGAGGGAATAGTGAAATATCGTAGCTCTCCCCAAACTATTTCTTCGGATAATATCTTGTGAATAGAAAGATAAGTAACTTTATTAGTGTTTCCGGCACCCCTATTTCATGTGGTAAAATAATAGTAAGTCTGTAAAATGGTAAATGTTTAAATGATCAAGGATGCTGTTTTCCTATATTCCGTATCGCAATGATCACAGTAAAGAACGCGCGCTTTGGTTTGATAGGTGAGAGTGGAGTTCACTCCATATGAAGACTTAAACGTCTGAATTTCAAATATCAAAAGAGTAAGGTGGGCCAGCACCTTTTCCTGTGCAGACTATGGTTTCCCAGGAAGATCTGATAGCCGTAAATTAACACAGTATGGGTGAAATCCCTCTCCGCGGGGGACCCGCCCGCTACCTGCAACGTTGGGTCGCATTCCCTACCTTTCACAGTCTCCTGGGGGAGTAGAGCGTTTTGTGTTGCGTGTTCATGTGGTGGTGGACCCTTCTTGCTTGTTATATTCTGGCTTGCGCATTGTTGGATGGTCGTGCCGCATCCTGGGGTGCCGTTGTTTGTTGGTTTAAGGTATAAGTGTTTGCATTAGTGTTGGATGAAGGGATTTTTGCATGAGTGTGTGCGCTGCTGTGGGTGTAGTTTTTCATGTTGCTGTTTTTGCCTGTGGGATTGTTCTTTTTTACGGGTGGTGACCTAACACCCCCCGCTACATGCCCTTGCGGCGGCTTGCGGGGTATTATGTTGATGTAGATGTAGAAACTGAGGGTATCCAAATGTGTCAACCGAAATAAAACCTGGACTATACGGTGAGTTTCCCAGCGCTACACGCCGTGGACTACCACGTCTCAACATCTCTTTTAGATTAACATGATTAGCTACGGATTAGAAAATGTAAACATTAGTATCAAAGTTTAAAAATATTTAATTTGTTTTTTGTTTTTCTTTATGTTTTTCGTTTTCTGAATCAAATGCATAATATAGTGTTCACAGCATTATTTGTTCAGTTCACAGGTGTATCACTGCTGATCAGTAAAAAACCCAAACAATCACACTTAAATATTCAGGTAACAAATAAAAAAAATTAAGTTCACCCCGCTGGAAGATGAAAAAAAGGGACTGCTCAAATAATGCACGCGAACTTAATAAGCCACCCTTGTTAGTTTTTTTATCTACGGTTAAACTCCTCCAGGCAATGTCGCATGAATTATCCACATGGTCGTGGAGTTCCGAGCGCACGTCCCACTACAATCGTGAAAGGTCGTTGCAGAGAAGGATTGAGAACGCGTGTTCGGCTAGCTGGTCCCGAAGTTTTAATCAAGGAGCCCTCATAATGATGCAAGATTAGCATTTGTTGGAAAATAGTGTGGAAGTTCGAAAACAAATTGGATTTCGCTCACGAAGCTTAAATAGATACGTCCTTCGTGGGATAGGTATGCACTTCGTGAATATAGCTTTGAGATAAGTGAAGAAAAATCAGGATATCGAAGAGAACTTTCGGCGCAAGCTTTTCAAACTGCTCGTTTTTACGAAGAAGTATGAAGAAATATTGTATTTATGTTTGACCCATTTTAAGAGCAACCAAAAAGATTTTCTACGCCCGATTTTGGTCACAGATGAAACTTGGGTCCACTACTACACCCCAAAGACAAAGCAGCAGCCAAAGCAGTGGAAACATGCTGATCATCACCACCAAAGAAAGCAAAGGAAATACAGTCGACCGGATAGATGATTGCTACAGTTTTCTTGGATGCAAAAGGGATTCTGCAGATAGATTATCTTCAAACTGGTCAATAAATTACTTCGTAATACTACGATTACTTCCTTGACCAACTGTAGCTAGAGAATACTATATGTAAAGAGGCCAGGTTTGGCGAGGAAGAAAATCATAATCCGTCAAGTTAATGCACCCCTACACACGTGTCGTTGCCACGGAAAACATACGTGAGCTAAAATACAAATTACTACCACAACCACCTTATTCCTTTGATTTGGCTCCATCAGATTTCCACCTCTTCTCTAGCTCAAAAATATACCGACAGATGGAGATAATCTTCGATCAAAGAACAAACGGCCGAAGTAGACAGATATTTTGCAGGCCTGATGGGACATAATTTTCGAGATAGGATCATTAGAACATCATCATCATTGGAAACAATGGAATATTGCTGGAACTAGTGCATTAGTTTACAGAGATACTACATTGAAAAATAAAAAAAATCCCGTGATAAGTCGTTTATTTCTATTCTATTCCGCGAACTTTTCAAATTACCCTCGCACGTGCCATCGGGGTGAACATGAAGAGGGAACGACCTTTATCCTCGCAACTAAATGTGGCATAATGATCACATCCATTTCTCAATGCGAAATAATTAAAAGAGTACACGCTCCAAAAGGAAGATGCAGGGAAATACCAGATTGATTGAAATTGCGGTCGTATGCAAGAAAAAGCAAATGGATTGGCGGACTCCCGTCCTCTGCCCGCCTCGGTGATTTAGCCTTCGCCGCCGAGGCGCCCCCCGGGTGAAACACGCGCCGTCCCCCCCCCCCCAAGAACAATCCCGTGCTCATACAAGCAACTCACGCTCCAAATGAAATTTCAAAATGCGATCTCAAGAAACATTTGCTAAATCCTCTGCCCTCCCCCCTGCTGCCACCGCGTGCGTTTTGAGCTACGGGAGGAGAGACGCGAGAGGACGCTCGCTCCCTCCTGAAATCATATCGTGGGAAGGAAGGCGGGCAGGGGAGGCAAAGAGGTTCATTAACTTTTTCGGGCCCAAAAGCATTACGTAATCCCACCGCGAGAGAGGAGAGCAAATGACAGAGCGGCGAGGAGAAGGTTCAAGCGGAGGGAATGAAGTTTGGGAGGACTGCGGAGAGTACGAAGGTTTGGTATTCCGGATTTCTGGGGGAGGGGGGGAGCGTGACAGGAATCGCGAGTGTTCTTCTTGGGGGCGGCGTGCAAGCCCTGGGCGCGGCATCTCGCGAGATGAAAAGAGCGCCACCCTTTCATCCCCACCCTCCACCGCTTGCTTCCTCCCCTACCCCGCCCGGGGGTCGCGTGTGCCGCGCCCCCGTCGAAACCACTGTTGTTTCTTGCCCGCTCGGGCGATTAAGGAGAGAGGTAGGGGGGGGGGGTCAGAGGGGGGGGAAGTGCACGTGCGTCGCTCTGAACACGAGAGTGCACACGAGGGGAGGGGTGGAACCTTAGGGACGATGGGGAACGCCCTCGGATTAGCTTCTGAAAACTGTGCCTTCTCGAGTGGGTTGATGCGATGAGATGGTTAACCGCGCCCTCGCCACGCATTCCTCAACCTCCTCAAATTTCTTCTTTCGAGAGGATTTTTAATAGGTCTGCTCCTTTCTGGTATCCCATTGCAATGCAGTTACTTTTGCCATTCCGTGAAAAACGACGGTTGCTCCAGAGGATAACGACAAGGATGACATTTATGAATCCGTCGAACCTTAATTTAGCAAACACAACGAAAGGGTTAAGCCATAAGTTTTAGGAACGCAGAAAAACTGCCTATCATTATGAAAGACTTAAAACAATCCCCATGAAGCAAAACAAATTGAGACTTAGCTCCCTTTTTCCATTCACATTATCTTTTAGACGGATTCAACCATTAAATTATAGTTTTTAAAATTGTTTCTAATATGACATTCCGGCATAAAGGAAAAAAGAAAAAGTGAATCGGAGGCATTTTTTAGGGCCGCTGATGTTCTGAAGGTTGTATTGGAAGGAAACATCTTGTAATCCAGGGAGAAGGTAAGAAAAAGAAAAGGTTTTCCTGAGGGAATGAAGGCAAACTAAAAAGTAAGAAGAACCGATCAAAGAATTTTCTGAAGGTGATTAGGAAACGCATAATAAAAGTTTCGAGGGATAACTCCATCCCTGACTTTGACTGCTAGTTTTAAACAGATTGTTGGTATCACGATGACATGCTCTTGTACGAATTGCAATACTTTACCTTGATATTACACGAAATACGCATCATGCAATATAATACTGGTTCCGCAGAAAAACGTCTTCTTTAAACGAATGCAAAATGAGAATCTAATGGCAAGGGGTTTAAAGAGTTAAAGGCGGTACATTTAGTTAAAAATGGCTTAGAATGGTCTGAAGGATAATAAATCATAGAGAATGATAAGTATTGGAAGTAGAATGTAACTAAGGCTATTTATTTCCTTTATGTTATGTCCTTATCACGGATGATCTGGGAAAAAAATAACGGAGAGGTGGCACAAAACCCAGCGTCCGCGCCGGCCGGGTCCTACGGTGAATGGGGTCAAATATTTGGTGCTCCATCCGATCATCAACCTATCATTAAAGACCAACAATAAATACCTAATAGCTGTAAATAATCATAACTCATGTGAAATGAGACCGGAGAAATCATTAACTCTTAGACCAAGAAATGTTATTTTTCCAAAGTGGATATTTACTCCCCAGTACATAGACTCGTGGAATTATTTTTGACGCAAAGTTGTCTCTTTTGCGATTTTACTTAAGTATTAAAATCTAATTATCATATTAGAGTTGAATGATTTAATCTATAGTCAGCTTCTATCATTCATGCACCCATTTTATACATAGTATCTTTTGACAGCAAAAGAACGCATAACACAAATTACAGTGGACTTGAATTCTTTTTTTTTCGACTCCCAGGCGGTGATCACACTTACCGTGACGGCTGCTTTATTGGACCATCCTTTCTAATGGCTCAAATTTGAATTAATTGATGAAGACACCCGCATTTAATAATCGTGCAGTTTCTCTGCATCCTTCAAAGCTATTCCCGTTCCCAATACTCCCAAACACCTTAAGTGATATTGCCGTACAATTCAGTTTATCATGATAGGCAATTTCAGCAATTACGAGAAGAAAGGTGAGAAGTCAAAATATATCTTCAGATGGCCGTTTAAGATGGTATTCAAAATACCTGAAACTCGATGAATATAATCTGGGGGTGGAAATGAAAGGCCGAAAAACAAAGCGACGCATAGGAGCAGTCTCTTTTTAAAGGATAAGGTGGGCATTTCTCGTGCGCCAGTTAGATTTCACTCTCGTTATGGGAGAAGAAATGATTTAAGTCACTTGCGAATATACATATATTCCTTTGAGTCGAATATCATTTCATTTCTCAATATTTTTGTATTTTTATAAAATGTTTATTTTTATCGTTATAATTACATACCGGTCCACTAAACTTGTTTCGGATCCGGGCTTGGGGAGCTCTGTAGCGGCGGTTTAGGTCTGATAAGGCGAGTAATCAGAGAGAGGCGGGGTCGCTGGGCAGGGGGACCTATTCCCCCTTCCAGGGAGATAAAGAAAACGCGGTGAACTCCAGCCCACCCCCCCCTCCGCACGGCCCCCCCGGGGGCAGTGTCTGGGGTGGGTGGTGTGAGGTATGTGAGGAGTGTGGAGGGGGTGGGGGGCGGCCCACGGTTTCAGATTAAGCGGCGGCGACACGGCCTAAACAGTCGCGGAGCACGGAATCGGCGCTGTAATTTACGGGAGAGCGTTCCGAAGGAGAGGTTAGAAGGGACGGGGCGAGCTAGAGGGAGGGAATGAATAAAATCCGCTCCAAGAATCGTTTCAGGGCAACAACAACGATCGGGGTGAGTAAAACGGACCGTTATTTTAAATGTTAAGGTGACAATTGGTGAGGGAGGCTGCCAGAAAGCCATAACACGTCGATTATCCTTTATTTCACGGCCCATTAAGCCAACTGAAGACCGAGAGGATATCTACCTCCCTTACTTGTGGCTTTTAATAATGACCAACATCATGTGAACATTCTGAAAATATTCAACAGATGCCCGATTAATATTTTTTAGTTTAATGAATGATTTAAAACTCAGTTATACTCTTCTGTACACCTTTCCGATATCTTTCTTAATGGTTTCACAGTAAATATATAGGTGCATGTATAATACCATTAAAATACAGTTTATTAGTACAGATATTTTGAGATGTAAATTGAAACAAAATGTTACCATGAAGAAAAATTTGACATGATACATCCGCCTTTAAATGCATTATAACCATTAATTATCATTTTTTATTTGATTAAAAAATGAAAGATTTAAAAGCTAGCGTCATAAAAATATAGCAGAGAAAGGCATCCACTCGATTTTATTTGAGGAATGGAAATATGATTTTACTAACATAAAAATTAGTTTTTACATTGATCGAAAAATAAAACATATACCTATATTTAAATATCTATACATCCATAATATATGTACGAGGGAGATTGTACCATGCACTTATCTTTAAAATTCAAAACTAAAAACTTAAGAAATCATATATCAAGCAGTTTACTTTCAATTTTGACCATTCTGGGAGCCAAAATAACCTCAGGATTATAGTTCCTTTGAAAATACTAGGAGGATAATACGTGATTGAAAATTTAATTCATGAGCCAAAATAACAAAATCAGAAATATAAAATTGATTTAAAAAGATTTTCAGAGAAAAAATGGCCTTTTCGTACGAATTTTCTAATCCTGAGTCACCATCTGCGCTTCATAGAGTTTAATATGTTACCTTATGAAACAGTATTTCTCTGTTAATTCAAAGATTTGAATAGCACAGCACATCTCTCCTAATCTATTTTTCTCTCAAAAGAGGAAACATCAGTCCGATGTTCAAGTACATGCAGTACACAATTACTACACACCTTTGAAGCGGAGCTCGAAGAAATTATGCAAAATTGGAAAAAAGAAAAATTAAATACGGTGTTCATTAGTATGAAAGGAAATTATTTTTAAAAGTAAAAGTAAACGATAAGCACAAGGATTATATCGTTTACAAACTTATGTCAAGATGAGTTCTGGCAATCTCTTGACGCCTAAATCAAGAGAGTTGTCACTTCGAAAAATCGTGATTTTTCGGAACATTTTTGGGATACCTCTGTCATGCAAATTACTCTATTGGGAGGAAAGTAAGCATGGCCGATGATGAGAGGTGGGAGGGTTATTCGAGCAAAGGCGTCTTTCGAGGAACAAGACGAGGGAGGGGAACGGGATGGGGGGGTGGTGGATGTCTGGGGTGGTGGAGAGGATAAGCAGAGCGTCTGGAGGAGAATCAGTTGCGGAGGGAGAAGAGAGCGTGTGTGTTTGTCGAAGGGATGGGGGTTGGAGGAGGGATCCGAGGGTGGAAGGAGGACGGATGAAGAGAAAAGGAAGAGCACAGAGGGTGAGGACGTTAGAAGCAGGGATGGGGTAAAGTGAGCGACTAAAAGGGGCCTGGAGGGGCTGAACGGGGGAGGGGGGAGAGAAACTTAATCTCATTGAAAGCGTATCCCATTAGCATCGTCATGACTTGAGACCATGGAATCCTGAGGCGATGGGCGGGAGAGCGGGCGGCAGAGGGGTCGGTGGAAATTTAGAAGCCCGGAGAAGGGGGGAGGGGAAGAGGGTGGTAGGGGGATGCATGAGCGATGGGGTGAGGATGGGAAGAGGAAAGGATATATGGATGGGCGGGGAGGGATGATAGTCGGAGAGAAATTGCAGCCGCAACACGGGATGAGGCGGAAGGAAAGGGGATTATGGGGTGGCCACGTGACGAGGGGGCGCGGCTGGGGGGAGGGGAAAGGAGGAGGTTGGCAACCATGGAGGAGCGGTTGATGGGCAGGTGGAATAGTGTGGCTGGGGGGGGGGGAGAAAGAGTTCTTTATTCCTCGCGGGGATTGAAGAAGACCCGACGGCCGCCTTCCTCGACGAGAGTGGAAAGGGGATAGGTGGGCGGTGGGAGGGGAGGCATGCGCCCGGGGACACGCGACGCTCCGCGAGGGGGCTTTCGCTCCCCTCCGCTATGCCCTTCCTCGCCCCTACCTGCTGGAACACGACATGCGAGCCGCGGAGAAAGTTCAAGGGAAAGAGAGGACTCTCGCCGTTAACTCGCCTCGCCGATAATGGTGACCCATAGGAGTCATACCGCATTAAAGAAGAACTAAGAACAGCAAGTTCTGAGCGTTAAAGATACAATATACCTTTGCTTCAAAGACATTTACTGAATATTAAGGTTATATGAAGGGTGCTTTAAGGATAACTGCAGAATACAACAACCAGGGATTCGCAATAAGTGCTGAATTACTGTCTATTATTTATAGTACCAGGTATGCTTGACCCTTGTCAACACTGTCAGTTTACATGCCACTATATGTTTCAAGTGCAGCGTTCTCTGCTAATGGTAACGGCACTGTACTGATCGGTCTTAGCCCATTTTCCCACTATTTGACAAGAGCAGCCTTCTGCTATCCTATCACTTCTCTGAACAACGTCTTTTCATCTCACAACAATCGCTTTTGAATGACGTTTTGCTGGCATAGATACTATTGCCAGTGACACAAAACAGATGTTAAGAGCATTGGATTGGTACAGGAGAATTGATTTTTGTGACAGAATAAAAAAAGAAAAAACAAATAGAGGGCAAAGGAGTGAATGCAATTACGAATGAAAGTGATGAGAGTGACCGGAATTCATACGCAAATGGACAGCTTGGAAGGGAGTTCGCATTTTTAGGATTTTCTAATAAATGAGTGCAGTGTGAAATCCATTAGTCAGAAAAAATAAATGCAGGCAAACAAACTGCGTAGTTAAATTGAAGCTGTAGTAGCAGTGATGATTATGGAATAATGGAGAGATTTGCTGGTGGAGTCGGTATTTTAGACAAAATAAGCAAATGTGGGAAAAGTTTCGTATTACTCCTCTCTGAAAATGTTTTAAAATGAAGTTAAAAATGTAGTTGCTCCAAGCGATTGGAGAAATACATCACTTTTATTTATATTAATGTTGGAAGTGATGACTGAAAGAATGCAAAACAGAACGTTACACATAATATCTAGAGTGGAATGCAGCTATACATGTTAAATGATATACTGGCTTGTTTACACTTAAAAAGTATTTTAGGTATGCATAGATAAAAAAAAACAAAATTAACTGCGTACTTTTATTCTAAAAAAGCTATGAAACAGGCTTAAAAGAACAAAGTTTGGAAAGGTGTTGAGAGCGCACGGAGTGAATTAGCAGTCATGCACAGCTATTAAAGGGACATATATAAATAATGTAATGGAAAATGTAAGATTAATGGTGGATGACTTGTATTATTTAACTGAAATAATAAGTGACCAGAAATAAGCATGCATATATAATGTCAATATCGATGTTCAATATTTTAATGAATACGTTAAATGGTTGTGAATGTGTAGATAATAATTGTGTGATTATTTGAAATGCAAACACTCTAATTAAATACCTGCATTTATTTTTCCATAACTTACCGATGAGAACTGAAATAGAAATTGCGAGAACTAATGTCATTTTAAAGAAATCAAATTAATATTTTTGAGACGTTTTCAAATTGTCTGCTACCATTTTTTTTGTCATTTTGTTTTTCATGGATCAATTTTGTTTAAAAAAATATTTTCATCGAGAAGATCGTTAGCAATCAGTTCACGGAAATGCCTATCAAAATATAAACAACCGACCGGAAAACCCTCAAATTTTATCAAAAACCTCGCGTCATGTATTTTTGTTAACTAGCGGTATTCTTTATCTTCAAGAAAATATTGTCTCCTTTCCGTCTACTTCGTGAGTGCATTCAGGATCTGCGAAGAGACTTCGCTCCTGACTATGCGCAAATCCGATTCTTTCTTTAGTTCTTGCCTTGGATGACTTGCGGAGGAAAAGGATGAAACACGGAACCCTTCGTGCCGGCACTGACATCATTCTTTTATAAAAATGGAAATAAGTGGAGAGCGTATAAAAGGCGGAGGAATTGCCTTTCTTGTCGGCCGCGTCATAACAAGATATCGAAGGGAGAGAATTAGTAAACGGCAAGGGGTGACAAAAGGTCAAACGAGAAGGATGAAATATGTTGTGGACTGAAATCGGAGCGTATTGGGAATGGTGTCCTTTGGGAAAACCCGAATTAGAGAAGGAAAAAATAAGATCCAAGACCTGGAAAAGGATAAAGAATCCGATAATTTCGCGCATGCTGCTACGGGTCCAGGGGCATGAGTAAGAAAAGGGGAGATGGAAATCAGAAGGAAATGAGGGAACGGAAGAGAGATAGCGCTAAGCGGGGAAGCAAATGGAAATAGCCACCAAATAGAACCAGCGTCGGAATTTAGTTCAAGAGGGTGGGTAATAGCGAAATTTTAATGCGGGGTTATTCTGCCAGATTCTCCTAAATTTACCTTAATGGATACCGAAAAAAATATTATTTTAAAATAGCTTTAACATCGTTGACGAAATCATGAATTAACTGTTCGAATGCCTTATATGAATATGCTGGACCAACAGATCGACTCCTTTTCAGTTCACTCAAAACTTTTACGATTCATGGAATGTTGTTTCAAGTCAAAGTCAATGGAAATATTGTGATATTAATCAGTAGTTGGCTGAGATAGTTATTCGAAACATATATGAATCAGACGGAACACGTAGCATAGTAGCCAAATATGAATCGGGATGGCAAGTGAGTGGGAGAATGGGACAGGGTTCCCACTATTGTCTTTAATTATAAACATGCAAGCTAAAAAATTTTAAGATTATCATGGGAAAAGCTTTAACTGTTGGGAAAAAAGTGGGTGGCTGGATGATTAAGTCTGATTGAATGATAATCATGTAATAGTGAGTCAGAAAGCCAAGTGATTGCAGTTATTATTGAGCGCTCCAAGGAAAATATGTGAGAGGTATGAGTTAAATATCGACCACAAAATAATAAAAGCCATAAGAATCTCGAAACTAAGGAAAACCATTCTAAAAGAATAAGAATGTATCAGAGCAGAGTAGATAGCGCAGTTCGCATTTTTGGGTTGCATTTAGGAGACCAACGATCACAGTAGTGGAGACATTGCGATAACAATTACGCTATCGAAAGAAAAACTCAAAAGAAGGGAATTGATGACGAGAATTTTAAATAAAGTTGTGAAGAAAATAATACTGCCAAATGTAGTTTGGAGCATAGCGCTCGCTCTATGGGTATGGGATATAGTCTTTGAGGCAAAAGGACGAGCGTATATTCGAGTAATTTGAGTGTGGCCATGGCAAAGATTGGAAAAAATAAGTCAGAGAGAGAGAGAGAGAAAGAGGTAGGCTAAGGATGAAGTTTTAAATACGATGGCGGAATACAGTAAACCACCGGTGGAAATCAGGAAAGGCAGAGAAAGTAGGTGAGGGAAGTATTGAAATACATTCGGATGTTGAAAGCTATGATTGAAGGGATCGAAGGGGTGGGTGGCTAAGAGGGGCAGAGAAAAGAAGAGCGCAGGATTTTCAGAAAGCATGAAGGCATGCAGAATTCAAGAAGAAACGTAGAAAGAAGCAAAGCAGAGAAAACAAGAGGAAGCTCCCGTGATATGCAAAAGTAATTTAGAGAAAGTCAAAAACCTATCTTTAATAGTACAAGAATGAATGTACACATAATTTGCGAATGCAACTTGAAATTTTTATGCAACAATTTCAGAGTGTAAAAATCATTCGCCTTGACTGAGATTCGAACCCAGATCCCTCAATTTCCGGTCGAGTGCTTTAGCCACTTAAGCTACCGAGGCGTCCTATTAAACTCTGAAATTTTGGGGCTTTTAAAGGAACTAGATGTTACGTTGCGGCATCTCCCGCAGTTTCTTTGGAATTTGAAATTTTTAAGAAAAAAGAATCATCTTCATACGGCATAAATGTTTAATTGATTTAATCAAAGGGAGTGGACCTAGTTTCCTCAAAAACGGAGTCAACAATGGTTTCTACACTTTACAGCCTTCAAACCCGGGAAACGTGATTTTCAACCTGCCTTTACGCTTTCAAAGCATTCACGTATTCCAAGGCATGCTTTGCACCGAAGGGCACACACTCTTATCTCCTATTTCTCACGCTAAACAGTAAATCCATATGCAGGACGCTCGCACTTGTTCGTGCGCCTTACGGGTTGAACGTTCGACGTAAAATTGATAGCAGGTCTTAGACTGAAATAAGTAAATATTTTTTGCAAAACGCACACTTTTTTGACTTTGCAGTTGCGTCGTATACAAGGTAATGCATTAAACGAGAAGAATACATTAACTGAAGACCTTGAAGAAAGCATCATATCTCATTCCTCTGCATTCACATTAAAATAAAAAGTATAATGACAAATAAACATTAGCTTTTTAAAACTTATATAGTAGGTATCTATGTTTTACGTGACTTCTAAAATGTTTTCTGTTGCAATCAAAGTTTAAAAAGTAGCTACACATATACATTTGTATTGGTAATTTTACTGACGGAAAATACATGAAGATAAAAAAGAATATGCATACCTGTCGTCTTCAAATTAAGACAGAAATTCACGCATGATTTCAGCTAAATAAACGTCATAAACTGATGTACCATCACCTTCTCATATGCTTTCACACTAGTTTCCCTTCAAAAAAAGTTTTAAAACGCTTCATTACTCTCTTCATTACACTTGCTCACAATAAGAAACATATTTGCAAAATAATAATTGACTCGTGTTAACTTGTTTATGCCATTCAAGGATAGGTATATCTATTCCTCTTCCTAAAAATAATTTTTATATAAATAGTTTTTAAATAATCACTGTAAATAAATTAAGTTAGAGAAAAAAACTTAAAATATTTGTCCAGAAAGGAAAATGTTCTGTAGACCGCGACATTTTCCATCTAATAGAAAAACAGATGAAATTAATCCAGTGATTCTATGGCGTAGAAAACAGTAATAGAAATTTTCTGTATGAAGTAATTGGAAGAAAAAAATGAAAATGTACACATATACTTGTACACTGTGATTCTCAAGATGATTTATTTTTTCGCAGAATGGTCGGCAATGAAAGATCATGAGACTTGTGCAAAAGGACGCATAGAAAAGCAATTTATATTCCTTTCCCGATCTCCCCTGACCCCAGAAAGTGTGGTCTAGTACGTCGGAGATGATCATGCAATACAAAAATAATCAAATTTGGTTTAGAACAATTGGACTGTATCGAAAATCGTTACCAAAACCTCATGCCCACCCAGAAAACCTCTCGCCTTCTCACGGATGGGTGAACGCCGACGCGCCCTAAGAGTTTGAAATTGAAAAAAAAATCAACCGTGGAAAAGAATCTAAGAGTAAAATAAATTTCAGCTGGAGTGTACGAAAGGGCAAACGACATTATTCAGACCCAACCCCTTGGATCGATGGAGCCGCAATTATCAGCTCGCCAACGGCTGCCGAGGGGCCGGGGGTGGGGGGGGGGGGTGGGAGGGGAGGGGTGGACGGAGGGCCGTGCAAGGAAGGCAAGGGGGTGGGTGGGTAGAGGACGGCCCCACGTCAGTGGGAAAGAAAAACAGAATACATTACAAGAGTGGAATAATGAACGTGAGGGGAAATAAAAGCGAAGAGTGGCGCGAGGGAGACGAGGAAGAGATTCGCAAATGGCCCGAGTGATTAAGCGGGATGCGGTGAAACGGCGAAGAATTCGTTCAGGGACGGAAAGTAAAAGAAGGAAGAGAGGAGGAGGAATGGAAAAAATGGAGCAGGAGAACTGAAGAGATGGCGAGGTGTGAAGGGGAGGAGAGTGAGAGAGGAAGAGGGGAGAAGAGAGGGAAAGAGAAGAAACTGAAATATGCGATTGGAATCTTTCCGTCAGGTGACAAGCTCTCAGGGTGAGTGAGGAAAGAAGATGAAGGAAGGGGAGCAGGAAGGGGGGACGGGGAATTCCGCAGTGACCCCCGGACCCTGTTCCTCCGGTGAACTCCCTCTTCTACCCCCACTCCCTCCTCCCCCCCCCCCACGCCCTCTCTTCCCACGCTTGCAGGCCGATAATGGAATGGAGAGGGAGGGCGATGGGGAGGAGATAAGGGAAGGAGGTGGCGGGGGTGGATGCGAAGGAGAAGGTGAGGAAAGCGGGACTGGGGGTTGAGGAGGGTTTTTTTTCGGTCCGAGGCGCTTCCTTTAGGAGTGACAAGGGAGGCGGAGGTTTCCCCCGGAAGGACAGCGGGTCGAAGAGGGTGAGAAAGGAGAGAAGAAGAGAAAGAGAGATCCTTGATACCCTTGAGGATGGCAGGGATGAGGGAGAGCCCCTGAGAAAGAGGCTGGGGAACTTAGCGCCGCTGCAAAGGAGGAGGTAAGGGTCGGGGATTCAACCAAAAAAATTCAAGGAATGGGAAATTGGGAGAGGGAGAGGAATCGGAGAGAAACGGGGGAGATGATGGGGAAGGAGAGGGGTGAGGGAAGGCTTGGAAAGACCACCCCTTAAATGGCGATGGTAATTGTGTCTTTAGTGTGCGGCAAAAAAATGTGGCTTTTTTATTATTATTCCCGATCCGCAAACGACCTTGTTACGTCGCATTGAGGGAAGGACTTTTTCATTCCTCTCCCCTCCTCCCCGTCCTTCTCTTCGTCACCCTCAATCTCCTTCCACCCCCTCCACCGCTATTTCAATTTACCCCATTTGATACGATAGTTTGGCGTGCCTGCATTTGAAACGCTATTCGAAATTTTTTCTCCGGCAGAACATGTTTATTGACTGGACACGTGTGTCAATGCAGGAATAATGATTCGCAACAGTGTGTGGTTCTGTATGAAGAGAGATGGGGAAGTCAAAGAGTTCGCCATAGAAGGGAGTTGGAAAGTGATTTGCAAAGCCTCGGTAAATCAGTGACTGCTTGTTTGGAACAGGTAAACCCCAAACAGCCATTAGGATCTGAAATCACGCATGCTCAATATCGAAAAAATTTCCAAATGGACGAATTCATCCCCTCCACATCCTTCCCTTTTGTGTGAAAATTTTCAATAAAGTCTTATTTAAGTTAAATCAAAAACTATTGCGCAAACTGTCTGGTTTTTCCTCCCAAAAGTCCACTGGTCGGCAGGTAAAAATTAATTCACACTAGATTCGTATGGTCTGCTTGTCTCTCTAGCAATAGTATTCATTATACACCGACTCATCGTCACTAATTTCCTGTTCAACTTCCCATTCAGTATTCAGGATAATTCTCTTCCACTCTTGAGCTATTTATTTAACTATCGGTTCGAGTATTTCTCGCCGTCTCTCCATCTCACCTTACTTTAACCAAACATATCTATACCAGCATTATCTGGTTCTCACTTAAAGCTTTATAGCTTTCATGCCTTCATCATTGTGCACATTTCCATTTTGCCATCCTAGCCGTTGCAGTTGTCTTATGGGTTTTCCTTTTCACTAATTTTAGCTCGAATGTTTAAGAATTTCGTGTAATGGCAATTTTTAATGTAATGGTAATTTGTATGTATATGTGTTGGTATGTGTATGAATATAGGTATGTATGTGTGTGTATGTGTATGTATGTGTATGTATGTGTATGTGTGTGTCTATATATATGTATATACTTTTTTCTTTTCGATGTGCAAATCTGTGTTAATGAATTGATGTCTGTCTATATGTATTTATGTGTACATATGAATGTATTTATAAGTTTAATGGCTAATATAATATGTATATGACGATGGGTTAAATGGAAGAAGGGACCATTTGGTCTCAATTTCGCCCAAATAAAGACCACTATCTATCTATCTATCTAATGGCGTCCGTCCAGGCCTTCCCCTCCTCCCTGATGCAGGGTACCCTCAGTGGGCCGAGTCAAGCACTGTATAGGGTCTATATTTTCTATGATTTCAACCAGTATTACTGTATAAAAAAATGAAGTGGTTTTCAGTGTATTTTTAAAGAGACCATGTCATATAAGAGACTGTTTTAGCCGTTACTCTGTGGAATTTTTCCATCGTATAGAAAGAAAGAAAACACAGCAATTCCACATTTACACATTATTCAGACGACCATGGTTTCACCACTGCGTGGCATCTTCAGGTCCAGGCAGTGGTGAAACCATGGTCGTCTGAATAAAGTGTAAATGTGGAATTGCTGTGTTTTCTTTCTTTCTATACGAGACCATGTCACTTCAAAATGCCGTCCAACTGATGTCGAAACTTCTTTGCAGCCACCTTACTTAGCCTGGCACCTACTCTTCGACCTATCTGCCATAGATAACTCTACCAGGAGCGATTTTTCCCCTGAAAAAACATTTTAAGGGTTTAAAAAAACATTCAAGAAAGCCTTTCCACAACTTCACCGTTGTCTTCATATTCGGATTTATGTGCAAACAATTATTACCGCTAACGTTTTTTGAAATAAAAAGAAATAACACAATTCAATATGGCCGTTATTAGTGAAATTGTAGTGGACGACGAATTGTTCTTAAAAGATATTGATTCTAATAATTTAGATCTAAATTGATGAGATATAATTTTTATAGAAATAAATAATGGTTTTGAATATTTAAGAATATGCTTTTTTCCATGAAACTTAGGCTATCAATATATTTGATTGTGTAACTACTGCATTAAGGAAAATCTTAAAATATTTTATTCGTATACAAGCAACATTCATTCATATAATATTTTACTGTCGTTTAAACTATCAGGTGATTAGATCGTACATGTATGTGCGTGCGTGGAAATTCCTCATGTGGAGTAAAATCAGAAACAATAATATGCTGTTGATTACGTTCTGGGAAGTTTTTGCAAAAAAATACATGCACGTACATATCAAAGCCGTTAAAAAGATTCCCGATATTTTGTAATAAACATTAAAATAATTTCGCTAATACCGTGAGCTCATCAGAAGAATTTGATGATCTTCTCACTTAGTGACGGTTCTCCGAAACCCAACGCCCGTGGGAACCCTTTTCTAAGGGTTATTTTGCGTTCTTTGAGTGAATGTGAACTAAAGAATTCAGATGAATGATTTTCTAGAGTACATTCGCCTCAATTGGATGCATAAAACCATTTAAAAAGATACTCATGTAGATTGCACTGGTCCTGGCCTTTATGGGAGCGAGTAGTTGACCGTTGGCTGAAATAGGGGTTAAATTTACTGCTCAAATTTGAGGTTGGTCACTCATCTGAGGGTTCTAAGGACATTTCATTGGCCCCTCCTTACTATGATAAATCAGATCACTTCCTTTAAAATCAGGCAGATAGATGGTAGAGCGGATAGATTTAAAATATCGTTTTTTCCTCGCACGATTAGAGATCAAAATAGGTGAGATCATCAGCGCGAAGGGAGTTATTAGTATTGGTAGTGTATTTACCGTATTTTGTCGATATGCAGCATGGATTTTAAATAGACCTATTTTGATAACTTCATTTCCGCATGATTTGTGTATATTCTTTTTTGAATTATCCTGTTATTGAATATTTTTGCATGCAAGTGGCTTTTTTCGTGTAAATAACTCTGCTCGAGGACATG
The DNA here is from genome assembly GCF_022747635.1 of Hetaerina americana. NCBI lineage: Eukaryota > Metazoa > Arthropoda > Insecta > Odonata > Calopterygidae > Hetaerina > Hetaerina americana. The sequence goes on from NW_027286763.1 coordinate 18,232,873, forward strand.
ATCGAAGTGATGCCGGCGTAGTGATTGTGCATGCATGGCTGGTGACCTAGCACTCCCCGCCACATGCCTTGGCGGAGTTTTGCGGGATGTTATTCACGTAGATGGCCTCAAGAATCCACCTTCTGATGGTCAAGCGATAGATCTTCCCCACCCATCGGTGCTGCGGGTGAGAGAGGCGAAAACAGAAAGAAAGTGGGAGGCGAGCGTTGCGAGGAGAAAGGAAGATGGGAGGACAACGCGCGTCGAGTCTGCGACTTGGTTCGGCATGCCAAACATCCGAAGACGAGAGCGCAGGGGAGAGAGGGCGAGGTTGTGTGGGTGTGTGTTTGCAAAACGCGAGCGCCGCAGGGCGAGAAGCATGGTCATGAATGGCTTCGACCCACGTGGATTCCTTTCCGTTTATTTCCGTTGGAGCGAGAGAGGCCTTTGTGTCGGGGCGTTTCCTCTCCACGCGGCCCCTCCCTCTCCCCGCTCCCTTCCGACCCTCAGAAGACCCGAGCCCTCCACTTCGGCCCACCTCCGCTGCCACCTCCTCAGTTTCACACGACCCCACGTTTCGTCGCCCGGCCACCAACCCTCCCCTCACTCCCCCCTCCACCCTCTCTCGCCCCCTCCTCTCTTTCACGAAGGACCCCTGGAATGCCGGAATGGCCTCCCTCGAACGGAATCGGCACGCTCCTTATTCCATAGCGACGCCGCGACGGGTTGGCTTTCGAGGCATGAATTTTCTCAAGAAAAAAGTCGAGGATGAGATGGAATGAAATTTAGGTAACTTACCCTGGGATCGCGAGGTGAGAAAAAAATGAGTTAGAAGATTTAATTCAGTTGGGATGCAGACTTAGTTTACCATAGCGGTGCTTTTCTTTTATTATTTCTAAGAGCACGCATACGCACACGTATTGATGTTATGGATTTATTTTTGTAAAGTAAAACTATCAATAAAATAACCATCAATATTTACATCTATACATATTTGTTTGGATTTCATGTCCAAAATCAGAGAGAAAACATGTCCAAAGAAAGGTGGCAGTTGAAATTTTTTCGTATTAAAAACTCTGACTGATTATAGGAATGTACCGCTAAAACAATTATCAAAAAGTTTCACGCTGGTACCTTCTCGAATATTTAGTAAAACTAATAGAATCATTTAAAAGTACTTGATAAGTAATAGTATCGGTCAAAAGAAAATAATAAAATGAATCAAACAGTTAAAACAGAGGGAATTACAAAAAACTAATCATTCAATATGCTCGCTGTTAATTTTCACCAACTTTAGCGAAGCAAAACTGGAACAGAGAAGAAGAGGTATTTTTCACGGAAAATTCTTTTGACTGAAATTTTCAGTATCATGTCAGGCTGTTTGACAAATGCAGAATATCAGCGGCAAGAAATATCCATGGGTATGATGAAACGTATATCACAGACGGGGACTCAGGAAATGATTTTATTTCGCGATTACCATAACGGATAGCTGTCACTACAAATGGTAAATATAAGCTCATACAGCCCACATTTGAATGAAAAACTGCCGTTTTTTTAATTCTAAATAATATATTTTTAAAATGGAAGTTCAATTTAAACTAAGGGGGCACATGGTCGTTGATTAATTCTTTTACCATTTTTTATCTTAGACGGCTGACTAACATACAAAAATCATTTGGCAACTACCTTAGGATGGCAGAAATAGGCTCTCCGAGAAATGCCATCATCATTCATTTAGCGACATATTTCTAATTTATTTATTTGGTTTTATTTATTTATTCAGTATTAGTCAGAAAACAGCACAATTTGCCCTTAACATCGAACTATTAACAACGATAATAATGGTCACATTTACAAATACCCAAGCCCTAGGTGGAGGAAATCTCACCCAGGCGGGAATCGAACCCGCGACCCTTGGAGTGGCAGAAGAGGACGTTACCCCACCACCACCGGGGTCGGCCGGTGACGGCGGTGGTAATGGCTACTAACACTAGAAAGGCGTTCACGTGATAAATACTAAGGCAAATATACTGGTTACAAATCAAAATGAAAGTGAGGAAAAGTGTAACAGATATCATTTGTCTCAAAATCTTTCCATTAAGTTGATATTTTCAATAATTTCATATAAGCTAGTCGTCCCGTAAGCTATCGGACACCATCGTAAAAAAATTTAAACAACTTAGCTTTATTTAAAAATGCAAAAATAAATAATCGTGAAAATAATTTACACCAGTGAAAGAAATGAAAAATACCATGTACCAATATATAATTTCCATGTACCAAATAACCATGTACCAATACATAATTTCTGTAGCTAAATTCGTAAGCTTGATTATTGGATAAAACTTTCATCTTTAAAGGTAGATATTTTGAGGAAAATTATTTTCTATAGCCAATGACGTCCATAAAAACTACTGCAAACTCTTTTTAAAGGAAAACAAAACAAGATTTATAGGGAAAAGAAAACTTTCTGGTCTGTAAGATATTCCCAAAATAGGGTATGCTTTTATTTTATCCCAAAAAGGATCACTACTCTTTAAGAAGAAAAAGTAATGTTGGAGCATTCATGAGGAGCGTAAGAAAATGTTGCGACTGGGAGTTGAAAATACTTTTCTAGGCGCAAGGATAAGTTGAATATAGTCGAATCAATGTTTCACGCAAGCCGGATAGCAGGAAAACAGCGTCTCGACCAAAGGAGCACATCTCGGTGGAGGGCCTCTCCCATGCAATCCCGGCATCCGGATAAGCAAAGGCAAGTGCGCGACATGTATGTAGTTTCGCCTCCCCCTTCCTCGACGGGGAGGCATCGGCTGGAATCTCCGTGCGCGAGCTGTCGAAGATTAGCTCGCATTATTCCTCGGTCGAATAGCCCTCATTACGGCAAGTGGGTACGGAATGCTTTTGTGCGCGCGCTCCCAGTGTGCTCCCTCGAACGGAGGAAAGAAAGAATGGGTAGGGAAGGCACTCCCGAGGATGCGAAGCCAACAAACAGCAAAAATAAGATTCCACTTCTAACGCAGGGAGAGGCAGGAAATGCTGGTATGCCCACGAGATAAATAGTTCCGCGGAATTCTGCATTACTTACAAACTACCACACGCGAATGAAAGGATCCCCTTCTCCAGTTTGGAATGCCCAAGTAACAGGAAGGGGTGCGGGAGGAAATTACGACAAATACTTCTGAAGATATTAAAATACCACCCCACAAGGCTGGAGTAAACGGATTATCTCCGCAACTCAAGGAATGGATAATTGTTTGTAACGGGAGTTAATAGAAAGGAGGGAAGATTACAAAACTTTTACGAGAAATGGTTTGTGATATTTGATACGAAATTATGCAAGGAATATCCGTGACTGGCACATTGTTTGACGATTTTTCGGTAGACTGGAAAAAAAACTTTTTGTACCCAGTTTACCTCATCAATGTATTAATAAGTAAGTATTTCATTATTATTTTATGTTGATGCATAATAAAATTAGTTTTAAATCATTTAGTAGCTGCAAACGTTATTGGTCATTGACACGAATTCTGTAAACCTTTTCCCAAACTTTCTATCAAAAAATAAAAAGTTCACCCCTTGTTCGATGGGGTGATTGCAATATTTATGAACATACGTAATCATTCTTCCTATTCTCCTAATAAAATACGACAACTTTTACTTTGGACGCATTTAATCTCATCCCCTCTGTTGCTCCAATAAGGCAATCTAGGGCTTCAAATAGATCCGCTCGGATCTCAGTCAGCACTAATGCGTCGGAAGCGTACAGACGAAAAAGTCATACCACTACCTTATCCAGCACAGTTACCTTAGCCATTTATCCACCCACCTCTCTATAATTTGCCTACTAAGCAAATGAACAGACACGGTGGCGTTGGAAATCCTTGTTTGACATCTTTCTCCATTCCAAGCCGGTTATTTAAATCCACACATCCATATCTACATCTAAATTCATTCTTGAATCATCGTAGAATATCGTTTTGATAGCATTTAATATTTTTTGCTATCAGTAAAATGAAATTATACTTACCGAGCATATTATATGATGCCGAGCGTACAGAATTGAATTGAATGTCTTGAGAGCAGGACCTTAGCAGAGAGGTTCGTCGGCGTAGATTGGCAGTAATTGAAGTGGTAATGGTACCAAGTCAACGGGTTTTGGAAAGAAGGAAATACCATCGCGAAAACCCTTTGAATTGAAAGGACAGTTCACAATGCAGAACTTTTGAAGAACTGACAATTCTTGCCGTGTTTGCTGCTTCGGATGGTATCAAAAATTAGGAAAAGTAAGGAATTAGATAAGGGGGACTGTTGGAACCCATTGCGGCATGCTCATGAATACTATACGTAGCATCAAATTTTAGGTGGAGTCGTTTCACCGAAGTGGGGCCTAAACTCGAATCCCTTTTATCAAACCGCAGAGAAAGACTATGCAGTAGCTTGAATATGAACTTACTGAAATCCAAATTACGAGGAAATAAATATGACTCAATGGAAGAAAGCACAATTTGAACGGTCAGGCGGCAATTTATTTGAAAAACGTTTTTCTCAAAAAGCTTCAGATTTCTCACAGACATAAAACCACGAAGAAACAAGGAGCCACGAAGTTGTAAAAGTAAACATGGTTTCGTTAAATACTCGGAAGAAAATATTACCCGATAATTGAAATTCGGAACATTTCATGTCATAATACGTCTCGGTAATTGCAGACTAAACACATGAACGTGCGTATAAAAATAAATAAAATTAATCCGCAAATAACCATATTAAATGAGGATACGATACATTTTCAATTTATAACAGAATAGTATGCGATCGGGAAACCTATGATGAGAGAGCTATTTAAAACGGGTAGGTTAATTAAATGCTGAATCTTAGAGATGGAAAGTACCATTCGTGAGACATCAGTGCTTATATTCCAGGAATAGCAATAGCTCTTACCGAACAATACGCACTTAGACAAGTTTAAAATTTGATTAATGAAGGAAATTTATCCTCAAACAATGTAAGAAAAGTCATTATTTTTCAAACTCAAGATTTCGTGATCATAACCAATTTTAACATTTAAAACATGGTTTATGAATGCAATTGTTGATTCGATAGGCGAGGAAATCACTGGTCATAAGAGTCATTATTTTTCAAACTCAAGATTCCGTGATCATAACCAAATACAACATTTAAAACATGGTTTATGAATGCAATTGTTGATTCGATAGGCGAGGGCAGAACTGGTCTCGTACTAAGCCATGTATACATTGAATTTCACACATCAGAGAAATAGGGTCAGCCCTTTCCCTGTACCACCTGTGATTTCCTCGGAAGATCTATTACTCAAAAAACGCAGCTCCTGGGCGTATAGAGCCGTTTATAGATCCAAATCCAAATCTTCTGGTCAGAAATCGAACGTTTTACCCAATTGGCTATCACACCGCCCGAATATTGATAGGCACTTTCAGCGAGCCATCAAACTCCTAAACCAACTCCTAAGCAACGTCTTCGAAATTATAGAGAAACCATTGAATACTTAAAAAATAATTTACTTTCAGGTTTCAGACTTCACTTCGTGGAAATATTGAGCATCCATACTAAAATATTTTTTATGCTTTTCCACAGAATTATAAATAATAAGCTAGGACCTCTCCATTCTTGAGGAACTTGCTATTGAAGAGAATATTCAACGATGTGCTGCCTTATTTGATGAAAATTTTGAAGTGGTATATTTCATTTTCATACTAGTTTCAAGAATATACTCTCTTTCTATATCTATGGAAAACAACTCCTTAACAAAGAAGAGGAGAGAGATATTTGAAATCCTGCGAATCGCGCACATTAGTGGTGGACAACAGAATCATCCAAAGTCACTCACGAAGGTGATACACGTAAAAGATACCTGAAGATGTAAGAAAATGTAAAATTAATCACATAATTGGGAAGCAGATATTCATGAATCAAATTTCTCATCATAATTGACCTTTAATGGTTCAAAGTCTAGGAGATTCGATAAGCATGCTCCGAGTTGCGGACGACAAGGTAATCCTTAGAAAGAAGAAAGCATAACTTACATGATAACTAGTTGATATGATAGAAGGTAAATAAATAAAACAAAAATATACAAGGTTAAGGTAACGTAGTACATTTGTTTTTGGCAGTACAATTTCTGTCCCAAAAGAAGTAGGATTGAGCCGATGAAAAATTATTGCAAAAATTGATAAAGTCACTCAAAAGTCTTCAAAGTATTACCCTTGCACGTCCACACACCACTGAAAGCGGATTTTCTACGCCTCATAGTAGTAGGATTTAGGGGAAGCGACCGACAACTAAGGTCATTTGCGCCATTAGCGGTTATAGAGGTTTCGCAAAGGAACAATCCGAGCTACCCAAAAGCTGAAAGCTAACTACCATAGGTTTCCAGCTTTTCCTGAGACTCCCCTATCTCGAACCCAGCTGGGAGAAATCGCCGCCCTTCTCTCCGTCTATCCGGGAAAAAATAAGTACTACAACTTTTGGGACTGGCCTTGTGCATTCCTCCCAAGCAGCACTCTACAAGATAATCTCAATGAAAGACTATGGAAAGATACACTGGAACATCTGAAAGAGTGTCGCAATTTAGGCAGGAGGATTACGAGTGATATAAATGACAATAGGGATATTAAAGCGGAATAGGAATGGAGGAGAAGAGTTTCCATCTCAGGGAGGAACTGACAACGGGAAATATTGCAAGGATAGAGATGAAAGAGCTATTCTTTAAGGGTTCTGTATTGAGTCTACCTAAGTACGGATGAGAGGAGTAGGCGATGGAAAAAATGAAGAAAAGAGAAAAGAGCCGATGGAACTTTGTGCAACAGAAGAATGCTGATAATATATCGGACAGTTTGACGAAGTAGATGGAGTAGCGAATGAAGAAGTACTACGAACAATTGGTGAAGAGAGGAGCCCATATAGGACGCTTAGAAGGAGAAGGGGGTCATTAATTGGACACATCCTGAGGTATGAAAACCCACTTAACCGTAATTCAACGCAGGGTGGAAAATAAGATTACGACCTAGGATGAACTAGAGAAGAGAGTCATGGGAAATGTTGGAGCAAGAAGCTATGAGATGATGAAGAGGTCGGTAGGGGCGGGATAGTTTGGGGTGGCTGTGTAGTAAACAAATCTTCGGGTTGATAACCAGTGATGATGATCCTAGCGCCTACGGGTGTTTTATTCGGTAGAACAAGTGAGGCGTATCCTGTAACATAGAGGAACCATGATTTTCTCTCATGAATGATGGTTAATACCGATTCCTCTAATATGTTCTCCGCTAACCTTCCTGAAAGTGCGTGCTGAAAGTCTTGGACCACTTACCAGAAAAACGACTGCTCAAACTAACCCCAATGGAAATAAATTCACTCTTATTATTCCCATGCACATAATTGTCATCAATATTCTTACTGTGGCACCGGAGAAATGACCGAGTACCCACACATCGCATGGAGATCACTTTCATTAGTGAGGTGGCTTAAAACAAGTTCGTTCTTTGGAGCACCGCTCTGAGAAGGGAAACTTCATCTAACCTGACAACATTATCCGGAAGGCGGCAGTTAATTCCGAGAGGTAAACCCAACCAACATTAACGAAGAGATAACTCCCTCTTCAACTTTCTCCGGTGATAACTCAATCGTATGCTCATTCATCAATTCGAGGATCGCTCCACGGAAACCACACCACGCGAAATTGCAGATCCCAGTTCCCAGGTGGCACAAGGGGACGACAAAAGAGGAGCGACGGTGGAGTTAGAAAAGGGTTAGTTTGGCTCCCGGCGTCAATGAGCACCCCCTGGCTGCCACGGGGGCGGAATCGGGCCATTTATTTGCTTCTCAGGGGCGGCTAACAACTCCGCCTGGGCGTCGAGGGGCGGCATTGTGTCGCCCATGTCATTTGAGGACGGTCGAGGCGGTGGATCGAGTAAGGTGGAATCATCTCTACTACGCATTGATCTCATTACGGAGAGTGTGAGAGAAGGGTGGAGTAGAAAGGGAACACTCCTTGAGAACTCCGGCAAAGGGGAAATGTGCAAACTAAGTTGGAAGTTGAATTTATAAGCAAGGGCCTCTCTCTACCATGAATATCCTCGTGGCAGGTTTGTAGGGACATTTCCGTGTGAGGCGCTCAGATGAACAATATGAACGACGCAAAGTAAGTGGGGCATCTACTTACTAAACACAGCATGGTACATCAGATCCAAATTACATGGAAAGGAAGTGTTTTTTGCTAAATATTCGCTTCTACTCAGAATATGACATTCCCGCGCCCCCTAAATTGGTCAGTTTTCGTGTTTTAATCATTATATTTAATATTCTCTTCTCCTTCATTCGTCATTGAAACTTACTTCATTTGTTTAAATGATTCAACTTATAATGAATAATCTACACTGGAATTTTCTCGAATTATGGCGAATAGCTTTGGTTCCTACTCTTTCGTAAATTAACTTTGTGTTGTTTGCTGTTATCAACGTTAAATTATTTCTCAAATTAGCTTATGCGACAGCTCTTATGTACCAATCTATCGTATGCAAGGTATACAGCAATATATACTATTTTCTCAAACATAAAAGAAAATTGAGCACCTCACCGAGGTCTGAATGCATATTTCTATATTGATTACAGAAAAGTCATTTATTCATATTTTTCATAATAAATAATAAAAAAAGTTTACAAGAAGATGAAACCTAAACATCATTCAATAAAAAAACAACCAAAATTAATTCCAGGGTAAACCAATAATAATTAGACGAAATAATTTCTAATAGAAACTAGTTTCATGAGATGAATGATTATAGGAAGGTGGAAAGGAGTTTCAGAGGAAGAAACAAAAAGATTCGTGTTGATACAATAATAGCAAATTAATTAAATATAGTATATATATATATATATATATATATATATATATATATATATATATATATATATATATATATATATATATAATAAAATCGGAAAAATATGGCTACTTCGTGAGAAAATAGTTTTTTTATAGAGATTATTCTTATTTGTCGATAATAGTAACCAAGACATTAATCAGCAATCAATACGTATGCACCAACACTTATGTGCCCAACCATCTTGGATGTACGAGGTATCCTAGTATAATGACGTAGGTTAGCGAGTTGGATGAAGAAAAATAATCTTTGAACCCCAGCTCATTTCGCTGAGAACATCTCAGCCTCGGCAGAGAGAACTTCTCGAGACTTCTACGTCGTGTGCACTATTCGCTGAGATAATGAAAAATAAAGAGATAAACTAGGAGACGCCCTTGAGGATCGGATTTCGCCCGTATGCTTCGACGTAATAATTCACACGCAACGAGATACGGTTGCTTACTCGTCCCAGGCCTCCGTCCTTTGAGTCAGCTGCCACTCGCTCCCCCAGTGATGCACTCATTTCCCGGGGTTCCCTCGTGTTGCACCCCACGACGCCAGCGAACCGACGGCCCAAGGTGCGACCCTCTCGAGTCCTCATTACGCTCGTCGCGAGGCGTGTGCAACCCGATATCTACCTTTCGACACCACCCTCCTGTGCATTAACCACCCTCGTCGGGGGTGCACATGACCACGCAAACACAGAATGCAACAGTAAAATCACGCCTACTTCTCTCTCCACTTCCTGTCACATTACTTGGCTCACGTAATTACCACGTGCGAAAAAATATTTTGCCGAGGTATTAAACCAAAAAACAGCATAAACATTATTTTTCTAATATATACAAGCATTGGGTGACCCGGATTTATATACAGATGTGCATATAACGGGCATAGAAAAATGGAATGTAGGAGACTAAACCGGAGTAAAAAGGAGGGAGTACCAAGAGTTTCTAGATAAAATTCAGAGCACTCATAAGAAAGCGGGTACAGTAGAAGAAAAATTGTAATATCTGAAACAATACAATGGGAACGGTAAATAGAAAAATACGTTACAAAGTGATGGATTACCGAAGACATGATTAGAAAGATGGATAAAAGAAGTAAATGGTGGAACGTAAACGCATAATTAGGGAGATAAAAGCACACATCGAAATACGCGTGATGAGCTGTGGTTAAAAATAATAGAGCAGAAAACATGGTAAAAAAGTGCAAGGATATGGAGAGTAGTATTAGAATCAGGGCGAAATGAGTTCTCCACCCAACACGGTACATGAAATGTCACAACATAAGAAAGGAAATTCTGTCCACCCTATTAGAGATTCAATGGGTAAAATATCAATGGACGAAAACGAGGTTTTGCACAGAGTGAAAAAGTAATTAGAGAACCTCTTTGATAAAAAAATAGACCAGGGAGTTAGGGTATATAAAATGTAATGTCAATAAAGACAGCTTATGACAAAGAGTACTTAACTTTAAGATAGAAATAAATTGAAAAAAATAAAATTGTCGCTGAAATAGATGTTATCTCTGCAGTACTACTCAGGAATCTAGGAATGCGAAGAAGAAAGAGTTTTCATGGGATCACTCGTAGGTTCATTTGGCGCATTTACGAGGCAGGAATTTGGCCGGAAGACCGTTTTTATCGGCATTGATGCTCCTTTAAGATAAGGAAAAGCAGCATTATGTGAAGACTGTTTAATTTCAAACGTAAAAAAGATTAGTTTGAACCAACTGAAGGAAACGAAGGATACTGGCTTCCCACTGAGAGGGCCCGGATTCGAATCCTGAAGAAAACAGATATTTTGCAGCGGTATCCGAATCCCTACTTGAGGTGCTTTGTGGAAAGCACTTTGAGTGAGTATGCCGTCCGTCGGATAGGACGTTAAACTGCGGGTCCCCTTGGCACCCTTCGTTGGAAGTAGCCAAATGCTGACGCCGGGTTTCTCTGCTCCCTTTCCCAACTATCCTTAACGGCGCAAATCGCCTTAGCTGTCAGTCGCCTCCCCTAAAACTGCTACTCTGATAAGGTGTCTGGTGGTGTCTTGGTAAGAGGGAGTAATAAATGTATCATTATTAAGCCTGTGTCCCCTGAAACCCTACCCTAAACGATAACTATCTGATAAAAATAATAATCTTTTAAAGTTACACTCGCAGCCGTAAAAAAATGGCTACGACTGTACGTTTAACTTCAGTTTTTCTAACTTAAACTACTGCTACTGCTATGACGGAAGCATAAGAATTCTATGGGCCAAGACCAGTTTGGTTTAGAAATACGAGGGATACACGTGATGCGATGGAATAGCAAGAATGAGGTAATTGGAAGAAAGGGCATGAGTAAAACCTAGGACGTATTTTTACGTGTCGTGAATTTTGAGCAGAACTTCGATAGGGTAAATTGGAAAAAAATTGATACTTGCAGAAGATATGAGTAGAATAGAGAGGGACAAAATTTATCCGGGACATGTACGTGTCTCAGATTCCAGAGGTGCGGATAGCGAACAGGAAGACGGGAAGGCTTAGACCGATCTTTGCTGGAGAGCAATACGGTGATGCCCCCTAGGATCTTTTCTTTGCAATAGACACGCGAAGGCATGAGAAGGATTGGACACTGAAATGAAAGTAGAGCGTAGAGAAATTAAAGAAGAAAGGGGAAAACTGATTGCTGTCAGGAGATAGAGGGGAGAATGTATGGATATGGGAAAGAGAGGGAGGGAAAGAATAGGCATTTGGGATAGGATTAAGGGAGATAGAAATAAGCAAAGATAAAAAAATGACTGTCTGTAATATATAGCGTGGGGTTTGAAGATATTTTGTGCAACATTGATCAGGACTTAGTGGTGCAGGAGTGTGTGTGGCCCATGTCAAATCCAATCCAAACCGAATCTACACCGATAGAATACTGTCAATAATACTAACCGACAAACAATAAGTGGACAAAGAGAAAAATTAGCAACGTAAAAATATTTAAAAAAACCTTGAGAAGAGTTGGTGAGTCTGGACCTAAGGTTAGACAGCATTAGAAGCTATATTTATATCAATGTTGAATTAAGATAAAATCACTCGAAATGAATATTTTGTGTTGAGATGTTTTTTATGTCGTGAGGTTTTGAGACTTTGTTACTCTTTATATATATATATACATATTTGTATATATAATGTACATATATGTATTTTATATATTTACAGAGAGAGAGAAGACGACTTCGCAGATCTCTATCTGTCCAAAATCTCACCAAGTGAGATATTCTGAACTCGCGAGGATTGCTCTTCGACAACGGAGGCGCATATCAGCAGATTTACAATTTTCCAAGGGGTTCACGCCAGGCTGCTCTAGATTTCACAAACTCTACCTTTTCTTTCTCCGTGTCCCCTCCCGCAAAACGAGACACTTCGCAGTGTTCCACTTTACCCAATGCCGTTTGTCTGTGTCCCGGTGATCTCTCATATGCCTTTGCCCGCCGGAAATTGATATCCCCTCCCTCCGTCATCAATCTCGTCCTCAGTCCACAGACTTGCGCTTTAATCACTGCCGTATGAAAATATGGTTGATGAATCAACTTTGTGTCCCTTCTAAGAGTCCTGTTTAAACTCATGTTTATTTTCCATGTAAATATGATTCACTCCATTCTGTCCTCGTATTTTATTTTACTATTTTTCATTACCTTTTCCCTGTCGTTCATATTGTTAATAATCCAATGTAAAGGCAAATTTAGCTATTTCAAGCGTCTAGTTACACAAATAATTAAATAAATAACTACTCAAAACTGATATGTCTTCTAAATTTCTAAACGTGAAAAATATAAAATGTGTCCCATTTAGTTTAGCAATTCAACTTGAGTATTAAAAAGAAAAATAATAGCATTTAATTTTTATTAACGGCTAAGAAGACTCAAGTAAATGAGAGAGTTCCCTAGTCTCGGTATAATGTTTCCCAAAGCATCATAATTTATGCGCCATCTGTTATTCTCGAAAAAAATATATTTAAGGGTATGCGTGGTATTAAGGTAGAATATGTAACACTAGAAACCTAGGGAGGACAAAGAGTGATCAGTGGTTAATATAGAGGAAAATTCATAGGGTTAGTTATCAAGGAGACAACGATAAACAGTATTTAGTCCAGAAAGGCATCTAAGTATCCGCTGGAGGGTAAAATCAATGAGAGCCATGACTTTTCTGCATCCTGACTTCCCCTGTCTCTCCCGTTCCCTGCTTCCAACCTCCTCCCTTATCTCCGATTTTCCAGCAACACGCGCAACCAAAACACCACCAATTTGTCCGTCAGCCGGGTTCATATAAGATCGATATATTTTTCATAAAGATAAAGTAATTTTCGGTTTCACAGGTCAACTATACAGCGGTAAGAAAATACCTTGGAATGATCACGGATAATGTCCGTTCAGCGTTTTTGAAGGCCAATCGAAAATTCTACTGCTTCACAAAATGCGAATTAAGTAGAACATTTAGTGTATCAGGGTTGTAGATAATCGATTATTAAAATATTTGCATACCGAGCAAAATTTCTCCATTTGATGATGTTTAGTTCAGTTCATTTGAATCCTATTGTCTTAGAATTAATAATTAAACACAAAGCGCTGGAATAAATTTCTCTTTCTTTTTTTTTAAGTAGCACACCTTTTAATGACATAAATAAGTTAGCGGACATATTTTAATAATGTCCGTTCACATGCAAAAAAGGCTATTTTTTTCATACAAGATTTTGGAAAAGAAAGGACTATCATTATTTCATTATTAATTGACAACAAGGTGACTAAATTCTCGGAAAATAGTGAAAAGTCCTTATTTTTACTGCAAAGATGTTGTTTGAGAGAAAGGTACGGTGTCGGTAGGTATTTGTGAGATCCCCGGCGGCGATGTCGCAACGCTTTCAAAATCGAATCATCGATATTCGCCAAACGATTCCCCGCCCCCCCACAATAGTATTTACATCGGTCTTGTAGCCCATAACGGGAGGCAGTCTGCTATCAACCGAAGGAATTGGTGCTTAGTTTCGCCGTTTCCGTTGCCCATGAGTACCGAATAAAAGATACAACTCTCAGCGTTTAAAACGTAAAAAACCTTCATTATCCCTATCAAGTAGGTATATGGTAAATAAAAACGTGGACAAAAATAAAGGTTAAGTGAAAGCATGGCATTTTCACGGTTGATTGTCCGCGAAGAAGAACTCAAATTACAAACAATTTATTTTAATTTTGACCTAATCTTTAGGATTGACATATGTGCAGCTTTGAATGAGTCTTTAGTGTCTTCGAGGTTTATAAAATAATGCGATAATGGAAGGATGAGATTCATAGAATGAACTTAGAGTTTGAAGATGATTCCCTTTGTCCGTTCGCCCGTTAAAAAACCTTTCGTCTGTACGTAAGTAAGCAGAGGCAAAGTAATATATTCTTCCACACGATTTTGACGTGAGGATCATGGCTCATGGCCAAATCTCATCCTTAAGTATGAGGGAAATTCAAACCACCAATCGTTGATTACATGTGCAAAAGTCCTTGCTTTCTCTCCATTTCTGTAGGCATCACATCAAATGACTAGCGGAACGCGATCACAAAAGATTAATCGAAGCCAAAATAAATTGCAGAAGTGTAAAAAAAATTCACTACTGAGCCTTAGGGAATATAAATTGAGGACTTTACGATGGATACTGTGAACAAGAATGAGTTCTAGCAGCTCCGCTGTCCATTTGGTCTGCAACTTGTCCGAACGCTGCGGGAAAGAAAAGCCCGGCAATAGCGGGGCTATGATATAATCACGATGAGAAGGACAAACGAAAGAGCGGAGTAGTTTAGGGTGAATTGTCCTCCAAGAAAGGAAGCACGGGGTTTCCGCACTGCTTCTACTCCTCGTGAATGCACTGCATTTTGGGCCTTAATGTTAATAAACTCCATATCTTCCCCCGTGTATTGACCTGGGCTGCAGAAGGGCGGAGAGATGGATATAACTAATGTTTGAGAAGTATTGAAGCTTACCGGGTTCTTCACGAGCGACTGCCATGAAAAGTGAAGGTCCGAGATGTGTGCGGGAACCGGCACGACGAAGTTCATGGCGTAAGTGTTGACCACACCATCCCGGACGTAGTACAGCTCTGCGGAGAGACCTGTGGATGAAGATGGCGAGAGTTAGAATTGGAAGCTACATGCTCTTACTAATCGATTCAAATATTTCTATGACCCCGAAATGTCTCAATGAGTCGACTGCCTTCGTAGTGTTTTCACGAGATATTAATCGGCAGAGTTATAGAGAATTCCATCAACCTGAAGAAAAAATTATATGCAAAGTGCGGCACACAGCATGCGCGTTGGTTCACATTTCAAGCATTGAAATAAAAAATCAAGTATTTTCTACTCTTGAAAAGGACTTTGCAAAATCAAAGTTTATAACGTATTTATAGTAAATAAGGAAGTGATTATTTTTTCGTCAGAAATTATTCACCTCTTGTTTTTGAAACCCAACGTTTGTTCGGCAAAAACTGATTTTAGCAATGAATATGAGAATTTGCAAAAAACGTGATTATAAAAGGAAAAATAATGTTGAGGTTTTCTGAAACTGTTTTGTTTACATTACTAGTGATATTTTTACATTTTCTTTGCATTTGATCGATACTCTATGGATAAAAATAATTGATATGGTAATAGTTAAATTTTTAAATATGTGTTTACATGAATGATACCATTTTAATTGCATTAATTGCTTTACTTTTGTCGAGTTACTCGTATAATACTCTAACACTTAACACCATAATATTAAGAATAACCCACAACACTTATAATCATAATAATCATGACACTCATTAATCGCAATGACCATAAGAGCCATTAACTACAATTATATACGCGAAGGTTTGTTTGATAGGTGATTTTAGAGCTCACCCGGTACTGAGTCCGACGGCGTGTGAATTTCACACATCAGGGTAATAAGGGGAGCCAGTTCTTTTCCTTGTGCCAGCTATTATTTCCCAAGGGGATATTGTATCCAAAAATCACCCTGGGGTAAATCTGGGGGTGAGACATCAGCCAGGAATCGAACAAAATATGGGAAACATTCAAAGAAATAATTCTTGAAGGGCAAATGAAGTATGTTCCCATAAAAAATTTGAAACAGAACTCGGATCCGGAGTACTACAACAAAACCATAAAAAAACTAAAGATAGCGGTAAGAAAGGCACACAGATTAAAGAATGAAAGTACAGAAATGTCACACCATTACAGGACCTTGGTCCGGAACCTAAATAGGGAAAAGAAGGAGGCAAAGGAAAAATTTCTTATCAATGCAATTTCAAAAGACAACGCAACGAAATTTTATAGATACATGAGAACAAGGAAAGATAACAGGGAAGGCGTGACTATATTAAAAACTAAGGAAAATGGTATTGTAACAGACACTGTAGAAATAGCAAATATGTTCAACTCCTGCTTTACGGATGTTTTTCCGGGAATAGAAAACAAAAAGGAAAATAAGGCTTGCCTAAATTGCTCAGAAACGACAGAGAACTTCATCAACATAACAGCACCAAATAGCCTACTGCCCTCGACAAACGGTATTATCTTGGAGGACTCATATTTTGTGAAAAAAATAAGGAGGATGAGGAAAAATAAGTCAGTGGGACCGGATAATATCTCAATTGACATTCTAAAACTGGGTGATACCGCAATTGCTTTGTACCTAAGTCATCTATTCAAAGTAACTTTAAATAATGATGCCTTGCCCAATGATTGGAAAAAAGCAAATATTACACCAATTTTCAAGAAAGGGGATAAAACAATAGCCAACAATTATAGACCAGTAAGCATAACCTCAGTTGTTTGCAAAATAATGGAAAAAAGAATCGCTGACTACATTCGGGAATGGTGGGCAAGAGATAGATGGCTATTCAAACACCAACATGGGTTTAGAACGGGATACTCGTGTGAAATGCAGCTTTTGGGTTTAAGTCAATACATCGGCGACGCAATAGACGAAGGAAAGGAAGTGGATGCAGTAATTGTTGATTTTTCGGCAGCTTTTGACCGAGTGCCTCACGATAAATTATTGTTAAAGTTGGATTCGTTACCATTGGACTTGAGGGTAAAACAATGGATAAAAAATTTTCTCAGAGGCAGAACTCAAAAAGTAAAATTAGGGGATACATTTTCAAATGAGGCGAGCGTATTAGCAGGAGTTCCACAAGGTAGTGTTCTTGGGCCATTACTCTTCCTAATTTACGTAAACGATCTACCAAACAACTTACATTCCCAAATAAGACTCTTTGCTGATGACTGCATTATATACAGACGGATAGAACATGTAAATGACCACGTAATATTACAAAATGATATCGATCGCCTTGGTGACTGGGTTACAAATAATAATATGGGCATTAATATAAGTAAAAGTAAGCATATTAAATTTTCAAATAAAAAGAATGCAGAAAAGGAAATTTACACTCTCTTCGGAGAAAGAATCCTATGTACTAGTCAATGCAAATATTTAGGCATTTATTTAACTAGGGATCTTGGGTGGGGAGTCCAAGTAGATAATTTGACACGGAAGGCATTTAAAGTATTGCATTGGGTGATGAGAAATTTAAAAGGAAGTAGCGTAGCCACAAAAGAAAGAGCATATAAGGCACTGGTTATCCCTATCCTAGAATACTCCTCCATAGTATGGGATCCATATGAGGTGGGACATATTAAAAAGATAGAAAAAGTTCAAAGAAAGGCAGCAAGATATGTACTCGGAAGGTACAAAAGAACAGATAGTGTCACGGATATGTTAGATGTACTGAAATGGGAGAGTTTGAAAAATAGAAGAAAAAGGAGCAGGTTAGGCGCGATGCATAGAATAGTTAAAAAGGACGAAGCGTGGGAAGATTTATGGCAAGGGATAGAAAAGCCTAACTTTAAGGGAAAAAACGACCATAGCCACAAAATAAAAATAAGGACTCAAAAAACCAATAAGAAAAAATACTCTTTTTTAAATAGAACCATTATTGATTGGAACCAGCTGCCTGGAGGTTTGTTTGAGCCCTTTCCATCCAATTTTAGAAGTTTTAAGTTTAAATGTAAAGTAGCCACTGGGTAATAAACTTCACTGTAGTTTTGAAAATATTGTTTGTGTGTGATGTGGTCGGCATTTTGTATGTGGTGTGGAAGTTTGTTTGTATGTGATGTGGAAGTGTCATTATGTAAAAATATTTTGTCTCTTATCTGTTTTTATGTGTTCGAATGTAATTTTCGTTGTTAGTAGTTATCTTTGACCTAACCTGACCGTTGCCACCAGGAAATTTGCCTAATTGCAACGTAATTGTGTAAATAAATAAATAATAACACAAGCACTCCAGTCTTTAGTCCAACACTCAACTTACTGGACTACCATGCCCCCCTCTTAATAACGTAACACGTTCAAAAATAGGTATGTTATTAAGGAACATGCTTCCTTGAACACAATTTACCGTTAATAAAATTGTTTAGGAAATATATTGAACCAACCAGCGCATAGAGTTACGAATTATTCTTGTGGAAATCTGCTAAACAGACATGAAATAAATATTTTCCACTGCACTATATTATCTAAAAAATATATTGAGTTATCTGTATTTTAATTTATGATAAATCAGCACTATGTTAGGTTAGAAGCATAAATAAAAAAATACGTTATATATATAAATATATAAATAAATAAATAAATAAATAAATATATATATATGTATGTATGAAAATATGTCTTTTTCATTAATCCAACTATATGCTTAAAATAACTTTGCGTTGAAAGACGAACAATTTGGTTAATGATACATAAAAGTGATGCGCTATACATATATAGCGAGTTTCACTACATCTACTACTATCTGCAACTGAAAATAAAACTATTTGTGGCAACTAATATTATGAATCTAAATAAATAGCCATTTGAAAATTTTTATTGGACTGGTTTTTATCCATTATACATATATGCCGCGTATTCATTTCCTCTTTTCGAATTTAAACCAATCCTGTTAACGAGCCTTTCAGTATTTGTTAGCATGAGGACAAAGGCACTCAAAGCCGTACATGATTTGCAAACGGGATCACACATATTGGGCATAAAAATATGTATATCTTTTATGAGAACTTTGAGCCAGATGTTTAGCGGAAAAGCGATACTACCACCTTCCTATTGCGGAATCGGATGGCCGTACAGCCACCTCTGGTCAGGACGAGATCGGACAGAAGACACAGTAAAAACTTGGCTTTTCTTGTTATATCCAATTGGGCAAGTCTAGGAAGAGGATTCGAGGACGAATTCAAACTCCATTTTGAAACTTGAAGAAAAAACTCACCCCAAATCCCCGAACTCTCTCTGAGTTTCTCAGGAAAGAACACGCATCCCATCGCTCGCCCTCATCTCCCTGCTCCTTCCACTTTTCCATTTCCTTCAGAGAAAGGGCGTGCATCTTCGATACATTTGATCTACGAGCAGTTTTTGGCAGATCCGTAATATCCCTCCACCTCAGCCTCCACCCTTGCCAACCCAGCACACACGCACCCCCTCCAGACAAATCTGATCCAGGGAAGAAAATAAAAATGGAACTTCCACTTCTTCTTCTGAAAGTCTCGTTCGATGCACTCCTCCCGAACCCCATCCTACCTCCCTTCCCGCTGGTCTCAGCTTAACCCCCTCCTTCCTCCTTATCAAGGAGAAAACACGTTTCCCAAAAGTGTCAGCGGTAGATTTGGGTGTGCGAGGAGGGTGGGAGCGATGGGGCGGTGCAGAAGTCGAAATTCTTCGGTTGGCGCGGGTAAGAGACCTTGTCGTCCCGGGCTGGCGTCAGAAGAGGGCGCCGTGATAGTTTTGCGGGGTGGGAGGGTAGCGCGGGATGCGTGAAAAAAGGGCAGGTCGCGGGGGGCCCCGTGGATTCCGGAGGCCAGGGGAAGGGATGAGGAAACAGCGGAAGGACTGTATTCGCAAAATAAGATGGCTCGGATAATAAGATTCAAACTTCCGAGGCCAAAGTCGGATTCCTTCCATCTCCCTCTGTCGATTCTGGAGGAATTTCAAACGTTCGCATGGCCAAATAATAGTCCCCTTGCTCCAACTCATCTATATATTTCCTTCTTACATGACTGATGCTTATGCTTGAGAAATAAACTAAGGATATATTAAATCTTGTTTTCCGAAGTTTTAATAAGCGTCTAAACTCGTAATCCCAGCATCGTTTTGTTCATTTCTTTGAGAAGAAATTCAGCCATTCTGGGTTATATGATATTAATAGGAAAGAGAAAAAGGTTTTCAGGAAATTATCGCCCGGAATTTGTTGAGTATTATGTACACTTTCAATTGCAACCAATTACCAATAGAAATGACAAAAAATGATAAATATGCAACTATTAACTGTTTAAGTGACAATTTCAATATTTTACAACATTTATTAATGGATTTAAACATTACGATATTTACATGAAACCAAATGTTTTAGGTTATAAAAGTCGAGGAAAGCAGCATTTTGACTCTGCGTTTCGGGAGATTGATTCGCAAGATACGTGAAAATCAAGTTAATCGATTCAGAGAAGAGGCATTGGGAAATAATTTAAATATACATATAGCACGAAAAATTCTCACAATGTATTCCTTAATTATTACTCCATTATTATTTATTAAGTTCTGTAATTTTTATTTATATCTAATTCGCAAAATCAATCTGGATGCATTCATGTGGCGATAATATTAGTTCATTTTCATTCCCAGTCAAGCAAGTCAAATGATTGCGCCAGGGTACACGGGGTTTTTCAATTTTCACGCTCAAAAAAAGGTAAAAATTGCTTGAAAACTGGATCGGAAATTGTCAATTTTTTTAGAGTCAGGAAATATAAGCAATTACTGATATTTTATATACCTTCCAACGAGAAAATACCTAATTTGAGTAAAATAGGGTAACTGCCAGAAAAATAATAAGATCAATTTAGTGTACAGTTTTCATCTCTATAAATGGCACAGAGACAAGCTAGGGGAATATAAAAATGAAAATCACAACACACAGAACTTGAAGTTTTCCGATAAACTCTATATCTCAAAGGAAAAGGACACAATAAAATTATGTTCTATGGGCTGCCGAATATTTTTACTATGTAACTTAGATTTTCAAATATGAATAAACTATTATTCAATTATAGTACTAATGATGTATGCACTTAATAGTTTTTCTGGTTTGAAGCACGACCGTTGAGAGCTTGATATTTTTTAAGTTCCCAAGAATCTGTACAAGACGACGATCTCGGTATAGCGATCACTCGTGTCAAAGACGGTATCATCGGGGATTTAAACACCTAAGGGTAAAAGATAAAGCGACAATGGACAATGAAGAACTTTATTGTAAGGCATTTGGCGCAGTACGGGTTCCCGCTTCTCTCAAACTTCTACAAAAGTACCCTTCCTCTAGAGGAGCGCTCTCTGGGGCTCTTGGCAGAGAATCCGGGAGGTGCTGAGGGCAACCGAGACACAGTTATGAGACGACTTTAGCAAATGCGGTCGGTCGGCATTCGAAAATAAGAGTGAAGAATAAGAAATTAATTATTAGCTTTTGGAACATTAGACACAATCGGTAAACAAACTTAATTAGGCGTTATTCTCTTATCATTCACCTGCCATCCGTATACCACAGCTATTTACCCCATGAGCTGATGTGCACAGCAGTAAACGTGAAGAGATACAGAGAGAGAGAGAGAGAGAGACTGTAGTATTACATAGGCGTGACGCTTCGTGTTACATTACTTCTTGGTTTGAAAAATAACAAGATTATGGAAAATTTAAAAGCAAATTTACTCGGAAATTTTATACGAAATCTTTCCGCATAATTCTTACATTTCCAAAAAGCCTTTTACTCGGCCGGCCGCAAAATGGACGAGGTCAAAATGCAATATTCAGAACAAGCAAGGTACACAGGCGTCACCCTCATAAAAACTTATCATGAAGGTAGCACGTTAATGAGATTCGTGGGGGAGCCATGAAATAACTAGACGATTCATTCGACAAGATGTAGGAAAATGATGTGTGAAAGTAAGTAAACGAGTTACTTTAACTGAACGCAAAGATAGGGTGGCAAGTATTTAGACCCATCAGAGATGGTTGATTAAGGAGATAGAGTGTAAAGAACGGCCCCGAAGTTTATGAAGGCACGTTACGAAAAGAAGGC
Source organism: Hetaerina americana (assembly GCF_022747635.1). Taxonomy (NCBI): domain Eukaryota; kingdom Metazoa; phylum Arthropoda; class Insecta; order Odonata; family Calopterygidae; genus Hetaerina; species Hetaerina americana. The sequence goes on from NW_027286763.1 coordinate 18,254,920, forward strand.
GAGCGTAACGCGGTTAATAGCGTGAAGCAAGAAGCATGAAGGGAGAAGGAAGGACTTACGGCTATTACAAAGGTACAAGATACTTGATGTAACTTATAACACCGAATGAATCATTATGGCCCCACGTTAAATAGGCTGATTGGAACACTCAGAAAGGATAAAGGAGATACACAGTACCAACATTTCCAGAAAAAATTTCAGCTTAATGATCTAGGATCCCCTGCCATACGCCTTCTGAGTTGCTTGCAGAATACGGCGAAGATATAGATTTTCAACCAAAACAATGATCAACAAGTTCTAAAGATTGAACAATTGTAGAGATATAAGGAAATTATTTCCGAACATGCTTATACGAATTTATAATATACCTAGTAATAATATTAACAATTACATCTACAGTAAATTATAGAGAGCCTCTGTTGAGATAGAGGGTAGAGCATTTTATGGAGTATATGTCTATGACGGACGAAATATGATAAAACTTACAAAATAGATACTTTTATTGGGTAACTATGAAAGAAATAGATAGGTATGATAATAATAGGAATTAATTGTAATAAACAGAATAGAAGTATGTAAGTATTCAACTCCTAGATATGATCGAAGTCATTGTTAAGGGTAGATATACCAGACAGGAGAGAAAATGAAAACTTAAGGAGCGACTGTTGTAGAACGGCTACAATTACTGGCGTAGTCGTTGCAGCCGGTTATATATTACGTATATTTGACTACTGACCTAAGTGCCCTGATTTGGATCAAGATCAATAAGGGAACTTTCACCGGAACTAAAACTGTAATTTCTTGGATATCAGACCATCATGGATTATCGCAGATTTTAATAGAACAAGAAACTGGCATAATTCACGCATCTAAAGATCTGCCCTCAGCTTTCAAAAGAACCATTGAGTAGATGACTTTATTTTAGTAAAAGAGCTCATCAACGGTATAGCATCAACTGTTACCTGTTCTTTTTGTGGTTCGATAGCTTTAAGGAGATAATGAGCACCGAATGGGAAGTCCACATTCAAGGAGGTGCATTTGAAACGCGAACAGAGGAGAACCTTTCTCGCCGCGCGTCTCTCACACTAACGACGCAAATAAAATGCACGAAGCTTTTATGACTTCGGTTCGAGGGAAGGGAGGAAAAGAGGCGAGGCTAACTGGGGCGTGACCTTCGGTGGTAGTTGCTGAATGTCACTCGGCCGCCGATGCCACGCAGATTCGTTTTCGGGTGTGGGAGCTGAGGGAGGTCCTTGAGAAGGGGTGGGGGGAAGGTGGGGAAGGGTTGGATAAGGTGAAGGGGGTCGGTGGAGGAAAGTGTCCTCGGGGTGGGAGGCTACGAGGGGACCACCTTCTGAAGGCGTCCCTTTTCCCTTGAAAAGGGCTCTATTGGGAGAATGGATCCTGGTGAAGGGGACAGGGAGTGGGTGGGGGAAGGAGGAGAGAGAAGTATCTAAGGAGGAGAGAGGGGATACATTCGAAGGAAATGGCCCTCGGAGATGCGAACGTAACGTCGTCCTTGGCTCCATCGCCCGCCACTCCCAAGCACGCGATCCCCTCCGTCCCTGGGAGGCTGGACGTTTATTTCCCATGTGGTGAGCGAGCTCTTTGGGTGGAGGGGATAATCAAATCCACGCCATTGCACCCAGAAGAGAAGTGAGTGTTTCTCACTCAGCCCCCGAGGACCCGAGCGGTGGATCACGCCCTCTTCTGAGAGAGGCACAGCTCACACGTACTCTCTTGACACTCCACCTGTTCATGCTTTCGGATTTTCCTTCCGGTGACCTCTAGCGCAGTAGCACGTAGTTACAAGGGAGCGCTGCGAGGAGCAAGCGCTGAGGAAAGGCGAGTGAGACGGGGTAAGTACTGAAATAGCTCGCATAATTAAGAAATTTGTTAGCTTGCACAAATTTTCCTGGGGAACTGTAGATGTATTCTACTAAGGCAAAAATGGTGGGTTACGGGATAAAAAGGGGCCATTGACTGCCTGCTAAAGATGGGAATATTCTTTCTCTTATGTATTTTAACTTCATTTGAGGCGGCCTGAAAAGATAAAATTTCGATTGTTCGACAAATGAGGCACCTGTCATAAATGTCTGACGTATTTTACAATTGAAATTGCATAGTTCTAGTGCTCTGGAAATTGGAATTCAATGAAATTAAATTTAAAATACTTCGCCTTTCCACATAAATAAATAAATATGTGGAAAGGCGAGGTATTTTAAATTTAATTTCAATATGAAGAATTTCCAACAAGTGACGCCAGAAACTGTTTAATTTATTTAGGAATTCAATGAATTAAATATATTAAATTGTTTAAAAAACATTTTTAAATCTGGTGGCCTATATCAATATTTATTTTCAAATTAGTAACCAAACGGAGAGCGTTCGAAGTCACATAATTGTTAAAAGCTTAATTTTGGGTTTGTGAACGACCGTTCACAGTCCTGCACGAATTTGGTGAGAGGAGCCCATGATGAGAGCGACAGAATCCTTTCATCGGATTACCGGCTTTAATTATTTTTGCCAAACTATGAGCCCATTCACTATATCACTGATTCTTTCGTACATAAGAAGTAGACCATGGTTTCACCATTTCTTTTAAGGGTTTTAATTATAACTCATTTTGCCAATGTCGTAGGAAAGCACAAATCTGGGAGTTTTTCGTTTGCTTTTAAACCAACCTGCAAAAATGTTTAGCGAGAGAAGGGGGCAAGAGTTTGACCAGTAATATAACCTCTCTACAGCATACGATTAATTGATTTGTCTACCATACTGATGTGCACTGTGCGCACATTCTTCCGAATCAATTACCTAGGTCACTTACCGCATGAATTACTTCTAAAGCAGGGGAACGTATAATTCACTCCTAGAGGATTTGATAGTTTCAAGCAAGAAATGAAGTTAGGCACACAAGATATATCGATAAAGGTAGCAGTGAAGAAGAATGCGCAATGAAAATTATTTATTTTTTAACTTTCAGTTCTTTTTATCATTCTTTCATATTTTGTTTCAATTTGTAAATTAATGTACTACATATTTAAAAGTTTATGGGAATTCGAAATATGTGTTTTTATACCATTTTTTAAGGTTTACATACCATTTACGCCAGATTTAACATAACCTTTTAATCATGGAGGGAATAAAGGTTTTCCAATTTATTGTGACCACCATGATATTGAAATGCGTATGCTGGGCAAAAAATTAAATGCGCTCATTTATAAATACTCTATGTTTTGTAATGAAATTCACTGTTTCAAAAAGAATAGCATACGAAACCCTCTTTAAACCGATGAAAAGAGGTATCATTTTTATTTACTAATCCATTTATTATAAAATTCAACCATTTATAGATGTATATACAGTATGCATAGATACACTCCTGTGGTACAAAAGAGAAAGCAGATGTTTCGCAGGAAGCTACCATTAATAGATAATGTATACACATCGAAAAAGAGAATATATATTTGTTTGTAGTGATTGAGACAAAAACAATACATTCCATTAATGAAGGACATTTAATATTTACCCACCATAGCAAATCATGTTGAGACCATCTATCTCTGTAGCGCACGGTCACGAACTTCCTGCTAATTGCTAGCGCGGGCTTGGATAGCAAACGCAAAAGACGTTTAATTAATTATAACCTTTCGGCAGGAATGATGATCAGGTTTCCACTTCCGAACAATTACATTAAACTGATTGACTGAACAACATTGGTTATTGGCACATTTCGAACAGAAACAATTTCCAAGTTAGTCAGAAATAGCAACTGTGACTAACTTTTATAATACTCACGACTTCATTTAGGTACAATTTCGGCAAGGACGAAAGTACATGCACTTGCAAGTTGCCGCAAATATTCAACACTCAATAATACGTAATTAATCACTAATTATTACATTGCGGTTCATTTAGGCGATTGTTTTGGATTTCAATTCGACAAAATTTTCGGCTATGTCATTACCAAGATCAATTTGGGCAGCAATTGACTGCTGCAAGATATCGCGAACGTGCTTGCGACATTCGACTGAGTCAGGATGGTGATGGTCAACGTATCTAAAAGCTTTAGATTGTATCCAAGAACAAGATAGATTACTCCGATTAATATGTTTATTAAATGCAAAACAAGGACCGACTAAAATGGTCCTTTCTCCCATACGTAGCCACCAACATCCGATGTTTGAGAGCATATTCTAGGATTCTGATCGACAAACAGACAAATGTCACTTTTTGCAAGGAAAAATGAGAAAGGGTATGAGATTGACAGAGTAAGCACTTAAAAGACTGGAGAAAAAAGAATACATCGCGTTAGAGAAAAACATAAAAAAGTGAGTAATTCCCTCAGAAAGTTTGTATTATCATATAATTTTCCTGATTAAAGAATTTCATATTGAAATCTTTCGCTTGCCCCAGAAAATTCAGTATGTACGAGGGTAGGCTGAAAAGTAATGCACACATGCTTGTAGAGCGCGAACAAAAACAGATAGCAAGATCGGGAAAAACGCGTATTAATGTACAATTCTTAAGTTAAAAAAATATATCTATTTTTTCAACATAGTCACCGTTAATGCTAACATAATTCTCCCAACATATAATAAGCTTTTTCATTCTGTGACTGAAAATCTCTTCCGACTTTTCTTGAACCCAGGACTTGACATCTGCCTTCACCTCGTCGTTCGAGGTGTAATGATTACCCTTGAAGTGTCTCTTGAGTTGAGGAAAAATAAAAATCGCAAGGCGCAAGATCGTGGGAGTAAGAAGGGCTTAAATTCCGAATTTACAATCGGTTCAAATTTCAAGTTTCGCAGAGCCTCTCCAGCTGCGCGCGAGGTGTGTGGACGAGCGCTGTCATGTTGCAAGATTATTGGCGCCAGGCTGCCTTTGACAAAACAAACTCGACATCGGAGGTGTTTTAGAGTCTGTATATACTGAGAAGAATTTACTGTTGCCCCTTTTTCCAGAAAATCGGTCAAAATACTCGGTGAGCATCCCAAAACACATCTGCCGATGCTTGATCAACAATTATGGCTTTTCCAGGCTCGTAATCACGAAATTTTACCACCTATTGATTTGCAGTAGGCCTATCAAGAGCACCGTCACCATAAACAGCCTTTAAACGACGATGTATATTAATGGGAGTCAATTTTTCAAAAGTTAAAAATTGGATAACAGTACGCCTTGTAACTCGCGTTGACAGATCACTATGACACGGCTCCATACTTTGCTTTCTCGTAATACACTGGATGAATGAAACGTCCTCAAACCTTCGCATGCATGTTGAGGGGGAATGTTACTTCCACATGCTATCAAAAGTGCTTCTGAAGGTCATTTTGTTTGTAGTCTACAAGTGTGAGTGCGTTCGTTTTCAGCCTACCCTCGTACTACCGGTGGAGGAAATGGGGTCGAATGGACAGGAACGAAGAGTGATTATGAATGGGTTTAGGTGGATGGGAGAGGTGCCGGAAAGATACAAGTCAAGGGTGAGGGCGAAGGAGGCCTCGGGTGCCCTACAAGGCCCCGATTTTTCCTTCTCATTGTGGACGAGGCCGGCATGAGGAAGAAGAGAAAGTGAGAACAATGACTGGTCGGAGAACAAGCATCTGAGATGGAGAACTGACAAGGAGGGGAGTGCACCTATAGAAGTGGACTGGACAAGGAAGCTACCGGTGAGGAACGATACCCATCTAAGGCAAATGTCTTCCCTCTCATTTGGAGATATGGAATACACGACTCAAGTAAAATAATACCTTATTGCATTTTACATTTCTCCAAATCTACCATCCATTCATCGCTCTTCTTCAAGCCTTTCAATATTTGGCCTTTTCCTGAGTTATCTCAAAGACTATTTGCGAATTCCGGTAAATACTTATTATTAATTCATAATTATATAAATCTACAAATATCCTACCACATCATATTCATTAATTTTAGAGGTGGCTTGGATTTGATGTCTATGGAGGATGAACATGATAGGAGGAGGCAGTCACCGGTGACTGAAGGGATAAAGTCGGGAAGAGATGAGGGTTAGCAGGATTATATGGGATGGAAAAAAAGCGCAAATAAGAGACAAAATATGGTGCCATCTTTATATATATATATACACATATATATACATATATATATACACACAGATATATATATATATATATATATATATATATATATATATATATATATATATATATATATATACATATATATATATATATATGACGGTGATGGTTTGCCCATCGAATCGTCAACAATATTCTTAATTGCCCTTTTTTTGTCTTTCTCTCTTTACAATTACATTATTTACGAGTTAAATAACCATTAACCTTGACCGGGATTCGGAATCCGGATCCCGGTTTTGCAATGCACATTTAGCGAATGACTGCGTTAAAAATTACTACCGCGGCATCTCCCGCAGTGTCTGGGAATTTTTAGTAAGTTTGAACCAGAGCGAATCCATATTTGTGCCGTCGCTGAAGAATATTCATTTTCGAAGGCGCCTTGACATCCATATTTACATTTTACAGCTTGATCATCAGCAAAACTAGCAGGTTCTGCTACTTTTCTACTAAAGGATTCTGCTCCGACTTTATTTGGTATTTGCAGTTTTTCCCATGCCTTTTTGATCAATTCTCTCACATAAATATTGAAAATCAAGTAAGCTAAAAATATACACCCCTGTCTTACCCCTCTTCTTCACACGGCCTCTCCCGACTTTTCATCCGCCACTTGCACCTGAGCAGACTGAGATATGTACAGGTTGCGGATGAATCTCCTATCTCTACAATTCACTCCTCTTTTCTACAATGCATTAATTAATTCTTCCCGATTGACTCTATCAAACGTCTTCTCAAATTTTGCCATACAAGCTATTATTTTCTGATTGTACTCAATGCTACCCTCTGTTAAATGATCTTGTTACTTGGATTTCGATTATGTCCCAGGGCATCTCCAACTCTCCTCTCCCCTTCATCCTTTCATTGATGATCCTGAGAACTGCTTCAGCTGCGCCTGAAAACAAATGCATTGTTCCACAGTTCTCACATATGGCTGCCTTTTACTTTTTTGGATTGGAACTAACAGGAGTACCTCAATCAAGATTTTCCGGTGTAGTATTTCCCCTTTGATTCTTCCGCAACCCCGTTCTGCTAGCTCTCCACTCTTGAAATATGCCACGTTACTCTTTTTATTCTGAATATTTTAACTTTTGAAATGCGTTCAACATCTATGCTGCCATCAATAATCCTGACTCGCGTACCTATATAAAATCAGATTTCCAATACACGTATTTCACTCCAGTTCTATGACTTACATTATTTGCCCTTCAAGATTATATATTCTTGTGTGTTACTGTCTTGCTGTGGTCAATCATAAATGATTTTTTTTCCAATTTGTGGCCATCCTTTCATTGGTAGAAGAAAATGTATTCCCATTCTTATAAGTTTGATGATCCACTTTCAGGTGCTTATTGCTTCTAGATATTCTGAAGCGGTTAATGGATCAAAATGTTACATTTTGGTGAAAACTACAAAAAAAATGGTTTTGACGCACAGTTTTATTTGCTAACCATCCGCGAGTGCCCTTTATAAAAAATATCATCGACTTTCGCCGGGGTTGTAGCAAACATATCCAGGTAAAATATCCGACAAAAACTTTGATGAAACTCTGGTGTTGAAATACACATCGATGATCACCTGAAAAAACTGTTTACCAATGCCAAATGGCTAAAAAAAGTTGGGCTTTGGGCGTGGTGTACACCAATCATTTGAATATATCGCTCAGCCTTAATGAATCTTGGGCTCCTTGTACGAAAATGCAATGAAGAAGCAAAGTACAAACAGTTAATTCACCTTAGTTCATCACCTACATTAAGGTCATCCAGCAAGTTTGAGGGCTATGAGAGAAAACATTAAGCAAACGACTCGACGAAGGCTTGGGAGTACAACATTTTACATGTACAAAAAACTTACTTTTTTTTTGTTTCTTTTCTATTTTCCTGCAGCTAATTCGGTTCTCAGGTCTTAATTTGTATTAATGAAGGACGCGTTCATGAAAGAAAGTCTTATTGAACTTTAGATCGAAACTCAAAACATACTAGATTGCTTTTCACAAATAATACTCGAGGCATGTGGAAAGCTAACAGCTATTATTGACGTATTGAAGCAATTATTTGAACTAGTTATGTCCACAGCAGGCTTATGTGTTACTCGCAAGGAGCTTATGATAAGTCTGAATTCTATTAAATTACTGTCGAGGGAGTAAAAAACAACGACTGACACGGAGATTGGACGAAAGTTGCCCTTTTGAGTAGATGTTGAGCTGAGTTTTTAGCAATGAAACAAGAGAGTAGCTTTTCCGCAACCTAATAAGCGCGCTGTCGAGGATTTCAGCTTGAAAATAGAAGATCAGATCTGCTTTCGGCACACTGCACCGACCTTGAGGTAACTGACAGATAATATTCAAATATATGAGCCAAACTGACAGCTTACCCTTTCATTGTCGAAAGTAAATGCCGTACCGAAACTAGTGATTCCTGTGGAGGAAGGTGAAGCTTCGTTATCCGATACTTCCCCGTCCACTTTCTGCCCAGTTGACCTCGGAATGGTGCTGACTGAAGGGTGAAATGCGAGCGGATGGGGGGGGAGGGGTGAAGGAACGCTTACCGCCCGTCTTGGGGATGAGGGCAAAGGGAGTTGGGGATTACGGGGGAGGGAAGTGAGCCCCTCCCCTTCCTTCTCTTACGCGGAAATTCAATTAAAATGCACGCTCGGCTCCACTCCGTGAGACCGCTCAGCGGTGGACGAGCCACCAAACGCCGCGTGAGCGACTATAACGAGGAGCTTTGCATTTAATTACGCCGAGGCTGGCAATGGGCCGCGCACGTGCTCCAGGTTTTTTAAGCAGTGTACGGCTTTGCATCGCCTACCAAATACGAGGCGCACGACCGCGGAAATTATTCCGAGAGGCGAAGACATGTACCGCAGTGATGAATGTGAAAAAGCAAAATATATATTGCAGAATAATTAACGCCTACAAATATTTTTCATGACTATGTTCAATGAAAAAATTGTTAAAAATAGAAGAAGTAAGCGGAATAAGTTGTTCCTTGGATATTTATTCCGTTGTTTATCTTCAAAAAATATGTCAATACCTTTACAAGAAAATATTTTTAGGAAATGTTTAGTGTACACACGAAGTAAGGTGATTTGAAGTACAGGGTAATTAGGGCACTGCTTGTGTTTACAGGAAGGATGCTTGCAATTAAATTGAAAAAAAACTAAAAATACTCTATTTGAGATATCAAGCATACAATAAATTAAATATCCACAGGTAAAAATAAAGCCTTAAACGAAAAATATCACTTTTCCACCGTTATGACTCCCACTTGCGAGAGTGAAAAACTCGCAACAGAGCTGGACCTTCATCTTTCTCTCTCCCTCTCTCGCACGAAGTAAATAAAAAAAATCAAGAGTAAAGGTTTTCGCGGAGACGCGAAAAAAATATGTCAGAGGATCAGGAAAATAGTTACCTCCCGTGACCAACGAAGCGGACAGAATCCTCATGAAAATGAAAAAGAGGGCATTTGCTCATTTTTCCGAAAAAAAGCTGCTTCCTTAAAATAAGGAAATGAATGAATGTTAAATGAAGTCGAAAATAAAGAATGAAATTGGACGAGTTGGTGGAGGCGGGGAAGCGCGAGGGGCGTAATCTGCGAGGAGGCGATGGGTGGGGGAGGGGGAGGGAGTAGGAGGGGCGCATGGGAGGGGGGCATGAGGGAAAGGGCGAGGGGAAGGTTTGAATGGATAACCACGAGAATGGAGATGTTGCTGGCGGAGTTGCATAAATATGAAGCTTCTGTGGAGGTTAAAAAAAAATAAATAGAACGGAAAGACTTCAAGAAAGCTCAAAGGGGAAGCAGGAAGTGAACAAGGCTCCGAGAATGCATAAAAAATCAGGACATTTCTCAAGGGCGGATCAGGGAATAAATGCCTGGCGCAGCAGATGGGGAGCCAGAAACGAGAATGAATGTGCGGAGGACGATAATCAAGAGTGGAAAATTGTAGAAGCATAATGATTTAGCCTTGCTGAATTGAAGCTTACGATGAAATTCTATGGATATTTTGCATGCAGTTTTGGAAGCAATAAATGACAAGAAGGTTAGCATAGACGACAGCAGACCAGACAGAATAAAGTCGAAATATCTCCTGCGATAATAAATAGCCCAACTAATGTATGAACTTTGATATTAATGTCACTAAATTATATCAACTACTTATGCAGGAGAAAGATTGGGAGATATAAAATAAAACTTGGGAAACATAAGAACGACAACTCTAGCCCTAAAGATCTTATCGGAATTACACAATGAGATTCAGTTTGGATTTACTAAATTTACTAAAATGAGATACATCGAAGGAACTACTTAACGAGCATCTTTTTATAGGTGGATACTGATCCAAAGCAAGTTTAAATTATATACTAGGAATATAGGAATCAAAATTTACCTCAGTAGTAAAAATGGAGTCATTAGGTAAGTGAAGTATCAGGGTTCGTTCTTTTACTCTTTATGAGCAATGAATTTTAATTAATATTTAATAAGATTTTTCCGGCTCTGAGGTTAAGGAATTCTTCCACGAACTACTGATTCTGTCTGGTTTTTCAAAGTGCACTGAAATACACATCGTAAATCTTGCCTAAAATTTACTTCCAATATCGACGGCCTGGATTATGAACCCTGCAATATAATGGGTAATATTTATCACAAGTATCTATTAAAAGTAAATATTGGATGAGTTCCCTCCCAAAAATCGGCGTAAACAGCCAGGAATACTTTTTATTAAACTGACTCATGTTACCCCTTAATCAAATATTATCATAAAAGAAATAAGTAGTGAGGGTTCTAAAGAAGTTTCGTTAAGGTAAAGAAGCAGTTACAAAGCGGGGGGAGTAGATAATAGACGTTTTAAACGAAAATAGAAAAGATAGACAAGTGAGCACTTTAATAATGAGCGTAATTTTCTAGGGTTCAGAAACAGGTTCGATGAGGATAAGTGTAGACTAGAAGCCTTGTGATGTAGGAGTAGATAAAAATAGATTAAATAAAATAGACGGAAAGTAAAAAAAATGAAGTAAAAATCATGGTAGGTGAAGAGAAAATGTTGTTAGGAGAGATTTAAAAGAGGCAGAACAAGTGGGTGCCGGAGATATTGAGAGGGAATGAAATGCTGAATGCCGCAGAAGAGAGGAGAATGATGGGAAACGAGGTGAGGTACAGGGAGGAAAAGGGTTGGTATTTTGGATGGAATTCCAGGAAATCGAATGTACGTATGCAGAGCTAAAGACTTAGTTATTATATTTATGTGTAGCATTAGGTTAAGGATATTGCTGTGTCGTGCTAATCACGGCTTTATAGTACATTGTAGTGTGGGTGTGGCCCCAGGGTCCATCAAAACCCGAACCTAAGCTGGAGGACGAGCACTAACAGAAATGAAGACAGCGTTTGCATTTAATGTTTTCCAAATTTCTGCCTTATCAAGGCTCGATTTTAAATGTTATTTTAAAAAAATGCCTCATTTATGGTATCTGAAAAACCTATTACATTTAATTGAAAGAAACTACGAAAGGAAAACTTTGCCTGGTCGCAGACAGTAAACCGAGTAATGTAACGTCGTAAAGTTCAATATTTATAAAACATTTATGTTAATATAAATGACATTCTTCGTCCTCTGAGAGACAATTAAAAGTAGAATGTGGGGAATATGATACTGGGCGTGAAAACGCGGAATAAAACGGAAAAAGTCAAAACCTTAACTCAGAAATGAATGATTTTATTGGACGCAGAAATTCAAAAAGCGCAGTAAATCCAATTGAATGAAAGAAAACTGTCATGATGGAGTGCTCAATAAGGAATTGAGGTTGTCATCTAGGAATACCAGCGTGGTGTTAATGTTGGAACATTTACTCTGATAATTAATTCCCTATAACATTAGGTAAATAGTCCGCATCGACCATTTATAGTAATAATTATTGTTTTCTTGATGCATCACATACATATTTTTGTGAATTAATAAACCCAGCTATGGAGACGTGCGTCGCTCTCGGAAAGAGAATTTGGTAATGCATCATGTGAGAGTGGCAGATAGTTTTAAAATCTGACGTGCGCCATTTCAATCGTAAAAAAGCTGTAATCGAGTACTTTGAAATCAATTACGCACCAACTTTTGAATCTAAAATATAGAATATGCAAACCCCATTCCTATTAAAGTCATTTCAAAGTAAATCTAACAAAATTATCATTGGATTAACTTTATTTACAATTTCATAAATATTTTGTCACAATGAGGGGGCCGTTTCCAATTTAGTTTTCACCCCTTAGTTTACATTCCTTTCCAATAAAATGTTCAACAAGATGTCACATTTATAGGATATCTCTTCCAAAATAAGTAATATAAAAAGTTTTTGAACTAATTTGGTTATAAAGACGCAGATTTTGTGTGCTCTCTGTGACGTATTCCACTTTATCTACAAAATCAACGCAATTTGGTTAAGTAGAGGATCCGCCAAAAATACCACCATGTTTCCCGCAGAAACTCTACATCCTATTATATTTTGCTTATGTCTCTATACACAAAGTCCATCTCTTATAAAATCTAGTGAGGGACCGATAGAAAATAGGCCCAGGTGACTCACATGGAGTAATGGTTGAGCTTAAAGTTTGAAAAATGTTTCAGAGCCTCCAATATGACAAGTATAAGCAAGCCTCTGTCGAGCTATAATGGACTCTACATAAGAAATACACCGACTCCTTCCTGATAAATACACCTACAAATAAAACGCAAACAGAGAAAGGGAACACGAATCCATTCATTCAGTAACACTAGCACATAAGTGGTCAATTAGCATTTAAGTTCTCATCTCTAGTAATAAATTTCGTCTATAAGCATTTAAATTTTGGGGAAAAATTGCACAAAAAAGTCCATAAGAAAAGAGTAATTACAATTTACTCTGTTGATTAAAAAATATTGAATTGAGATCATAATACAAAGGATGTCATTGAGAGGACTGTTATTTTTGGATTTTAACTAAAATTTTTCAATGGTTTATTAAAATGATATAGAAATGTTACGAAAAGTGCAGCAAAATTAATGGATCAATCGCCTATTAGACAAAAGTAGTTATATTAAATTACTATTTAGATAAAATTTTGAAATGATATCACTGCTTGCGAAAAGTAACACATTATCAGGACCAGGCTGTGGAGAATTAAAAAGAGGGGAAGAGAGAGGAGGGAGAGGGATAAACATGTACTGCGGCTGAGAAAAGGAAGGATACAGAGTTGAATGGGGAAAAGCAAAGAACCGGATGATGAAAGAGAAGAATCGGATGCGACGGGTGGGCGGAGGACGTGGCGAGAAGAGGGGGGGACGTAAAGGGTTGTAAGGGGGTTGAGGGGGAGAAGGGTACCTGGTGGAGTGAAGAGAACGGCAGCAGACGAATGACTCGATTAAGGAAGGCGTGACGGGGCAGAGAAGACAACGGAGGCCGCAGCCCCGGGGGGAGGGAGGGGCCCTGTGAACTCGGGGGCGGGGCGGGGGAGCTGAAGCGACCGACGGAGTTCGAAGAGAAGAAGTGCGAGGAAAGGGTCCGACGGGACGGCGGAACCCTTGGGGACTCAGGGGGGAGGTTGACGATGGGGGGGGGAGGCAGGAGGAAGAAAATTCGAACGACGATTGTTGGGGGGGAAAGGCCTCGAGGTACACTGAGAGGGAGAAGAAAGGAGGATTTTTTTCGATTTGATTACTTACGATCGGAATCCACTGTCGCCAGAAATCGTTCGTATGATATAGTATTTCCATTTACTCCATTTTCGATACCAAGTTTTCGAAAAAACATTCCTCTAGCATTGGAATATTCTTTCATTTACTCTGTATTCGCTGAAAATATCCGATTTTTTTTAAATTGTGAAAATTGCATTTGCAAGAAGAGATTTTAAGGAAACCTAAAGAAATGATGGTTTCGTTTTAAAGTGACAAACTGATGGCTTTTGTTGCAACTTTCAGGCAAACATCAATACTCGCTCAGAATGAAATCAGTCAAAATATACGTACGTCTCAAGCAGACATTACCTAAAACTATTACTTAATTTGAAGTAAGGCTAGTGAATAAAATTTTTAAATAAATAGTTAAAATATTTTTTGAATTAAAATATTATTCGTTTCTGGCTTCATATTTATTAATGATAACGTTCTTTGGAAACTTATAGCATTAAATTATATTCACTACTTATATATTCGTCTTACATAAATAGTAACTCTATAAGTGGATATCTGTCAAAATTTTCTCCGACCTCCCAAGAAGGTTCTCATGCATCATCCTTCCGCATAACCACCGTCTTCCTAAGCCACTGAATCACATTGGACCAAGTGATTCCATTTATACGTTATATCGTATTCATATGGATGAGACGGAGTACGTTTCAAAAATATCTTTAAACTGCTTCAACCAAATATTTTGAGACTTACTTTTTGAAGAACGTGGAAATGAGTGTTTTTTTTATCTTCTTCGGTTTCCATAGCAACGAAACTTAGCACGGAAGGAGAGGAGGTAAATGCTTGGCGGAGAAGGTGAGAAAAAAATCCGGAAGATGAGAAATAAAGGGAGTTGGAGGGGACATCGCGTAGGGAAAGAGTTTTTAAGGCAAAGGGACTGGTAGGGCCGGTTGGGATGGCAAGGGAGGGGAAGGGAGAAGGGAAGGGTTGGCGGGAATTCAGAGCCCCCCAGCGGGCGAGAAATAAAAATGGACGACGTCTTCATTAACGGCAAATGGCTCGGAAGGTGAGCCCTTCCCCCTCCCCCTCGTCTACCCTTCCTCCCACGCCTTTCCTCCCCAGTTCCTCTTTCTCTCTCTCCCTCCCACGCCCCACCCTTCTCCCTTTCTCTGCGAAGGGTTGAGTAACAAAGATGGGAAGATATGGGACGGAACGGACAGATTTAAAGGGAGAGAGCGGGAGAGCGGGAGGGAAGTAGCGACTAGCCAAGGAGAAACTTGGATGAATGCGTGGCTTGGTTTTTAACGGCCCTTTGTTTCAACCGCGGATTTGATGTTATTTTAAAGCCAAACTTGCTCCTCGATCACGTAATTTTCTACTTGGAAACTGAATGGAAAGAGATGGAATCGAAAAGCTAAACATTCTGCGCTGATATTGATTTATGTAGTATTAGAAAATGAAAATAGAGAAACTGACTCCGTAATTAGAATTTATTCTTAAAGGATGTAAGAAATTTAGAACTATGCAAGTAAACCTAATGTTATTCTCAGCTTCGAGTCACAAATTTCACCCATATTTAACGTGGAATACTTTATAAACTTATAGTAAATGCAGGGTAAATAATACTTTTCCTAATTTATATAATTCAATTTAGAGGAAATATTTCTCCTATAGGACCCTTAGTACAATATTACATGCTCCTTAAGATGAGATTTTAATAATACAGAAAGGTATGATGAAATTATGGAAATAAATTCGAGCCTAAAACAAATCGCAAGTGTACTTCCGCGATCAGACAGTATCCGAATCAGAATTCTATTTTCACCATATGGACCACAGCAAAAGTAATCCTCGGTTGTAACTTATTGTAAAAAAATAACTTAATCCCTCGAATTTCATTCAACTATTAAACTAAGATCTACCTGAATACTTTGAACTGCACTACGCACGTTAACTATGATAATGAAGTTAAATAATTTCAGCACTAAAATATTTACTGTTTCAAGTGCGTTCATGTGTGGAGATTTGGCATAATTAACATATATATTCATAGCCTTTTGATGGAATAAGGTATGTTTTAATTCTCCCAGCAAAAATTAGAACCTACCGCCTTCATGACGGCTCTCTTGAGTGAAAGTGTTCATAACAGGGACTTGATCAACGCGAGCTGACACTATGGTGATGAAAACAGGGAGAGAAAGCGAGTTGAATGAGAAGTAATGATGAGAATGGAAATGGGAAGGAGAAAGGAAGGATTAAGTGCCACCGGCTAACGATCCCCGACCTTCCGAGCAGCCGTCTCCAACCCCGGGTATAGGATTATGGAGAGGGAGAGCTTGGTGATTAACCGCAAGGCGTAGGTACCATTCCTGACCAGGCCATTGCATTCCTTCAATAAGGCACATATAAAATATTCCTCACCAAAAAGAATTGATTAAGGCTCCAGCCATATGGGGCGGAGACTATGGCTTTCAGTTGACTCGGAAGCTTTACACCTCTAGCTAACGGTGCGTGCACTTTTATTTTACTCGGGCTCACCGTGAGTTATAGTATGTTAAAAGTGTTTATAGGGCCAGTTGGCACAGATTAAGCCATAACACGCCATTATCTTGATTATTAATTTCAGTAGTCTAGGCACTAGCTGCAACAGATTAGAAGAGTTCTCTTATCTTCTCAAGAAATCAACAATGTCACTGAACACTTACAAACAGCAGAATTAAAAGCTTTAACTAGAGCGTCAACTGCCGTCAAGGCCTTAGCTAAGAGCATAGCTCTGGTTTTAATGATTGAAATACTTTATTTTACGAAATGGGCAGTCAACTTACCTACTCGTTAATACACTAACTCGGTGATTTGTTTCGAAAATCAATATTTAGATTGCGTCTTACAGAACTTTCTTTTATAATTTATGTGCAAGGTTTTTTAATGCTCCAGCAATGTGTTGCAGTCAATTTTTCAAATTAATTAGCAAAGTGAGATAGATAGTGAATTTTTCAATGCACCCAACGTGTCGTATTGCTTTGAAGCTTTACGCGTTCGAAAACAATTTTAAATAATATAATGCAATTAATTATTTCTAAATGTTTCAAACTATGTATAATATGATATGGATTACAACAATCATCGTTAGAATTTTGTAAAAGGTATTTCCTTTTAATCACATTTATCAGGCATTTTGATAAAAATGTATGTGTAGTACTCGTGTCGGATAGAGGATCGCACACACATTTGCTGATATAAACATGATGTAACTGACCGAAACGCCGCTTCTCTGGATGAACCAATAATTGAAAATCATATTTATAAATAAACGTACTATGAGCGTTATTCCCGGAAAAATATTCCCTGCGAGTAAGTCCAAACGTCAACGACCGTCATCATTTTATTTTCAACTTTTTAAGGGAATAGTATCTTGGGCACATCTGTGAACATCTAGGTTAATTACTGCAGGAGAAACCAATAAAGTGGCAAAAATAGATAAACGACCTAAAAGGCGACGGTATATTGGAGGGGATCCGTATTGGTAGGATTCTACGTCTCATCTACATCTACATATTACCCCACAAGCCGCCGCAGGGGCGTGAGACGGAGGGTGTTAAGTCACCACCCATAAAAGAGGTTTAAATCACTCGCAAAACCAACAAATTCATGCAGACCTACACCCGTAGAGGTGTATATATTCATGCAAACATCTCTTTGACTTACACGTTTACAAATACATGTATTATCAACTAACATGCACATGCACCTACAAATATAGTAAAATCTGTCAAATAACTTGGCAAATTAGAATTAAAAAGTAAGAAGGGGAAATTCTACTATCAAATGGACATGCAACTCATGGTCTTCTCCCCCAAAGACACAGGACGTTCTAGAGCTACGCCTGCCGTTTATTGGCAATTTTTTCAGCTGGAGACACAAGGGGCTGTGTATAGGTTGGAGGTGGAAGGCTAGGTGGGGGCATGAGATAGGGAGGGGGTTTGGCAGCAGCTGCCAGCCTTGTTAATTCACCGAGCATGGCAAGGCATCTCATACCCCCGCTGCACACAAGGAGGTCTTAGCAGTGAGGGGCACAGAGATGGCATGCAGTGCGTTATACCCTTGGCAAATCGGGCGGAAGGTCGATTTGGAGCACGTGACGACAATCACTGCACGATGACAAAGTATTATGACGACATTCCAATCCAGGAAAGTGAATAAAGCCTGATGAGCACATCGCTCGTTGGCTGGGAATCCTTGCTTTGTTTCTTTGGGATTGCTACTATTGCCCTTTTATGTGATTCCCTACTGGTGCTTTACTGACTATGAAAGGCTTCCTAAAGTGTAACTAAGCATTTTGTTAGAAATAAACATGCAACTGTAAAAGGTCGTCTATGATTATACACGAAGGTCTTCATATACCGCTAGGGTAATAGTTTTCGAAGAGATTCTTCCCTTATAACGGTTCCACGATCAAATATTAAAATGTCTCACCTTTTGTTATTTATGTATTTTAGCGAAAATTTCATTTTCGAATGAGTCAGTGAAAATAAAACAATGTGTTTTTTATTAAATTGAATACTCTCTGGATCAATTTAAAGATACCGAAATTAATTTTTTTTTGCTCTCCAAACACAGCAGGGAGTTTACACAGTCCGTCGTAAAATCAGTCAAAAATTACGTAATCAGATGGTCAGACGAGTGACCAAATAAAAATAAAAACTTCATAAAAACTACGAGTATCATAATTCAAACAGCTTTTGCAAAATTAGGAATAAATCCTGCTATGGAATCGAAAATAACTTGTTACCACTGAAAAAATATTTTGGTTTTTATGTGAGCGAATGCAGAAATGAGACCCAAAAGTCCCCTTCACCCTCGGAATTGACGTGTGTAGAACCCTCCGAGTGAAGGGACGGACAGAGTAATGGCCTCACCTCAGGAATGACACCGTAGCGTCTATAGGAAGACCGAAAGGTTCATAGGGATCACGAGATGGAGGGGTGGATTAGGGCGCGGAAAAAATACAGCGGCCTACTCCATGGAGAAAATTTATTTTTAATTTTTTGAGACCACCTTTCTACGAACGTTGACCTCCAACT
Source organism: Hetaerina americana (assembly GCF_022747635.1). Classification (NCBI taxonomy): domain Eukaryota; kingdom Metazoa; phylum Arthropoda; class Insecta; order Odonata; family Calopterygidae; genus Hetaerina; species Hetaerina americana. The sequence continues at coordinate 18,273,764 of NW_027286763.1, forward strand.
TTTACGTTCTTGTAAGCGTAGAAATATTTCTTCTGAATTTCTTTTAAATCATATCTTTCACCTGACTTAACCTACAATAAATCTGGAGTTATTCACTACAACTTATTTCATTGAATCTCATATTTGAAATACGATACACATCAAGCATAACTATCCAGACTAAATTATCCTCTTGATTAATTACACCAAATAATAACTTAAAGGTGAAATAAAACAAATTTGTTTCGTAACTGTCCGACATAATCACATGTTGCTGTATCTGATGAAGTTACATAGTGACAAAATCTAGATCATATATCGTGCAAATGGAATTTAAAGTATAATTTGTTTCACACCTAGAAGATATCACCAAGTTTAGCCTGAAACCATTTTCTTCATAACTTATGACAATTTTATGTTTAAATGTCTTTCAACAGTTTTCATTTACGCTTATGATCTTTTATGCATGATAAAGACTATAGATGCGATATAGTTCGTGAAATTAATAGATTTTTTTGTTTTAAGTGCTGCGACCCCGGTAAATTGGGGAAATATGTTATTTGAAGGATCCATGCTGCTTCCGTGAATCACCGTCGCGAAGGTGTGTTGATGGACAACTGTTTCACCCCCAGTCCTGGAGGCGTCTTCAGGTCGAAGTGATCTGCGTTGTTCAAGTTCAAAGTTCAAAAGGCGTTTATTTTCCAATCTTAAATGCATGGTAATACAAAGTAATGAACAGAATAAAAGAAGCACCTTACAAGCCCGTTATAGGTCGTAGCCTCTTCGGACGAGAGGACTGACGGTTGATGTACATACGATACATGTGCAGTTATGCGTGTTCCATTATTTCAAGTAGAGCCTCCTCATTATTTTAAAAACATTGGAACCCAACCTTCAGTATTTTAATGAGTTAATTAATGCCCTTCGGAGCTTGGATCATAAAATAATGAGCTATCGGATGTTGAAACGAGCAGGGAAGACGTTATTACACAAAAATAACTCAAAATATATATTTCAATGATAACACCTTTCAATATTTCTTTTTTAATCATGATATTACACAAACCGTAAAATACAAACATGAATAACAAACTAAAATTAAATAAACAAAAGAATAAAATGAAAAGCTTAAAATTCAATGGTGAGGGAAAGAGGCAACGCCTTCTTGATCCGGCGGTAGCTTGTCAACCATGCATTTATGTAGCTTGTGCCTGTACTCCAAAGTATAAAGTTCCACCGAACACGAGTTTTCAATGATGATCAACAGTTCGAGAAAATTAAGGGACAAAGATCTTCAGAGAGCGGATCCCAATTAAATAAAAGACCCAAAAACCATTGCCCCCCTACTCTGTGCACCGATTCCACCCATAAAACCACAATTTTTCCAGAAAAATACTTATGTTCTTGAAATCATTGAACAAAGATGATTCTCTACTCATATTGCAGGGAAGAAGATGGCTGAATAACTGCGGCCTCTTCACTGTCTAATTAAGACATGTTCCAGACGCGTTAAATTTACTACTGAATAAAAATGTTATCAGTGCTGCTAAAATATTTACGACAGAGTTATCACCATTGCATCTTTTAACATTTACATCTATCTTCACCTCAGTAATTTTGAAAAACACTAGATCTTTGGCATTGCGGGATGGAGAATTACAGAATCAGCTGAGTAATGTTATTTTAATACTGGAAAATTCTTGTTGGTAAATTAATAACTAAACAATTATACATATACACGTGTATGTGTATGTGTGTGTGTGTGTGTGAAAGAGAAAGAGAGTGCTCATCAAAAACATGCGTGTATATATATATATATATGAATATGTGTGTGTGTATATATATATATACATACACACACACATTAATTTATATATACGCATGTGTTTGATGAGCACTCTCTCTCTCTCTCTTTCTCTCTCTCACACACACACACACACACACATATACAGTATTGTAGTAATTGTGTCTATATATATATATATATATATATATATATATATATATATATATATATATATATATATATATATACACACACACACACACATACACACAAAACTGAGTTGCTCCTTAAAATAGCCATGAACTGCCGACATCACTTCCTCACGGTTGGAAAATCTTTGACAACCGAGCCATTTTTTCAAGTTTGCGTACAGAAAATAATGCGAGGGGGCTAAATCTGTCAAATAGCATGAATGAGGTAGCAATTCAAACTTTAATTGATGAATTTTGGCCCATGCAATAACGGATTTGTGAGCTGGTGCATAGTCTTCATGAAACAATACTTTCTTTTTAGCCAAATGCAGCCGCTTTTGCTTGATTTCTTCGCTCAAACGTTGCAATAAGTTCGCATAATACTAGCCGTTGATAGTTTTTCCTTTTTAAAGATAGTCAATGAAAATTATCCCACGCGTATCCCAGAAAACCGACGCCATAACCTGCAGGTGAAACGGCCTTCACCTTCTTTGGAGCCGGTTCATGCTTTTGAATCCATTGTTTTGATTGTTCTTTTGTCTCGGGTGTGAAGCTATGGACCCGTATTTCATCCATGGTTATGAAAAATTCGTCATTGTTGCTTTAAAACTTTGCTAAACACTCAATTTAAACATATTCACGACACTGGTTTTGCTTGAGTTCATACTCGCAAACGCGGCATCCACCATGCACAAAACTTTTTCATGTCGAAATTTCTAGTTAATATGCGATGTACCGCAGTTTTTTGAATTCCTACTATGTCTGCTAGCTCGCGCACTCACAGTCGACGATAATCCAGTATCATTTAGTGGATTTTCTTCACCGTTTCTGGATTCGTCATCTCATTTGCTCGTCTTGACAGTTCCTATGGCCTTGTTTAAACACTGCTAGCCAATATTTTACTGTTGTAAACGAAGGAGTGGACTCATCCAGAGTAGAATCCAGTTCAGTTTTTATATTGCTTGGGCTGATACCAGTTTTCTCCATTTTCACAAATTCACTGAAAACGTTCACTATTGATTACTGCCTAACAAATACGAAACAACGTGGCTTCTTCAAACTTGGAATATTTGGTTTATAGATTGCGTTCTTTCTAATACAGTGATATTTTTTAAACAACTGCCATCATCTCTAGGTCAGGCTGAGTTCTTACGGGACCGCCCTCATATATCGTTGATTTAGACGTACTCACGAGAGCAATATACCATTTGAATGACTCAATAAAACAAACCTGAGTCAGAGCATGAGTGTGACCTGAAGAAGGTCTCAGAGAAAGCCGAAAGCTCTAACAATCTAAAATGTTAGTGTCCTTTAATGTGTTATATATTTTCATTTGTGTTCTATTGTGCCGCCCAAATGTTATAAATTTGTTAGCATAAACCCTCAACAGATTTCAGTGTAACTTGAACTACTGAGAAAACGTAAATTACACTGAAATCTGGGTTTATGCAGGCAACTGTCCCGATATATTGGCCAGGAGAGGCTTGTTGAGAGGATTTATCAACGTTTCGTCTTGTACAAAAGACAATTGGAGGCCTCAATGTTCCATCAAATGCAGGAGATGTCAATATTTTGATCACGTTATTGTTTTTAATGAAGTCGATAAAACCTGACTGTCGGTTTGATGTCGTTATGAAACACCATTTTCTTTGTGCATAGAGAAATCCAAAATATAGCAAAGCATTAATTATTCCAAAAATCTAGGTCTGTATTGATGCTATTTGATTAGATAGTAAAAGAGTACCTATTGAATGAAACAACTTGCCAAAGAATTTAGTTTATCTTCAGTATGTTCAAGTTATGATTAGATAGTCTTTTAGACATATCGAAAGACTTTTAATACTTCCTCCGTTGTTTCCCTTTCGTTGAAATTATAAAAATGAAAATGTAAACTTTTTGACACCCGAAATCCTAAATTTGTATTCAGTAGCCGCATTTCATTCACGTGTATGCCAAATAGAGGAGATTAATAGCAGCAGAATGCTCCTGATCATTACATCATCGGTCAAAATATATATTCTATACTATATATAGTATTTACCAATTATAAGACATTTAAACGAAAATAAATCGGTTGGGGTCATGCTCAACTTTCTGAAATGCGCCATCTCGTTACATTTATTTGAATTTGGATTAAACTAACATTATCAAGGGAGACTTTTGTTAATACCGCTACACTTTTCTCTCAGATAAGAAATTTTCTCGTTTTCCATTTTATTTTTCCTTGAAAACCACATCCATTTGACCTTCTTTAACAATGATTTAAGGATAAATGCAGGAAGTTAATGAGTCGCCAAATTTCTCCACACACTTTGAATCTTTTACGTTAATATTTTCTTACATCTATAAAACGGGAACAGCCAAATGATCCAATCGATAATATTGATAAAATTCCCGATTTCATATATCTATGAAATACAATCAGTCAAAGTCAATGTCTAACGGGAAAAAACTAGATGCTAACCTAAAAAATGGACTAACTGGAAGTTTACGGAAGATCACTAAATGCATAGTGCATTGCCCCACCGAGAGTGGGTTTGTTCAGGAGGAATATGTCAGGAGTTACGCATACGAGGATTTGTTCTGTCCCCTCTTATTTGAAAGTATAAAAAAGTGCCTGCCTATTTTTGGCTCGGAGAGTAAAGGAGAGACGTCTTGTAGGGAGTAAATGCATGTTTTCGCGTTAACCTGAGTTTCGTGTCATTTTGGCAGGACGTTGGCACGCCCCTATAAGCAGCCGAATAATCTACAGCATGTATGGATATTTTATTGCATGCATGAATGTCTTATGCTGTAAGGATAGGGCTCGAATGAAGATACTAAGGGTCGCAGTATATGTATACAGTGGCTGTGTGTACCCCAGTTCTGTGGTTAATCGTGGAAATAGGTACTTTAAGTACTTATTCAAGCTTGATGCAATGAGTCGACGAATAACATTGAACCAATACATAAAATCCTCAACAAACTTAAATATCTGAAGCATTATTAAGTGAAGGATCATTCTTCTAGTTTCAACGGCATTTTCTTCTCATAATACCTGTTTTCCATTGTCTTAAAAATCAATTACCTTCGCCTTCCACATATTTGCCAAATTGGGTCCAGTTGTGTCGTTTTGCTTTCATTTTCATTTTTCGTGTACACTTACATATCACCCCTGGTATTCGATCACCAACAATGGATGCACAATATCAATCATGACACTATAAATAATAAATGCTACTTAAATATTTCGTTAAATTTTATTTCAAAAATCACTAGATAATTAGGAATTTTTGGTGGAATTATTTTTCTCAAAATGAAGCGATCAGAGCAAAGGCGTCAACCTACTTCAATTACGACAAACCCTACTGTCGTATATATAGTGACTGAAATTAGCTTTGCCGTCAAGTTTGTAATGGAGGACATGCTCAATGGACTCAAACGGAGATAACAACGAATCACGACAGCCATTCACTTTTCAATGCTCATTAAAGTGCATCGCCACCCATTCTTGCTTTACCAGTTTCGTCATGGAGAGAGAGAACTTCTGCCTGGGGCGTAAACAGGCATTAAAAGGGAGTGCTTGATAAATCCCTTCTCTCTCAAAACATCACCGCAGTCCCTTGGGCGCACCACGAAGGGGAGAGGCGAATTAAATGAAGCCGGACAGACGAGCTCACTCGCCATCCAATGGAATCGGACTACAAAACGGTAGATGACGGTAATGTATAGGAAATGTCCGGAGCCAGCGGCCTCCATCATCCCACCCTCTCTCAGTGTCTAAGGACGGCAATAAAGGGAGGCGAATGGAAAGGGGGGGGCAGTGGGTGGCTAGCAGAAAAGGAACGCGGTACGAAAGGAATGGTTTGCATAAAGGAGAGAGAGAGAGTAATGAACGCGGATCTAGGTAGCGAAGCGTCCAGGGGTCGCAAAAGCGAGTCTTTAACGGGGTCTAACTGTCCTCCACCCCCTTCTCTAAACTCCCTGGACCCAAATACCCTCTTCCTCCCCACTACTACCTCAATAACCACCGTCATACTCCTATTTCTCAACCCCTGCCATCAGCCGTGCTGTCTCCTTCTCCATAGCCCCACACCACACCGCGCAGACGGGCTGAAACATTGTCCTTATCTCCATCCCAACACACCCTCCCTAACCCGGCATTCTCATTGTTGTGCACCCTATAAGATGGGAGGTGGAGGGCGTCGTCGCCTGGGTAACTATGGGCTCGCCCTTTGCCCCGATCGCGTAGGGGAGGGCAATAAAGAAGAGGGGAAGAGGAGATGGATGCCTCCGGGGGATGGGCGGTGAAGGTGCCCGGAGGTCGGTCGGGGGCGTGGGAGGCGGGGGACGGCCCGGATCGGGTTGACAGGGAGCGGAGGGAGACATTTAGAGAGGGCTGGTCGTTAAGGGAGGGATGTTTTCGGGGTTTTACGTACGCGTTGCGGCTTTGCGTTTGATGGATGGTTAAGGAGAAACGGTGACGTGTTCTCCATGGGGCATGGGAGTTCTGCAAGGGAATATCTTTTGCCCAGCCGAGTTTCCGCGAGGCGAGGAGCGGCGGTTAATGATCCGTCGTCGATGTGCGGAAGTGCTTCTTTCACCCCCGCCCACGGTGGAAAGGAGAGAGCCTTATGGGTTTCCCGGAGAGAAAAGTAATGCGTCGGAGGATGAGGGAGAGCGAATGAAAGGCATTTCGGAAGCAGAGAGGTCAAGTTTGTTTGGCTTTTGCCATTTGACAACAATAAATGTTGTTTTGGAGGTACAATTATTACGACAAAGAATATACTACAGTTATTACGTTCGTACTTGCATACTAAAGAAATATTAGAAAGGGGAACCAAAAAAATGATTAAATTATAAAAATTAACTTTTCTTTTCTTGAACTATAGAAACATAAATTTTGATAAGTAAGGACAATATGCACATTTAAAATGGAAATTAGGAGATGGATTCATAAACGGGATACAAACATCAATCATGATTTTTTAAGAAAAGCCCTGACATATAATTATTAACATCGTGATAATCGATAAATGAATCCATTTAGAATGTCTCTTTTCTGGAAGGAATGAATAGGTGATTAATAGCGATTGTTATTTCATGGAACCTGAGGATGTGCTTTTGGAAATAAATGGTCAAGGATAGAAAGGGATAATCTCAGTCGATGACTGACTGTATTGACCAACTCTCAGGATAATCCTCGACCTACCTTTAGCTCTGTTCAGTTTTAGATTAAATTAATATTTTATTTTTTGTCAAAATATTAACATTGGAGATGATTTAAAATATGAATACATGACAAATTGCTCAATATTCTGAGTAAAAAGATTTTGTGATTCCGGAATAATAAATTTATTTAGTGTGTTCGGCAAATGTACTCGATTCCACGTCCAAATTCTAGCTTTTATTCCATTTGCTTGCACATATAATTTACGTCATCCTGCATTCATTACGTTCTCAATGGGCAGGTTGGATTCAATGCTCATCCAATTTTAATAAAAGAAATAAATCCAAAACTGTAAATGAAATGAACGTTTTTAAAAATTAAAGCATTTCTGCCAAGCGACGATGAAAATATGAATTGTAAAAATATAGAATCAATTACCCGAATGCAGTACCATTAACCCGAAGTTGTTACCCAAAACTTCATTTCAATAATTAAATGCCATATTTTATTGAATATGTCGTCAAATTTAAGTATCAGGCTAATTTAGCTCCTGTTCAGAATTCACGTTCAAAATAAGTTAAAAACTGCAATAAATTAAAAAAGTATTTCAATTGTAAAATTTAGCAAACTCATAATATTGTTTGACTTTTATTATATTATATTTCAACTTTCTTCTAGTGTTAACATTATATTATCGAACAAATATTTTAATCTAGTATGATATTTTGTAAATTTAGTTTTTGAAGTTAATCCTAGTGTTAAAACAATATTTAATTCTTTTCTACCCTCGATAAAATGTACACTACTCCCTGAAGCATCAAATTACTCCTTCCAACATATATACAACCTCCTACTTTGGACGAATTTCGATATTTAAGATCAATTCTCCTTCAACTTTCATGATATGGTGTTTTATAATTTGGTTTTATTACCGCTGAAATTAATAACATTCGAGTAAAGAAAGTAATTTAATCCTAGTCATCAGATTAGTAAGCGCTCGATTTGATGGTGCTAATAAATTACGCAGATCAATTTAGACTTTTGACTACAGCGGTGTAGTGTAAGGGCATTAAACCACGAGGGGAGGAGAGAGGGTAAGGGGCCAATGAACGCTCGGGGAGGAAGCCGCGGTGTAGGGGTAGGAGGACCGTGAGGCCGGACGTTTTCGTTCGGGAGATGGGATGGGGTCGGCGAGGGACGGGGAAGGAAGCAGAAGCAGGGAGGGCAAACACACTTTGCGCTGGTTTGATGAAGGAACGCATTATCGAAGGCCCCGATGGAGAAAGTGAGATAAGTACGAGTGAGCAAACGAGCGGCAGAAGATGCCGCGTGGTCCTCCCATCGAACAATGACCTTAAAGGTGAAAGTCTTGGGTGGGGCACATTCCCTCGGAGATGTCCCTCGAATGGTAATTTTGAAAACACATTTCATCCACGTGCCGTGTAATACATCTTACGGGAACACATAGAGACTTCTAATACATTAAAGGGGCGTGACAATACTTAATTGAGAAAACAATCTAAATTGAGCACTTGATGGCATCGCTAGAATCTAAAGTTGTCATATTTTGGCTAAATAGCATAATGATGATATCCTTAATGTCAATGGAATTGACGAGCAATAGAAGGCTTTAAAAGATAGCATTGAAGGAAAAGCCCAAGGAGGAAAAATAGGTTCAAATAACTAGGGAAAATAAAGAGAGATACGTAACAGAGAGGCTATAAAACGCAAAAAATCATTGGATTGGGGTAAATGTGGCAGTCCACCAATCTTTAGATCATTAAGACAGTTCAATGACGACGTCGTCACCGTTGCATAATGGACCTTTCTGATTCTCACATATTATACTATAGAAGCACTGACAACCGCTAAAATCTCTAAAGTACTAAGACTATGACCAAATATTCTCAATTCTAACGGTAGTAAAGGCCAATTGAAGCCAGATCAGGTTAGATCGAACCTCTTCGCCATTTTACATTCAGGAGAAGAAATACGGTGAACATTTTAACTACCGAGACCAATCCGGAAACAAACTCATTTACGGGTTCCAAAATGCTTTCCTGAATGAGTAATTAAAATCATAGCCTCAAAAAACCTGGCTTTCCCGCCACTTTATCACACTTCAAGGCATACATTTCATTATTACAAGCAATAATGAAAGGGGAATTAACAGGAATGGCATTCGGAGAAGACTATGAATACTTCTCAAAAAAGATAATGAGTTATGTGAATATAGGAAATGACAAAATAATAAAGGGCTATCTGCAAAGAAAACGGAGACGACAGCTGTGGCACACCAGTCTATGGCTTGATGAACATGAGAAACGATAATGACGATAAACCTCTCATCGTTATTAGGAAAGTTTTGACGACCAAGTTTTAGTTACCCATCCAGCCAAGGGGTTACTGCTGAACACTCTTATTGCTGAAGGCAATGAAAAAACAGCGATAGCTGTGGGATGAGAGGTAAATGTCATGTATCTAAACATGTTATGATGTTTTTGAGAAAGAGTGAAAAGTTGACTGTTGAAGTAGGAGGCCGTAAAATAGAAGCGGGTGGGGCAGCTTACTTGGAAGTGTTTTGGACCAAGTTGGTCAAGGTAGTAGGGTCATAAGAAGAAAACTGTGTTATTCAAAGAAGCTTTGAAGAGGGGAAGGAAATTGATGGCAGGAATGCTGAGTAAGGATGTTAACAAAAGATTCGTTCGAACCCTTAAGAGTAACATGGCTTGGCACGGCATGGAAGCATGGTCATTGATACAATGTGATAGGAAAAGTTGAAATGGATGGAAAGGAAAACTAACGAAGAGCTAGACAGGGGAGGAGGGATGGCTGTCGGAAAACATTTGTAGGAAGCAGTAGATGCAGAGCATTTTGACGGGCAATGGAATGCTGAAGACCGCAATAGAGGGGAGGATATGAAGCAGGCAAGCTAGGAAAGGAAGAATAAAGGCATACTAGACGGAGTTAAGGGAGGTAGAATGTGAAATTGATGAATGTGAGAGTGATGGGATGTGCCTAGTAAGACGAAACTACGAAATGTAGCAATGATCAGTATATGCCCATTCATGATCTAACTTAAACAGTAAAATAACATAAAAATTACAAAGATGTAGAATAAATTATATATTTAGGGTAAGAAAATATAACGAAGGGTTCGACCATTATGTCGACCATTTCCAATTAAAACTCTTAAAATATTATACTTACTGAAACAATCAATTATAAGAACTTATTATTAATATTCTTTATGTGCACAAGATGTGTGGCATGCATGGTGTCCCGCTGTCGCCCTTCAACTCGTTGGTGGATTGCGAGGTGCCACGTATACTATGTGCAAGCATTGGAATAGAAGTAGAATGGATGGTCACCTTACACATCCGGCCACGTACCCTTGTGACAGATAGCGGAATAGTGTGTACTTTTAGATTGTTAGAGGATTTTGTAGTTTAATTGTTCTCTTTTTGCACAATTTATTGATTATTTAAGTGCTGATAAATCAATAAACGGCAAAGAACCGAACGATTTATCGTAAAAAAAATTCACGACTTCTTCCTATTTTATTTGTAGAATACAGGAAAATAAAGTTAAATTAAATCTTTTGAATGAAATAAAAGTTCGCCAGGTGTTATATCACAACCATTACAGTATAATTATGAAACATCCTAATACTTATACTATGGATATGAGACTTTGATCTTGGTAGCATCATCAAAAAATAGATTTTAAGAGAAGGGACTGTGGCTAAGCTGGCTAAATGTACATGTCGTTGAGCCAATTGTATAAAGACGGAATCGTATGATGCCAAAAGTATGACGAGGAACTGATTTGGCAATACATATTTGCTTGCCCAAATCCTGGAAGATCAATCAGAAAGCCGATAACGTGCCGATTAAAAGAAGAAGACTTGTTACATGACAGAGAATAACTTCTGCGATATACTAAGGACGAAACTATTGAAAAATTTACTAGAATATGGAAATAAATTTTAATATTAAAAAGGGTTGAATACTGATATGGAAGCATTAAGCACTGGAAAGCAGCTGCGATTAAATATGTTGATTTGATTGGTAATACCTAATTATAGAGGTTGACAGATGTTGAGAAACATACCATGGAGAGAAGCGATTATCGTGACAAGAGTATTGGCTTTCCCTGCCTCGCTTGAAGGATAAACATAATTAAATGCTCTCCACTTCTAAAGACTGGAAATGTGCTTGGATAGGGTGTGGAGTCTCGTCATACCGCGACCTCATTCGAAATCCCTCTCCGAGGAGACTGAAGGATCCGAGGGTACTGAAGTGTCCCCGGCTGACTCGGCATCTTCGGCAAGGGTGGACGTTATAGTATAATATGAGGGACTCGTGTCTGCCCTTCCTCCTCGCTTCCTGTACGCTTGGCCCCAGTCCAGCCCAAACGGCCGAAAGTGCAGGGCGACCGGTGAAGGAAGGTCGCGTGCGACACACACGAGACTATTCCGCAGCCCCCATGGTTACCGTGATAAACAGCGCTCAATTAGCCATGCTGAGCCACAAACTCGGAAGCAACTTTGCTTTCGGCCGACGTATGCCCGGAACTCAGAAGAGTTGCTATAGAGGTGAGGATAACCCTTGAACTCAGTGATGAGCAGTGATTTAACAAGCAACAGCACAAAATGCAACGTCAATAGATTACTCATTATCATAATTCGAATATTATTTACAAGTGTACAAGGTGCTTTAGGCCAAACAAAAGTACGCCATCGAGGATTTCATTGAACATAGATACCATGTTGTCGTGGTTGTACTTCCACAACTACGCATCATTAGCCTCAGATCTTTTTAATCTTAAGAGCAATAACTTTGTTTGGTTAACAGCTATAAATAGTTTAACTGTAAATTTTATCTCATCCGGCGTGTTAATTTTATTAAATATTTCAGGACTTTTGTCTGATATGCTCAACTCATATTGGCGCAATGAGAAAATATGGGACGACTATATTATCTATTTTTAAGAAATCAAGCATACTGCATAACGTTATGGGTGAAATATAGAGGAATGCTTTGAGCGATTCGATCCATCAGAAATTATCAGAAATCGAATTAATTGGTTTCACCTAGAGCCAAAATCAGTGAATGTAATAATAGCGCCTAGGGTATATGCTGATGCAACGAGGTTGATTGCCTATTGAGTCCGTTTAACCGCCGGTCAAATATTTATCCAGAGAACAGGCTTATTTGCCTTCGAAAGGGGAAAGGACGTTTCCTCAATAGGAAAGTGAATTCGTTTGGTGGGATAATAGGAGAGAAATAATGACCGGTACTCCGGTATTGGCACAAAGGTAAACGACTGCCGAGGTTCAGCCACGAGGCACCCAGGAAACACATTCGATTACATCGCATGATCGAAGTTGGAGATGACGTGGAAGAGGACACTTTGCATGTTTGTGTGTGTGTGTGTGATTTAATGTTGCGATTGTTCCGCGGAGATAATTGGAGGCAGGGCAAAGGGAACGAGAACTGAAGGAGCCCAAAGTTAACCTTAATATTTTGTATGGTCAATACGTCCATTTTTAGATTACCATGACACAGCGGCCAGACCTTCCTGAGGCAGATTAATGAGGCCGCCTGTACATATAACTCTGAATTATTCTCATTTATTTATTCATACCTGGTTTGCCTTGAAATTGCTACATTTTTTAAAAGATGAATACAGTTAGCTATTTTCAAATAATAATATGTCATAGCAAAATTTGAAATTATTTTATATTTTCCAGTCAAACAATGTTGCAAACACTGGATTAAGGGAATATTCCTCGCCTGAATATTGCTACTGAGTCATTTGGCCCCGTCCGCATTGGGCGGCTCATGAATGAGTTTTACTCCTAATTTGCGCCGTTGCATTCAAAAACTGATCATTTCGAATCTGTTTGGCCTATTTGATATGACGATATATCGAAATATGTTCAATATCGAACAGGAATTGAAGTTAGGGTCGATAATGATTTCCGATGCAGCGATGAGGGCCATTTGGTAGAGAAGATGATATGATCAATAAAGGATATATGAATTACGTACAAAATTGGATGATGATTTGGGTTAAGGCACACACAGAAGAGATACAAAAGAGATGTGATAGACTTTAAAGTGCCGAATAACAAAATGATTTCCCTTGAGCACATAACCTCATTTGCGATGGTGGAAACGTACGATTTTATCGATATTCGATTTGGACGATAAGGTATGTACACAAACTGTTTGACACCGGCATTGCGATAAGGACACTATTGACGATACTGACCAGTCTCATTTATTATTTTTTTCTCTCAGATTACGATAGCTTCCAATATACACACCTTCTTACATGCGATCCAAAATTTGACTTCCCAAGTATCATTTTCATGCAAATTTGTTAAGAAAAGGTTGGTCACGACTAGCTTGGAAAATTAAATTGCTATTTACAATAAAAATGTGAACCACAATGAAGAAAATATTCATAGGAATAAAATATTTTGCCAAATACATTGCAGGGTACAATTAACTTAGTCAGCGATTATCTAGATGCCAAATTCCAAATATTAGGTTTCGCTAGTGCTAACTTCATATAAATATATATGTATACATATTTATGCTTTTATATATGTATATATATATATACATATATATATATATATATATATATATATACACATACATATATATATATATATATATATATATATATATATATATATATATATATATATATATATATATACATATGTGTATGTGTCTGAGGGATTAAAGAAGCTTGTGCAGCGTTACGAAGGCAACAGAAATTATGTAGAAAAGTGAAATGGGTTTGTACATATCTAAAACCGCCTATAAAAGTTTTTTCTAACGAATAAATTTTTTAAATAACCCATGGGTCTTCCTTTTACAAAGAATAATCTTTGAAAATGTGTGTGCAAGTGCGTGTGTGCGTGGATTAGAAAAAGAATGGAATAGCGTTTTGGGGCAAATTAGAGCTGTGTGATGGGAGAGTTAAAATAGGGTTTTGTCGGAACTGTTGCTGGCGAGGCAGGGGGCGCGAGGGGCAGCGGGAAGGGGAATGAAGAGTAAGGGGAGCGAGGTAGGCCGAGGGTGCAATAGAGAGGCGCAAATGGGCCAAGAGGGAAACAGCCTGCCCATTGGGTCCCGCTGAGGAATGGCGCGCTCTCATGCATTACGGGATCAGGGGGAGAATGGGACAGGGGAGGGGGAATTGGAGAGGGACATAAGGAGCGATTGTCTCGATTTCGGTCGTTTTCGGAAGCTAATTTTTCACGAATTATTCCTATCTAATATGGTTCTGTTCCCCTGCAGTTTATTCTCCACCCCGAAGGCTTTCACCCTTTCCGTCTCTAATGCATAAAAGGGAATAACGAAGCACCTTCACTAACACGTGTGTGTCCAATGTTGAGCTCCCTTGAGGGCCGCAATACGACGCACCACTTGCACCCAATGGTGCATTCGTGACCTAAGGCGCGCTCAACGGAAACTAGCACGTCCACTACGCATTGGCTCTCGAGAACTGACCCCCAAACATGAAAATTTCATGACCTTAATACAAAGATGAAATTCACTTCTTGGCTTAGCTGGTAACACAGTATTAGTTAAGATTGCGAAAAAAACGTTACTGTCACTTTTAGGAACTAAAATTTCAATGATAAAATCATTTACCAATATGATCCGTGCAATACAATATTTGTAGGTACTGCAAAACACGAAAAGTTTTTCCGCGGGCACATCACATTTCGATGTTTGGTATCACCAAAATTCATGTGAGTAAGAGCAATCTACTTGTGTTTCGATGATGTCTTATCAATGAGTCTAAATGAATTACTACGCGACACTCGTGATTTTACGGACCAAACATAATTAAATTGGCAAAAAAATAATGAACAACATCCAAGCTCGCGCACCGTTATTCTCGACCCTCGTCTACGCAATGAGTTTGTGGTCGCTCTGATGGCTCGTCAAATCAGGCAAAAAGGAAAAAACTGACGATATTTTCAAGTTGTTTGAAGATTAAACGTATAACATATCGTATCGTATTATCATTCGGGAGTGACCGCGTTTTCACCATCATCCTCTCGACCACACACCGATGGGTATCTCTGACGGGAGTCAGGATGAGGGAGAAACACTCAAGAGGGATTTGTGTGACCATTAGAGCATGAGGTCTGGACGCAGAGGGTGTGATAACTGGAAGAGGAGGCGGTTTAGATGACCTCCCGCGGCCAATTAGGTAATGGGAATCCCCTCCTTGTTTTCTCTCCACGTCACTGTCGGTGGGAACGGAGATATTTGTGCGGTATTGGAGGTGATGGCGGGATTTCGCGAGTGCCGTAAAGTGGAGAGTGATGGAGCTGTTTTCGCCGGAGAAGTTTGGTTTTTTGTCGAGGAGGCGTGAAGCAGAGCAGACCAACACCGCGCCGAGAGAGGCTTCGTGTTATACGGAGTTTGTGGTATCCCGAGACTATTATACGAGGACTGATGCCTCGAGACAAATGCGGGTCGGCAGCCGGCTGGCCACTATTTTTTGTCTCTTTTACGTCCGCCAGAGAGGGTTGAAGGGGAGAGTGCTCCGCCATCCCATGAAATTGCTGTACATCCGCTAAACTTGCAAACCTTTCCTCTAGGAACAAGAATTAAGGATTATCTTCGTTTAAATTTACTACAACATCCCCGTGCCGTATAAAATTCGAAGCTACAAGCGTTTTTATAAAAGAATAGTCTACCGAAATAAAAAAAAATCAAAATCTGAGCAGGGAATAACTCATCACACGCTTTAGATATATGACATGACGGTTTTGATTAAATGACCAGGGCTGTGGATTGAATAAAATCCTAGCAAAAATCCTGCCTTCAATCCACTGCTGCCCATAATGATTCTAAATACTAATTTATCCCTGATCAATTTGGAATTTATAGACATAGTTCTCTGTTTTAGTGATTTCAGCAGTAGAAACACAGCATGAAAGCTTATAGCATTGAAATGCCTATTTCCTCTAATAAATTAAATAAATGACACCTTCTCATCGTTTAAATTAATTGAAATTTTTTTATAATAAACTGAAATGATAATTAAATTTTATAGTTTTAGCCTTCACTTCGCAGAAGTATGATGGACTCCTAAAATTGGAAGGAACTATTTGCTTCAAAAATTATTTATATTTTGCTACGACTCGTTTCACGGCGATACGACCTCCGACCTTACCGCGCATTATGATAGCGAATCAATTTGAAACGAGTTTAACACATTTAGAAATATTTGCGGAAATGCACATCAATCCATCCGATCTTATGAATGACATTATAGTAATATACACGTCACTGATGAATAATATTAGCTGTAGTTACATTATTTAGGATTTATTTAGACGGCTTGTAAAAATCGACAAAATCGTGTCTAATATTTTCATCGCCAACCATAATGCCCATTACAAGGCACTCTTAAGTGGCATGGGCACATATAACTAGGATAAACATCATATGAGGCGTACGAAGAAACTGCTGGCGTGAAAAGTGAGCGCAGTAATATAGATAGGGTAGGGTAAATGAGATTTAAAAAGCTAAGCGTTGGTGACCATCCAAGTCATTATATATAGGAGAGAGTAAAGTGCGTCCGAAAGTAGAAGGGCCGGTCGCGGTATCGCCTCGCCCAATCAAGCACGTCGCACGGAGCAAACGATCGCCCTACATCGCTGGGGACGTGAGGCGGCAGGTCGGCGGGGTCACCTAACGATCCCCGTGCTCCCCCACTGCTGGACGGCGGGGAATATGGGGTTTCGACCCCCTCCCCCAGTACCCTAGCTAAGTGTTGAGCGAACCACACACTCCCCCTTCGGATTCATATGCCAAGTGCGTCCAGGGTGCGGACCCTGGCCCACAACCGCTCTCCCCCGTCCCGCTGGAGGACACCCTTGGACACAGTCGTCCCCGCCCCACATCAGGGCGGGAGGGGTGGGATTTTAAAAAGAGCCGGAAGTAGAGGGCCTCTCTTCTTTACTTCTCCGCCCCCACAGTCCCACCGGCAGATGGCGCAGCGGGCTGATTCGGTAATGGGCAAGGGATGCTCCGCCGGATGGGAAAGCAGTGCGGATGGAATGCGAAATGTTCACATGAAAATAATCCCTAATACAGTTTTCTGCGAGCGTGATCACCGAAAACTAGAAGCACTTGTCGACCACCCGGAGGAGCGGATGACGACGCCTCCGAACACTCACCGGATGTCACATCTTCCTGAGGCACTGCAGGGGGAGCAAGGGAAAAGCCTGACCCCCTCCCCCCTAACCACGGCGTCTGAATTTCTCAAGCAAAAGTGATTGGTATTACGTAGATTCTATGATCACCTACCACCTGACCTTAGGGGTTGTATTTGCTCTTTCCTCCGTAGAGAATATTTATATACACTATAACCAGTCACTGATTCCAGCAGTACGGCTTATAATAAGGGTGATAGGAATATCGGAAGGTCAAAGATTCTGGCAAAAAACCTGCTCTTCTTTACTCTACACGGTTGGATGGTAAGGAAAACATTTTTTTTCTATACATAAGGCTATACTGCACAAGATTTACAAAACAATATCTACATATTACACAAAATTTTGTCAACTAAATGTCAGTTTGCATGCTCGTGTTACCACTAGAATGATAAAATCTCCCTGTATCCTCAATAAACAACTGATATTATACCATTAAATACTGATCTAGTATATTCGCAAGCCTACTGCCAATTTTTATGATCAACATTATAGATAAATCTCGTTGCTCCTCCTCACCTCCATACTAATATGAATATTATCATACACACACACAAATGCACGCACGCACACACTCATTAATGTGTAATTACATACATTTTTGCACATGCATGTATATATATATACACATATGTATAAATAAATAAATTATATATATATATATATATATAATATATATATATATATATATATATATATATGCTTTCGTAGACGTAACACGGAAGTGCCGAATAGTACAATACACAGTAACACACAATATAGAAACACAAAAAAAGAAGAACACTCACACGTATTTTCTTGATATTTCGACGGAAACATATATATATATATATATATATTTATTTATTTATTTATTTATATATTTATATGTATGCATATAAGTATAATCATCAGAAAAATTAACTTCCAATGATAGGCACAATCTTTGATTTTCTTAGAGTTACTATGAGCAAAGATAAAGCTGGGGCGTACATCATACAAAAATGGGTACTAAGGGTCTTATTTAGGAACCTGTAATTGGAGCATTCATATACGTAAAGTTATTTTCATACGTGTTTACACATCATTTATTCTTCCCCATCAGTCAATGCCAAATTCATATGCATTTAAATCTGCCTTCCGGCTTAGAGCAACAAAAGACCCGTTAATCAAATCTTGATACAATTGGTGAGGTAATAAATATTTAACAATGAGTAAATACGAAAAATTAAATTAAAACTCCAAACTTCTGCTGTACATTATGAACAATTATTTTCCCTCAACTGATGACCTAATTATTTCGCATGACGTAACTTGTACCAAATTAATATATGCTAACGAAGATCAGTATATGTAAAACGATAAACTTTCAAGGTAAAAGCTCAGGTGAATTACTTTTATACGATATATTTTAATCGCCAAACTTTATCAATAACCGGAAAGCCTCCAAAGTCAAAAAAAATGAACTTTTAGCGTTACAGTATACGAGCGAAGAACGCAAAATACACGCGTTTCCTAGCGCAGGTCCACAGCAATGTGAAATAATAGTGGGGTGCCCTCTGAGATTCACACGAGTGCTGGTGGCAAGAAAACATGGAAAAGGGCGAAATGGGAAGAGAGAAGTAAAGGGGAGAGGGTGGAATGGAGGGAGGAGCGGAAGAGGTCACATGGAGGGAGAGAGAGAGACAGAGAGATGGAAGTGGCGGGGGGCGAGGGATGGACCGAGGGGCGGGGGGCAGGCAGAGTCCCCCTTTACAGGGTGGGCGCTCCAAAGAGGATGGAGAGGGGATTTTCGCGGGGATCGCCCGGGCCCGGTGATGCTCGCGTAATTTGGCATTTCGCGCGCAGGAGTGCGTAGGCACACCCATCCAGGTGTCGGGGGTGGGACGGAAGGGAGACGGGGTGGGTTCTCGGTGGAACGGGGGATGAGGGCGGCTTGGAATGCGGAATAAAAAGTGCCCACGCCCTACACCACAACCCCCACTCCCCTCCCTCTCCCATACGCGCGCACACACACAGGATGGGCCCAAGCATGCACGCGTCTCCCGCCAGCCACGGCGGGGAAAGGAGGGGAAGGTCGTCCACCTCCCCCTTTCCCAGCCCGCTTCCCCCGTCGATTCCCGCCGCCGCCCCTCCAGCCTCGCCCAGCCCCGACTAATAGTTTTCCTCGAAAATTGTTTCCAGTTTCTCTTTGGCAAGTTCGGAACGATGGTCGCAGCATTGAGGGATTCCTATGCTAAAACAATCCATTGGCTTCCCCCGTCGCTCGTCACGCCTCTGGAAAACCTGTGCACGAGGGTGAGGAAATATTTTTTGCCAGTTTCAAGGGATGAGTGACGCATGAGTGCATATCCAGAGCTGTCGTCAAAGAATTATCGTGCATAAGCCGTCAAACTCCGTGCGATGCTGAAATCAGAGACTGACTGGTAATTTTTAATTTTAAGTTCCCTGGCGCCATAACGGTCAAAATTTTCAAAATAATCATGCAATTTTAATGTTAACTCAGTAGTATTTCGTGACGTATTTAGATTCCCGGTGCTTCAATTTTTCTAAATATGTTGGGGCGCGACAAAAAATGCACAGTTTTAAAATTTTGGTGCAAAAGAAGTGATGAGTAGGACGTACATTATGAAAATAAGGCACAGCGTTTACCACGGCAGATCAAGTTATACGTTTAGGGGCTTTTCTTTAAACCACACATTTCATGGGGAGCACATATCAGGAGAATATGCGGATCCACTTTGAAGAAACTCTACTTCATGAAACGGGTAGTAAAGAAATGTGATGAGAAAGTTAAAGAGAGGTGTTACTTCACTTTAATTAGGTCAATTTTGGAATACGCAAGTATTTGGGATCCTTGGAAGAATGCGTTGATAAAAAAGCAAGATAACGTTCAGAGAATATCCGCCAGATCCGTCAAAAGTCGTTATGACAAGGAGTGACTGATCATTTAACGATATTAGGCTGGGAGTCTCTTTTTGGACGCGAAAAGAACCAGCGATACTTAGACTTTAAGCAAGGTTCAGAGCAGGCCTGTTTAACCATGACACAAAGGGAATTTTTATGACCCCACATTATTTAGATAGGTTGGACCACAAATATAAGATAAGGGAGATTGAATCCTGTACAGATGGATACAAATATTCGTTATTTCCTCGGACAATCAAGAATCATGAAAGTAAGAAATCACAGGCACAATTGAAATAACAACGAAATTTGAATTACAAGCGAGGTTAAACACATAAACACGGTTAAACCCTGCGTAGACATCTGGTACATTCGTAGTGCATGTGTATGTTAGTTGATAGTGCTAACATGTATTTGGGTATGCGTAAGTTAAAAGGGGCTTTGCATGAATAAACATATTTACTTGTTTTCGCCTGTGTAAGTGTGAAATGGAATGCTTTTGTTTGTAGTTGAAATAGTTTTATTCTATTAAATGGGTGGCGTCCTAATACCCCCATACAAATAGAAAAATACGCACTTATTATTGAGCTTACTGAATGCATATTGGCGAAAAATAATGGTTTGTGTATTATCATTCCCTGTATGCATTCTACTGGAAAATGGAACTACAAATAAGTTGTCTTTTAAGCTGCCTACCATAATTACCATCGCGAAAGCAAATCTTGTAATTTAGGGAACTTTTCTTGACTCCCCTGTCAACGATAAATATCAAATTTCTAACGATATACGGAGTGATGTTGTGGGCGTTTCTCTCATAAGCATAAAATAAAATCTTAAATTATGTTTTAAACTTTGCAGCATACCTAAAGATGGCATAATTGCTCAAAATGAACTCATTTCAATACAAGTGACCTAAATAAATAACCCATTCCGGAATGAAATTTGTAAAATTATTCGGAAAGTGTGATTCTGAACATTTAATTTTCAACGGAATTGCAGCGAGACATTAAATGGCACGCAGGTAAGGATTCAAGTAATTTAAAGACCCTAATGCGAACATAAGTGTTCTTTATAATGTTCACACGTTTAGATAATACGACGACATGCCTTGCCGTTTTTTTAAGCGGCTTTATTTATTAGAGGTCGCCTAGTTGGGATTAAGTATTGAATTATGAATATAAATAAATCCATCCTAAACATTTTACTGGAAACATTACTTGATTATAAAATTCAGTATGTATAGCTCTAATAATAATTATATAACCTTCTAGAGTATGCCTAACTTAATCTAAAAGCTATGATAAAAGAAAGATTGCATCAAAATTTAGAAGTTCCTAGAAATACGAGATACTGGTTAGAGGGGTAGACAGAAAGCATTGCGATCGTCACGCCATCAATTATCTACTCTCGTGGAGTCTCCTATATTGCTTTTGTTCTATTGACGAGTACAGAATTCACCCAGAGGAGTGCTTGGAGTCCTATGACAAAGTTTTCAAAGCCCAATTTTTATTTCCACGGCACGAATATTCTATTCTGGGGTACCGCTGCCGATCCGAAGGCCTCTCTTCCTCCCATCCTCTCTCACCCCGTCCGCACGATCCGCAATCTCCCCTCCACCTCCGCACTTCCCTGACGCCGGCCAACCACCCGCCGAATCCCCGTTAACAATTCTAATCGCATCCCGCCCCTATATCTGCCGATATCCTCCTCTCTTCCCTTTTTACATTTATTCATACATTTGCGCCGCTTTCCTGGGATCGCCTACACTCCGCCTTCCATCCGACCTCCCTCTCCGTCGCAACAACCCATCACTGCCTCCTCCAACCCCTCCGCACCCTTTCTCCTCGTCCGTTATTTCGCACTCCTCGTGCCAACTACCGCATCCCCATTCGGGATCACCCCAAGGGGGAGACGGGGTGAGGGAGCGGAATACCTTCCCGCTATGGATTAGAATAAACTATTTCAACCACTTCGTTGATGGAAGATGGTATATTTTCCTATTTCACGCCAAATAGCGGGACGGCACGGGGAGGCTGGTTATAAGGGGGAAATCCGTGATAGGTATTGAATTTTTGCGGTTAGCCCTAACCTATTTCTCTTTCTATGGAACCTTGCCAATCTTTTTCTTTTGCCTTCGTAGCTGGTGTAGACATGATTTCTAGAAAAGATCACACCCAGCAGTTCGAGTGACAATCTTCTTTAATTTTACAATCTTCCCTGGCCTATCATTTAGTCAGCCATTTGTCGATTGGTACAAGTGGAAATAGATCCGAATAGTACATTTTTCATACCCCTACTTACGTTAACTTTGGAACCGCTATAATCAATATTAGTTTCAAATTGCGAATACGAGAAAACGAAAAATTACTTAGAACTAAGTAATGAAGCTGTAAATCATTTTTAAACAAGTCGTTTTAGTGGAAAAAGTTTTTATACTATACTTACCACTTCAACGAAAAACTGCTAGTTTTTCTCATCACCAGAGATACCTCTGCACTTATTATAACTTGAAATACTCTAGAAATATTATAAATGAAACCAGGTAAAATAATGTTAGTTTTGGAGTAAAAATAATTTGATTCAAACTTCCCTATACTCCATTTATACAAACATATTTTCATAAAACTGATATTTTATCGGGAAAATATGATCGAAGACAACTCTTAACTGTCTGGAAGCACTACTTTCTTAATTTTTTTATGTCAAGAAATGCATTTCCACTACTGATGTGAAAAGGACCTGGATTTCCAACTATCTATTATGTATTACCTTTTAACTCTCTAGATCCCTCTCCTTTCAGTTATTCTATCACGAAAGGCTACCCAAAAAGATTATACAAAAAAGACCTACACCACTCTACAAGCATCCACGCATTCGGCCCTTTACTGTCCATTTATCAGACCGACACACTTTCTGTCGGTCCAAAATCCGAATTCCTTCTTTAAAAAGTCCTCCCACTCCACCCTTACATTTCGTGGAGATTCCCGAGGCTCCATATCAATCGAAGAATTCTAGCCGTCCCTTCCTTACGAGCGACTGGGGCGTAAACTCCTTTTAGTGTTGGCAGTAAGCTTCCCCACGGGGCTACCTCTTTCTGCTCCCGGAATCATGGGCTCTTTACGACCGCTGATATACCAACAACGGCCAAGGCCATTGCTTTGGAAAGAAAACTTTCCTTAAAAACTTTTATTTTCCTTCACTCCATTTTTATCCAATGGAAGGATCGCTATCGTATTCACTCTACCAACTACTGTCCATTACGTTTAGCTTTTGTTTGGTTGGCTACAAAATTATTATCTGACAGTCGCCTCATTCACGATTTAATTGATTACGATATCATGATTTGGACAAATGTAATTTGCATGCTCATTTCCTCCACTTTTAGTTGAATATTTAATCGAACTTAACCATCAGTTGACATTCCCATGAAAAAATACACATTCACTCAGAGAGTGAATGGGAAATAATACATAGAAAATAAGAAAATGTTTTGTCACTGGAATTGAAAACGTAATATTTTGCATAAATACTATGGTTATATGAGAATATTAGACTGCTAAGATTTAGTCTAATTTATATGAAGTTAAGATGAGAAGTACATTGTGCACTACACAACAGTAATATACCAATCCACAAGCCCCTATGGCTGCCGACATGGTATGAGGTAAACGTAGATGTAAATTTACTGTTAATATATCCCCCAAATGCTAATACCGGGACGGATACACAAAACATTAGAAAACAATATGTTGTGAGCAAGTAAGAGTAACAAGAAAGAAGTATCTATGCATTAGTTGGACATAATGCAAGCGGTCATGTCATTTGGGTCGAAGTTATTTTAAAATCTCTTAACATATCTTAAATTACAAATAAGTGGACAAAGAGCGCCGTAAAACTGACCGAGGGTGCCGCATTCGATTCATCTCAGCTGTGTGATTTTCTGGGTACCAGATCCTCCTGTGACACCAAATGCAATAGAGGATTAGAGCTGGCCTCTATGCTGATGCGTGAAGTTGACACACTGTTGGGCCTAGTAAGAAGCGGACTACTCTCATCACTATCAAACCATCTTTCAGTCAATTACTATGGATGGTGCCAAAAATAACTAGCGGTGCCAAAAAAATTTGTTCAAATTAGCAAGGGCACATAAATGTGGAATTACAGCTGCGAGTTAAGAAGAAGTCCGGCCGGCCGTCCCTGTTTCATCCTGCAAAACGGCTTAGTTTTTCTCGAATGATTAGGTAGAGGTTTTTCAATCCTGGAGAACTAGAAAAATGGTAATACGAATATAAAATCGGAATTCTCGAGAGAAAGAAACGAGTTAATCCTCTCGGAGCGAAGGCACAACTCTCCGGGAAATCAAGCGATGCGCGCGGAGAATTTTAAGAAGGGGGATGGAAGAGAAGAAAGGGATGGGAGGGGAGGGAGGGAGGGCGAAGGGGGAGGCATCGCTCGGACCCCACTGGAGAGAGAGAGAGAGAAAGAGAGCGGTGGGAGAGGAGAGAGTACGATTAAAATTCCGGGGAATAATTTACGCGCCACGTAATTGTGTTTCAGAGTGTCCACTATTTCAAAGCGGTGGGGCGTGCGGGGCGGAGGGGCGAGGACAAAGAAGAGGGGAGGAAGAGCAGGGAAGCTGAGATGAGGAGAGTTATCAAGAGGTTAGGGAAAGGGGGAGGGGCGGGTGTCGGCGTTTTGGGAGTGGGGGCGGGAGATAATTGTGGAAACACGGTAGGAAAAAAGCGAGTTTCGGGAGAGGCGGGAAGGGCGGAGTTTTTTTAAAGGGGATACTTTTCCCACCCGATCACCAGAGGGGCGCGCTGCCACCTAGGAATAGTTGATTTCCTGCGAGGACGCACGATTATCAAGGTGATTTGCGCCAATTAGGTGAAGGGGTTATGAGAATTCGGAGATAATTTGAGCAGAGGGAATGATGGAGAGACATCCCGCATCGCACTTTGCTCTCTCCAAAATAATGACGAGGGAATATCAATATAATTCCACCTGCCATTTGATTTATGAGGTGCTAGTGTGACCCTTGAAGGATACGCGTTGAGGGATCGGAGTTCTATTGAATGTTATTGCTTATTCCTCGGAAGTCACCCCAAAGCCCCCGGTGTAGAAAGCCAGAAAATGAACCAGAGTCTATTACCAATAAATTTTAAGAACTGACGAAGCTATTTCGCATCCCGGTAGAAAAAACACTCACCTGAGAATGATATAAATATTTGCAGTCTATGGTATTATCACATACCCGACTAACCCCCGCATTTCTTCGCAGTTCCTTCCGCTGGCGGTTTGTAATTTGCTATTCGTAAACCATCTTTACTATTTATGACTCCTTCCACAATGGTTTTTTAGGTTTTACTGTCCCCCCGAGTGGCAATTTTTGTGAGACTTTAAGATGTGTATGAGGAGAAGGATGGATAGATAAAATGGACGGAAAGGAAAGCAAACGAAGAATTATAAGCAAGGTGGGGGAGGAGAGAGCGTTTTTGGGAGAAATATAAAGAAGGCGGGAAGGAGGGGATGTATGCCGCGTGATTTGATTAGCAGTTGAATGCTGAAGACTGATAGAAGGGATAAGGCAAGGCAGGTAAGGGGGGAGAGGGTGCGTTTGCATGTGGGAAGGAATGAAGGGAGGTTTATTGCAGTGTGGGTTGCGTCAGGTTGTGTCCTGTTATTCGAGGCTTAGAAATGTAGGGGTGCTAAGTTTGTGTCCAGCTAAGACCTACGACCTTGAACGGCATACTACCCTAACAATAAAAATGTGTTGATGTACCTCTTCAATATGCTCAAACTATTAAATGTAATTTTGTCAAATCGCATTTAAACGTCTTCCGGGAAATGAAACTGAAGATTCTCTTAAAACATCTCACGCTCTCCCTATTCTGTGATCATTGGTGTCTTTTATTCGAGAAAAACTTCATTTTTCTTGATTTTGCCGCAGAGACCACCCATGTGGAATAATACATATTATATGATAGTGCCATAAAACGTGATGTCACAATGTCGCTGCGTAAGTTGTAGATGCACAAGTATATACATTTCTCCGATCGTAATACTAAACAAGGACATAATAATTGACAATGAGTAAACTTAGCTTTGATAAATTTGAACATGAAGTACAAAAGTAGCGCTCATAATCAAATTTTGAAATTTTGGTTAATTAATGGAAATAAGTTATTCAAAAAAGGACCATATCTCATGGTACATATCTACGAAATATTCAATAAACTCATTGTAATGCATAATAAACGTAATCACATTATAATACTGGCATTAGCTTCAAAATTATTTAAACCAAATTTTCAATTCAAACATAATATTGCTATTGATATATTTTGGGATAACAAGTTTTCTTATTTTTTAACGTCTTAATGGCTATGGTGTATAAGAACATCGACTGTCGTCATTTATGGGAACCGTCGCTGTAGTTGAGTTACGGCCAAACCATTCTGAATTAATTCAGCAACTTAATATACAAACTAGTGATATATAAATGGAATGAGATAATGCAGGATTGTTTGTGCCTCCACTAGCCCCGAGACCGACGCAACTGGATTGTAACGTAAACGTCAATTAATTCGGCATGAATTTCCAAACACGAAGTGCATGCTGAAGACAATATCAGAATGCATCATGCAGAATTCAGATTAATTAGTGAGCATATAGCCAGCGGATTGCGTTTAATTATTTATTTCATAGGAAGGATAAACGTTCGAGTGAAAGTAATCCGAAAATAAACGATACGTAAACTGTTGGGTATTAAAGTGTCAGACTCTCTAATCCGGTCAGCGAGAGGGACATTATAGCATATAGCAAAATCTTACACACTTTATATTCCGTGATCTTTCTTTAAATATGTTTAATATATATTGACTGTTATTTCATTGATAATGATTAAACACAATTTTTTCGACTTGAAAATAAAAAATAGCACACGATCCAAATAAAATAAACTGCTAATTTGGAATTTTAAAATGGAAGGCGATGGATTTTCGCATCATTTGTTTTATTAATATGACACGTAGAAAAAGTAAGCTTAACCGGTTATGTCTCTCAAGAGGATAAACGACGTGACTAATTATTTTGGCCGAAACTACTATCCGAAAAAAACACTATTTATTTATTTAAAAATATTAATATTTTTTAGATAAATTAAATGTTATTCAAAGAGATTCAGTTCACCACTTCACGAAATTATAGTACCCTCTCATGTTTGAGTTTTATATTAATTCTTCCCTGTGGATTTCCAGTTCAGGACCTCGTATCTGTTTGGAATCTTATTCCCTTCTCCTTCTTCACCAGTCGTTTATCTGGATGTTCCCCATTCCTTTCCTCATCCTATGTCACGAAGAATATAGAGAGAAAAGATTTTATTGTATTAACTGACAAAAAGTGTGTTAACCTAATGGTGCATAATATGTACAGCCTCACAAAGTTCCATTGTTCATATTGGACACTTGGTTCACATCGTTTACTGGCTTGTGATTACTCCTTTATTTGGATATCATGCTCTCTATTTGGAATTTTATAGCAATGACCGCGCTACTTCACATGGAGAAAAATTGCGTTCAAGAAATTTTACTAGCTCAGCTTGACGTCCAAAATATATGTTATTACTAAAAGATATTCCTTTCCCTGGGTACCTTTAAAAGTTTCAGTATTTAATTTTAATAAGTTTTGATCTTGTAAACCAGTTAATTGAAATAAAGTAAAACAATTTCAAGTTGGAAGTAATTTTCCATTTTTCTTATATCATAGAAACCATTCAATAAACAACTGAAGAGTGATAAGTTTTTTCATTCGCCTTTTCAATGAAAATTAACGCATAAGACAGCTGAAAACAATTGTATCAAAGTCACGGCTGTCCAGAAAGTCCGTAATCAGACTTCGTCTGCTAATGGCTATCGCAGGGAATTTACAGCAGCCCTGCACCAACCCATGGATGGTGACTTAACGTGCTACCTTCAAAAACAACTTGACTCTTTGTTTTCAATGGTACATATATATAAGCCCCGACATCATTCGTTTAGATGGAACGCTTTCGAGAAAGATAAAACTGTCGATGGGAGAGAGAGAGAGGTGGGACGCGGGATGGAGTAACATGCATCACCCGTATCCATTATGCATTATGCGGCACGTAGGCGCGGAACTCACGCTAGTCGTATGAGCACAGGGATCGCACTGGGTCATCGGCATTCAGGTCACGCAGTCCCGCACACCGCGGCTGTTTTTAGAGACCCCGTAATGCTTTCCTAATCAAAACGGAGCCGCAGAAGGAAGAGGAGAAGAAAAAGAGAAAAAATCGACGCGCTTAATATATTATTAAACTTTATGCATCACTCTCGGGCGGTAAATCTAACGCACTTCCGCGCTTTCATTGACCCAACCGGCTGGAATAAAATATGGAGGGAGGAAAAAAATTGAAAAAAAAATATGGGTGGGGATATGAAAGAGGAGAGTGAGATGAAGACATCAAAATCCCGCCTCACACGCACAGCCGGAGGCAGGGTATGGGGATTAAGGAATCCACTTATAAAAATAAGAAGGTCGGAGGCGTTTGCAATGCGAGGCTCGTAATCTACCGACGAGGGATTCTAGGGAGAGGCGGGAAAGGATGATGGGAAGGATGGAGGCACCGAAACGAGGGGCCGCAGTAAAAGGATAGCGCAGAAGGCAAGGGGGGCACACGGAAGGGAAAGGAAACACGGAAGTCTACAACTTGTCGCTTCGTCCGGAAATGCCAAACGTGTGTGTTTTCATCATCGCATTTCAGATTCAACAATTATTCTAACATGGTATACGTTAAACGGCCTGGAATAGATAGAATTGATCTTGTTCACATGTTTCCAAGTATGTTTCTCTGAGCTAGAGCTTCAGAGGTTTGGATTATGCTCAGCTTCCGATTGAAACTGACAATTTTCCTTATTACCACCGGCTATGAATTTATCCAAAATGATATGAGAAGTAGGGAGCATGAATAGGCTCTCATGCCAAGCAGGAATCGAAAGGGAAATAATATTGCATCAAGGGTTCTGAATAAAGGTTTACTTAGGTTTTACTTTTTTATGCGGAAAATTCATTGTAGTTTCATATATTCGCCAAAACAGCTGCAGTACGACGAAGAAAAAAAATGGTAGTCTCACGAATAATTTTCAATATACCGGTTTCGATCATAAACTATTCTACTTTTTTAATATTTCTTATTTTGCTTATCAGACTTTCGGACAGGTAAGCATGTGTCTGTACATTATAAATGAAACAATCTTTTTCCTCTAGTTTTATCAGTGAATGCCATGAAATTGGGCATTTTTAAGGACCTATACTCATGCCTACATCCCCAATAAATGCTTAAAAAGGGAGTTTTGAAAAGCACAAGGTGATTAAAAAACATCGTCTCCACTGGAAATACTTACGTTCTTGAACGACTGAAGAGACGAATCAGAAATGTGAGGTTTTGATTGATATAAATTAGCATTGTAATCTAGAGATTGTGAAGTGGATAAGCATTTATATTTTTCCTCATGAGTATCCTGTGGGTATATATATATATATATATATATATATATATATATATATATATATATATATAATATATATTTATATATACACACACACACATACATCTATTTTTAGTCTCGAGTTGGTCTCTTACTCATTAATGATAGTTCTTTGGAGTCACTATCGTTTCGGAGGGAAGGATATTCGCTTCAAAACTTGTTGAATAACTTTTCTTGAGTATCTCATTACCGCTGCAGTTAACGCAATAGCTTCCCACGAAAAAGGGAGGATAATGTCTTAATAAAACAGGTCAGTATTCCAGTGTTACTCCGACCGCTACTATGGTACTCCAATAGAGAACATGTAGCCTTAAACATATAAAAGGGTAAATCCTGTGTTGGTTTCTCCTCACCGTTTCATTAGCTCTCTATCTCTCTCGAGGATCAGATTGGTACGGTGGCTAAACGTACAGGCTTCGTATCCAGAGAGCCCAGGTCCGAATCCCGGCGGCGACTCATATTTTTCAGTGGTGTCCCGATTCCTACTTGAGATGCTTAGTAGAGGGCACTTTGAGTTAGTACGACGTCCGTCGGATGGGACGTAAAGCTGTGGCCCCTTGGCGCCTTTCAACAACAGTAGGCTAATGCTGACGCCGGGTTTCTCTCCACCCTTCATCCTTTCCTATCCATCCCCTATGGCGCAAATAACCTCAGCTTTCGATGTCCTCTCCTTAAAACTACTACTACTCTATTACTCTCTCTTTCTGTATATTTCAGAATAATTTCAACGGGTGTACATATCTAATGAAATATTAACTGTGATAACAACTGAGTACTACGAGACTAAAAATCACAACAGGCTCCAACAAGTACCCCATTTAGCCAAATTACCCAATCGATGCTGGTCTCGGAAGACTACTAAGCTCTACGAATCACATAAAATTTCCCTTGCTCGCTCAATTTAATTTCCTTCTTCAGTTCTTTATACTTCTTATATTATTTTGTCTACTTCACAGGAAATAAAAAAATGTTACTGCAATAAATTAAATATGAAAAGTATATCTAAATAAACATATTTAGCGAAAAATATTACAGAGAAAATATATTTCCAAGTAGCCTATATCTTTCGCCCCAAACCGCGATGGTTGGATAACTTATAAAGAAGAGTCAGGCTAAACATCGCAATATTTACTTTTAACTAGTCCGTCTCTCTCTGGCTCTCTTATTTAGAGTGAAATTATTTCCCAACATATTTAAACACGGAAAACCTTTGCATCCCTCGCCATCTCCCCTGGCTTCTGTGAACATTTAGGCCTCGCACCTCCTCCACCCTTTCATTCCTCGCCCCGCACTTCCGCCCCATTCACTCTCCACCACGCATACCAGAGAAGGAGTGCGGGGTGGGGGAGAGGAGTGGCTGCTCCTCAAAACAGGGCCGCCGCCCCTCTCACGCCAATGCTCACCCAAATGGCCGGCCCCTTTCCCACCAGCCCTTCCTTCCCTCACTCGAGGCACGCGCGCTCGGGCCAAAAGGGCGGACGAGCACTCACCGGTCTCTCTCACCGCCCCCTCCCTCCTTTCTCCTCCTGTTTCAAAGCTTTTACATATTCCATACTCCGCCCGCCCTGTCGCCCTCTGCCTCCTAGATGGCCGCGAGAGAGAGAGCGAGCGAGGGAAAGGAAGCGAGCAGAGCGAAAGAGAGAGAGAGAGAGATTCCCGCGAAAACAACGCACACTCGTCCCAAACCATTTTCCCTTCTCCACCCAACGCACCCTAAAATCCTCCTCCGTTAAAAATCGAAATAAATTCTCCTCCTCCCTTTGCCACTCTCTTGGTCTTGCTCCCCCATTTCCTTCCACCCATTTCACATATGATACACATGTTGCAAAAATCCGGTATATGGAGTCGTCACCGTGTGAAAGACGCTTCGGTGTAAATACTTCCAAGTGCTTCCTACGGCTCTTATGACTTTTCTCTTTATGCACCAAACTCGCAGCTAATTTACCTGTGACTTCATAGAGACTTCTTCCTCTTGTTGAATTGTATTCTCAAGTATTAAAGCGTTTTTACCAATATAATTAGCTATAAACTTGGGCAAGACTGAAATCAAGAAGGAAATGGGGACATGACATCAAAAAAATACTTTACTCCCTAGGTTTCCAAAGCGATTTTTTGGCGAGTTAATCTCCTCTTTCAATTAATTACAACTTGGATACCTGGCGTCGTTTTGACCCCACCGAACAAGCGGTTGTCATGTCATTTTGAACCGCACCTCTTTTAGGTGACCCCTGAGGGTGCTTCCAATGATCCCAAAGATGTACCACATAAACTCAAAGGGAAGACGCGCAAACGCTTCCAGAGTAAAGCAATAATTAAATTATCCATAATAAAATATTGTAGTTTCATGGAGCTATAGCTCCATGCATATTTCTCGGAGAAAATTTGATACTACAGAGTGGACGCCAATACCTCCACAATTTCATTTTGCTTCTTTTAAGAATTCCTGTTTAGGTTAACGAATCACATTCATTCATCATAACTTTGGAAAAATATTCAATTTATCACAATTTTTTTGTTCAACGTGTCCAACTATTAGCAATTGCCCATGAGGTAATGATAAAAATTATCATTTCTTAACCTAATGTAGTTTGGATTATGAATAGTACGAACTGACGCAAAATATTATCGTATGAAATCACACCGGAGTACCAGAGACGACGAAATGGCGTAACCAGCAAGCGAAGAGGACACACTTCCGATGACTGAGCGTGGAGGATGAGTGCGGTTCGCCTGAGGAGGGGATGAGGGAGAGTGAAAAGTTTCGCTGTTTCGGGAGGTGTCGCGGTGGGAAGATGGGGGCGTGCCTCCCCCGACCACTCCCATGACCACTCCCATGGCCCCTTCTATATTCCCCACTGCACTACCCGCCCCTCTCCGTCCCCAAACCCCCCACTCGACATCCTCTCTCTCTCTCTCTCCCCCGAGATACTCAAGACGTGATCTTTTGACGTGCCCGGTACGAGTGAGCAACACTCCGGGCCTTTTGGAGCAGTTCTTGCGAGCGCCCGAGAATGCGATGAAAGGAGTCGATCCTCGACACTCCATGAGTGGTGAAGGAGAAATGTGAAAAGCATATTTAAACCGTGAGTGGCTCCAAAGAAGACATTTTTTCCAAGCTTCCTTTTCGATGACGTGAGAGAATTCGGTTTTCACCACTTAGTACTTTATTAATCTCAGTCATGTGTTTTTTTCAGAAAATTCTATTTATAATAATTTGATGTAACAAAACTATTATGCCAAAGATTTCAATAACATGGAACTGTTGTTACAAAAGAGCTAAGAAAAGAAAAATAATAATGTAGGGTAAACAAAAGGAAGTTTACGTGATACGAGGTAAATAATAGCTGCCAGGAACCCTCTAAAATCTACCTTGACCAGGGAGAGTACTGAGAGACTGGGCTTTGATCCTTGATGTAGCTCACTCACAAGTAGGCCTTTGAACGGAATCATAACTTAAAATTAAACATGTAAGGTACCACTGCGAACGATGCCAATAGTATTGTGATCAAATGCAGTCGAAATAGACGCATTATTGAAATCAATCATTTTAGTTCAATGCATTGACTTCTATGGTGACAATAATGTGTGAAAAATAATATGAAATTGATAGTTAAAAATTCTTTCTAATCGGGGTGGGCATTATTGTTGGATAGTGGAGTAGATTAATGTTTAAATTCCATTATATAAATCCGCTACCGTGGTTACATGGATAAATGCAAATGGCAATCTATTAATTATATGTTTTGTTATAACTAAATTTAAATAAGATTAGCAGGGTACTAAAACATAGCGTTTGCTTTTGGCTAAAAAGGCTCGATGCATTAATGATCAAATAACTAAAATAATAATAGAAAGGAAGAAGAATCTGTTTTTTATTGCACGGCTCGTGACTACTCCCAAAGTATAAAGGAAAACATGATTTTATTCCTCAAGGGCAACTAAAATTACCATTACCACACTAATATTCTTTCATTTTTAAATCCACTCTTATAGTCTATAATTATTGAAATGATAAATACAGGGTCGCACCCAAAAGTGGTAGGACTGATTTTTTTACAAGAATTTTATTGACGATATACTTACATCGACTAAATAATCTTCAAAGTATGCTCCTTGAGCTGCTACACACTTAGTATAACGTTGCTCCCATTCCCCGTACGCCCGCTGGAAATTTTCTTTGGGAATGCCGTTGATGACCCTCGTCGAAGCCTCTTGAACGGCCTTTATCGAGTCAATACGTCGTCCCTTGAGCTGTCTTTTCATCAGGGGGAAGAAGAAGAAGTCCGGTGGTGCCAGATCGGGAGAATAGGGCGGGTGCGGCAACGTGGCAACGCCGTATTTGGCCAGGAGCTGTCTGACGACGAGCGCGCCATAGCAGAATTTTTGGCACCATCTTGGCGCACACCTTGCGCATGGCCAAATCTTGTGAAATAATGCGTTAGACGTTGGATTCAGACAGACCCAACTGGTCTGCAATTTCTTCACTGGTTAAGCGTCGGTCTGTGTTCAGCAGTGTCCTCACTCTGTCCACATTCGTGTCGGTTCTTGCCGTCGAGGGCCGTCCGGAGCGATGGTCATCTTCAACGGGCTCCCTACCCTCTTTAAACAACTTGTGCCACTCAGATACTGTGGAACGGCTTAAGGCAGTGTCCCCATAAGCCTGCTTGATCATATCGAGGGTCTCAGTTGCCGTCTTCCCGAGTTTCGCACAAAACTTCACGGAATAACGTTGCTGTAAATTCAGATTCATTTTGTTTTTCGACGCGGACAAAAAACTTGCTTCACTAAAAACGGTGTCCTCACTCAACGACAGCCCGCAGGCGACTGAGGTTGGTGTCGGTCTGTTGCTAAGAGCCCCTTCCACCTTACCCTGCCAGGCAGACCCCCTCCTCCGCCAAGGAAAATCAGTCCTACCACTTTTGGGTGCGACCTTGTAATTCCACTCTATTGTCCAATGATCGACATGCATTCCTTCATTATGTAGCTGAAATATTAGGGTGTACACGTAATGGTCAAGTAAATGAAACGGACAGAAGCATTTTGAAATTGCAATCATTTAAGAAATCTCGTGCGGAAAAAGCTGCACTCTAATGTGATATTCAAAAGTTTTGAATTTTATCATATGTAATTGGAAAATTAATGTACGATCCAAAAAGTATGGTACGTACAATGGCTCACGTTATTGTTAAAGATGTTGCTGATGCCTACTTAATCTTATCTACTTATTTATCATCTCTCGCGTTTGACTCTGGTCACCCTCACAGTTTGCACGACCTCATTAGTTAAAAACAAAGGATAATTTACGTTTAGATCATATTCCTTTGGGTTTGGATATCAAAAAGTGACTCCCATTTTGATATTTTAAAAGAACTCGAAGTCTTTATTGCATTCCCTTCTACATCATACATTAAACGCAGTTTTAATTTCACATCTATTCCGATTCCGATACTCCCATTCTTTCCCCTACGGTTGGCTTCTTCTTCTATTCAGCTTAACCCATTCTCTCAGGCGTGCTTATAACTCCTTTATCTAGTCCCCTTGATGAGACCCCGCCTTTAATAAGAGTTCTAGTATTTGAGACCTTCGTACCTAAGGACCTTATTTTGAAATGAGAAAATATCTGATCATTTCAGGAGAAACAATTTTTAAAAAGAAATTAAAACCTTACAGAAAATATCACTTTATTATCAAACACCGTGAGCCTCTGGAATCAGGGATCACACGTATGGCTTGAATATTAGATAAACATAAATTATTTAGGCTTAATCCTAGCACTGATTCTAGACCCGCATTCATTATATTTGAGGACGAGAAGTAAACGAAGTGTTAATTGAAATGAACAGTAAAAGAGTCCTATGGAAGAAGAATATTTTTCTGACACAATCTGTGACAATTGAAAGAAATAAAATACCAGAAAGTTTGATATTCCAAAAAAATCAAATAATAAACTACGCTAATAATAACCAATTAATATAATGGCCAGTGACATTTGCCTCCCCCCCCGGCGGGCTGAGGAGTAAATTGTAGATGCGCAGATGTTCCCATGACCCTCATTTGGCCCTAAACTAGTTTCGACCCCTCGCTTGCTCGCTCGCTCATTTACACAAGTATGTACACATCTGCTCCCACTTTTACCTATTTACGAAGAGCAGTTGCTCCCTACAAAAACTACGAGAGTATTTTTTCATAGGCATATTTTTCTTTTTAGTATGATTTCAGGGTCATTAAAGAATATTTGTGATTTCATTCTTCTTTCAAAAGGAAGAATAAGTTTTCTTTCGCTGACAGGTTTAATACAGGACAGATATAATAAGTCCAGTGTTCACGACGTAAGTAACTTTCATTAGATATTCAAACTTTCTTTTTTCATAGGATGGAATTTAATGCAGTTTATACGAAATATTAAAATTTCATTTTCAAATTAAATTTAAAAATCTGTAGAAAATGTATGATATTACGTTTCTCTATATATAAGCATTATACACAAAGATCACTTAAATTGAAGCAAAGGATAACGCTCGATTCTACGCTATTCATTAATTCCTATTCGCTAAGACTAAAGAAAAAAATTATTAATATTCAATAATATATAGCTTAAGAACATTTTTATACAATTTTAAGATGAAATTCTTTAAAATAACATGAATATCGATTATTTATGAATATAAGACATATATAAATCAACTAGGTTCAGTGAATCTGTTTCACTGCAATCAATTGAAAATTTTAATGTCTAGCTCTTCTTGATTCAGATAAGTAGAAGTATACAAACAAGTACACACCCAGAAAACCTTATCCTTTTAGGTTTAGGTTTGCTGGGTGCAATGATATAGCATATCATTGCACCCAGCAATTGCAATGATATAGATCATTAGCAACATCGAATTATGATTTCATGATTTCTTAATAAATTTCTCAAACTCGAGGCTACCAGAATTGACTCGCTACGAAATGAAATGCTTTTAAAAAGACCCGACCGGTTTCAAAGAACTAGCTTCCTTGTAAAAGGTCAACTATAGCAACTCGTTATGGATGTGGCAACTAGCAAATCACGCTAAATTGTTAAAATTGGACGGATCTTTAATTTAAAAATATGACAAGCGCATTATTTTTTCTAGGACGATTTTTATTTCTATGACCAATGACACAACACCTGAGTTTTCTTATGATGTCGAAGAAATTACTGTCGCCTCATTGCCATGCCATTTTATACCACCTAGGCAATGTACGATTGATACGCAGCACCGCCTGCACCATTCACAATAAACACAAACCTAAGCAACCTTATATATTTAAACCAGAGAATAAATTTAAAGCTTAATTATAACTCACCCACAACCGTATAATGTATACGTATATTTGCGCTTATATACATGTGGAAATATATTTTTATGTGTATATGCGCATTTTTTAATAAATGGCTGGTGCCCCAACATTCACGCACCACATGCCTTTAATGAGTGCAAAAATGTAAGCATAATGTATGAAATTCATATTCATGTCATAGTGCATATTTATCCAATGACGCTTGTTGCTTAAACCCTCACGGAGTTACGTCCGTTCAGAGTTGGGGTGTAAAATATACCCATATTACATAGGAGCAGGGACGTAGCTATGAATGAATGAGACAGAATGGAAATAAACTTACAAAGGGTAGAATAAAAACCAGTATGATGAAAGAAATTAGTGCGATTGTGCCTCTTGAAGTAATTTATAATAATGCCTTTTGAATCTTCCGACCAATAAAAAAATATTTTTTATTTCAGAACGCCTTTTACATTCATTCTCTTCGGCTATAAAATAAATAGATAATAAATGTGATAGATGTTATCATAATTGGATAAATAAAAGCCCCTTCTCATAGACTAGAATCTTAATGTGGTTAAAGGGTGAAGTATGTGGTGGAAAGTATTGAGCATTTTGATAAATACTAGTGCTGAGCTAACGAAAGCAATGATAATGGCTGCTGTTACGATCAGCACTCGTTTTATAGATAGCTCAAGTGGTTAGAGCATCAGCCCGGCAAGTGGAAAGATCCAGTGTTCAAACCTGGTCAAGGAAACACTTTTACGTTCGTGATTTGTCTGATTCTGCCTTCCCCACCACTCCTGTGTTCGTCCTTTATACATGTTCCTATCCATTTTCCTTATATTTATTTCCTTGGGAATGAATATTTGTTCGCCATATGGCGGGATTTCGTGTATGTGTATATATATATATATATATATATATATATATATATATATATATATATATATATATATGTACAAAACCTTGTCAGACATTATGTGTCTAAGATATTTAAATCATCTGGTGCTTAGTTAACAAGATGAGGCCCGAGAAGTGAGCGCACGTTTTAAGTGTGGTAGCGTACCACTGTTCAGACGCATTCATTTCACTGCTTCGCATTTCTTTAGGTATTATACCGTTTACCTTTCACATATTCTACATAATATTACTTTGTTGCACCTCCTAGAGTGTATAAAAATTAAAGACTGGTACACTGCCCTTTCGCCCGTTAACCTCCTTTCAGCCTGCTACTCCTCGACGTTCCCCCATTCCTCTTCATTCCACCCCCAAAGCCCCTTCACCTCTTCCCGCGAACGTCCAACCAGTGGAGAACAAAGTCGCATGTGCTCTCCTTTTTGAGACCTTTTTAAATCTCTTTTATTCTCTCCTTTTCCATATCACATCAACGCTGGAAACATGGGTTTCCCTTCTCTTGCTCTTATTTCCCTCCATCTCCAAGGGTAAACAGCGGCCAGGATTATTACGTTGGCGTGTTTCGAACCCTCTTTTCTTCGCTTCGAGTGACATGTCCGTGGCACCAGTGGCAGGTGGCTCCTATTTCGCAGTCGCAAACAAACACCGGGGCCAATTCATCTATAACTATTCCCGCCTGTGATAATAAGACCTCCTCATTCTTCCATCTACGTTTAAATACTTCGCTCAGGTTTGGCAACGAAATTAATCAATTCCATAGGTATTCATCGAGCGTGTTAATTATCAGTAGGTTTATTCAAGTGCCCAAATATTTTGTTTTGAATGTACACATTAATTCACCCTTAGTTCATCCTTATAATGATGAGCTGAAAAATAAA
Organism: Hetaerina americana; assembly: GCF_022747635.1. Taxonomy (NCBI): domain Eukaryota; kingdom Metazoa; phylum Arthropoda; class Insecta; order Odonata; family Calopterygidae; genus Hetaerina; species Hetaerina americana. The sequence goes on from NW_027286763.1 coordinate 18,312,686, forward strand.
TTCCGAAAATAGAGATGTATGCGTAAATACTATATAGTATGCCAGCATCTATGAACAGTACCGTCAGTCATTGCTAAGAAAGTTTTGGCGGACATTTTCCAGTTGAAGCATTTTCGGATAGATCATTAACAATTTCGTTAGCTATATAATGCTTTTAAGGAATTAAAAACACATTCCACGCTTTAAAAATATTTTTAATTCGTAAAATTTCCTGAGAAAAAAATGGATTCCCATTTGCCGTCTATGCGATAAATAAATATACCCGAGTAGCATCATCAAACACTAATAATAATTGAAGAAAGTAATATTATTAAAATAAATGAAAAATTAATATCTTCATGATTCCAGAGAATAATGTTTCAAACGTTTTGGCCTTTAGCTAAAAAATCCGTTGGAAGAAGGCTTTTTTCCGCACGTGACTCGGTATTCCTTCGCTTTTCACTCCGCAACTCCCATAATTCTCCCTTCCACTCTTTCACCCCGCCACGCTCCTTCCCTCTCGATGCATACGTATATTCGCCTCTTAATGCACCCATCCACGCCAAATGTATCCTCTTGGTCCACAAGAGCGCCATTTGTCCATGTCTCTCTCTTCACTCAGCGACTCGCTCTCCCATCCCTCGGCTGCCTCTCCGGTCTCCTCTCGGCACCTCTGCGCCACGCCCCCTCCCCACCTACACCGCACGCCGCGCCCCCCTCGCCAAGACTCCCCCACACAAACGCGGACTCGCACGCATGGTCTCGCTGCGGAAGACGCACGCACTCTGCATCCCTCCTCTTCCCTGCCCCCCCGGCCGCCCCTCGCCACCTCCCTCCAGCCTCTCCCGTCCGCACGCCATTTGCAAGCCCACCCCTACCCCCTGTCGAATCCCAAATTTTGGAATTTAGCTCACGTCCGCTGACTGATGGCGGGATGCGAAAAAAAGGAGAAAATGAAGTTGGCAGGGAGAAAAAGTAGAAGGGGAAGAAGAGAAAAAGAGGAGGAGTTTGGGATGGAGAGGGAGGAAGAGGATGCATCGGAGAATGTGAGGGATCGGGAGGAATACAAGGAGAGAGGGTGAATGGGAGGAAAGGTGAATGAGAGGAGGAGGAGATGGTTTTCATCCGGCGAGATTGGGTTGGACTAAGGGGCTTGTTTTATGGGCGAGGAGAAAAGGAAGGTGGCGAGAGAGGGAGAGGGAGGAAGTGAGTGGGAGGAATGAATAGAGGGGGAGGGCAGCTGGCCCACGCCTCTTGTTTCAAAGGGACATTGATCAAAACTTCGAGCGAGCATAGTAAATATGCGAAGTAGTGGCATCCGAATGGACTTTCCGGAAAAAAAGCATTCTAGAATTACTCATACCCCTAAATCTTACACTGCTTCCAAATTTGTCGACGTTACTCCATGTGGGGACTTGGCATAATCTTGAGCCTCTTTCAGATTGCTATTTGGGGAAATGTTTAAGTTATACATTCGTTTCATTATAAATCAATCAATCCATTAAAATTTCTCTCTTACTCCGTTACATGTATATATATATATATATATATATATATATATATATATATATATATATATATATATATATGCATGTATATAAACCATAAACACAGTAATCAACCCGAAGGTCGGTTTGGTAGGTGATGGCAGAGTTCACCCAGTACTAAGCCCGACGGCGTGTGAAATCACATAGCTTGGGTGGAGCTGCAGGTGCCGTATCTGACGGTACGTCATTTTAATGGCCTTCCAGTTTTTTCTTAAAGCGCATTTGGAAATGAAGAAAGCAGCAGGTAGCAAAATGTTATATCACACGAGTGTTATCCTCCCTGTTTACAACAGCCCTAATTTAAATAACATAATGTAATAAATAATTACATAAACTATTCTTTAATTGATAAAAATGTATTGTCCTGTGTAGAACAAATTTCTACGAACGATGAGGGGTCAGGATAACATTGTCCGACCGTGGTAGGGTAATAATGTTCAGGACAAAATTAGTCTGGTTTGTATTCATCTCCTGCCACACACCCTAGCGGTGGCTTGCAGGGTACTAAAAATACCAAAAAGCACGAGAACGAAAATACATTACACAACACACTACACATTTAAAATTAATTTTACCTGTAAAACCTCAATTCAACCAGATGAAAGGAAAAGGGATTCATGAATCCTGTAAAATACGTGAAGGAAAAAAAGAATTATGGGAGAGAGTTCAACAACTGATGAATCAGCGACGAAGCCGACGAAAGAACATTCTGTATTCATGCATTTTAATAGAATGTGGTTTAGTTGACTGAACAATGTATTTATACCTGAATCTAAAAAATAAATATTTTTAGAAAACAAAAGAATAGCCTATTACGTTTTTATATCATCTTCCGTTCGTTTATCTCAGATGATCAAGGTCGTAGCTTTAGTGCTTAAAGAAATACTTAGGTGGATACTTCAATTTTTAATTGACCGTTCCAGAAACGGGCCTCGTATTTTCCTTTAAAAATTAATTTTTAATAGGGTTCCATGTAGTTTGAAACTATATCGCATTTCGCTGACTCAAGTTCTTTGTGCTGACTCTGTCTCAAAATTCAAAATGTTTTTAACATTTCAGTTGAATTTTTGATAAATTGCTCCGTAGGTGGAAAGTATTTGTGTAATTATCAGCCATTGAGTCAAGGTGACAAATCGCATTGACTAAAACCAGTGTCCACATTCTTTCATTCAACGAATGCCAATCGTTTGAGGACTGTGACATAGTTACAAAAATAGAATGAAAATGCTTGAATATGAGATGAACCATTTAATGAATGATGCCCTCCGATAACGCTCATCAATCTGGATCCCAATGAGGGAGTAAACACATGCATGAGTGCGAAGGAGAGAGCTCTGTGACGTGACTTTTTTTTCTTTCCTGATTTCGCAGCGCAGTCACCTCGCCGGGACCAGAAGACAGAGATTTCGTCGGAGGAGAATCGAGGGACGGGAAAAAAGGAAGAGTGATTGGATTTCTGGTGCGGCGTGGAGGATATGTGGGGTGAGGGATCCGACAGAAATTGGATGGGATTTCCCACCGAAGCGCAGGTGGAACGTATAGGGAGCGACGCGTCTCGGCGATGAAGGATGTGGCCGGGCGACAAAGGAACATCGCGGGAAGAGAGAAGGAGATGAAAGAGACAGATGGCAGGGAGAGGGAAAAATGCGGACGCAAGGAGAAATATGGGAAGTCGAGGTGAAAGCAAACGGCGTGGGAAGCCACTCCTAAGCTCAAATCATCCGAACAATTTTGTGCTACTTCAGGAAGAAAGCATTTAAACTTGCGCAGTTTGCATTCATCCACAAAAATTATGAGTATCTGCGCAATTACGGAGGCCACATATAAAATACATGTCATGTCAAAGCGATACTTGTGAAGGATAAGCGTTTATCCAGTCTATATCAATCATATGTTAAAGATTAAAATTTCTCAAAACATTAATTACTCCTGAACGTTTTTGTCTTAAATATGGAATCATCACTACTACTGGTTACCAAGTGACAAGGATTTTAAAATGAACCACATTCTTAAATGCATTATTATAACAAACACACTAATTTAAATTAACGAATTTCTGTAACCGAGCATTTCAGAACGGAAGAAATCTACTCACCCACAACAGGCGTTTTGGTGTCTTAACAAGGAAGAAGTTTGTAGCTGCATTTTAAAAATTGTATTGCATTTTGGATGAGCAAAGTGAATCTTGGAAAAAATACCGAATGGTTTAATTCAAAAAGCTGACTTTTAGAGATAAAAGAGGAGAGTTAAAAGAGCATGACGGAAAATGATCAAATGCTTAAGGACTTGGGGTAAAAGAGCAATTAATAATATCAAAGGAATAAAAATGAAGTATTACTGATAACGAATATGATGAGATTTTATAAAAAATTAAAAAACGATAGCTATTGGATGGAAAACGCCTGGGGAAGAAACCTAATTCTCTACTTCAAGCATATTTGCAGAGTATGGCCCGTAAAATTGAATGTTAATCTAATGTCACCAGATAACAATTAAGAAGGGGTCATGCTAAATGAGAGCATCGAGAGGATTAACCTTTTTTGTGACATTTTCGATAGCGACTTAATTAAATGTTAGAGAATACTATTTTATTTTGGAAATAAAGGTAAATATAAGGCATAAGTAACATTTTACTCTAATTACGTAGAGACAAATAATAAAAATACTAACGCGCACAAAGAGAATTTTTATGATGCTCTTCTCCCTCTCGATATTATACCTTCCACCCTCATTGTCTTCGTAACATTCTTGTACTTCCAAATTTATGTACGTACACATCTTAAATGTTTCACAAAACAGCAAAATTTAAATCATTTACAAATTCAACTTAATTAATAAGCCGCTTCCCTTCAATCGCACTTTAATGTGTTTCTTTTCACGCCAATAATACAATTGCCTTTGTATTTAGGCTAACTAGTAAAAGCGATACTAAACACTCGTGAGTTACTCCTATGAAATACATAATTCTCTTTTTCTGTTCACCGTTTTGGATTCTACGACCTGATTAATGCAGGCACAAGTTACTAATAAGGCGCTCTGTTTTTAATCGGATCCTTAGTCTGGAATGTTTTGATACATTTTTCGCACTCTAACAAACACGGTCTCAAAATCGACGATGAAAAAGCAATAAGTATGGCATTTTCCATATGTTATTGATTAGTTATATTAATGAATAAATATTTACGAAAAACACGAACTATTTAGTCCGTTGGAAGTTTGGAAAATAATGTACACTTAAGGAAAATATCAAATGATCATGACTTTTTCCTACGATATAATACTATCATTACAGGTAATAAACACTTTGGGGTAAAGAAAAATCTTAGTAATAAACATTTTTCTTTTTTAAGTGGTGAATGAGGAAAGTAATTTTATCTTTTTTAAATACATGCATTAGAGTGCAAGGTGTCCAGTAAGCCACTTTTAAAATGTGTGGTTAGCGGGGTCGGACAACATTATTTTGATCCCTTATCGCCATCATCATCGTGGGAAAAATGCCTTCTTAAATCTATCTGTTCTACACTTAATCTTTTGGATTCTATTTACATGACCTCTCCTGCTGTAGTACGATCAGTTTAATTATACATTTTCTACATCGCTACTAAAGAGATATACTTCCGATTAATTTAACAGAGGGAATCCGTAATTTACCCTTCGCTTCATAAGTGTCCAACCTGGCAACTCTAATAATTTGCATACGCTAATCAGTTTGTCATAACAAAGTTTCATAAATCTAGCTCCTCTACGCTGCACGCGATTTAGGTAATGTCTAGGTTTTTAATCGAATCTACTTTTTTGATTCCGAGTGTATATTTCGGCTTTAATTCGGAAGTAAAGTTCAAGGATAGCATTTTAATCGGTTTACAAGTACTCTAGTCTTCTAATTCCTAGGAAGAGGATAAATACTTTAAAATTCGGATAAACCGGTGCATATATTTATGATTTAGTTCCATGTATCCTTTTACCCCCTTCTCCTATTTAAACTCACTCGAGACTTAAGTATATCGGCGCACAAACTGTCAGGTGCCCTGATTACTGAAGTTACCTACCAGTAGATCGCTGGGAATTTCATCCCATAATACTCACTGAGTCTTCGTTCTAAAAGTTGCGCTTTCAAAATGTGGTGACATCATAGCATTAGTTCATTTTACATGTAGATGTAAATCTAAGTTTTCCACCTGGCTTTCATTAACGCAAACTGATTAGTTTTTCAAAGGAGGATCGCCTAAATTGAAAAAGAATATTAGTTTTTTATTCATCATATAGTCATGAGGCATGGGATGTTTTAATAAAACGAGATGGCAATCGACTACAAGCAATTTGGTGAAATGAACTTCAATTTTACCAGCCCGCCAATTCACGAATTAATGCACTGCATACAGCAATATGGGAAAACTACCCTAGAATATTGTTTCCAGCATTTATTTGCCCAATATCAGGAATCTTTTACTAAATTTTCCACCCATTAAAGCCATTTTAAATTTAAAAAAAGTCTCGCGTTAAGCTTTATTACCTTAACTTTTAAAAATTCAACATCCAAAAAAACTTTCTTTTCTTGAATCAATGGGAAAAGGCTTGGAAATTTTAAATATTTTCTTAAGAAATTGTTATATTGCACTGTGTGAAGTCAAGAGAAACATGCTTCAGAATATTTAAACATTTTAATCTAAAATTAACCGCTTCGTTAATCTGGCGTGGGAGTATTACTGTGCGCCGCACATCTTCTTGACCGTTTAGGAGGATATCAGAGAAGATCATCTTCATTTCCCTTTTGCACTCACTCGAACATACACAGCAAACATTTCGCATCAAATGAGGTCTAAGACATATCCACGTAATCATTGGTAATTTCTGTATCCGCGCAATCACCATCAGGTGCTATTAAAAATACATAACCCGGGAGAATGAGAAAAAAGGACTCGTCTCTACCAGCTTTTACCGGTGAATTCAACTCCCACAAAGTGGATAAATGCATTATAGGTTCTATTACATAGAACAAACAAGTTTATTTCATTTGCAAACACTTCAGATCGTCAATGACTCACGGAACAACTTTGCCATCCCAAACATATTTGAAATTTAATAAGTAAGATCAATGGTTCCCAGTGTTTAGCTTCGCCAAAATAAAAATTCTTACTCTTCCCGCTACTTGAGCCGCATGAAAGTTTACGTCCCGACGAAGAGGCTTCTCATCGGTTGGGGGAGGATATGGACTTCCACGTCCGTCCGTCTCCCAATTCCTCCCCCTCGCACGCTCTCACACATGGCGAAATTCCCCCCACCCTGCGACTCACGGCTCCCCACCCACTTTGCTCCCTTTTCGTCTGGCCCAACCCCCGATTTCGCCCGCCCTATCTCCGGCCCAATTCATCCCCATTCCTCCCCAAGCCCCACTTCATCTCCATCCACAAAACTACATCACCCTTACATCCTCACCACCCCCTCATTTTTCCTCGTCTGCTCCTCCACTTCCGCCACCCCATCCCCTCGCCCCGCGCACCAATAACACACTCTTACACACGCATTCGAAAGCGCTTGCTACCCTCTCGCCCTGCTCACAATCCCCTTTCCCCTTGTGCACTGACATCTATAGATCTACTCAGTACTTAGTAGATACTACTACAAAATGCTACTACCTCATGTTCACTAAATAAAAAGTTCCCATCCATCGAATAAGAAAAAGCCCTGACAAAATAACTTTCCTCCACTAAAACGTTTTCAACATGAACGTTTTACTAGGAAAAAGATAGCTACATTACAAAATAAGAACCCAATTATTCTGAACCGGTGGAATGATACCTTCTAGCGTGGTTGTTTCTAGGTGGGCCTATAAATATTGGAGTAATTCAAGGCATAACGGAGAGAATTTCATGCGCAGACCACATGGAATCATTTCAGGAATTACGAAGCTCTAAGTGAAAAGTTACTACGCGAAAAATACCAAGATTACTTTATCAACATGACACTATTTCATGCCGCGAGGCGATATTCATCAAAGGAGAAATATGAGGGCCTGAATTTTTATACACAATTTTAGAGCAACCCATTTAGACCACGCAAAAAATACATTTTTTCATAATAATAATGCAAGAACGAAGTTCTGGAAACGTAGGTTACTTATAAAAAAGAATGCTTGATTTAATACAGAAAAGTCTCAAAAATTGCAATTTTTCTGGTATAATGGCTAAGAAAGCAAGAGTTTCTGCACAATTGGTCCTTAAATGCTAAATTTATGAAGGTGGCCAATCATAAAAAAAACTCATGTTGCGAAGATGTTTAACAACCACGCTTTGAAAACTGTAGGATTCTAAAAAATTAATCTCTTACTGTAAGGTGGCGTGATACAGGGTACGGCACTGAATTAGAGAAACTCGAGACTTCTTCAATATCTGTACATAAATATGCTATGCATATAAATTTCTTGGACTGCACAAATAAGGGCATCGATTAGATAATTAGTATATAAAATCATACGCTATAGAGTCTTAACATACGTCATTTATAGCTTATGCTTCGAAGAAATATTAAGAGAGGCCGGGAACAGGTAGACTCATGTTGCTTATGTTGCTAAGAAATGGCTGAATTCATAACAAAAAAGGTCTCACCATCCTGAGTTATTTGGGAAGTATTTCCAAAATCTAAGCAGATAAAATAGTTTTTAAAAGAAGAGGGAGATAAGAGGTAAACTTGAAGCATACAAAGAAACATCAATTAAAGCTTTGATGTCGATGCAACAGAACGATGGAGAAGCAAAGTAAAAATTAAGTGATTAAAGAAAAGGAAAACAGGAAATTTATTGGCCTGATATACTTGAAAATATTGTAGGAAAAAGATCAAAAATCCAAGAAAGGTGAACGAAGAATATACTTATGAAAAGCGCTATAATGTTCGAGACAAATAAAAGGAAGAACTTTGGGGGAGGTAAATGGAGGAAAATGAAGAAATGACGGTTAATTTGGACAGGATGAAAGGAGATGTGGAGTACGCGGGGCTGAAGTATGAATTACTGCAATGGAAACGGTTGCATGAGGAAGAGATGAGAACTCATTCCATTCAAAGAGTGCTCCACGGGATGCGTTGTAACTTATCCAGCCCACCTCAAACCTAAATTTGACCCAGAATTAATATAATCAATAACACTTATTTTATGTTTCGTATTTTTTATCTCTGCCATTGGGTTAGTGTTCTCGTTGTAATCTTCAATTAAAGGTAGGTTGACTTTTTTCGTTCTCCGGTTTCTAAGGATATGACTCACGAAACAAAAATATTAGAGTAAATCACCCATATGGGAAATTAAAATCGTAATCGAAATATTTTGATCTGCCATCAACTCTGTTATCCATTGTGCTCTCGCATTGACTCCAGGGGTCATATCGTGTCCTTGTCTTATATCCTAAATAATCACCTTATAATAAAAATTACACACATCAAGATTCGCGCAATGGCTACTCCCCATTTCCTCATATTATTCCCTAATTCGAATCCAAATATATAACGCTGTAAATAATCTCTTATTAAAAGATATCATTCGAATTAGTTTCACTGAGGGCTTCGTTATCAGTGAAAATAGATTAATAGCGAATTGGAACATAAGAATAACTAATAAAGGGTAGTACATGAGCCATTAATCTTTTTTAGTTGATAGGAATCGATGCCAAATTAAAATGATTGATGTCTGACGCGAAGGACGTGTACGCTTGCAAATAATTCCATCATTAAATATGTCGCTCTCGTAAATGGGATCAAAGTTTTATGCAATGCTTTTAGTACGTGATTCATCAAAGTGCGCGTGTCCGTAAATGAGAATAATCAGTTTCACCACTTTGAAAGGTATTCCGCCCGCCAGAGGTTTAGCCGAGAGGGTCACGCAATCCCTGCGACCAAACACGAAGCATTTACCCACCGCATGCGACATCAAACTTCCCCATCACCCACTCCCCGCCTCGATATCCCCGTGTGTTTACAACTTTGACCGAAGTATACCACCAGCATTTGCCACGAATCAAATTACATGCGCGAGTTTATACGCTGAAGTGGCAACAGGGCCGTCATCCCTCACATTTATCTTTCCACTCCGCAAGCCAACCCTAGGATATGCATACAATGAGATTTAGTTGCACCTCATACAATATATGACGACCAAATGCAAGAAAAGATACGAACTACAAAAGAGAACTGTAATTAAAACTATTCAGATATTGCAATTGTTAACAACCATTTACCAGTGGTCTTTGATTTTTACTTGATTATTTATTTTAAAACAAACGCAATTAGGAATAATTCATGAAAATTATTAATGTGTCATTTCATCTCTTTTCCCCTAATTGAAGGTCACAGTGTAATAAAACTTATATTCATTATTTATTTTCTCTGCGTGAAACATTGGAATGTTAACTTTTCAACCACTACCTTAGTTGTGTCGTCACCTCAGCCACTCATGGGCGGAGAAAAATTCAGTAGCATGAAGAAATGTTATTATTTAATTATTCATGATTCAAAGCTCTCACACCTTTTTTTAACTCATCATGAATATTAAATAATAACATTTCTTCATGCTACCACGTTTTTATGTTGTTTTGGGGCTTGGAAGCAAACTACTGGCATTGCATTTTGGGCCCATTGGGGGTAGGGAAATAGCTTTCTTCGCTGCGGGCGAAATCATTATGGGTTCCCTCCCTCCCCTCCATACGAATTGCATCTCTCTATTATGGGGTGGACTGAATTACGATTCGCACGTTTCATTTGGCGCTCTGATCCTGCAGAATTTCCTTCTGAATGACTTCATGGGGTGATCGGTTGGTGCGTCACCGACCTTATTGCCTTATGTCGCCCACATCGTGGACGAATGATGACAGAAGTTCAGTCGGGACGGAAGGCGGGGAATGGGGCAGGAGGGGGGGGATGACGGGCGGGGGCGCAGACCTAGGATGGGCGTCGTGTTAATCGCTGGGTAAAGGAAAGGAAATATTTTCAAGTTCAGTGAGGAATATACAGAGACCTTTGCTTTCCGTTTCATCACTTCATCAACGGCTTTCAGGATCTGAGTGAACCCTTATCAAAGATATGAACACAAGAGAACATAAAGAAAAAAGAAAAAATCTTTCAGAATTCATCGTTTAAGAAAGATAATGTTTCGCGTGGTATGGTGGGAAAAGCTGTGATTGAATTAAAAATAATTTATCAGTATATCATGTAGGAATATAGGAGAATAAATTTTAGAAAAGTATTATTCTACAGTCATTCATTCTTACACCTAGCACGAATTTTTTTCGAAGTGATTGATCCGTTCTTTAATTCTAACCCATTTCCAAGTCCGCTTTACTGCCCTACTGATAAAATATTTTCGACAGGACAGTTGGAAACATGCTCAAGATATTTTTATTATTTTTCATAATTGAATTATTTGTTCTTTCTGGCTCCATCTTTCAAAAACTTCCTTCCCTGTTATCGATATGAGTACTTCGGTTAATACGCCATCTGTTGAGTGTTTTCACATACTTAATTCCTGATTCTTAATTGCCGTCCAGTTAGCCTATCTTTTAATTTTTGGCGGATCAAAACAAGATACATAAAACCACAATTGAGGAATTATTTTTATAAATTATTCGATTCGATCCCTAACTGCCCTTAATGAAATACTCAGTCTGCAGAACAGAGTTTTCTGAGATATACTTTACATTTAATATTGAAAAACTTAATAGACATCTACCTATGAACCGGAGTATTAACACTGAATGTTGCCCAGCACCACTCGGTGACCTAATCCAAGGTTCGGTACCCTAAGAGACCAATCCTGAGCATTTCCTACTCCACACCGCCTAATCGCATAGTAAGTGCACGGGCGTCCCTCGAGAGCCCTGGATGACAAACTCAACGAAATGATGGTCCTGGTGTCGAATCCCGTTTTGGGGAACACGTTAACCGAGCGACGTCGACGGCAATCACTGGCTCACACACAAAGGGAGTCGTAAATGGGCGCCAGTGAAATGGCGGTGGAGGGGTGACGGAAAACAATTCTATGGGAGTCAGGCTGCGGCCAACGCGCTCGCCTCCGCTGCGGAATTCAATTCGCCTCCGGGGACCCGGAGACTCCGCCGCAACCCACCTCCGCCCCCTCATTCTCCTTCCCCCCTCTTCCGTATCCCTGACACCTCACGAGACTCAGTCATAGTGCGTAATCCCTCTTTGAGTCTGAACACTTAGTTTTAACTAGATCCCATGCTTATTTTTGCGCAAGTACTATGTACTGACATTTCCGGGACAACGACGATTAAATTTTCAGACACTGCATAGGTTTTTAGAGCCATGAAGTGAAAAGAAGATCGAAGGAAGAAAAAAACACCTGGGATGGAATTCAGAGAGGTAGACAGCATGCAGAGCGTAACGACGAGTGATTGCGAGATGCAGACGGGCCTTAAAAATGTATTGTGACATGTCAGTCAGGATTTAGGAGCACTTTACTGTGTAGTGCTCGGGTCTATCTATAACCAACTCTAACTCTGTTATAAAGTGATTTAGGAATACGAGTATATTATTATTGCTTACATAATAAATTAATAGAAAGAGCACAATATTCTATTCATTTGTGGTCCTCAATTTACTATGGGTTTTGAGTAATCTATTCTGGTAGTCGATATGTTCAACTTGTCTGTCCACATAGCCTCTACTTTTTCTTTCTCAATCCTTGTTCGATTAGTCGTCCATAGTACTTTCTAAGCAAAAGATACTTAAAAATGTAGTTTTCATAATTTAGTTAATCATTTTTTCGATCGTTGATATCTATGCTACATTCAACGTTTAAATGCAGTTATATCGAAGCAAGGGGTGCATTTTATGTTAGTCTGCATTGTTGGAATGTTATTTTAATTTTCGTCTGTAATGAGTTTTATCTTTTAACAAGAAATTTATTGCCTCTATTTATTTATCCACGCCTGCCTTTTGTGCCCATGCGTAAAAATAAGGGCACACTGCTATGTACAATCTACAGGTTAGATCAGCAAATCTCCAAGCTAACCTAATACTCCATCAGCGTGGACTAAAACTGTGTCCATTTGACCCAATTTGTGAACGCTATGTACGTGCAGAGATTTTAGAACCAAATTTGTTTTTGGTTAATTTAGAGACTCCATCAAATGCGATGGAAATCATCATGCAGTCACTTGAATCAGTTCTGCGGGGATTCACGAAATTACCTCGAACACACGTGATTTTCGCGTAACTCACGGGCCAACCGAGTGTGTACAAACCGTGGATCCATGCTCAACAGCATCCAATTTGCACGACCAAATTAACTTAATTATCTCACCATCTCTAAGCTTGCTCATCTTTCTGCATCTCGGGCGTCCCTTCATCTCCTGCGCCGGCCCTCGCTTAACTCCTCGGCCCCCAAGATTTCCGATTCTCCTTCATCTTCGAGCTCTCTCCTCTCTCTGCGTTGAATAAAATAAATAGAACCCGACTCGGAAGGATGGAAAACAAATCCTCCGACTGAAAAGTTTGAGTTTCTTTGAACTCTTGAGCCCTCCGAAACGTTTCTCCCTCCCTCTCGAATAATTATCTCCCGTTTCGAGTTCCACGCGGGAAGACGCGAGGGATAGCACGAGTGAATTGAGCAAAGAGGGGAAACTGACGCGGTCTCCGGACAAAAAAGATGATTATGTTTGCCGACTCCATGTCAATCAGAGGATTTTTCTTGTGAAATGGTCGAATATAAAATATTTAGGATGAATCGAGTTCTTGAAGGCTAACTTAAAAAACGCTTTATTTGTGATTGGGAAATGTTCGCGAAGGTCTTCATACTGATGAAGCTACGTTGCCGGAAGAGATACAATTTATAATTTAATCGTTTAAGTGTTTTAAGTTTAACTTTGATTGATTTAAAGATAAATTACGGGTCATATCGGTCGTTCCATCTGAAACACGGATACAAGGAAAAGGTTTTCTTTAGTATCGACGCTCTTTTTGCGGGAATGCAAAATTTCGTATAGAAGCAATCTTATACGTGGAAAAAACTAAACTGTGAGATGTGTTTTGAAGGCCAAAAATCCATTAAATCGAGATTAATTATACAGAGGAGCCAACAAAGAATATTTAAGTACGACAATGAATTATCTCTGAAGGATTATAAATCACATTTAATCAAAACGATTTTATACGGGCACTGGGTCTACATTTCATCTCGCTGAATCGTTGAGGCAAAACTGATCACCAAGTCCATAGAAATGGGTGGAATTTCTCGAGTCGTAAGACCCATGCCCTAAATGAAACCGACTCTCAAGAGGCGAGCGAATGCAACGCCATAAAAACCTTTCCGACCAAAGCCGAGAATGTAGGCGGAACGCGTGCCATCAAATGATTCACGGGGAAAAAATATAGGGAAAGAATTTTCTTGTCGGAGTCCCCTTCTTACTCGGAGATACGCGTAATCTCATTCACGTAGCTTCTTTGTCATCGATTTAAGAGTAGCATCGGGGAGAGAATTAACGAAGAGGAAAATTTTATCAATTAAGCCCCGAGGAAAAACCTTTTTCTCTCTCTCTCTCCTCCCCCTGTTCCTTCAATTCCGAAGCCACTCCTCAGAGAAAGGGAACGAAGACGCCCGGACCTGGTAATGGCGTTTTGCCTTCGCGGAGAGAGACCTTAAAGGATTTCTGGGGAAACGGGGGAAGGGCGAATACGCGACACGAGAGAGAGAGAGGAGGCGGCGGGGGCTGTATTAGCAGGATGGAGGAGGTGGATGTTTCTCTCCCCCACTGCCTCTCCTCGACCCCACCCCAACCGGCGTCTTACTTTCCCGGGGCCATGCCCGGGCCACTCGGGAGAGGCCGCTGCACTTCCATCGAATCCCCATCCCGTCCTCCCCCGTCCCTGTTAGTCATCTCATAATACCTCCACCCTCCGCAGTCGCCTCTTACTCCCCCATTTTACCCCAATCCACCCCGGCAATGTTCCTCCTTCCCCCCGCCAGAAGACTCCATCATACACCACACAGCCCTCCCTTACGAGGGAACCCCCAACCCACTTTCCACTCCTTAACATCCTTCCTCCGTCCCCCTCCTGCTTTCCCCCGGGCGCTCGTCCCGTACCCCCTGGAGACCCGAAAAGAGAAGACCCGCCTCCCCCTGAGGGGCCAGTTTCCCCTACTCCATTCTCCCATCATCATCCCCTCCCCCAAGGCAGCAGCCAAGCCCTACACATATATTTACCATGCATTCTCAGCCGCGTGCCCGCTCGCATATGAAGCCTCGCCCCCTCCCTCCAAATTTCGGTTGGCAGGGCCCGCCCAGGGCGCGAGCGGTCGCGTTGGGCACCACACCCTCGATCCCCTTCTCCCTCCCGCGCCTTCCCCCGCCTCCAAGCGCCCACTCGTTTCTGGCCCGCCCATCGTCCTCACCTCCACGACTACTCCCATTCTCCTACTCTTCTCACCCTGTCGAACCTGCTCTCGTCCCCTTCCACAAATACCCTTTGAGCTTTTGAAGGTGCTTCCTCCTCAACCCCCAAGAAACAAGGGAGTTAATGGAGACTCAGGCAGGAGAGCTATTAGGTAGCTGCACCTCCTGAAACTTCGAAAAGAAATATACTACGGAGGTTATTTCGCAATTTTGCATAGTACTTGAGGGAATCAGCGATGGCGCTAGAGGCTGCCTTCTATATGGGTTAAATGGTAGAGGGGACCTTTAGGTCTCAATTACCCCCAAAAAAGACCTCTCTCCATCTATATGCCTACTTCTTTCGCAAGTTTCTGAAGTTTGATTCAATACAATCGCAAGTCATTTATAGCGACTTTAAGCATCTACTCAGAGGGTTTATATTAAGAGAAGGACGTATTTTACCCACCGTTCTCATCTAAAAAGATACATGTATTTATACCTCTGTTCTGTCTTTCATTTAATATTACATTTCCATTAGATATTTACCAACTCCTCAATTGCGGCCATTTCACCACAAGGACCAGAGCTCTCTTTCAAATTCTACACCACAATAAATGCCAAATAAAACATGAGGTATACATTAGACGAATCAACAAATTGACTTGAATAAATTGAATACAATTATAAAAATACAACGGAAAGCGATGAAAAAAGACTTATGAGTATCATGTTTACGAATGTTGTCTCATACGTTGACTCGCAAACTTTTGCAAGGCGCAAAAAATACCTCTAACAAGTGACCAAAATCGTCAAATCATTTCGCAATGCCACAACCTCCTAATTTTTTAGGCTTGAAAAGTCTACGCTGGCCACAAAATATTTCACACATCGTATGTCAAATACTTTGAAGGAGAAGGGGTGTGCGATTGCCACCTTGCTGATCTCTCTGCGCACCCCTGGGGGGTCTGCGTATGGAGATGGAGAGGCAGGGGTCCCTCTTCGCCCCTCGCCGAAACGAGCCGAGACAATGCCACCCCGCAGGACACACTCCCTGCCGCCCCCCTTCCCCCAACACCCTCCCTGAATATCTCCGAAACCCTTGGTCCCCATCCCTTCACCCTGAATTCCATCCGACTTAAGTGCAGACCCGCACTTCACTCAGCCTCCCTTTAAAATGGAATTGCTTCAAGCTAGTATCCCCCCCTCCGCACACAGGATCTCAATTATGAGGGCAGTATGACTCCATTGTCGGGTGACAGCGCCATCGGCGGAAAGTCATCTGCCCCACTCGCCCCATCTCCGGGAGCCCTCTCCAATAATCGCTACGACCGCCTCTCCGCTCACCCGGGAGTCATCGGCGGAGGCAGCAACGCCTCCCCTCAAAGAAATCCCACCGCTAGCATAAGTTGAAACGATCCACTCTGAGTGGGAAAATTGAAAAGTAATGCTAAGATCTTACTCTTAAGCTCGGGTCCCCATTAAGGAAGAGGGGCTTTAACCCGTTCATGTTGAATTCAGGCAAAACTAGTGAGATGTCATCAGGCTTTGAAAAAATAACAATGAGGTAAAACAGGAGAGGAGTGAAAATTATCGTATTAGATGTCGAGGTCGAGAAATTGTGAAGTTTCATTTCAGTGGAAAATAACTACTTAGTACTTTTTCTCAAGGGAAAAAATAATACCTTCAGGCCTAGATTTTTTCCAAAAGAAGACCTGGTCTTAGACCCATATTCCCAAAAACCCTTTTCAATAATATGGTTAACCCAAATCTAACTAATTCAAACCAAGAATTCCATCAATTTGAATGGCAAGTTTCGGACGTTCATAGACGATTTTACTTTTAAGCATCGCGAGGACTTTGCCTTACTTTGATTTAACCATTTCGTGAATTTGTCTAAAAAAATTTCTAGAAAACCGTTTTATTTTCTTTTTCTGCCCCAGCAATCCAATGTACTCCTTTCTATTAAAACCTTCAACACCCCGCTACTTGTCATAATTATTATCTCTGTCCACTTTCTCGACCTCTTCAGGACTTCCCTCAGTGACTTCATCTCTTCGCTAGCCCTATTTGATACTTCACCATTTGTCTTTCTATCTTTACAACTTATTTCCGTTATTCTCCACCACAAAAATATTTCGAAATCTTTCAATCTACGCTCATTCTATTGTCTCTAAGGACAAGTCTCACATCCAGAACAATCCAAGAAACATGCACTACATCCAAACGTCTATCTATATGGATGGCTCTATATTAAAATCTTTCCTTGGATATTAATCACATAGATAACAAACTGTAGAGTTTATCGTTTTTCCAAAACTTCCGCATTTACGGTCAACTGTATTCCGTCTCTGATTTAAAGTGCTCTGCTACGATGGAGATTTCAGCGAACGACCGCTCTCGGCGCACTTGAGTGGGCGACGGCGGTGGGAAGAGTGCTTTCTATGAAATGTCTTTAAATTTGATTTTTATTTAAATAAGGAGTACATTTCTTTCTCCGCAATGTGAGCGAACAAGAAATATTCTGAAACTCTTCCTCACGCCGTGAAACCAAGGGCTTTCGAGGGGCGTTTTTTTAAGAAACAGATAATCCTAAAATACATAATATCCACTCTATCAATTCCATTACGAATGTAAATGTGCTGGAAAACAATCTCAAACAAAGGACGCGAATCGCTGTTGCGTGAGCTAGAGGTGACCGACAAGAGGTGCAAAGAAATCCATTGATATCCGTTTCTCTTTAAGGAGGCTGTAAGACTCCTTTCCTTCTCTATACTTTATTGATGTTGAAGTAATATTTTTGTACTGGATTACATTAAAAAGAAAACCTTAATTCCCGTTGTTTTGGAGGAATTAACGGGCAGTGGAATTTCCATGCAGAAAGAAACACTATCATTTTAGCTTTATAATTTACATACCTGCTTCCAATGGAAAAAAGTCATAGTGAAAAAATCATTCGCCCTGACCGATATTTGAATCTGGATCCCTCAATATCCGGCCGAGTGCTTCAGCCAGTCAAGCTACTGAGGCGTCTTCTATAATTCCGACATTTTGGGGCGTGCATGGACCCAGTGAACAAAATTTAAACCCCCAAAATTTCGGATTGTAAGAGAACGCTTCGGTAACTAATTGATGCACTCGGCCGGACATCGAGGGATCTGGGTTCGAATCCCAGTCAAAGCGAATGATATTTACAGGGTTCGTCCGGAAAATCAGTACACTTATTTTCCGGACGAACCCTGAAGTAGGTGAAGATTTTCGTGGAGGGCAGAGAAGAGGTCGACGACGAACCACGGCCTGGACGCCCATCAACGACACTCACCGACGAAAATGTGCGAAAAGTTCGCGATGTACTGAACTCTGATCGTCGTCTTAGTGTTCGGATGATAGCAGAGCAGTGTAATGTGCCAAAAACAATAGTTCACGAGATTATTAGGGAGCAATTACGGATGCGAAAAATTTGTGCAAAGTTGGTGCCGAAAGTGCTCAGTGATGATCAAAGACTCAATCGTTTGGAAATCGCGACACAACTTGCGGATCACTGCAAAAATGATCCACATTTTTTAGAGAAAGTTGTTTCGGGTGACGAGACGTGGATCTTTGAGTACGACCCGGAGTCGAAGAGACAAAGTGCGGAGTGGCACACCCCATCATCACCCCGTCAAAAGAAAGCTCGCATGAGCAAATCTCGGATCAAGGCGATGCTCATTGTCTTTTTTGACAAAAGGGGAGTCGTCCACTACGAATTTGTACCTGAACGACAAACTGTAAACGCTGCATTTTACGTCCAAGTGCTCGACAGGCTTCGAAAACGAGTCGCCCGCGTCCGGCCAGCGATCAAAAACATCTGGCGGCTGCATCACGACAATGCGCCGTCTCACACCGCGCTTGTCGTGTCGGACTTCTTGGCCAAGCACGGCGTGGCAACGCTGCCGCACCCGCCCTACAGCCCGGACTTGGCACCACCGGACTTCTTTCTGTTCCCGAAGATAAAGAGGAGTTTGAAAGGAACGCGATACGGGACTTTGGACGCCGTCAAAGAGGCCGTGACGACGTGTCTTCGAGAGGTTCCCGATGATGCCTTCGCGGGAGCGTTCCAGGAATGGGAACGCCGCTGGAACAAGTGTATCGACTCACAAGGGTCCTATTTTGAGGAATATTAGCTTAAGATATGTAAAAGTGTAATAAATTTTTTTTCCTGAGCTCAGTACACTTATTTTCCGGACGAACACTGTACACTTTGACATTGTTGCATGGCAATGCACACTTAGCGAATTAATCCATCAAAATTCACTGCCACGTCTCATCTTCTCATCTCCCGCAGTTTCTTAGAACCTGCTTTTAAATAATACACATATAGACTTTTATTATGTCTCTAGCACTTTGATATTAGGGATACTTATATTTAAAGCGAAATATGAGTTGAACTTGTGAACAAAGGATGAATGATGCTTCAGTTTAAAAATGTGCAAGACGAAAAATTCATCAATATTTTAGAATGGTTTATGCTTTTATAGCTCTTGGGGCATCCAACATTCCTTTGTTAATTGATTATTTTCATAGAATAGATGATAACTTTTTACACCACTAGTAATGTTTAATTTATTAAATTATTGTCAATTGTAATAACATAAAACTATTCGCAGCCTTCAATCAAACATTTAGATGAAATCAGCTTATGAAATAGAGTACGTTTTTGTCATTTGTAGGTCCAGATGGCAATAACGTAATTTAATATACTTTATATATCCACATCCATAATATATTCATTTACTTATTGTCATTCCATTCATACTTTTCAGAACTTTTTGTATTGGAAGATTATTTTGGTACATTTGTAAGCCGATTTATAATATATCCATTTTTCATGCTAATAAGCATCTTTTACTGGATTTATGCTTCTTAAGGTGGTTGCATCCAAATAACAATTGAGTTTAGGAAATCAATTGCTATTTATAAATATTCTAATGCCCCTTTATTTATCCACTGGGGTGTTGCTTTCCAAGAGCCCCAAACAAAGCTGTGACAAATATTTCAATGACCTTATCTTAGTTTAGTGCGTTCTAAGAATTGATTGGATCCAAGTAGAATATACGAGTATCATCCTGGAACCCATGATCAATTATTATTATTTATAAATTTACTGGTCAAATTTTCTCAATTTCCTGACGAATCTTATAGAACTACGAAAAATGCCGTTTCTTTAATGGTTTAGTTTTCGATTGAATATAATAATCTTTTAATAGCCTTTTCTTAGATTAATATGTTCTCATAAATAATGGGATCCAAATATAAATATAAAAATGGAACCCATGGTCTTATAAATTTTCTGGTCAAATTTGTGTTAGCTAATACCATAATCTTCTCACTGCAGAACTCGACTAGTCTTTCTCCTTTGGCGCTCCGTTTTCCGAGCCCGAAATTTCCGACGCCTCGTCTTTCTTTTCCTTCTCCTACTGCGTTCCAGTCTACTATTACGATGATATTTTCTTTCCCCTTCCCCTTTCCAAGGACTTCTTCCTTTTGCTCGCACAATTCTATTCTTCTTCTGTATGGCTAGACGTTGGCATGTATACTTGCACGGTCGTGGTGTCTGTGGGCTCTTCTTCCAGCTTCACCATCATAATTCTCTCGTTGTACAGTAATATTACCATTTCTCTCCTGCCCTATTATTTCTTAAGTATGATGACAACGCCTGCGATCGCCTTCCGAGTATATAACTCGAAATCTGTCGCTCTGCAGCTGTCCACTTGATCTCTTTAACTCCCAGGACGTCTAAACTCAGGCTCTCCATTTCTATCTTGGCGTTCTCCAGTTTTCCGATCACCCTCAAGGATCTTAAATTCCATGTCCCATTCTTACATATCTTTCCTGACCGATTTACCCTTCCTGGTAGTCCCCACCGATCCGAACGGGAGACTATTTTACCTTTGGAAGATTTTACCTAAAAGAATGCAATCATATCATAAATAGTTGGAGTGCAGGGCTGCATTTCCTCGGGAGACTAATGCGGTGGTTTCCAGTTGCCTTCCGCACCGCAGTACTTCGGCCGATTTTGTGAACTTCACACTCGCCTGAAGCTGTGGCTGTTGATGCCGATCTCCTTGACCAGCGACTTCAATGCCCTCTGCTGAGAGATGCTTCCTCTTAGTAGTGAGGTCATTTTGTATTGCGTGTAAACGTTGTCACACGCTGGTTAATTTTTTCCTAGAAAATAACCAGAAAAATATTCTCCGTGCTATGGTCTCGAACCTGCGACGTATGAGAGTCGGCCCCGCTCTATAAAAACATAGCTATAGATTTCCATAACATATTAATACAAAGAAAGGACACTCGCATATGCAGTTTTGACGTTTCGACGATTCTGATAAAGACGGCCGTACCCTCGAAACGTCAAAACTACATATGTGAGTGTCCTTTCTTGGTGTTCTATCTTTTAAAAATCTATATCAGTATATATAGTATATAAATAGTGGGGAAGTAGCAAGGATAGCTATAGCCGTTTGAAAATTTCGGGAGCAGCAGATGGAATTTGCGTCGAGAGATAATGGGATACTGAGCGCTCGGAGAGTAAAAATAGTCGAATCGGGAAGAGAACTAGCATATATAGGAATAAATGGAAGCATTTTACGATTGCGAAAGATTTATAATAATGGAGAGAGTAATTTTATTTGCTTTATTTATTTTTTGTATCAATTTATTAAATTTTTTTGGGGAGATTTCAGGTTTTCATGCTCGTGAAAAAATGAATTTTTTCGCAGATACGCACATAAAACCGGAAGGAGGCTGGCGTAAATCATATTATAGGGCAATGGCACCACCCAACACGAAAGGCACTTATTATTTCTCCAGCGGATGCGGGAACAGAAATCGTTCGGTCGCCGTGCCAAAACCACCATTAACACTCAAAAATCAACATCGCACCCCTTATCCTAGCCGTGTCGAATGGTGACATGTATCATCTGGGCAAAAGCAATACCTCTCGATTCAAGCACGTGCTCCTGGGACTCACCCAGACACGCACGAAATTCAGACACACGATACATGCGGACTCCCTTTTTTATTGGCGAGCGGAGAGCCGAGGGATGGAAGAGCGCGGATTGGATAAAAGCCGTCCCGGAAGGGGAGAAGGAAATCTGCCCAAAAAGCGATAAGCACTTGGCGCGGTCATAAATCGCCCCGTGAACAAATACGCTCATCTCTCCCTCATTGCATCGCTCGGGCTCATTTCCACGGCCGGGGGCGGAGGGGATGGGGGAGCCCGCACCACCAAACAAGTGCCGGCGTGCGCGCGCCTGCTTGCCACGTTCTCCCCGAACGAGTCTGCAACTCGCACGCACCCTCCGCCCCCCCCCCACCCCCGGGTACCGCTATAAACACATCACGCGTGGGTGACGTCAACTCAACTCGGTAGCACCCAGAGGGGCGGTGGGGACGTATTCCCCCGACGCGACGGACGGACGGCCGGGGAGACGAAGGGCGGGAGGGGACGCGCGCGAATGCATAGAAAACCCCACCCCCCCTCGGCTTACGTCACCTCGGCGGAAAATAAAGAAGAGTTCTTAATTCGACAGTCGAGCTAACACACCCTCCTCAACCCCCCCAGGACCTCTCCCACGATTGGCGTCGACGCCCCCCCTCCCACAAGGAAAGCCCTAAAAACTCTCATCCCCCGGCTACCCCACCCACACCCTGGACCGATCCCTTCCTTCCTTCTTCCCCCAAAACGACCCCCGTCCCCCACACAAGGACGGAATGAGAGAAATAGGAGCCCTTATCTCGCCTCATCCGGTCCGTCCGACAAATGCTGTTCCGAATCCCTCCCGATTCCCCGACCCCACTCATGCTCTCTCTCTCTCGCATCAACATGGGAGTAGTGGCGTATTTCAAACTCCCAAGCACTCCCATTACCATTTCCCTCCCCCCTCTCTGCATGCGGGGATCCCGTTTCTCCCCTTCAGTGAGGGAAGCCCCCCTTTCTCCCGATGCACTTCGCCCCCCTCTCCCCCGACGCCTCACCATCTTGTGCCCTCCCTCACCCCAAGCAGTCGCTATTGCAGCGATTCCGGTTCGATGGCAGCGCCAATCTGTCCCATCATTCGGGCAGAGGGGGACTGCGAGTCGAGGGGGAAATGAACTCCTTTTCCATGCCATGGTTCTCTCAAGTTCACCCCCCCCCCTTCCGACATCTAACTCATTCCCCCTTTTCTCACCCTTACCACTCATGGGACACTGGAGAAGAGACATAGGTCTTCGGAATCAACTGGCTGTCGATGCTCTACCCGCGAGATGGCGGCTTCGGGATTCGACAGAGCGTGGGTGGACCCTGCCCTGCATACACAATGGATTTATGCCCATCTTTCAATGCCTTCCAATTCGCAAGTTAAATTTCATTGCTCTTAGCTATATTGGGCGAGGCCTGCAGACTTGTTCACAGATCATATTGATACAGCACTTCATATTATTTGCACCGCCACTACATTGAATCACCCAGTGAAGCTATTACTACTTGACAGTCATTATAGCCATGTTAGCTAATAAATCGTATTCATTCATTATGTGGTAATTCCATTCTATTTTTTTGAGAGGCACCCGGATCGACCCATCAGCACCACGCCCTGGCATTCCGCCAGCGCCGCCTTTAGAGCCGGCTCTAGGCGCTCATAGCTCCAGCAGAAGAGAGCCTTTTTAGGCGAAATTCGGCATGATTCCACCTTCTGGGAACTATAGAAGCTACATCTGCGGTCTATGACTCAATTTTAGATCATAGTAATCTTCTGACAAAAAAATACATTTTTCGGGGTCTCCCTGAAAGGAATTTAGCAGCTGTTGAACTCAATGCTATGTAGAGCTACCGGAACACTACACTGTGCCCCCAAGGGTGTCTGAGGATAAGACGCGATTGAACGGTATTATTTTGGCAACCGTTCTGCAATAATAAACTTTTATTCTTTAAAAATAAAATAATGTTAAAAGGTCATGTTTTCGCAGGAAATCTATTTAATAGAATAGCGGTACGTGTAAACTATTTCTAAAACAAATTAATGTAAATTTGTTAAAGGCGAATTTCTTTGAAAAAATTATGATCTCATAAAGCATTGTTAGAAGTACTGGGGAAAATATTGGGAAAAAGTACAGAATGCTTACAACTTCAAACATTGTCTGTAAACGATCGATTATTACAACTCCTTACACATAATCTTCCGGAGGATGTGAATGACGGTGAAGTTTTCCCTTTAGGTTGTAGTATATACAGACGAGATGGGGGTAACAGAAATGCAGTAGTATTCATTGTCATTAAAAAACACTTTATATTTAAAAATATTTATGACCAGATTGAGAGCGTTTGGTGCACAATAGAGAGAAATAACTGTATATATATATATATATATATATACACACACACACACACGAGGGTCATCCGGAAAGTAGTACCCGTTCGTGAAATAAAAAGACAAAAGTAAATATTAACAAACATAAAAATTTTTATTTGAAAGAGGATACTTTAAACTACTTCTCAACATAATCTCCAAGCAAATTAAGGCATTTGTCATAACGTGTGACAAGTTTCTGTATTCCTGCTGCATAGTCCTTCGCCGCCAGCTCATTGAGATACAGGGTCACTCCTTCTTTAAGTTCTTCATCGCTGTCAAATCTTTTTCCTGCCAAAAAGTCTTTAAGCTTTGTAAAGAGATGAAAATCTGAAGGGGCCAAGTCCGGGCTATACGGTGGATGGTCGAAAGTTTCCCATTTGAATTGCTGCAAAAGTTTTTGTGTTATCCCAGCTGCATGAGGCCTGGCATTGTCATGAACGAGAATGACACCAGTAGACAATAGACCTCGCCGCCGATTTTGTATTGCCCGCCGTAATTTCTTTAATGTTTCACAATACGCATTGGCATTAATAGTGTCTCCACGGGCCATAAAATCAATAAGCAATACACCTCGTCGATCCCAGAAAATGGTTGCCATGAGTTTCCTGGTGGACAGAACTGTCTTGAATTTTTTTGGTTTGTTTGGTGAATGAGCATGATGCCACTCCATTGACTGTCGTTTACTCTCAGGTGATGCATAACAAACCCATGTTTCGTCACCAGTAATTATGCGAGTCAAGAAAGAGTCTCCTTCATCAGAATAACGTCCCAAAAACGTCAGTGCTGCAGCCATACGCTTGGTTTTGTGCTCATCTGTAAGCTTGCGAGGGACCCATCTTGCACAAATTTTTGCATAATGCAGATGGTGTTTAACAATTTCATGAACAATTGTTCGAGAAACATTGGGAAAATGCTCACAGATGTCATCAATTGTGACGCGCCGATCGTTCCTCACGAATTCGTCAACTGAGCTCACCAGTTGGTCTGTAATGACAGACGGTCTCCCCGAACGCTCATCGTCGTGTGTGTTCCCCCTCCCCATGTTGAAGTTGCGACACCACCGCCGAACAGACGACTCGTCCATTACATTGTCTCCATACACCTCCTTTAATTGGCGATGAATATCACATGGGCGAACGTTTCTTGCATTGAGGAATTTAATCACTGCCCTCACTTCACAACTGGCGGCGTTCTCAATTTTTTTAAACATTGTAAACAATCACAGAAACAACACAGGCAATGCTAGCGTCACGCAACTTGGCTCAGAGAAGGCAGACAAGCCACTGAAGCTATCTGACCTCGTCCAGCGGCTACTCGCGTCGTCAGCACTTCATGCGGCACGAACGGGTACTACTTTCCGGATGACCCTCGTGTGTATATATATATAATGTATGTGTGTGTATGGGTCACGGTAGTCCAGGGGTTAGAGCGTTGTACTGCTGACCGGAGGGGCCGGGGTTCGATTCCCGGACTAAGCCCAACGGCGTGTGAAATTCACACATCAGGGTAGGGGGGACAGTTCCTTTCCCTCGATTCCCAGGCAAGGCACTCTGGGCACCTGCAGCTCCACCCAAGCTATATAGTTTTTCGGGTACCAGATCTTCCTGGGAAACCATAACCGGCACAGGGAAAGGAACTGGCCCCTACCCTGATGTGTAAATTTCACACGCCGTTGGGCTTAGTACTGAGTAAACTCTACCATCACCTCCCAAACCGACCTTCGGGTTGATTACTGTGTTTATGGCTTTTTTAAATATATATATATTTATATATATATATAATATTATATATATTTCCCTCACCATATCCTTTGCTCATTTGTAAGAGTACGCCCGGGGTTGATTCTTCCCATAATATTCATACGCCCGAAGTTACCGTTCGTTTTATTTAATAGAGAACCCAACCAAACTTTACCAACTTACACACTTGGAGGTGCTCAGATGAACATCGTGGATGCAGTAAAAAAAAGGGGGGCCAGCATTGCATCGGTTCTTTCTTGGGAAAAAATATACGCAAGATTTGTGGAGGGGCACTTAAAAAGCTGACATTCATGAAACCAGTAGTCGGAAGGTGTTGTGACAAATAAGTGAAGGAAACGTGGTATTTATCCTTATTGAGGCCTCACTTATAGCAGGTGGAGAGCGTTTGGGATCCTTTTCAAAAAACATTAATTACAGAATTGAATAGGATACGGAGAGAGGCCGCGAGGTTCGTGGAAAACTCGTGCCAATGGCCGCAAAGCGTCACACATTAAATAGAGAATCTGGGGTGGGAACCTTTAGATATGTGCAAAGTCAGGGCTAGATTAAAGAAATAAAGCGTTTGGTTTTGCATGCAACATTGGAGATATAATTAGGCCCCTAATTACGACAATTTCACGACGGCAAGGTCGACAATTTCTACAAAATAAGAGAGTTTGATAGTCGAACTGATAGATTTCAGTACTCGTTTTCCCCGCGCTCTATTCGCGACAGTGATAAAATATACCGAAGAAAATAACAGATGCCGGTTGTTGAAAATAGGGGTATACATGATTAAATTCCCACAAAACACTCTCCAAGTCTGACCTTCTAACACCCCTCAACGTATGCTCTTGTGCCAGATGGCGTGCAGATGAATGTACATAAAGTCTATTGCATTTGTGAATTTTCTGTCCGGAATGCGTAGAATATTAACCGGTAATCTGTCTAAATTACATGTATGCCTGCCTTCTTTTAACGTATGCTCTTTTCCTCTTTGTGTAGGCATAGGAATATCTGATAAACATGTAATACTCGTAATATATGTGGGCATGCATAATTGGTGTTCGGTCTCCCCCTTTCCACGCGATTTTTGGTGGATTGCGGGATGCCAGGTGCATGAGGAAATAGAGGGAATGTATGTAGAATGGCTGGTGACCCAGCCACACGTACTTATGGCGATTTGCGGGTTATTGTGTAGATGTGGTTTTGCTCTTTCACCCTGGCCCGAAATAAAAGGAAATGTGACTTGAGAGCCACCAAATGGTGAGATCCTGTCGGTTATGTCATCGTGTAGACTATGGCCTCCAGCCAAAAAAGTGCGCATTTGATGGGACATTTACCAGTACTGCTAATGAATAAATTACATTCAATCAAAAACTAACAATCAAGGTAATGGCATTTTTAGTAGTTACATAAGCTTCGTCAGAAAATTGGGAAAATTTGACCAGTAAATTTATAAATAATAATAATTGATCATGGGTTTCATTATGATAATCGTACATTCTATTTGAATCCAATCATTTCTTAGAACACACCAAACTGAGATAAGGTCATTAAAATATTTGTCACGACTTTGTTTAGCGCTTTTGGATAGCAACACCCCAGTGGATAAATAAAGGGGCATT
This sequence comes from Hetaerina americana, assembly GCF_022747635.1. Lineage (NCBI taxonomy): Eukaryota > Metazoa > Arthropoda > Insecta > Odonata > Calopterygidae > Hetaerina > Hetaerina americana. The sequence goes on from NW_027286763.1 coordinate 18,340,323, forward strand.
AGAAAATTTATAAATAGCAATTGATTTCCTCTTCCTACACTCAATTTTTATTTGGATGCAACCACCTTAAGAAGCATAAATCCAGTAAAAGATGCGTATTAAAATGAAAAATGGATATATCATTAATCGGCTTATAAATGTACCAAAATACTCTTCCAATACGAGCAGTTCTAAAAAGTATGAATGAGATCACAGCAAGTAAATGAATATACATGGGTGGTCTGATAAGGTTCCGACCAAACAAAGAAACAAGACGTTTTTTCTGAAATTTTTGATGCCGGAAACTTTCCAGACCACCCTCGTATTATGAATGTGAATGTTTAAAGTATAGTATATTTTGTTATTGCCACCTGTACGCACAAATGAGCAAAATGTACTCTATTTCATGAGCTGATTTCATCTTAATGTTTGATTGAAGGCTGCGAATAGTTTTATTTGATTACAAACGGCAAGAATTTATTAAATTAAAAATTACTCGCGGTGTAAAAAGTTATCATATATTCTATGAAATTATTCAACTAAAAAAGAATTAGGGATGCTCCAAGAGCTATAAAAGTATAAACCATTCTAAAATATTGATGAATTTTTCGTCTTGCACATTATTATACTCAAGCATCATTCATCCTTTGTTCACAAGTTCAATTCTTATTCCGCTTCGGATATAAGTGTCCATAATGGCATAGTGCTAGAGATATAATACAATTCTATACGTGTATAATATAGGGGCAGGTTCTAAGAAACTGTGGGAGATGTAACTTTGTAACTTTTAAGGGATTCATCCGTCAAGTGTGCATTACAATTCAATAACGTCAGAGCGTAAAAAATCATTCACCTTGACTGGGATTCGAACCCGGATCCCTTAATGTCCAGCCGATTTCTTCAGCCAGTTAAGCAACTGAAGCGTACTTGTATACCCCAAAATTTTAGGGGTTTTAATTTCGTGCACTGGGTCCATGCACCCCTCCAAAATTTCGGAGAGTAAGAGGGCGCCTCGGTAGCTTAACTGGCTGGAGCAGTCGGCCGGGCATCGTGGGATTTGGGTTCGAATAGTGGTCAAGGTGAATGATTTTTCTACTCTAAAATTGTTGCATTAAAAGGAGGCATTGAAAGTACAAAGCTAAAATGATAGTGTTTCTTTCAGCATATGCGTAGATGGAAATTCCACTGCTCGTTAATTCCTCCAAAAGAATGGGAATTAAGGTTTTCTTTTTAAAGTAATTCATTACAAAAATATTTCTTCAACATCAATTAAGTATGGAGAATGAAATGCGTCTTACAGCCTCCTTAAAGAGAAAAGGAAATCAATGGAGATCTTTGCACCGCTTGTCGGTCACCTCCCCGCTCAGGCAACAGCGATCCGCGTCCTTATTCTGCCAGCCAGTCTTTTTCCTTCCCCGGTGTGGGTGACACAAGGGAGAGCAATCAAACATTGTCCGCGCCGGTAGTAACCAAATCTATCGGAATACAAAGTCATTCCACAACACGGTGGTTTAAGCTCGTCAACGCCCGTGGTGGAATAAATTGTTGTAGAGAATTCAAAAAAGGCAAAAAAGTGAGCGGAGGAGATTTAGTAAGGATGCTCTTTAAAAAAATTCGTGATGTGTGCTAGAAAAAGAAAAGAAAATGTATTTTGGATGAAATGGGTAGAATATAGGGAAAAGGGAATAGATTGGATTTGAGAGAAAAGTGATTTTTTATTTTGCTTATGTATATTTCAAGTCTTGGATATGCGAATTAGTGTTGAGGGATCAATTTAAACATACTTTTCATATTTAGGCTACCAATAATAAAAGCAATAGCATATCAACCAATCGTATTAGTAGTATAGGCATCGCAGGAAAACTGCGATTTGAGACATTATAGAGAGATTGCCTCTGAATGATGAGAAACGTAACAAGACTCACCGAGTTGAAATACAACGCCAAAGTTGGCACATTATATTTTTCACCATCAATTACACAATCCACCGATAGGGATGCTTTGAAATCAATTGCATCGACAAATGAAATGAAATCCATCAGATAACTCTCACCATCTTCATTTGGTGCTCCATGATCTGCTCGCCTAAGCTCTACGTGCCGTGTACAGTCACGAACCTCTACATTATTCAAGTAATCACCCATTTTCACCATTCTCCTTCATCTCTCAACTCTTCTCTCCATGACATCTTCTATCTTATTCTCCCGTTCGCATCTCCATCCTCGAGCAAACATTGACTGTTTAATAGTGAAATCATACGATTGACATATGTAATTTAACTGCCGAAAACATTATTATTAATAAATTTAAAGTCTTGAACTGTAAAAAGTACTATATTTATACTTTATGAAATAAACTGAAATACTGGACAAAGAAATCATAGCAAAACTAGTCTACATTTGAATACGATTTCAAAATAGTTCAGTAGTAATCAAATCGAAGTCCACTCAATATTAAAGCCGATTGGGTTATGAGAATACAGCTAGATCTAGTCCGGCTAGATATATTTTTCCTTTCCTCACACTAAAGAGTATTCAAAGATTCTCCATCATTGTTTCGAAACAGCCCTAACCACCAGAGGGGTTCACTCAATTCGAGAACACCATATAAATAATAGGTAGGCAGGTGAGTTTTTATCCTCCTTCGTGCAAGAGAAGACAATATTTCTGCACGGACCGGGCCTCTTGCCTCTCCCTCCCTCCCCAACCAAACAGACACTGACTCTCACTCCACCCAGTGATCAACCCCTTCTCCCCCACAATCCGAAACATCATCTCCCTCTTCGTCCCCTCTACCCAGTTCATCTTTTTCTTCCTCGACCCGGCCGTCCTCGCGCACTTCGGCTACTTCGCACCCCTCTCCCGCACCCTGGCCTCCCCCTTGCCCTCGCGCCTTCCCTCCTCACCACTTGCAGACATCGAATAACCCCGCACCCGACTATCAGCCCAACCTCGCACTCCCCTTCCTTCCATTTCTCCCTCACTCACTCAATTTGCGCCCAATTACAGAGTGTCGGGTCGGGAGGATGGAAGAGAAATGTAACGACGGCTCCAATGCCCCCGCGGAGTGAGAAGGGGGCTGCTGCTCCAAAGGGAGCGAGGAGCCCCAGGGGGGAAGGGGGCTGGGATATTTGGATCTGAGGTATGGAACAGATGAGGCGGCGCCTAGTCCTATCTCCGTTCAGGGGATAGCCGCTAGACCCCGGCGAGTCGGACACCGGCTTACACACGCAAAATCACCAAACGGCAAGGCGTGGTAACCCCTCGAAGATATGGAGATCAATCATATACATATAAATATAAATCTTTGGCAATTATTTTTTTCAGAAATACTTCTACAGCCCTGGAAAACTCTGCCATCTTGTTGTTGAAGTAACCTGCTGAAAATTAGGTTGGTAGGTGAACAGTCACTCTCGGTGAACATCAGTCTGAATCCATATAGCCAAAGCTGTTGTGAGAAATAGTAAGTCATGTGAAGAGTCAGTACACTTATTTGCCCAAAACAATATCTCAAGTCTTCTGGAGGGAATGCTAGGGAGATTAGGGATGAACCAAGGGACCAACCACTCCCATCCCTAGTCTCAAGCCTTGGTCGCTCACCTGGAAGGTAATAGCATCAATAATTGAGTTATTAGTTGAGATACAGCAGCTTGTGTTCATCACACAGATCGCTGACTAACCTAATGAAAGTATTCCCAAAATTAGTATTTAGTGCTGGCATTTAAGGTTTCTGATAAATTAATGATCAACCAAGATTATATATTTGATTTATTTATTTACGAGTATACCCTGCAAGCCACCGCTACGGTGTGTGGCAGGGGAAATATATATATATATATATATATATATATATATATATATATATATATATATATATATATATATATATATATATATATGTGTGTGTGTGTGTGTGTGTGTGAATCTAGCAAAACCTTTAAAATGCTGGTTAAAAATGTTCCACAGAATGATTTCACGTTGTCTAAAAGTTCAAAAAATAAAAATAATTGAATTTATGGCATAAAATGTAACTCTGCTTCAATTACGTCCCTCTATTCTTATAATGGAACACTGTCAAGGAAAGTGTCAAAATATCTATAATACCTCTTCCACTCACAGCAATACCAATGGAGGCCTCAGAAGCGGGACAATAAACGCTTAGCACTTAATCATAATGACTTACACAAGTTTTGTCTGTTAAAAAAGTATTACGGTTCGTTATCCAATTGGATCACGAGTCTTTCCTTTTTTCTTCATCTTGGCACCCTTCTGCGTTGAAAGAGAAGGATCTCCTATCGCAGGGGTAACGAAACGGCCACTGCGAGGCGGGGAGGAGTAGGACGGATGGAGAATGAGTCAGTTCCCGATAACAATTGCCCAGAAATATAAGCCGCTAGAAGTGAAAAACAGCCCGGACGCCCGTTTCCGAAGGAGGATAGTTTACAGTGGGGAGGATTGTTGGCTTTAGAAAGTATGAGACGGAAGGAGGAGAAGAAAAAGACGACTAAATTGTATACACACACAGACAAACGCGTGCGGCCCCTCTTTCGGGCCAATCACCCAGCCGGAAGAAAATATGGACGAGCAAATCGTTCAGAAGGAAAAAAAATGGATCGGAGCCGGAGTGGGCGGTCGAGCATCATCGTATTGTATCGCTTCCTTGCGGGCGGGAGTGGTGCGGGGAGGGGTTGCGTGGATGGGCGTAGGAGGAGGGGGGGTCGAATATGAGGGCGGATATGAAGGGGATGGGGGGCCAGGAAGAGGGATGGGGAGGAGTGCTAGGGAGACGCTCGCTGGAGAAGAATGAAGGGGAAGTGCAGAGGGTTAAAAGATGGGGGCAAGGGGTGTCCTTCCGGGGTTAGCTGGAGGGACGAGTGGGGGTTGAAATGGGGTGGGTGGGGGTTGTGGGGCGTCAGTGCATTTAACGAGGAGGAATGGAGGTCTGGATGAAGCCTGACGGGTGGCATACGATTCGCCGCGGAGGGGCGAGGGAAGAGGGATCCACGAGGGCGAGGGGGAAGGGTAGTTGCGGGCGGTTGCCATGGGAGACGGGGTGGGGTGGGTTTGGGTGGGCGAGGCAACAAAAAAAGCATTACCGAAGGAGAGCAAGCACGGAAGTTCATCAGGAGCACTTGAGGAGTATTTGCTCACGGAGGTTATTAGGGTGGAACTAGGAGATTAATCAAGGGATATTGAGGAAGAAAATAGTTGGTACACTCGTCATCGGAGCGGATGGCCGTCGAGTGGGGGCTCTCCTGTGGGTTTTTTGGAAGTGTATACTAGGTAATAAAAGTCGAAGAGATTGCGTGGAGTCAATTAAGACAGCATAAGGACAATCTTGTACGACAGGGCAGAAAATGCACGAGCAACACTTGTGTGGAGTTGTCACAATGCGAATATAAGAAGGAGGAAATGATTTTTAACCAAATCTGAAGAGTGAAAGCGTGTGTGCGCGAGAGAGTAAGAGAGACAGGAACGGTCTCAGTAGCCTAATAAATACAAAAAGTAATGCAATGGGCGGCAATAAAGACGTGCCGCGAGTTTGAGGAAAAACAAAAAATGGATTTTTCACCCAAGGAACTAATCACATGCGAGGTAATTCAAATTAAAGACCGGCGAAAAAGCATCTAAACACCCCTTTTTGATTCCTAACGTTGAGTAATATTCTCTGTTACAGAAGCTCCCAAAGTTCTGCGCCTGAGTTTATAATACCTGCGTTATTTAAACAACGTGAATTTTAAAACCTGATTATAAAATTTTAAATGCCACAGGGTGCTAGCAAAGTTGTCAAACTATCCCTCATGTTCTGTGAAAAAACTATCTAAAATGCTATAGTTAATTCCAGCCTGGATGATGATTGCTCAAGTACTGAGAAAATATTTCCGTCACAAATTGCATTATGTGATTGCCTAGAAACTGATCGCGGGGTTGTATAGTGCTCTTAATCACCAGAAGGCTTAACGAAGTTACGAGTTTCCTTAGGTTATGATTTCGAAAATCATTCTTGGTCCCTAATTTTCTCGTTGGGCACAAACTTCTGATGATTCTATCACATTTGCAATTATTTCGAATCCGACCTCAGTTTTACCTGAGGCGTGACATGGGACTCAACCGGTGTGGGCATAAATGAAAAGACTGCCCACTTCAAGGATCTATAATTAAGGTGTCAGAAGGCACATGAAATTTGATGACTCACAGCAATTTTTAAAAGTTTTTTCCAAAAGTTATCTTACTCGCTGATATCAAAACATGGAATTAGTGAAAAACTCTAAAAAAAATATCAAGGGAAATTAAAGGGATCTAGATACATGGTAGGCAGGCCAAAAATAAAAAAAAATATTCACCAAAAATGTTAAAACAATATAATACAAGAATGAAAAGAAAAGTTAAATTACCTCGATTACCGAGCTAAGATTGAGGAGCACTGGGAGCAAATAAACTGAATTACACTTGACCCATCCCTTGCTATCAAATCGGTATTCTATATCTTATAGATAGTAATTAGTTTAATCGTTACATGAATCTGTACTTAGCTAATTAATATTTTGCATACTTCTTGATTGGCCCTGGTTTTTTGATTCCTGATAAAAATGCTGAGTCCTGCGTTAATTGTTAATGTTTTAAATTGTCGATAAAAGCTCTCATATGGAGCATTTTAATCGATTGTGGACCATTACAGTTCGATTGTAATTTTGCTGAGGACTTATAAACAGTGGATCGTCGTGAACTTTGGAAACGATAGTGGTGAATGCGGAAGGACCTATTAGACACTGTGTGACCCGCGCCTTCACGACCACCACTCGTTACCTCGGCTGCGCTCGGGTGGTGGGGTGGGGGATGGGGAGGCGGAGGAAGGGGAAGCGAATGGAAAGGGTGAGTCACGCTAATCTCCAGCTTTGCCACCGGACGGAACAGCGAACGGAATAAATTACGAAGCATTATTTTTCGCAGAAGGAAACTACGTGGCGATGAATACTTATTATACTAATGGAATATTCATTACTCCAAAAATGAAAAAGCATGTAGTGGAATTTTTTTGGGAAAATGAGAGATTTTGATAGAAGAATTAAATTAATATTATCACGATGAGGAGAAAGAAACCGTTGGTATGGGTGAAAAATAAGCTTTCGGAGAAGTATGCAAGGTGGATGAACAGGCAAGGTGTGCACAGCTTCCAGTGCAAGATGTCCAAAGAAATTTCAATTGTTTCAAAAAAACTGATTCTTTTCTTAGGAAAGGGTACCTTCATAGCGCCTATTATTTAGAATGAAATTAACTTCGTTAATATTTAATTGGGAAATTAGTCTAATGAAAGTTGCCACCCACCACAAAATCAATCTTGTGACGAAAATACCGATACCGATTTTACGTTTCGTGCCTTAAATACAAAGCTAGTATAAAAAGTATCAGTAACGAGTTTTTCCTGACGTGTGCATGAAGTGCCGCATTCAGACCGTCATTTAAGTGTGCGCATGATTACAGAGCGTATTCGCATTGATTAGAAGACCGTGCCAGTTATTATCACTGAAAATTTGGCGACGCGAAAGATCTGGATTAAACTCCTCCGGATAAACTCTTGACGGATAACCAAGAGCAAAGTCGAGTGTCTACTTGCGAATACCTTCTGCAATGGCATCACGACGATTCCCCAACCCCTGTTAAGTCCCAACTTGGCACCAGGAGACTATTTTATATTCCCAAAAGTGAAATCCTCCATCAAAGGACACCATCGTGGGGCCTCAAGTGCCGTCAAAGAAGCTTGCAAGCGTACCCTTAAGAACGTTTCGAAATTCGTCTACCAGGGAGCCCTCAGGTCGTGATAGCAACGAATGGAGAGTACTTTGAAGGGAAGAAAATTGATGTAGACTTATTATTTTTACAAAATAAAGTTTTTATGACCTCACTTTGCGTATTTATTGGACAGACCTCGTAGATCGTGCATTTTAATTTAATTAACACGAACGTACTACTTTGGTTTTCAAAATATCACTATCATCTTCGAGGATCAAAATCTAAAGGAATTAGCAATGATGGAATAAACACAAAGAGAATTTTATTGCGCCTTCTTCAAGAAGAAAACCTTACACTATATAAGAGTGTCGTCAATTTTTAAAAAGTCTTCATAAACCAAAAGGAGGCTTCTCTAGTGAGAGACGTGATGCATAAACGGTAGAGGCGTTAGGGAAGAGAAGACCGGAACCGGTGGAAATGTGGAGCTGAAGAAGGGCGATAAAGAACAGTGGATCGGATCGAATAACAAGCGAGAAAACTTTCAGAGAGGATTGGCACAATAATGAGAGGGAATTCACCTGCTTTTGGTGCCACACATCTCGTTCTCGTGTGCCAAACGGACGCTATACTAGGTTGTAATCCTGTGCTGTAGGATTAAAAACCTAAATAAAGGTCCTCTTAATGTCTTACCTCATCAAACAGGTTTCCCTCGAGACATGGGGGCCCATGTCCAATATGAATCCTCAACTGATTCCAATATTTCCATAACTATCCCGTAAAGCATAACCCCCGGGAAGTCTTGTGACTTAGACAATACCTCGAAATTGCAAATCAGTTAATACTCTACCTTCTAAAATAGAAGAAATGCGCCGATAAGGGTGGTGAACAATCTCACAATGGCCTCCGACTGAAAGGAAAAGGGGTGTAGGGATGTGCGTGCGTGAAGAGAGAAAGAAAAATGATGGCTGAAAAGGGGGGAGTGAGAGGAGGCATTGGTGAGGAAGGAGGGAAAAATCGGAGGCTTCCAGGGGTGGATGCGGTCAGCCATAAGGCGAGTGGAGACCGGTGGCTGGGGCGTGTGAGCGATGGCAGCAGGGGTTGCAGAGGGAGAGGGACTTCGCGGGGGGAATGCGTAATGAGCGGAGGTGGGCATGGAGGCGGGGGAGAGGGTGGATGGAAAGGGAGCGAGGAATGACCGGGAGGAGGCTCACCACCCCCGACGGGGATGTTTTAAGGTACAAAGGGCCACAGGAGCGGATTTACCGCCTATGAGAGAGGATACATGGCCCTGTGTTACTTATATTGGAGGGTCATCAAATTGGCTGTGCAGTGAGGTCTATGGTTCCCCACAAAGATGGACGTGGTTCGGATCCCGGTGGATGTGAATATTTTGTATTCGTCTCTCTAGGAAGAACACGTGAGTATGAATGACGTGGTGCTCCACCCATAATACCACAAGATTGCGTGTGCGTGGGGATTACGTGAGATGTGGTCTCTCATAGGATCTGAATGCTTGCCAGATGCTTAATAAAATGTTGTTCCATCGAGTCATGCACTTATTTGAAATATTTAGAGTATAGTATTCCTCAAAAATGTTTTCACTTTTTTGTTTTAATCTCGTTCATTTGGTTGGGTGTGATTGAAAGTTTAAAATTTATAAGAAATGATAGCTAAGGGAATTCATCCACCGTAATATTTGAGCATTTCGCGCATTCCTGAGAATTTTGATAGAGTTGAAACCAGAAATCGTTCACGTGATTTTGGTTCTAAAACACAAGATTCGCGGTTATATATTAGAAGTAGTAAAGTACATTTATAGATTAAGTCTATAACAACTTCCATGTCGTATCAATGTTCATAGTTTGGTTGACGCATTGATTACCTAATCGATTCCATGAAACAACGACCTAAACAATCAATTAGACTGATTACCTCATCTAAAATCTAAGCCGATATTTGGAACGCTTGAACGTAGTGAAGACTAGCAGGTGGCACAGATAAAAATCCCTGCGCCCCTGAACGTTTTTACGTCATAAGTCTTGATTTGAAGTGAACCCATAGCAACTTCCCAAAGTTAAACGCCCGATTGATCATTTTATATTAGGTGAATATATAGTGAAGAATTATAACTAACAAATATCGTAAAACATCGTTTGCTTGAGTACTTAATAGGCGTATGCCTAGACATTTTTCAGGAAATATTGGAGGCATAAAATACGAATAAATCATGGTCCAAAAACCGATGCATATTTCTCCCAACCCTTCAGTTGTCACCTATAATCACGTATCTAGTTACAATTTTTATCTTGTCCATAATGGACAAGGTTACTTAGGAAAGCCTAATCTACTGATAGACTACAACACGTTACCTACTACCACTATTATTCAGAATCAGAGTATTATTTAATCCATAGCCTAAAGCTTTACACCTCAATGAAGGTTTCATACACGTGCAAATTACTATGTGAACTCCAAATGTTACAAATGAAATATAAGAAGCTCTTCGCTTTGATCAAGCAACGATGGTTTTGAGTTTTAAGTAATTCTTTAAACGTATTTTGCCTCCATTGCATAGTTAGTGATCGAGCCCGTCATTGGAACCGGCACTGTCGTCCACCCTCTTCAACTGGTGGAACTACTGACCACCAGTCTACAAAGGCAATGCGAAAGAATCTTCTGCAAGCATGTACGACATGCATGTAGACTCTTGTAAAGATAGAAACAGTCTCAGTTGCTGAGTGCCCATTTAGGCGGACAATACTACATTGTATTTCCGTGTGCAATGACATTGAATCTGTAATGTCAATTTAAACGTTTAAAAGATGTAATGGGTCATCCATATACAGACATATGGATGACCCATGACCCTGTATGAATAAATTTAACGCAATCATGCATTGGTTAAATGAAAGGAGAAAAAAATTAAGAAATGTATTAATTAAAAGGTTTGGCGAAGCCAGACATTTCTTCCTGCTCGGGAGCGCAAGCCAATGACACCGGAGCTAAAAATTTAGGCTTCGGTTCCAGACAAGATGAGTTTTAGAGCTGTCCTCAGTGTTTGGTTTAAGTCCAGCGCTGGAAACGTTCAAAGTGGACCGTGGCCGCCACCTGAAATCTGGGAACAAAGCGTCCATCAAGAGGGAATGAGCGACGGACTGGAGAGGCGAGCGAAGAGCGAAGTGTGTCCTCCTTTCCTATTCACGGAACACGGATTAGTGAGTGCGTCCCCTATATTCCGAGCGGGCGGGGGAGAAGTGGATCTGCTGGCGGCGTGGAATCCGCGGGCCTCGCGGTGAATGAGCCGCCCGTGATTTTGCGGAACTAACCGCTGAATAGAAATCGCTCTATGCGACAAAATCCAATTACCCTCACGCAAAAGCAGTTTCAGTGTGAGAGTACATGGGTGTGTGTGTTTCATTTGCTCTCGCAAGTGACGGGAATTTGAAATACTTTGAACGAATCTCTTATCTATGGAGGACTTCCACTCAAAGGTAGGTAGTTAAAGTGAAAAATGAATTTTGAATTACACCAAAAATTCATGATTTTTTCTAGACCTAATCACTAATCAAAATTTTAGCGGATAGGACCACGATGAAGTCCAGAAATTTGTTCATTTGAATTTTCTGATGAGTCAAGTGAAATAAAATTATTTATATCAAGATTAAAATATTAATTTATGAATGATGTTGCACTCGTATGTAATTCATTCAACGCAAAGATAGTAGCATACAACATTTCTAAAATGTATGAAATTCAGTATTTGCATCCAAAAATACATCTGTTACATTCAATTTATGTTGTGCTTCAACAAAAGGGCTATTAAATACTTGCCAATTGTAGTGTTAAGTCAAATGGAATTAGCAATGTTCCTCTGTTACAAACAGTTCACGATTAAGAAATGACAAACTCTCCGCAAAGAAGGAAACTTTGTACTTAATTATCTTTTAAGCAATCAACCGGTCTCTGCCATTGCTTACAAGAGATCTGAAGTGCACTTACTTTACAACTTCGAGGCTCTGACAAAGAAGGCCATAAATCTGAAAAGAACCAACGAGACAAAATAGATCCAAGCATCGGGGGAAGTATCAGATTAGTATCAGGTTTTTGTACGGGTCAAGACTCCATAACAAAGTTCTTCTCCCCGCCATGAAAATGGATAACTTTCCAAATGAAATCCCAAGCGCTTGCCCTTTTGCTCGTTTGCGGAGAGAGAAAAAAAATTGGGGACTGACTGAGCGAGGGAAAAAAAACAACTCAACGGCGTTGCGAGGGATTTATTATGCATTCCGGGAATTAATAATTTTCTCGTCACCGGAGTACCCTTCGCCAAAACCCTGGTTTCCCTCGTGTCGCCGTCGGATTGGGTGGCGAGCGAGTTGGGCCAAGTTGTATTTACGTGGACGGAAAAGGAAAACTTGAAGGGAGAGCAGCCGTAGCGGTGCGAACGACTGGTGGCCAAAGTCACGTCCCAAGGAAATGGAATGCACTGACCGAGAAATTTATACTCGTCCACTCAAGCAAAAAACAGACTCTCAGGAAAAATGGTGGTGTTGCTGCAAGTGTTTGGGGGCAATAACAGAGGCTTGCTGGCTTTGCGGTTAATTATGGATGACAATTAGAAAAAAAGATTATTTTAAGGATAAAAAATGTAGATGTTCATTCGATGTGCAATTAGAGTGAGGTAACATTGGGAGGAGCATTTGATCATACCATCTAATTATAAGTTTAAATCCGAGAACATTCTGATAAACGATATTTTAACTTCAAATAAAACATATATGCCAACAAAAATCATAATCAACCACCGACACATTTAAACGTTGCCCTATGGTCTTCGAAAAACTACCCCAGCATGTTTATGAAAAAGTTAAAAATAAATTAGTTTTTATATTTGTGGAAACAAAACATTTCCAAGCCGGGAGGGTTAAGTACAAGGCCAAAATGCCGCAGTTTTGTAGGCGAGCACATGCAGGATTAGCATCAACATAGCTTTTGACTCACTGCACTCAATTCATCCGATCGTTCACCATTTACTTGTAATTTTAAGTGGTTTAAATGATAAAACTTACTACGCTCTTATTAAGTGAATGAGAAAAACGTTCTGTTTAGTCGGACATGATGAAAATATCACATAGATATTCAAGCATTAGTTTTTTCTTTGTACTCCCTTCTCCGCCGACTCACCCACGCCGTTCTACATCTTATTTCCTCTTGCCAAACAATCTCTGCCGCATCCCTTGAGGCGGCTCACTCGATGCTATGCTGATTTAAGTCCATAATGCGTGAAAATACTCACATCCTGTGCCGAAGTAATTAGTATGAGAGTATGCTGCTCGTGTGTAAATATATAAATTACTTGTTTATCCTATTAGGAACAAACATCACATGGGTCTATTGGAGGTATATAGGAGGAAATTTCATTATCAATTTTATAATATTTCTTTTCTTTGTGAATCAGATAGTTAAAATTTAATCATGTCACCCGGGCGAGACCACCATACGTTACTTTAGCTGCGAATCGAGCAGATGGCTGCACTCGCCAAACGGGAGAGAACTACTTGAAGGGGTGGATTGCGTGGAACAAGCAGTGAGCGGGAACCAATGCAATATCCAGGTACAAATTACTGGCCCCACGAACAAGGCAACACGTATGCAAATAGCTGAAGATAACGTCCAAATGATCAGCCACGAATGAATCTGGAAGGAAGTTATTTTTATTGTGTAATTTGAAATCAATAAACATTATCTGGATTGATCAAATCAATAATTAACAATGCAGAAAATCAAATGAAGGAAAAATAAATATACCAATCACAATTCGAGAAACCTAAGAGCAGCTATTACAATGTGAGCCTAGTCAAAGAAGCACCCTTAATATAAAAACTAATGCGCATCAACTGGGTTAAAGAAAGTGAAACGATTCTGCTATTAACTGAAAAAGTGGCTTATGATTGAATTTCATGGAGGAGAGTGGCATGGGAACCTCTAACAATGGTAATGGCAAAATCCAGGAACGTCAAAATTCCTCAGGTGGAACGTATGCTTGAAGATGATATATTAAACATAACGAGAGAGTGTGGAGTGCAGAAGTAGTATCACATGTGTTGTTAAAAGTAAAAAGTGTGAAATGCGTGCATAACGTTAATTGCAAGTTGCAGGTAAGTCGAAAGATTTTAATCATCCACAAAGGAACATGGGAGAGATACACGAAGGGGAAGGTTACATTTATTTTACTCTCAATGGATTACGAAATATAAACTAAAGAAAATGAATACAGCATTCATGATATGCGTTCTATTTATTCCGGTACAAAACGTATTTACGGACCAAAATCCAAAGTGAAATAGCATGAAATATGCGCCAACAAGTTACGTGACATGCATTCATTTTTTCTAGTAACGATGTTACCTTGATGTACGGCGTAATCTGTTTAAAATGCGTTTAAAACTAAAGTAAAATCGGTGAGGCGTATAAAAATTACTCGTAGGGTTTTAAAGTGAAAACCGAAGGCTGAAGCAGAGTTCTTTACTTGACTCGCCGGTGAATTCCAGCGTTTCGAGCCGCCGAATGGGGGGCGGTCGGAGGAGTCTGGCGGGCGTAACGGTCGGTGGAGGGGGAGAGTTCATTTGCGGTGCCCATGCATATTCACTCGGCGCCATTCCGCGACTAACAAGTCGGATGATGTGAGAGAGGCAGCGCGAAATAACGCGATTGCTCCGAGGGACAGGCCAAAACCCCGGCTCATCCTCCATATCTCATGCATCCTCGTTCTTATCCCAGTTCTCCCATACCTACCTCTCTCCCTCTTCTCTTCTCGCCTTCCACTTCCGCTACCTTTATTCCAAACTGGCTAAACGCCATTCAGTTTGCAGCCCCGTGGAGAACATCTCTCCCCCGCCGCCGACTGCCTCACTTTCCTCCCACCCCCGCCCCAAACTCCCCCAACACGCTCCTCGCATCGTCTCTCACACCCCGAACCGTCTCTTCCCCATCGCGCTCTCCTCGACTCTTAGGCCTTCACTTCCAATCTGCTTCCCTTCCCCGATATGTAATCGGTCTCTCTTTACACCCTTCGAAACCCCACCCCCACACTCTCGTTCTCCATTTTCTGATTCTTACTGTACACCAACCGACGCGGCGCATTCTGGATGCAGGGTGTGTCGAAGACAGCTCGGTCGACGAATACCAGAATCAATTGACAAACCTGCCGTTTCATTGTCACAACCAAAATTAGAATATTCTCTTGAAGATGTTCATTGGATACTGTACTTGGTCTTGTTAAACCATTGTGACGCGCGGAGTCGTAGCGGGTAGTTTGAACGATATGCCATTGTACCAATTTTAGGCCCGGGGGATGATTTGGCACAGTCTCAAAAATAACAATGTCGGATTTTCAAAATGTTACGTTTAAAAAAATTAGTTCTTTCCTTCTAAGCCTAGTGCTTGCTGTCTTGGACAGTTTCATTTTGTCTCAAGTGCATCCAGCGTTTGATATTGATTTGGCCCCTAGCAACTTTAATTAAGTCGGAATGCAAAGCATGGGTCCATATATCAGACTGATATCATCCTCCCTTCAATTCCTTTATAAAAATAAAGCAGTTCACTAAAAGAATGTTTGATTAAGCTGCAGACATAATATAAACCCAAACATTGCTATTTCTTGGAACCCAATAAATTAAATCCTCTGTGGGTATTAAAATATGGCAGGAGTACAAATGTTCTTTTCCAATATTTACACACGAGTACTTATTTTATTTTGTAATAAAAACAACACCAGGGGTTAATTGGAGAATTATCACTTATCTGCTCCATTAAAATTGAAAATAATTCAAAATTATCATTTTATCTAATAAATTATCTTTTTAACCCATTTTGATTGTTGATTTGTTACTATAATGACTTCCCAATTTTGAGATTTCCAGATAGTTTATCGCCCACAGTAAATTTCGCTTCAGTTGCATTTATCATCTGAATATACCATCTTCCCTTGCAATAAAATTCGACAACAGTAAACCATCCTGAAACAATTCTCCATCAAGATGGCTGTAGCAGTTCACTCTCATTTTATTGTACCCTAAGAGCATGACTTTTCCTTCAGTAGGACCAAAGGACCCTCGCTGAAGTTGAGAGGCTATTTCATAACCAAATTTATACGATCGAACTATGCATAGTCTTGGAAATCACTTGTGCTTACTCACCATTCCTTCTCATTCCTTTTCAAACGTTCAAATGTAAAAAAAATTTGTTGCTTCGTTTAAATGCAATCCAAAAGAAATTTCAGCTTTGACCTGACGTATGTTTATATGAAGTCAGTTATTGGTCAAACACTGCGATTATGTGCTGCCGTTCATGCAATGACGCTAAAAAAATATCGGTTTTGCACTAGAGTGTTTGTGAAAGTTGGTTAGCTTTACAAAACCACATGAAAAAATACCACTCAGCGAAGAAAGCTTAAGCTGCCAATAAAAAAACGCTATTTCTAAGGCAAAGGTCATTATAAAAAAATGGATAACTCGAAAAAAGTCCAAGTTACACGTACACTTTCAGACTTATTCAAACATTCGATATTGAGTACAAAGATATTTATGCTAAAGCGAAAAGAAAGATTGGTCGTTTTCAAAATGAATATAATTCATATCTATTATCTATTGGTATAAGGATATCTATTTAAAATTCATAAATAATGCGTATGAATGTTCATCCCTATTTTTTAAAGTAATACGCTGTCTCTTTTGTAGCATTAATAACGATTTAAAGTATGTTTGCATATCCATCACCAAAATTCTTATCCATTAATCAATTTGGACTTAAAAATAAAACTTTAATTCATGGCATTGTCCACTGTTGCAAATCAATTCGAAATTTAAAAAAAGTAAGAAACTATCAAAGTGATAATTTCATTTCGGTGAATAGTCTAAAATAATTCCCATTTGCCTCACACAACAAGCTATATCGAATTTCAAAAAACTATATGTTCTTTCTGTACATGTGTTCTGGTTGCTGATGAACGGACGTGATACCGAGAACTGTGCTATCGAATTGACGATGAAGCTCGATACTAAAACGGTGCATTCCTTTCCTGAAGATTCCCGATCAAAGGCTAGAGTTAGGAGTACTTCAAGAGTGGGCTTCGAAGCTCACTGCAGGCCTCTCGATCGCTACAAACTAGTTGCTTTTCTCTTCATTTGCCATCGCATTCCATCACAAGTCCATGGAAAACTCCCTCCCTTTCGCCATCCTCGTTTTAGCCCATTCTCTCCTCTGAGAGCACACAGACGGGAAAGGGCGGTCGACGGCCAGGAGGAGGAGTTTGAGAGGGATGAAGGCCCCTAACTAGGGGGATCTATTTCCCGAAATGTGGAAGCGTTCATTTCCAGCGCGTCCCTTTGATCCGCATCGTTAAAAAACGGGATAATATCGGAAAAGGTTTCCGATCCTCCACTGCCGAGGAAAGGGAACTGTAAAACGCTATTCCAGAGCCTCTGATCAAAAAAGTGGATTAACGTGAATAGCAGGAATTTCAAGCTTCCAATGGGTAGCTGTACCAGGAAATCGTCATTTGGGCTGCCATATTTATATGCTATAAGTTAAAAGGATAGAAAATAAGCGGCTACAAAAAAATTTTCGTTCCTTGTCTCATACCAAGAAAAACTCGAATTTCAGCGGAAATATTTTGCTTAAAAGCATGACATAGTTTTCGGTCAATAAGCATACGACTAATTGGCACCAAAATCCTCCTACATTCAAGCGTGATATGAGATACTCGTAGAAAGAAGAGTTTTTGGAAATAATTAACAAATGTATCTTGAAATATCGTACATTTCCATAGAATTACATCTGAGAACAAAAACTGACTACTCAGAGGTGAATGAATTAGCAAAGTAAAAAAAAGTTTGAATATTAACAGAATTTGGCAGTCAACAAGTGGTAAACTGGATATCTTTAATAAGGAGGAAACTTTTATCATCGCCTTTAATTCCTAAGATGTGGTCGGTTGACCTTTAATGTATTAAGGCTCCGATTACCCTTAATACAAAGTGTAATGTTTTACATTAAATTTACCGCGGAAGAAATGTAATTAAAGTAATATTTGGAATGCCAAAACTATCGTCATGATGACGTTTCAATAATCGCAGAAGCAACGTCGTAAAGCACAAACGCATAGAGCAATGAAAATTAGCAATACGGAGAGAAAAGAGGTTTCTTCGCAGGGGGGGAACAGCATTGTCCACGGTGTGTCCTCCTCATTCTGCCAACGTGAGTTGTTGTCACCAAGGGGGACGCGACTCCCTTGCGACTTCACTCGCCGGAAGCGGGCGACGGAGGCTTGGGAAGCCCTCTTCAATCCCCTCCCCGCACGTTCCAGATGGGCAGAAAATTATCCCCTCCATGGTTTCTTTTTCATTTCAGAGGGGTGAAGGCTATCAAAAAGAAAAACCTACTGCAGCACTAGAGTGCGATAAAGGGGGAGAATTCGTTGTTCCTGTCCTTGAGAAGCCGAGCCGCGGGCAGAGGAGTCGAGTGTTCAACTTTAGTACGTAAGCTTCTTCCGGAATGTCTCGAGAGCAGCCACGATATGAAAGACCGGGGGAGGGAGAAAAAGTCTGAGAAATAATATCAGCTGGGAACACGCATTAAGAACCCGTTAGATGGCTCCAACAAGTGTCCCCATCTGAAGTGATTAATTAAACCATTGCCTCTGTTGGACACGACCCACCTGTCTCCACTATCGATTGTACACAGTTCTGAGAGATAAATTATACACAAGTTTTGCTTTAAAAGCGGTGGAAATATTATATTTCTTTTGCCTGAATACGTATACCACAAGGCCGTTCCGACAACTTCCAAAACAACCCGCAATTTTTTAACGAAACGGCCCGTTTAAAGTAAAGGACTGCATGGACACATGATAGAAGTCTCAGCTTTTACTGGAGAATGTGAAATCACTACATTCGTAATTTTCTTCGGAAGTTTATAACTAGTGATTTTTGCAAGCGATTGACGTTTACGACGTGGAATTGTCAACATATTCAATTATTCAATGCATGTGTTGGAGTAAGACGCATAATTCCCCATCATCCACGAATAAAAGCAATATTAAAACAGAAAAATGTGACCATATTCTGTAAGTCCAAAAGTTTCTCCCAAACCCCAAATAATGCTTCTCAATTCAATAAGAATAATTATTTTTTTAACATCAAATTGCTTAGGTGGCGCATATTTTTATACCACTCCTCACCAGGTAAACATGTTGAAATAAAACTAAATCGGGTAGAGCTTAAAAGATATAGTGAATCAAGATGGTAGACAGGCTGAACGCTGGAGATGTGAAAATACATTACGTACCTATCAATTCTTTCATCATCATCATCTAGAACACACCGTTGATCCCTCGCTAGCTCTCATAGTCTAGGCAAAAAATCGCAAAATGTTACATAATAACAATTCGTTCAGTAAAGTAAGTAATTTCGCTTCTTCCATAATGAACCCTTCCTAATGATCGAAACCTGAACAAGGAACAGTTAATTATGATCAAATTATAATTGTTAATAATGATATAGAAATACGACAGCTGTTTATTTCGTAATTTTATAGTTATTGCAATGATAACCTCTCAAATGCCGCAACGAAAAATTACAATGTATGGCTTAGATTAAGTCTGTTCTTTTAAATCTAATCAAAGGTAATAACATATTTCACAAAAAGAAAGCAACGTTAGATATGTCAAAATACAGTCACTTCATTGAATAAAATAACAGCATTATTGTTTCAAACTAGGTGGCGCCTTTAAATACTTTTGCCAAACGCGTTTTACTCAAAGATATTACATTTCAGAGAAGTACGGCGGTCGGAAAAGTTTCCGACCTAATAAAGAAACAAGACATTTTTTCTGAAATTTTTGAGGTCAGGAACTTTTCAGACCACCTATGTATTTGCCGTCTTAAACCATTCTTTGCAGTTTTAACATGGGTTTCCGATTTTTCGTCATAACCTATGGATGGAACATAATGATCCCAGTGTCACCCCGTAAGTAAACTCATTTTTCTAGTGCGTAGCTATGTTTTATTGCCTTGCAATTTCGCGAATTAATTTTTTTGCCAGTTCATCACATATCAGGGCCAAGTAGTCTCTTTGGTTTCAATATCGCTTCATAAATAAAGCCATTTGTGCCTGCATCAGTCTTTCCCCATCCAACCCCAAGTTCCCTCGCCTATACCCTCTCCTCCGGTCGCCTCGACACCCCTTGCCTACACTTTCTCCACACCCCCTGCTCCTCGGAGTTTAATTCCAATTTGAATCTGGTACTCGCGGGTCGGAGGGGAAGAGCGAGTTGAATGACGGGGGTGGTGCTGGTGTCAGAGGGGGCGCTAAGGGAAGGGGCGGGTCGGAATGAGGCCACGAGAGCCGTGTTTCACTGTCGTTAAGTCGATTCGTTGCGAGGGGACGCGACCAAAGGAGAAATAAAGCTCCCGCCTTTCTTTCTTCCAAGGCATTCGACTATTCCCCCGAGGGATACAACTTGACGAGCACGCCGCTTGGCAGCACGCATGAGGATTAAACAAGAGCTCGGGCGACTTCGATTTCACTCGAATTTTCAGGGTTAAGGGGCGAAGGTAGGATGAAAGGAAAGGAACCAAAAGGAACAAGGAAAACTGAGGGAATGGTGATTTTTTTCCTTTGTTTGAATAAAAAGAAATTAATGGAAGATTTTTTGGAGAATTCAAACACTTTTTTAAGCGCAAATTTCCATGTGGGTAGTTTAAATAAATAGTGAAATAACGAAATGAAACCTCCTATTCCTTCTAATTTGTAGGCACTCGAATGAAAGAAGTTATTGTCGTGATTTCATCATAGATTCATGATAATGAAATATGTTAACGTTAAACCGAAATATTGCGCTTATCATTATGAAATACTTCCTTTAATCTAATATATCATTCAAAATTTTGATAAATTTATAGAAAACCTTTAACAATAAGTGACTAGAAAATGTTAATCGATACGTATGAGAGAGAGAAATGTCTAGTTTTTATCTCTCACGCACACAGGAAAGTCTACGGAAGGCACCGGAACTCATAGAATTTCTCAATTTTCCTGCCTGTGATTCCACATGCATATATGTAATTCTAGCACAGATATATTTATATCGCACTACTTTCTAAACCACAATTTTGATGAGTTAGAGCTGATTAAGATAATGGAGTTTAAATTAACTTATGTTTCTTATTGAATGAAACATTGAAAAACATTAAGGGACTACATGATTCACACGGTGTTGCAGTAAGTTCGTTTTAACATTTATGGAATAAGAAATCTCCAATCAAATTTTTTTGGCATGGGCTCATCCAAGGAATGTGTTCAATTGTCTCCAAAAGTGATAGTGCTATTTATCGGGGGATGAGTAAGACCGCAGAAAATTGTAGCATAGATGATACTTCACATTTGTCCAAATCAAGTTTAGAATAGTGGACAACTACAAAATTCGGTGTATCATTGCAATTTTCGCTATAAACATTTTAAAATCTGACATAATATATGGTTCAGTTTTTAAAAAGTATTAAGACACGATTTGTTTTTTGCGTTTCAGACGATTAGATATTGAAATCAAGCGCCTAGAGTCAAGAGGTAAAGAGTAAAAAAGGTCTACACAATGTTCATTAAATAATAATCGACAATAACTGGCGGAGTTTTTAGAATATCATTGCCAGCAACGAATTTAAATTAAACCTTTCACTGTTAATAAAATTTAACCTTGCTATTTAAAGCTAAATAGGTCCTTGTAAACCCTTAAAATAAACTAAACCCGTAGCAAACAATATGTGTAGCAATAGATGTTCCCTGATGGGTCAATTCAATCGTGAATAAAATTATATTTTAAGCATATGTATTTCTAAGACTGTGTTGGAGGTGAGAATGAAGGGAGGAATGAAGAATTGTGTAATTAAATTAGTAGTTGTAACTATAGTAGGCTTACTATTGTAGTATCGGATGTCAGATTCTGTTTCGTTATGAAAGACCGTTTTGATGTCCTTGTCCATTGTAAACCTACCTTAAACGATAGAAAACCAGTAATAATATATATTTCATTTCTTATCGAAAATAGTTTACAGTCAAAGATGCTGCTGTGATTGCTTCTCACACTTGCCACACGTGACACCTCATAAATGATGACTCATGATAAGAAATGGTCACCTCAATGTGAAGCTCATTACTGAAGATACATTCCTTTATTTTGATAGCAATCCATTAAGGCAGATCACGCAATGGCATTTCTAAATGAAAAGAATAAAATGTGTAGGAAAAATCAAAATCCAATGAAATTTTAAAAAATGCTGCTCTAATAAATCCCTCTAATGCTTTTTACACGTCCATTCTCTTTCCGTTTTCTAGAGAATGTCATCAATTTTATTCCTTCCCATGAGGGATTCCTCTTCACTGGCCACAAGAGTTCAAATAATTATAGTTACAATGAACAAGACTAAGACAACGTATCCCTCTCTAAGCTGACTATTCCCTTTTTCACTGTGTCGTAATAACTCAGTTCTCTTGAATGGGCCGTTACTTCGCTCTAAGGATAAGAACACATTCAACAACCCCTGCCATGGAGGGGCATCCTGAAAGGCTTAAGATAATATTGTTTTACGGGCCAGAGGAAACTTCTCCTAACTCAAATATTCACAGCGCATGAAGTAAACTTCCTTTTAATTTTCCAAATTTCAAGGCACTCTGTTGGCTCTGAGAATATAAGGTTTATTTGCCAAATGTTTTCATTCTATATAAAGCAAACAATTCGGATCCAAATAAACTCATGACAGTGAACGATGAAATGATGAGCAGAATAAGCCATAGAGATACCGAGTACAAACACCCTTAGGCAGAGGCAAGGATTGATACACGTGTTATAACAGTCGTGGAATAAACAGCCGTGCTCAGCTAAAAAAAATTACGGTAAACAAAATACTTTGATAGGATACTAGTTAAATAGAATTGATTTCTCATAATAATAGCTTTAATACCACAGTATATTTTATTTAAACGTTCAATAGTTGTTAAATACAGTTGATTTTTTAATACAGAAAACGTTCAACAAATATATTTGGCAACACATTTTAAAACGTTAGTTCGATGGGTAATAGAGTGATTAAAACGAAGAAAACTTGCTACTTTTGAAGCTTTTTGAATTTCAAATGAAAATTTTCTCACACTACACTCAATACAGTTGCTTTAATCCTGGTGAACATATAAGCAAAATGAATTACACCCGGTCGCGTTGATTTATAATTCAAAACATATATCAGGATTCAACTACGAAAATTTATATTCGAGCTATTGGACGACTCAATTTTCAAATAATAAGGAATTAAAAATATAAATTAAATTGCATGGAATGCAAATGAACTGCAGAGCTGCATTCATAAAATGTAATTAGGCAACGTGCAGCAAATGTAAATGAAAATTTGCATGCTTCGAAATAAGGAAAGGTGAAATTTTTTAAATAAAACTCGGCATCATCCAGATGAATATCAATGTGATGCTTGACACAAGTCCGTTCGAAGCAAACGTTTTGGAATAAAACTAATGCGCAAGCGTGTTGTGTTCGCAAAAATGAATACACACTTTGAATAAGACTAGATTGCATCGATCGAAAGTATTGCCACATGAATTATAGGTGCTCGCGATAACAACGATATTTTTATATAAATGTCGGTAGGATTCCAAATAATATAGACGAAAATAGTTGTTTATGTACATTAAAGATATTTGGAGAGCCTGAATGTACTGCATCCGTTGCAAAATATACTGGTTTAGAGTTGAGTTCCGACACATTACTTTAAACTGTAAGGAAAGTAGCTTCATTTTTATGGATTAATTTAAGCGTGAAGGATTTTTAGCGGTGTTCTTCAACACCAGTCAATTTCAATATGGGCTTTTGATTTACCACTCATAACTCTATATTATTTAATCTTTGTCATTTAACACGGCGTCGTAAATCTAACTATGTCAGTTTTCTTCACATATAATTACGAAAATCGGCAATTAATAAATGATTTAATTTCACCGTAATGCACATTTAAAAATTTTATATTAGTCCATGAAGCAGTCCAAAAACATAACACAGCAGCAAGCGGCAGAATATTATGGAATTTAAAGAAGAATAACTGGCATTTCACCAAAAAATAGTATTGTGTGCGAGACTGTTTTACGTTTTCAATATTCAAATTATTTAGGACTTTTCAAATCGATAAATTTAATCGTTGATAATACGTACCTATGCTGAGGTACAGAGCTGATTAAAAGCATTTTGCAGTGTCTTGGTCCACCAAAATACCACCATAAACGAATAGAATAATACTACCAGTATTCATTTATGCGTTTCAAAGACTACCTGACTACTACAACAGGAGAGTAAAAATGTACCATAGTTGGCGCATTGTGATTAAAGTTCAAATGCATACAAACTACTGGAATTATTACAGATTTAAAGCTGAAAACGCTTAGAAGTTTGAAAAAGGAAACAACAAAACCCCCAGATTAAGAATGATAATTCACGAGGCATATTTGAAAATGAAAATTCTTTTAATTAGACTTAAATATTGGTGTTTTACAAATTCGGATGCATGAAGACTCAAAAAAAATCAGTTGCCCGAATTCATCGCGAGCTGTGCCTAGTTTTTGGACCTAGAGTAATGAGTGAAGAAAAGGTAAGTCAATAATTTTGAAAAATAAAAAATGACCGCTTTAACGTGCGTGATGGAGAGCGGAGTGGAAGATTCAGTATCTAGACCAATGAAATCGTTCAACAAGCCGATTAAGCTTCGATAGATTTTCAAAGTATCAAACAGCCCTCACTCTTCGCATATGAAAAAAATGAAATAAGAAACCACTTATTTTTACCTCTCTGCTAGAGAAAACCTCGCCTGCATCAACGGTACGGAGTTGTTTCTTTTGAACCGAGAATTCGTCAGTTGGTGGAAACTCGAGGTGAATCATTAAATTTAAGACAAAAATGTTTGAATTGTTGATCAATTAACATATCGGCGAATAAAAATAAAACGGTAATTCACTGAAAAGAAAGAACTAATCCTGAATCCATTGTGTTCGCATTGGACATAGGAATAAGGTTTAGCTGCAACTACAGTAAACTATTTTCCTCATTTTTCTTGCATGGTACATACTATTTACACATTTATGTATGATGCTACCATTGCGATGCTGATATGAATCCAATGGCCATAAATCTTAAACTAAGTAGTAGCAAAGAATGTTTTAAAAACTCTAATCTTGAGTTCTATCGTAATTCTATGAGAACACGTATTTTTTTAATTAATATGAAACCATTGAAACAAAATTAATTTTATCTGGTAACATTTTTTCTATTAATCTATTAACAAATTGGTCTCTAAATGCTTATTGATGATTTTCACTCCGTGGTCTCCTGTAGTGGCTAAGATTTTAAAGGAACTGTTGAAGAAACGCGATTTTAATAACTCTTACGAAATAAATGCTGTCAAACATAGATCCTTGAAATATCGAAAACACAACCCAAGCTTGCATATTCGCCGCCCTCCGTGTTTTAGCAATTTTACCATCCAGTTTCTCACCACAAGTCTCTCGTGCGACATCTTCTCACCATCTCTTCATTTGCCTGGAACGAAAGAGGCACAACACCGCTGTGCCAAAACGACTACACCCTCTCCATATTCCCTTTGGACAACCCTCCCTCCTTCTTCGAACCAGGAAAAATCCACGCGCACCCCGCGGGAAACCCCTTCGCCGCACGCGGGCGGCGGCCTCCACGTTTCCTGCCCCCACCACGTCAAAATGCTCATCCCTCCCCAATCTGCGCGAATCCCCCACTCTCCAGGCACCCCACCTCCCTCTTCCATGTACACCTGCCCCACCCCCGCCCACTCCCACGCCCACTCCCACGCCAAATCCTCCCTCGTTCCCTTAGAACCCCTCCTTCGAGTTTTCTCCATGAGCAAAGTCAACATTTGGGAGGTTCCTTTATCTGCATAATATATACGGCAGAGATGCCTGTTTAAGATTGAGGGTCGAATTTGGGGGGAGGGGAGGGGTTGGGATGGTAAAGAAGGGTAAGACGCGGTTGAGGGAAATGGAATGGAGAAGCGAAAGGCGGAGGAAGTGGAGAAGAATGTGAGGGGGAGGTGATCGAGTCTTCACGCCCATCCTCACTCACTTCCTTCCCTCTCCCATACCAAAGAATAAGACGGTGTTGACGCTCTTGACTATCCCACGTGGTTCGGACCCCGTAATCGGTCATGAGGAGACACCACTGTATGCTTTTTTTGAATTGAGCCGCTTCCATGTAAATTTAAAGTTAGGAACCGGATTGAATATTTGGAATAACAATTTTCCCCTTAAACAAGAATTCTAATTGATATTCCCTCAACTGTTATTTTTGATTGGAGAAAAATGTTGAAATTCAACTTGCACGTCGACATTAAAATAAAAATAAAGTTTTCCGCCACCGAAATTCAATTACGGGTTTATGAGAATAAAAAAATCATGATTATTACACAGTTTGAAGCATGGCATAGTGCTAGTGTATGGCATATAGCTATATCTATGGCATAGTGTTAGGGTATTAGTACAGCGATCAAATATATTTTGCTGCATTAGGGTCAGTTTAATTTAATACTCCTAAACGGAAAAATTGAAGTGGGTCAGCCATATCTGGCAGCATAAATGGCATATCAATTATTTGTGAAACATTATTATTAAGAAGTATTAGCTTCAGGATATTTTTTCAGAGGGACCAAAATTAAGGTTAAAATGAAATTAATACGCAAAGCAAAACTTTTTCGGAGTAGAATGGTTCCAGTACATCCTTTATTTACAATGAGCACGATATAATTCATGAATCCATTACTCAGATACAGATGATTTCATCAGTCATTGTAGCTGCAAGTGACCTGTGATGCCTATTCTCATTCATATCTCGCAAAAATGAAGTATATGTATCAGCTTCGTGGACTGGAGGAGGTCTGATGCATTAAACATGAGAAAAATGAGAATAATTTCGAAAGTAATGGTATTAATTTTAGGAATTGGGAATATGATTTACAAATTCATGTATCTGTTTAGTTTTGATAAATCTTACCGTATCATTAGGAAATATGATTTTCTGTTTCCAAGAGGGACATTCAAATATTATTTACGGGTGATTTAATTGTTATCACTCTTGTAGGAGCAGAAGCTTCCTCGTTATGATCATGCATTTATTTTAGGGCTAAATTCTCAAAAAAATAGAGAAAGGGAATGCAATCCTCATTCAAAGACTAGATTTTACAAATATTGGATAGCACCAAATTGCATATCTAATTCGTCATCAGCAGAATGAAAAATTCGAGGAAAACAAAAGGAAAATTCTAAATCTTCATCTCAGCTTCTCAATGCGACTTTCCTAATTCTTATATACCTATGAAGAGATGAGATTCCTGAGCAAATAACTGTGTCAATACACGGAAATTAGTGCCAAAGAGACTTAAAAGGCAAAACTGCCTCTTTAATTGTAAAGTAAAACGTAGAGAGGAAAAGGTTTCACCCAAAGGAGGCAGGGTTTCGTTGTTCGCCCCCTTTATCGGTGTGCGTGTGAAGTCGCAGCCGTAATAAGAGATCCGCTGCAGAGGAAAGAGATATCAGGGGGAGCGTTTGGATGAGCGAGTGGATTCTATGGTGACAAAAGGAAAAAAGAATGTAGATGGAACGTTTGTTGAACGGAAGTATGGAGGGAGAGAGGACGAGAGAGAATTTAAAGGGGAAGCGAGAGGGAGGACTGAGTAGAAGAGGAGAGCGGGTGCTCAAAGAGATAAGTGAAAAGTTTGGGAAAGGGAAAGTTCCCCAGAGCTGATAGCATGCGCCCGCGAAATGAGCACTTCGTTAACTTCTTTAGCAGCGAGGAGAATGATTGGAAATGTAAGTTTTAATTCGATTTGCTTTGGAGCAAAGTAATGTACATGAACACCGCCGGAACAAGAATTTTTCGGAATAAATTATGCAAAGGCGGCTAAAATAATGTGCTTCAAATTTTAAAAAAAAGTTCCACAACGGATGTTGGAGATAAATACTTCTTTAAACTTCTACAGGGAGGTCTTTTAACACATACGTGCCGATATTAGTTTACGAGGAAACGCTAACTTTCTCTAGGCTATAAGGCTTTTTAATTTTAAGGCTTTTATCTGCCGAAAGAGGTTCACTGAGAAAAGTCACTTTGGCGTTAAATTGGTTATTTAAGGAAGGAGGCGACTGAATAATTCTGTTACGGAAAGGAAAGATAATTTTCCTTTCAAAGCCTTCCAGTGTACCTGAAGCTTTTATTAAAAGATATAGCATTTAGCAATGAATACAGGCTCTTTTATTTTTAAGAAAGCATTTCTAAAATATAACCACAGGCAGTCTAAGAAAATGCACGAGATTCTGCAACAGTAACTTTTCACGTAGTCATCCACTAATGTACATTATAAACTGCTGAACACTCTAAAAAATCATCCATATTATACGACATACAGTAATGGTAGATTTTAGGTAGGTAATAGTAATGACAGATTTGACAGCAGGAAGATTAATTAAAAAAATCGAAATATATGATGAGTGGATATCACATGCACCCAATAACAAAGGGTAGAAAATAAAAAATGGGCGATTTAAAACTTAGGAAGACTCTCAGTAAATAGTTATTTGACAATGAGCACAATCATGTATGATAAGGAAAACAAAATGTCATTCTCAAAAGAGAATTTCAGCTTTCCTCTTCGAAAGGTGAATGAGCTATTACTCCGATTAGGATGTAATTAATTTTGCATTTCATTAAAAAGTAAATATGTAGTCCTACGAGAATGTTTCAATAACCATATGCTGAAAATCGAACACCAATTTGACAATGAATCGCTGTAGTAGCCAATCTACAGGGATTATATTATTTCCAAGTAGGCAAGGATAGATTAAGGTAAGTTATCGAAAATCCTTTGCTCTCCACGTTACCATGCTCTGAGTCTATCGTCTATAGTCTAGTCTATCTAACACAACACAGATTACCCTGTGCGTAAATCCATACTACAATAACTCATCCGTTTTCTCTGTAACTTTAGGCAATGTACACAATGACTTAAATTCTAGAGATTCTTATTCGTAAGAGGATTAATAATTTTACATTACGCTTATTTAGAATCGGGAATATCAAACAAGATCGTAATACATATATTTCCGTAACTTTCAGTTGAAAGAAGACTTTGTATGTACAAGGTCTATCCCAAAAGTTTTAGGACTAATTTTTTCCCGGATAGATTGACGGACGGACGGCGGTTTCTCTAGCTGAATACAAGTAGAGGGAGTCTCAAGAAAGACAGGAGGCCGGTGAAAGTTGGCTCTCAGCCTTTGCAGAGTGAAGGTCGTTCGCTTTCGAAACCTCTATAACGTGACCACGTTACGCTCCTCCGTGAACCGGTCATTGAAACAGCGCCAGGCCATCAAATTTTGCGTGAAATTGACCAAAATCTGAAAAGGACTTGGACTCATGACAAGGGGCTCAAGGCCGCTTAAGGTCATAATGTGATATTATGGGTGATATTGAAGGGCAAAAATCGTTTCGGGAGTGTAGAGGAGATACTGAAGACGCTGAACGTTCAGGACGCCCGTGCCCGAATGCCGCGCCTGTCAACACTCACCAACAAGAAATCTGCTCGTATTGGCGCGAACTGCATTACTACCATGACGTATTTTTAAAATGCAAAGAAACTCCCCTCAATGGCATTGTGATAAAGGCATTGGTGACTCTCCCGCCACAGAAGCATGAACATTCAGTCCGTCAGAATTTATTGCTGCTGAACCCGAAGAGGGCGCCGTCTGAGGCCAAAGAGGCCAAAGAGTGAAATTGCGCATTAAGGGGAAGTAAGGCCTTCCCTCCTTTCACTTTGCCTCATGTGGGCTTCCCCCTTTCATATTGCTGGCGCCAAATGTGTAATACTCTGCAAGTATTTGGAACCCTCGCAAAAATGTTAATCAAACATTTGCATTAATTCTAAAGGAAAATTACTGAAGAAAATGTAACGATGAAGATATGAGTGCGGTTTGGGGTTATTCTGAAATAAAGCATGGTGTCCAGCTGCGTCCAAAATAATCGGAAAAGCTAAGTCAATTGCAAAAGAGGAAAACACTCAAATTTACTTCTGATATTCAAAATTAAGACCTAACACCGTATATGGCTATATAATTAGTCAATAGAATCCAAACGACAAGAGGAAGACATATTAACTGACAGTTAGAAGAGCAATGTTCTATTATAAATGCTTTATTTTGTTTTTTAAAGCTGCGTTAACTCAAACAAATATTTGGAGATAAAATGCAATAAAAATTTACGGTTATATGATAAAAAACTTGGGTATACTATATTCCTCAATAAAGTTCATTTCGTGATATTTGGAGCAATTACATTCCTGATTAAGACAGAAAAATATGGTAACTAGGAAACCATACCACATAAAAGGCCACATCCTATTACATAATAGTTTATTGAAGATCATACGCAATGGAAAGAAACTTGTAGTGGAAAAATTAACGGGAGGCTTAGGATAAACTTCGAGAAGTAGGCAATGGAAAATGTGTGAAAATGGAACTATGAGGAAATGAAGACATTCGCAGGAAACAAGATAACTTGGAGAGCGGCTACTCTCCATTCCTTGGAATGATAACCCTTGATAATTATGACTTCTCTTTGCAAATCGAAGTTTAAAAATTACCCACCACATTTCATCTTAAATTTTATATTAAATCCCCGCCATATTTGTCAAAATTATATAATAATGAGATCAATCTTGATGAGTTAAGTTCTGTTTTTGCAGTAGTCAAAAAACACAAAAGTATGGTGCAATGCGGTTCCGAAACCTGACTCTCGTGTAAAGAGGAGGGTGGCTTATTAAGAGATGTAATATCGGGTGTAAATACCATGAAATTGAAATATAGTAACGAAAAAGGAGCGATTGATGGAAATAATAAAAGACAAAAGAGTAAATGGTGGTATGTCTGATAGCAATTGGGATAAGGAAATAGGAACTATACTAATAAGGGAGAATATATGGTAGGAAGGGAAACAGACCCTTTTAAGGTTAATAGATAGTATTAAGAGCTAAAACAGTAAATAGAGCAGAGGAGTTAATTTACCTAAAGTATAATTATTCAATATTCCACTGCGTATTTTATTAAAATGAGTGTTCAGAAACCATCAATTGTTGTTCTTTACAATCCGCTCAGTACCTAAGATACCTTAATTTCTACTTTAAAATTGACAAACTTGATCTCTTTACCTTTCACAAGGATGGCTCGGGAATGGACAGAGTGCAGTCACCCTACGTCGAGTTAGAAAGGTTTTCTGAGGAACATGACAAGGATTTTGATTCTAATGATCAGAAATACACATTACAACATAGATGGATTTACATGAGATTTGTTGGCCCAATTGAAGCAAAAACCCAGGTTAATCCTCGCTTCGAATCCCCACTTAAGGGAGCAATTAGTTACTCAGCTCACAGAATTTCATCCGCTAAGTCTTGATTCCAAAATTTGCCTGAACGATAATGAACAATACTCTTCCAAAAAGTAAATAATGCCAAACAAGCCACCGTGCAGTGCCTGATAGTACTTTTAAAGACCAGTGCCATGGTATGAAGTTTGAAATACCACTAATGGGATTTAGAAGGGAATATGGTGTTGCTACTACACAATGCGACCGGATTGACGTCTATAAATATTTTCTCTCTTGCAACTATATCCCAAATTTCATATTTGTGGCCCGGTGTAATGTGTAAGTTTAAATACATATAAATTATTGAACTTCAAGTACTTGAATCAGTTCAGAGTTTTTCGAATCATTTCATCTATTTTGCTAATTCTTCATTTCATTAGCCATTCCCGACTCAGGTCTTTAATAAATGTAATCATGTTTTTTATTTAATAATATTCTAGAAAATAGAATTCTACGCCCATATAATTTGTAAAAAATTAAATTTTAGTGGTCGTGCGTTATCTTTATTATCATTGTTAAATCACAAAGTAATTAATAAGTTGTAATCCTGATCTTATCTTAAAATGGATCCGTAATACTACCGAGTAGTTAATAATAAGATGTAGTGCTATATTCTCTAATATATTAACCAACTCTGCAATAAAAATCGCATGCTAAAAATCAGTTCTATAAAGATCAATGAACAGGTAGAACTTGATGTTGAATTGAGTTTTGAATCATTTCATTTAAAAGAGTTTATTGCAAAATATTGAAGCAGTTAATTCTAATTTTCTTCGAAAACAAGACTACATTGATTTTTTTATTAGGTAACACCTCAATTTGGAGGTATGCGGGCCATCATTCAAGCAGCCATTCATGATAGCATATATTCGAGCCCTTTCCTAACAGTGTGTATACTTTTAAGAATAGATGTAATTTGATTGATGTGTGGTGTATTGTATTATATGTAATAGCTTAATTTTTTTTAATTTATCTTTTTTTTCTTGCTGATTAATGGTTGTAAATGGGATGGGGATTCACTTGTTTTGTTAAAGAGATTTGTGTTTAAAGTCTGGTTTTATGTATTATCTTTTGCGATTATTTGGGACTTGGGTGCCACCTGACAATGTCTATCAGCACATTTGTATTTTTAATAATAATAATAATAATATTTTCAGAGCGTTTTTTTAAATTTTCAAACATTTATTTTTAGAAATTTGGGAGGAAGAACAAGTTTTGCAGCATCCTCCTTTAATTAAATTTTTGCATTTATAAGATACGAGATTCTGTTGATGAATTATTAAATATATAATAAGCCACTGGTTAGTAATTTCCGATCTTTTTACAAGTTTTTTGCAACAGGTTCGGAAACCGCTAATATCGTACACTAGATCACTTTTTATGAAACTAGAAAATGGATTTGACTCATGTTTTTTAATAACTGTTGAAAAATATTGCAAAGACTTTGATAGTCATAAATGTGTTTTTAAAGACTGTACTATCATTCATCAAATAAGCCACAGAAATAAAATACTGATTTACAGGTACCATACAATGTTACCAAAGTTACCCATCTTACCGTAGTCTTATCCGCTCTCCATATTTCGTAGGCTAGGCATACTAATTACACTTTATCCATGGTTTTAGGTAAAGTTAAAAATCTATTTTTCATGGTCATTAATAGAATTCTAATACTTTAAAAATATTATTTTGAGGACACTCTGACAAGAATTTCACCCGAGTGAGTCACTTAGCCTCAGATTTAATGTCATGAATGTAACATGTGAAAAATATTTCTTTTAGTGTTGATGAATCAACTACCTCCCGTATTTAGGAGTTTAATGCATGATAATTCTTATCCGAAGGAATCTTTTCAATCCCTAAGTGATATAACTCACAAATTGTGGTAAGCCAAATGAATTGTCGGTTGAATCTTCCATTAATTTAAGACCTATGTTGACATTGACTTTGAAAATGGGTTTTTTAAGTACCTGCCGGCCGACAAAGGCCTAAAAGATAAAAAAACACCCCTCAAATAAAGGCGTAGAAGCAGGCAGTTGCTTTATGAGTTTACCCAAAAGGGTTCGCCATTAGGCCGCCCACATCATCGACCTCTCCCACTCCAAGTTCCAGAGGACAAGGTGGTCGGTTCGAGGAGGTGGGCGATTATGGAAAGGTCGGCGAGTTAGAGCGGGAGGGAGAAATCGGTGATCTATCCATCTATTACAGCAGCAGACATCTATTAGCCCCACCTAGGAGAAGCGTTAAAAGCGGAGAAAATCGAAATAATATTTTGTTTTATGTTTTCAGTGTGTTCCTGTCACGCTCATAACCACGACGACTTACGTCACCTTTCCTTCAACCTCTCTTCTCCACAATTTTACCTTTCCAAGGATTTCTCTTGCGTTTCATTCTAACCTTGAGATGTTATTGCAATACTCATTCTATATTCCAGCTATGTTTTCGAATACGCTTTTTCTTCACGATTTTGACTATTTAATTAAAATATCGGTTAAACAGGATAAAAATTTGGAGAGACCTGCAGAAATCACAAAATATAATAGTTTTAACGGAAGTGATTATGTTTATAAGGTCTGTATAAAAAGTATCGGTAGCCATTTTTTCCTGGCATGTGCGTTGACTGATGAATTCTGACCGTCGGTTAAGTTTGCGCATGATCGCGGATGGCATTGGCATTGATAAGATCACAATTCGATCGATTTGTGATAGATGAGAATGATCTGCGCTAAACTCATCCCAAAGTCTTGACGGATGGAGCAGATTCGAGAATCTTGGCTGCAAAGACCTTTTGCAACGGCATCGCTGCGATTCCCCAACCCCCTTACAATCCTGACTTGACACTTGCAGACTATTTACTATTCCCAAAAGTGAAATCCTCCCTCATAGGACACCACCACGGGACCCCAAGTACCATCAAAGAGGCTTGCACGCGTATCCTTAGGGACATTTAGGAATCATTCAACCAGGGAGCCTTCGAGGCGTGGAAAAGCCAGTGGCTAAAGAGTGGCGAGCTCAAGGGTCGCACGTTGAAGAATTTTGAGGCATTGTAGCAATATCAGAAATAAATCAGTATTTCCTAAACATCTCCTGATACATTTTGTACAAACAATTAATGAACCAAGAAAATAGCTAATGGAAAATGTGACCTCGTTTATAGCTGATATTGCTTTTTAAATTACTGTAATATAATTAGCAAAACTATTCAAATGTTAATTACCTTTAACGACGGTTGTATGCGCAGTTTAGAATAACATACTCAAAAACCCATTGTGGTGAGCTTCTATCAGCCATACCACTATGCAAAACAAGAGATAAAAACACAGAGGGAATAAGTTTGTAATCAAAACATTTTATAATTTGATAATGTTTTCCAGGGCCATGAATACACTACAATTAGGTAATAGTAGATGGCAGAGTCAGCCATCGAAACGTCGGTACTCCGAAACCTGACCCGGTTGAAAACCCGAGAAAAATTCCTGAATAGTAGATTTCAGCGCAAATAAATAGAAATGAATGAGTAATTTAATAGGGAAGGTGACCGTTTGGAGGTTCTACGAAATAGCCTTGATATTTTTAGTTCGGGACGATGAAACTGACCTTCTCATTCCCAAAATTACTGTTTCATCGCCATCGTGACCTCTGGTCGAGATGGTGGACTTTCAAAAAACTTGCCCATAAATCTCCCCAAGCATTATGAGTACGAAAGGGAAAATGAGTGGCGTGGTTCACGGATCGAGTTAAGAACGCCCCGACGGGAGGAGACAGGGTAGAGTGCTGGAGTGGCAAGGGGTGTTAGGTTTGGAGGGCCGTGGTGCGAAGCGTCGCCCTCTACCCCGCCCTCCTCGTCAACCACCTCTTCGCGAGCATGAATCTAAGTACTTTATCTGGCATGCTTGATCGCACGCTGCAATGAGTCGCCGGCTCCGAAGCGCTTTTCTTTCTTCTGTCGTACGCAGTACGGGTGCTTTGCTCGGGCACCTATTGTTTGCATGATTATTCATGCGACTATTCTTTTAGGGACGAAATTTTTTTTGTTTTATCTCCATTTCGTAAAAAAAAGATGCGACTCCGGGGAAAGAGGGATATAATTAGAGGGTGAAAATATATATTAAGGCGCGCGAGGTGGGGACTTGTGTCGCCCACTTGGGGAGCACAAAGCTCGAAGGCCGGAATGAATCCATTTTTTTTAATGGAGTGTCCCTATCCCATCCATTTAGAATCTCTTGGGAAGGGACGTTTTTGGGAATCCTGAGCCATTGTTCCTAAGTTTTCGTTTTTTTTATTATTATGTCAAGAGAAAAACGGAATGTGCACGTGGAAGTATTTTTAACTCATTATTATTTTGGGTGAATAACGGAATATTAACGTGGAAGTTTGAACCATCATGAAAACATATTTCAACGGCAGTTTTGTTTGAAAAACTTTTTGACCGAAAAAATTGAACGCATTCATTGAGTCTTGCGAGTTCCTTCACCCCGCCGTTATCTGTTTTTGAATCGAGGGAGGTGTGCCTGTGACCATTTTGGGTTTTTGCTAGACAGTCGGATCACGTGGTAAGATCTATTAGAACACGCATGTGTTATACAATACAATAAACGGACGCAAAAATTACGCCAGGAAACAATGTTATTTATAAAAGTTTTGTCCTCAATTATAAGCCTATCACAATTCAATATTAGTATTCTAAGCACTTAAAATATATGGGAGTGAATAGATTAATTACACCATATATTTTGAAATAATAAAAACCTTTGTAATTTTTTCCTTATTCAAAACACCTGTAAAACATTTACCTCTTGCCAAAAATGTCAGGCATAAAGTGCGATTTCAATAATTTATTGAGACCTTTTTAGGTGATTACTGGATAAGATGAATGACTACGTTTCTATAGTCTCTCTCAAAAATTATGTTGAATGGATTTGGAGAAGAACTCTATTGCAGATCTACGTTTAAATAACTAAAACTCTTCAAAAAACACCCTAATTCATCAACACACAGATGTCAGCACCTCTGCCACGCTTGTGTTACGCCTCCTGGAAGCCGTCGACGGGAATCTTGTTCAGACACCTCGACACGACCTCTTTGATAATAATCTAGTGGCCCAAAATGGCACTCAAAGGGGTTGTACTTGGGTCTCACTCAAAGACCCATACCTTGTCACCAGAAGCAATCTAGTTGAAAAAATTCGGCTGATTTTTGCCGCGGTGCGAGAGGTTCAAGGCAAGATTTTCACACAAGTAGTCATCCGACCGCACCTTGGGGACCATCTTGGCACACCTTTCTCATGGCTTAATTTTCTATAAGAATGAAATGCACCGTGGTTTTACAAATATTTCACGCTGGCAACATCCTGAGACTTGGTAGTCAATCAAAGTTGAGTATGTTTCTCACTTTTTTCAAATTTTCATCATTCTGTATTGTAAATGGATGTCTAGGGTATTCCTCATCTTCAATCTTCTTATCCTTTTAAAATATGCTGTTCAAGTAGAAAACCAACTCCATAAGCACCATTAACCATGGTAATGGTCCGAAACCGATTTCCAGAGTTTATAATAAAGTTTTATTGCATATCGTTCCTCGATGGAAAGTGGCATCGTGAATTCGTGACTCGACCCTTGAACAGGGGTTTAGTCTAGCAGTGATCCGCAGACTGCAACGGCCCATAGACAACTGACGCGGGTCGTTTTGCTTTCCTAAGACCTCACACCATTTTTCTCGTCACAAATTGTCCCACTCCAGTCGTCCGCTTTGACAGAAAAAATCGTTTTATTCATTCGTTGGGAATAACTGTATATGCTGAATAATAGAGCGTGAGAGATTAGTACAATATCTATTTTGATAAATTGAAGTTACGTAACATTTGCACGAAAACAAAAGTATTCACTTTAAATTAGTTAAATGCCGACAATTATGTCCCTGAACACTAGAAAACAAAATACCCTAGACTGTATTAATCTAGATTTGTAATTCTGCCTTTGGACGTGAGGGGGTTATTGTTTTTTTCCAATCGGGTAAATTAGTTACCAAGGAGACGTATTAGCGGAGAGGAGAAAGTTCAGTCCAAAGGAAGCCTTCCTCTGCAATTTGGCATAGCTCCAGCTTTGTGGAAGGACGGGAGTGGTTCAACATGGAGGGGAGGCGTCCGCAAGTGCTTAAAAGCGAGTATCATAAATCTAAGTAGCAAGGTAAAAGAAAAATATTTACACAAAATTTTAAGCCATCAAAGTTTTGACCAGCCTTTTCGTAATATCCTTATTCAACTTCCGTCATAAATTCCCTCTTTGTGAATGCTTCTTTGTCTAAGGTAATTCTTCACCTTATGCCCTGGCTACATTGACAAATTTGGTCCAAAATAATTCCGAGGTACATAAAAGGTTCCACCTGCTCCAGTTTTTACCCTCCTATTTTAACGTTTAACTTAGTATTTCCCTTTTTGGAAAACTGCATAACGCTTTTATTTGCATTTATTCTCGCATCCATTATCTATCGTACTGAATTTTCCACTTACCCATCTATCATGGGAGCTCATCAATGCTTGTAACCCCTTGGCTGACCAACAAACTAAAGCTTAATCATCAGCAAACCTAACTCATTTTACAAATTCCCCGCCGACTTTTATTCCTATCTCCAGTTCTTCCCAATCCTCTTGAATCATTTTCCCCGCGTAAATGTTGAACAGCACCGGTGATAGTGGACAACTCTGCCTTACACCTCTTCCTAATACTGCCCATCCGGGCTCTCCATCCCCCATTTGCACCCGAGCAGTCTGAAATATGCATAGGTTGCGGATACGTCTCCTATCTCTCCAGTCTACGCCTATTTTCTGAAATATATTCATTAGTTTTTCCAAATTCATTCTATAAAACACCTTTCCCAAATCTAAGAAACACTAAATACTTCATAATCGTATTCAATGCTCCTCTCTATTAGTGATATCAGTATTGTAATTGCATCACGCGTGCCTCTCCCTTTCCTGGACCCAAACTGATCATCCCCTTTGTAATCACTTTCCCTGCTCCTATCGGAATAGGAATTGATAATAATCTGGCCAAGAATTCCGGCCAAATTTCTCTCATAAATACTACGAATTGGTCCATATAGACTATTCTTTCTACATTTTCCTAAACCTTTAAGTAGTTTCACAGAAATACTGCCTACCCCCACGGCCATATTTCATTTCATCTCCTTTAATGCCTTTTTCTATCTCACCTTCGAGTAGCATGCCTGATAAATAAATTCAAGGCATATAACCACAAGGCATATTTTATGTTCCATAGGGAAAAAATATAAAATATGCAACACTCCTTGATTCTCTACCATTTGCATATTTCAGTAAGTTGTATGCTGAGCCAATTCATCAGTCGAGATGCATAATTGCTCTGTACTCCTTCACTAATCGCACACCAGTTGGGAAGGCAACCGAAAAAGCCAGGCTATGTGTCCCCTCGGCAAGACTACTACCATAATCACAACGCATCTGCCGTCATTTCCTAAACCAACACAGTACTTCTATTCTTTTTAATGATCCATCAGGACAAAATGAGTTCGCGGCACGAATTGTAAGTGAGACGGTCTTATCATTTAAAAACCACGTGTGTGTGTGTGTGTATATATATATATATATATATATATATATATATATATATATATATTTATATTTATGTGTGTGTATATATATATATATATACATATATATATATATATATATATATATATATATATATATATATATATATATACACATAAATATATATCAGAAGGTTTTACATACATTAAAACTTTTTAATTGAGAAACTGTGACACAATATAGAACCTGTAGATTCGTAATATAAATTAAATACTAATGGGGGACATCATTTCTCCTTTTTTTTACATTCTTCATGAAGACATTTTTTCAATGCCAGGAATATATAGCATGCTTCCGTAAAAAATTCTATTCCGTTTAAATCAAATAAACTTGGAAATGCCTTTAAAGTGTG
Source organism: Hetaerina americana (assembly GCF_022747635.1). Lineage (NCBI taxonomy): Eukaryota > Metazoa > Arthropoda > Insecta > Odonata > Calopterygidae > Hetaerina > Hetaerina americana. The sequence continues at coordinate 18,379,553 of NW_027286763.1, forward strand.
TATTTAAATGTAGACTGCTATTTGATACATTTTATACTGAATATTTACGAAATGGAAACTTTTTAAACGCACTTCAAAAAATAGAATAAACCATGTACATGTTGAATAATAAATTTAAAAATACCAAATAGGAGAGAGACTCGTTAGCTTTGCATATTCTTTCGTTTTTGTTATTAAAATTGGAAGATGGAAGACGAAGGCGACAAATTACGAAATTTTTAAATATTCCAGATTATTCGTAACTTCGATTTATTAAAAATTGAATTTTTGGCGAGAAAATTAATATCTTACATCCGGAGTTACCAGTCATTTCTATTGCATTCTCTTACATCACTTAATGGCGAAATTTAAAAATGATTAGTATCTAACGGCTTAGACCGAGAGGTTTGCAAGTTTTTGTCAAATATGCCATAAGGGAGGAGAAAATAGCAACTCCACGAACAACTCATCAATTTTTACTGACACCGTAGGAATAAAATGAAGAAAGAAAGTTAAAAGGCACAAAACAATTCTTCAAGGGAATACCTGCACGCCCCTATGCCTCCTTTTTCCCTTCCCCTTTGGTCTCATTGAAATAAGACAAGTGTCACGCCCCACGAAGGAAACCAGCCGTAGTCTATGCTATAAATTACTTCTGGCGGCCACACATCTCCGTGCGACTAGGTAAGGTTAAGAATAGAAATCCAAGAAGTTAACGGAAGAAAATGAAATCGGAAAGAAATAAAAGGGTAAGAACCAAGAGGAACGAAGGAGAGAAGGACCCTGATGTGCGAAAAAGACATAGAGAGACGGTGAGGAGGGAAAGAAGGGATAAGAGAAGAAATAAAAGAAAATCTTCGAAGAGGAAAAGGTTGCGGTGGAGGTGAAGGCAGGAGGAGAGAAAATGGGAAAGAAACAGACAGCGGACGGAAATTGGAAGTCCAAGAATTTACGATCTGAATCTTTTTCAACCTCCTACCTTCTTTCCTCTCCATCTTCCCGAGTCACGCGTTGACCACCTTGATGGAAAAGAAAGATCGGAAGAGCGGGAAGAGAGTAGGGATATCAGAAGGGCAAGAGTGCTTGAAGGGCATAAGTATGTAATATGATGAAATATAGCAGATTGAATTGGAGTACCAGAAGTGATAAAGTTCGTCGACTTTTTATCAATTTTGGGTGGCGTAAGGAATTAACTTAGGTATAATAGCACAATGACTGTACTTTTATTGTCACAATTGCAAATAATGTTCACCTTCTTTTTCTAATAATAAGAATACCTAATCAGGAGTACGTGACGAGACATCGGATCGATGTGAACATAAATAGATATTTATTTTATTAACCAACGGATCTACAACTTGATACATATTTTGATTTTAGTATTCTTTTAAGTCAAGTAATTTCCAAAATATAGTTTTTGTTGCATCTCTGTTTTACAATTTATCATGAATAATAATATAATGGCACAGAAAAGTACTTATGCGAAATTCAGATTTAGGATTTAAAATAAAGGGCCTGTCCGCACCAAAGTAATAATGGGCAAAGTTCTAGGGTTAGAGGATCTAGGTTATAATAATAATAATAATAATAAGAGGGTCATCCGGAAAGTAGTACCCGTTCGTGAAATAAAGACACAAAAGTAAATATTAACAAACATAAAAAATTTTATTTGAAAGAGGATACTTTAAACTACTTCTCAACATAATCTCCAAGCAAATTAAGGCATTTGTCATAACGTGTGACAAGTTTCTGTATTCCTGCTGCATAGTCCTTCGCCGCCAGCTCATTGAGATACGCGAGGGACCCATCTTGCACAAATTTTTGCATAATGCAGATGGTGTTTAACAATTTCATGAACAATTGTTCGAGAAACATTGGGAAAATGCTCACAGATGTCATCAATTGTGACGCGCCGATCGTTCCTCACGAATTCGTCAACTGAGCTCACCAGTTGGTCTGTAATGACAGACGGTCTCCCCGAACGCTCATCGTCGTGTGTGTTCCCCCTCCCCATGTTGAAGTTGCGACACCACCGCCGAACAGACGACTCGTCCATTACATTGTCTCCATACACCTCCTTTAATTGGCGATGAATATCACATGGGCGAACGTTTCTTGCATTGAGGAATTTAATCACTGCCCTCACTTCACAACTGGCGGCGTTCTCAATTTTTTTAAACATTGTAAACAATCACAGAAACAACACAGGCAATGCTAGCGTCACGCAACTTGGCTCAGAGAAGGCAGACAAGCCACTGAAGCTATCTGACCTCGTCCAGCGGCTACTCGCGTCGTCAGCACTTCATGCGGCACGAACGGGTACTACTTTCCGGATGACCCTCGTATCTCAAATAGGTACCGCTGAACTCCAGGGTTGTGGCAGGAAAATATTTATCCGTGTCATCTCCCATTCAACGTTTAAGCTTTAAGCAAGAATAGCTGATTTCTATTAAATAAATGTAAATAAAAATATAATTCATGCATTATGCAGCTTAGTTTATTAGTTAATATTGAAATGAAACATCAAGATTAGAAATTTAAACTTCCATATGCTTGTCAATAACGCAGCACAAATGTACTGGAAAGATGTACTGAATGCGTGTTTCAATGGTATTATTACTATTTATTCACATGCTTTTCACAGTGAGACTTAATAAAAATTGATACATGCTTCGGTAAAGTGTCATTTTTATATTTCAGCGTTTAGTACATGAAATACATCATTGAACCTATTGGAGCCCTTTGTTCTTTGTACGTCAGTATGAAAAAGGCAATTTTTTTTATTTTTGCGATCTCTTATCATTGAATGGTTAAAAAAAACATCGCATTTCTTGAGCAATGCTGGCCGCAAATTACTCAAGCTTAAGATGAGCAATTTCATGGCATACTGAATGACATCATACCCTTATGGCTAAGAGAAAATTTGCTGAAAGGTAGGACAAAAGGGATTTTGGCGTTCAAGCAAGTGGAGGATTGGTTAGGGGGTAGAATGGGAGGGGCAGGAACGCAGAAATGAGAGAAGAGATTACGAGTGTAGGGAACGGGGGATCGAGTGAACACTGTCGAGATCAAAAGGGAGAAGAGGGATCTTCCATGGCTCGGGAATAGAGCAAGAGGGTGGGAATATGAGGAGGCAACGGAGAGGGAGTGCAACAACATGTGGAGTTCGTAGCTCTTGAATGTAAGGGCTTGACGGGAATAGAAATGTCGAAGGCGGAGAGAGGCGTGGTGCGTGCCTCAAGGAAGAGGAATTGCCGGTAGATGAAGCATTGTGTCTCGGGCTGTGATGAAGCCAACGGGGCAAGGTGGGAGGCGTGAGCAAGGAGAGACAGATACGCTGGTAATCAATCGATCCTTTATTGCGAGGCAAAAATGAGACGCGTCTGGATTTGCTTCACATGATATTTCTATTACGCTAAAAAAAGCCCAAAATTTGATCAAAGAGATCTTCCCTTGCAATGGTAAAGGGAATAAAATGATCAATACCAATACTATTTTGAGTTGATGAAAAAATCAGAATTTCTAAGTAATTCAAGGGTAAGGAGCTTCTAAATAAAGCCTGAGAAGTATATAGAGGAAAATAAACGTCTAGGATTATCAATGAGCTAATGGCTTCAAACTTTAAAATTGTAATCTTTCACCAACTTATTGTAAGTAACGGCCTCAATACTATGCTAGTAAATTCGCAATAATGCCTACTCGCCAAAAGGTGGCTCATGAGACTCCAAATGGTAGTGCAAAGTTATTGAGATCCCAGTAGAGCTAGTTGACAGCCATTGCTATGACGCAGAGAACCAGAATTAACTTCAGTATACAGGCACAATGCAAGGCAACATATCTCTTAATCCTATACCACTTATCGCTGCAGAAAAATGAGTCAAAATTTAATAAAAGGCTTGAAATTCGTGTATTTGAAATAAAGTTCTTTAAGAATGCGTATCTCATGTGGATTTACACAGAAAAATATTTGAATTTAATAAGACTCACAAAAATCTGGATTATTCTAAACATTATTCAACAACTTTTTTCTTTTTCGCCAAACTTCTGATAAAATACTTACTATTAAAACGCAGTATAACTAGGGCATTTTCATTTCAGTCGATAATGTAGCAGCCAAAGGTAATAAACCATGCTAGCATATAACAGCTTTCGAAAATGTTTTCATTGGAGCATGAAATAATGTACAGGGGTATACCAAATGCACAGTAGGCGTAGTGTACAATAATTGTATGCGAAGATAGTTGTGAGAGAGTCGTATAGTCCATCCACATTCATCAAAGTAATTATTCGAGGGTGAAGTACTCAAGGAAGAGAAAGGAGTAGAAAACTGTGACGGTGGGGAAAAGTGAAGTGAGTTGGGAGTGATAAAGGGAGAAAACTTTGGACCTGAAACTGGGGGTGTGAAGCAAGGGGTAGTTTGAGCATCCGTTGGGGAATGGGGGGGGGGAGTGAGACCGTGGGGCTGGGTGGAGAAGGGAAGGGGGCAATGGGCAGTGGAGAGGCGCGGCGTCGAGGGGTGAGGTGGTGAGGGTGGGTCTTGTTTGAGAGTGACGAATGGCTGCGGATGTGACGGGAATGGGAATCGGCGAGGAGTGGGCTGGAAAGAGGGGGGAGAGTCGAGTCGGGAGGGTAATGAGCGGGAAATAAGAAGGTTCGAGGGAACTCTTCGGCAGGAGACGGTGAGAGGGCACTGCCACTGGCATAATTATCGCGCTCGCCCTCTCTTCTCTTTCTCTCACTCTCCCATCCACAGAAGAGAATATTTAAAGCGCTTCACAGTTTTATTGCAGGGCGGAACGATATTTCTAAGGTTCTACGCCAAAAAGTCAAACGCATAGAGCGCATAGTTTTCAACGGTGCTAGTTCTACCCATGTAATCTTAAATATCATGCCTTGAATCCAACGTTCAGATTCTGTTTCCATTTTTTTGAGGATGGTAGGAGAAGTTGAACAACACACCTCATCCTAACCTAAAAATCTTTTTTTAAGATTTCATCCAAAGATCCTAATCGTTTACTATATTATTTATGATGAATTTTGGATTGAAAATATAGATATCAATAACTGCTGGAAATTCGAAAGGCTAATTAATTAAATTTTTATTTTAAAAGCTATCAAACAACAATACGCTATCAAAACGAATCCTTTGGTCAAATGATCATGTTGGAAAAAGAATTTTGTGTTTGGCAAATGTTATCATTTTGTTTTTTGTCCTACGTCAGGTCTTACGAGCTGCCATTATGTCAATGTAAATTAAGCTATTGTGAGATCATCAATAGACCCCTGAATTCAGTTAAATCTACGCCACTGTCATGGAAATCCAGCAATATTTGAGTGTAAACATGACAAAATAAGAATTAAATTAAAGTACTTCCATGCGGATAGAATATCAAGGTGAGAGCGCATTTCTATTTGATATTATTTAGGATAGGAAATGTAAAAAAGTACACAGGTTGCGGGGCGCAAAGAATGCTTACTATGAATTATTACCACTTGCACTGCTTGCAACTCTTATAATTTCTAAGTCGCCTGAACTGCTAATCTTCGAAAAATAGTTGTGCCATTCAATATGAAAGCATGCTTTGCCACACATTCTGCACACTAGCAAAATACACTCAAATCAAAATTCGTACGCTCTTTTTTGCGTACCTAGTTTTTAAATTGAAATGAAATCCTTTGCGCTGATTCAAATAATTACTAATGAATCCATAAATAATATTAATAGAAGTATTTTTTATAATGAATATGAATACCTATGAAAATGTGGGAATGAATACATATCTAAATCTGTCTAACCGAGATGCTAGGAGCCAAGTTCGGATGCATGAATGAGAAATATTAGTTCCATTAATGACGGTTGCAGAAAACTGCGTGAGAGGGATTCGATTGATTGAACCTTCCCTCTATAAAGCCTTCATAAGAACTTCCCTTTTGGACAGTATTGTCCTTCGTAGTATCTACTATCCCAAGGCCTTCCAGAAAGGAGTGGAATAGAGTAAATTCGTGGGGCACCTTCGGCTAATGTTTGTTATATTGCATTCACAAGTACGTTCAACTTAGATATGCATTCAAAATAAGAAAAGGAGAAACAAACTCGTGACGGAGAGAGATCTCTGCCGAGAAACTGCTAGCAAGAGTAGAGGCGCCAGCGGAGTGTGATGAAAGTCGCCATTTGGCGAGGAGGCAATTCTTGCCATAAGAGCGGCAAGGAGTGTTGTACGTGGCGTCAAAGGAGGACATTCCAAACGGAGGAGTTGGAGTTTTCAAGAGGGGAGGGAGGAGAGAGAGCTAAGGAGAACTTGAAAGTAAGCGAGCGGGGTGTGAAGTCCCCTTTAAAGAGAAAAGAGACGGGTGAGAAGACGAAAAGACGGGAACGGGTGGAATCGGAAGGCGATTACAACAAAGGAGGGCTGAAAATTGAGATATGAAAAAAAATGATTGACCATATAATAAGCAAACTTTCTTTTCTAGTAACCATATAACTTTAACGTTTAATTATCATATTAAATGGGACCAAGACAAACAATAAAAAATTCATTTTAATACAATCATATGTATTTGCAAAGATAGAATGCCACAAACATTTTACTAAGCCTTCCTTCAGATATTTTCTCAAATTATCCATGGCTATGAGGTGATTTCAAATAATTTTATAACACATGAGGTTTATGTGATAAAGTAATATAAAGCTTTTGAAATGTGCAGTGAAAGCTTAGGTGACGCAATAGTTAATGAAAAACTTTTAAGAAAATGAAAAGGGGGAAAACAGAATCAGTCTTTCAGGCTTAATTCGTTGAAAGGTATTTCAGCCTGGATCATAAACGTGCAAACGAAATGAATTCCTTAACACTCGCCTCGATATGGAAAATTATTTCCTGCAAAGAAATACTCGTATTGTGTTTACGACTTTCGAGAATTGACGTGACTTCATGCATACACTTGCAGGCACGTCCTACCTATCTGATGGGTCGTCTCTTCGAAAAGCCTCTATAAATCCTTCTGTTCATAAATTTCTCATCGTCCTAAATCTTATTCCAATGCTGTTCTTTGATTCGACGTCTTTGTTCAGTATATTTTCCCATTTCAATCTTTACCATTCCCTCAGTCTAATTTCCGGGACTCTGATTTCTTGCCTTTGAACTCTCTTGTTTGCGTATTATTTAAATTCGGACTCCACAACCCTACCTTTGAATTTCTTTACTTACGTTACTTCCACACTTCTTAATCGTGATCTACATATGTCTTGCCAACCATGTTCATCTACATCTACATCAATATCCTGCGAGCCACCAAAAAGGTGTGTGGCAGGGGGTTCAGCACCAGGAGGAAAAAGTAAGGGATGAGGGGGTTAGGGTTTTTCAAATGGATGGGGAAAGGTGGGGGGAACCTGCAAAAAAATATGCATAAATATACGAGTATAACCATGCGCAGTCGCTACCTTGTAGGTTAATACTTATTATGTCGAGCCGACTAGCGGGGGCTTTCGATTACAAGCATTCTGGTCTCTTATTGTTCTTGGAAAAAATGACCATTTAAACCTTTCAGTCCTGCATCTCTCTAATCTTATATTCGTGATCCCTCCGCCCGTAATACGTTGGGGTTCGTATTATGTTCTTGATGTCATCGGAAAAGGACCTATTTTTATATGTTTTTAATAATATTAACTTATATGCTCCTTCCTAATCTTTCGTCGCCCCCTGTACCCAGTTCTCTCGACCACATCACTCGTTGCTAATACCTCGTCGCCGTATAGTAGAATAGCAATGAAGTACTTTTGAGTAATTAGTTCTATGCATTATCATAAATTCATTCACTGCACAATAGCTTTTCCTTTAAATGAGCAAAACACCACCCAGCATTTGACACTTCTTCTCCTGAATTTTCCTTCAACTGTCCCGCCTGGTGACATTAAGCTCCCAAGTTTTATGAACTGAAAATACTTTTAGAATTTGGATTTCAGCAGTAGTACATCAAGATCTGGTTCCTCATACATATTCTGTATTAGTACAAGTCTACTCTTTCCTCATCGAACATAAATTGTGTCATTTCTTCTCCAGAGCTCAAGCCCCGATATGGCACTTCATGTTTGCTGTCCACCCATGTGCATGCAATGCCTTTGTCATATTTTCTTCTTATATCCTATCCATTAGAACCTGGATGGTAAAACGCGGATCTTAGAAAAACATGGCGATGTCAAAGGCTATGTAAAGCCAAGATGAAAATATTAGGGATGTTATCTCTAGCGACAAAAAGGATGATATCACTTATTATAACAAGATATCTAGGGCAAATGCCAAGAAGAAATTTCGGAGAGCGCTAAGCGATGTCAGATAGAAAAGATTAGCGGAAAATTTGTTAGAGAATCCGAAAGCATTTTGATCGTGCGTCAGAGATGTTCAGGAACACAGGTCTACAGTTAATTCACTTAAAAGTGATAAAGTTGAAAGAGTAACCAGTATCTTGGAAAACACTAACTTATTAGATTCTTTCTAAGCGTCTTCACCAATGCCTCACTGAATGGCTTCGACAGCTTACCAAATCGTGCCGGCCAACCAATGGTCAAAAATTGAGTCTCATATATTAGAAAAGGACGTTTGCTGAAAAATACCAAGCCTAATAAATCCTCCGACACCGATCGAATACCCGCTCGTGTATGTAAGGAGCTAGCATCGGAAATTGCATCATATCTAGATGTCATTTTAAAGAATCCACTAGTAGATAACAAGGTTTCCAGAGATTGTAAAACGGCTAACGTAACGCCAATATTTAAAAACTGATACAAGGAGTAGCCCAGAAATTACAGACCTATTTCCCTCACATTTATTTCGTGCAAGGCTATGGAACATATACTTGCTAGTTCGATCGTGAGACACCTTGATAGTGAGGAGTAATTAATGAAAAAACAGACCTCTTCCCGAAAAGGATAGATTGAGCTTTTTCTTCATGATATTGTTACTTCGGGAGAAAGAAATGTTCCAGTGCGTATTTATAATTTTCTTGGAAAATGAGCAATTCCCAACCGAACACCTTCTGCATTGGGAACAGCGAAATGGAATATGTAGACTCCATTAAATGCATAGGCGTTACCCTCACTTACGATCTTTCCTGGGTGAAACACGTACGGGGAATATGTGGACAACCTAACAAAAAATTACGACTTATTAGAAGAGTACTGGTTAAATGTGATGAAAAGTCAGAGAGAAATGTTAATTGTCGCTGATTAGGCCTCATTTAGAATATGCTGCTAGTATATGGGATCCTCACGTGATTGGATTGATGGCTCAATTGAATGGCGAGCAGTGTAGGGGAGCTAGATTTGTAAAATGTAGTCATGAAAAACTTAGTAGTGTATCCGATATATTAGAGGAGCAAAAATGGGAATCATTCCCGGAGTGGAGGTTAAATTACTGATTGAAGATCTAGCATAAATTGGAAGGACGTCTCTAGCAGCGATGCTGGAAATGTATTATTACACCCATCGTACTACGTTAGGAGAGATCATGCTAGTAAAATTAGTTCGATTAATTGCTGAACAGGAAGATTTAAGATGTCAATTTTTTCACGAACGATAAGCGATCAGAATAAAATCATCCGACCTCGGTAGGGGTAAAAATATTCTGGGTATAATTAGTCCGGTGTGTATTCATCCCATGCCACACACTCTAGCGGCGGCTTACATGGTACTAAAATATCGAAATATGAAAACCTATACTCCGCTTTATAATGTATCTCATTCGCAACGGCAAAAAACGCAATGTGTGACAGGCAAAGCGTCTCCTTGCCTCACTCCCATTGCATTTTGAAAACTCTGTAAATCCAAGTCTAGTCTTTACTACTGTTGTCTACCTCTAGTCACTCCTTGATCTGCAGTAGAAGTTCTCTATTCAATCTTCTTAGCATGCTCCATTTCTATGCTATGGAGTACACCTTACACTTTTCCACTGCCTAGTGAATAATAGGCTTTGATTATATCGAGATGCACTGACTACGAATCATCTTGACTCCTATTTCTTCCAGGCAAATATTTCAAAATCTCCCGGACTAACATTTCTCCATTTATTGAAGAATCTCACACTGAGGTCTACTGTTGAACTATATATTTGAAAAATACAGTCATTCCTTCAGCCAGTCCTAGATAGTTGGCCATCCCTTTCTCATATATTAACCTTCACTAAACTTATTTCCACCCTGTTTATATGGACCTTTAACTTGAGCACAATTTCCTCTTCTTTGAAATGAATCAGTCAAACCATCCTTGCAAGAAATATTTGAGTCAAAGAATAAAAAAAAACGTTATGAACAATATTTAAAGCTGGTGATTTGATAGCCACAAAAACCAACCAGATGTAAAATAATTTATTTTCACAAAAAAACACTACTTTGAAAATTAGAGACGCAAGTCTTGATTAATGAGAAGCCAAAGAATGTTGGTTGAGTGCACTCAGAAAAAAACAAAAAGAAATATCAGAAAATCGTAGAGAGACGACGAGGATGAATTTATTTTACTCGAACCTATGATACTTCGTGTGTAGAGTCGGTCGACATAAGAACGTAGGGGGGTGCCTTGGGGGAGGGTGATGCCTTTGGGGAGGGGGGCTGCCGTGGGGAAGTGGGAGAGAGAGGATCTGGGTTGCGGGAGCGGAGGGACAAGGGAGAGTTTTCGCAAGAGGATTCGTAGGGGGGAGGGTGAGAGAGTCTTCAGGCCGTGAGGGTGGAGAGTTGGAGGGAGAGGGTAGAAGAGGGAGAGAGGAAAAATTGAGAGCGAGGTCTTTGCTTGTTGGATGAAGAGAAAGTGGAAGAATGAAGAGAGAGGGAGGATATGAGAAGAAGATGGGAAGGTTGAAAGAAGGGAAGGAGAAAGCGTGGAGAAGGAGGTAGGGGAGGGGACGAAGCAAGAAGGGAGAGTTTAGAACTTTTGAGAGAAGGGTCTTGGGAGGGGGACGGGGGGGGGTCGTCGTTTTGAGGTCGGGAAGAAGGGGTTCCATTAGCATTCGATTGAAGAATCCACCAACTTCTCCCTCCTTCCTCCTCCCGTGGCCAGAATTCCCTTTCCCCCACTCCAACCTCCTGACCCCTCCCCCCCCCCCCCCGGGGGTCGGGAGGGGTCAAATGAAGGGGGCTGGGCCTCGGGAGATGGGTGGTGGCGTAGCATGGATTGGGGGGTAGCGGGAGAGGGGTCTGGTTAGGGGGGCCCATCGGAGTGTGGGAGTTGTGGTAATGGGGTTCGTGTGGTCTGGGCGAAGAAAAGGGCGCGAGGGAGCGCACGTGTATATATGCACACACTTACATGCATGCATGTGTCGATACGAAAAGCAGAAGAGAGAGTGCTAAGCATGATTTACGGAGGAATTAGCTGACTTTAGGCTTCACGCGTTATTTTAACAAGATATAATGCCTCCTCCGTAGGATGACAACAGCTCTCGACGACTATTCAGCGAATAATATATCGTTACCCCCAGATGTCATTTCATGGATATTATCGTGCCTGGAGTCTAGCTGCAAAGGCTATTCACGGCAAGAAAAATTATGGAATAAATATTAAGTGTAACCAGAAGCCACGGTCGTGAAAAGAGATTTTATTACTCAACTTGGATATTTAGTACCATGCAGATCATCGCTAGGGCGTGTGGCAGAGGGTGAATACACACTAGACTAATTTTGAAAGGAATATGACCCTACCGCGGTCAGATAATGAATGCTATTCTGATCCCTTCGTGAGAAAAATGACATCTTAAATCTATCTGTTCTAACCTTAATCTCTCTAATTTTATTGACATAATATCTCCTACCGTAGTGTGATGGCGGTAACAATACAGTTTCAACTTCAGTGCAAAAGAGATATCCTTCCAATTTATGCAAGATAGGTAATCTGTAATTATTTTTAAAACTATTTCTGAAACTTTTTATTAATAGGGAAAATAAACTTAAAACAACATTAAAAACATTTCTGAGTAGATGTTCAACTGTGAGACAATTTGTAATAATATTCAGGAAAAAATCTATTTTTTGTAAGTGACCTTGGCGCAGAAAATATTTATAGACCCAAAAATCGTCCGGGCATGGAAGAAAGGGAGTGGCTGAGAGCTGTGGATTTCACGCGTGCCATTCAAAACATGAACACTGTCCCTGGCGAACTCATTATTTACAGTGAATATTACGATGAGGAATTATAAAAATTAACTACCATTAATTTATGTTATTTAACTTCTCCAAATACAAAAATGAACCTTTGAATGATATAGTACTGTGCAGAAAGGCGTAATTTACAATTTAGTTTTGAATTCAATTTTCCAAATATGAGTTTTAAATCTTTTTGTACCAAAATAACGGGAACTGAAAGCAGAGATATAAGTAAAGTCAATTACCGTAATGAGACCAAATTATCTGAAATTAAATCAATACTGTAACAAAAAAAATAAACTGAAAGCATAGAAAGGGATTCAACGGTACATGTCTGGTGTGTTAAAATTAGGTTTAATTAAAACTAAATTCAACTTAGCAACTAAATTGGCGCGTGAAATAGTTCTTATTTTAACTGGACCGGCTTACGGATGGACATAAGAAAAGGCATTAGGAAATGTTAGAGTGGAAATGCCGTTAGGAAAAGAGGAAAGGCAATATACAATGGTTACTTGCATTCATTATTATCATCTAAAGGCAGAACCTTGCCGCTGCAGCCTTTGGTCTCTTTTCATTGCTGTTCTTTATAGTTTACTGTATTTTATTTTTGCATCCCCTCTCATATTAATTTTTATATCAAACTGTTATTACTAATATTGAATTTAAGCAACCGTCCATACGACGCAGCATAGCTCCAGTTACAATTTCAGTGCCTACTATCATCTATCATTAATATATAACTCATGCAAGGACGATGCTATCCTCATCTCACTGTTGTATCGTTTGTCTGAAGAATCCACTGCATCCATCCTAATATCTATCTCATCAGTCATACTTTCAGCCTTTTTAGATTGGTATATTTTTTATTGAAATTAATACGAATAATTGTATTAATCGAAATTATTACTAGTAATTGTATCGATTACAATTATTACTTGTAACTGATACAATTAAAAGTTGCTTGTATTAGCAAGTCATTGTAACTTTTTAAGTATCATAGCATACATTATGTCTTATTTAAACTGTCGAAAAAATTAGTACCCCCTACTTAGATGATATAAAATATAGGAAAACATTTTTTGTCACCTAAAGATGTATACATATGTTTTTACCTTTGACAATATGGAGATTGGATCGGAAAGACTATGGTCATCGTACGAGGTCTGTTAAAAAAGTATCGCAAATTTCAAACTCGTACGTTTGATTGCTGCGAAAAGTGACGCATTATCGCTCCCCAGCGATTAATTATATTTTAAACTTCTAAAGTCTAACAATTTAATATGCCTTACATTAATATCTGCAATGTCACTTCATCCATATACATATCTCTCAATTATAATCAGCTGGTACTTTTCTAAATTTAAAAAGCCAAAAACTTCATCTCAATTAAAGCCTATCCTAACCTATACCCGCTGCTTAATTTCCAAAATTACATAGCGATCGAGTTCCATCTCTGTTTCGCAGTTAACATGCACACACAGGGACAGCTCTCCACCCAAAATCCTGTGGACGCAATCGGCAGCTTTAGGCCCATTCCCGAGCTTATCTCTCTCTCTCTCTCTCTGTACGCGTTATGTATTCGTAATTCTCTCTCTCCCTCTGACTGGGCCGGATATCCACTCTCGCAATCCAACAATGAGTCTCGGAACGAACATCAACCCCGGTGAGAATTTAATAAGTCTCGATTTCCATATCTCGAGGAACGAGCCCTGGGGACTGCGCCAGGGTTTTGGTGGTTGGCAGAGAGAGAGAGGGCGGGAGTGAGGGAGAAGACACGTTCCAGCACACGCGTGCACCACAGAGGGATGGGAGGGCGTCCCTGGGCGAGGGGGGTGAAGTAAGGGGCCCTAGGTGTCCTGGAAGGAGTGCGGTGGCGTGGTGGGGGGGGGCGAGTTACTGGCTCTGCCGCCGGTTTCCTGCCTCTCCAGCGCACGAACTCACGCACACAGACAATATATATATATATATATATATATATATATATATATATATATATATATATATATATATATATGTATGTATACACACACACACATATACACACACCCCTTCCTCCCCCGACTCCCTGGGAGTTATATTGCCGTTTTCTCAGGGCGTCCGTGCTGGTGGAGGGCATGTCAAGGGTTTTCGAGATACAAGCCGGAGATCCGGGGCGGGGAAATTGAGGGGAAGAGGGACAGGGGTTGAAATATATAGGCCCAGGGGGTGGGAGGGGAGAGGGGGGCGTAAGTGAGAGAGAAATAGAGAGAGAAGAGTGAGGAGGGAAGAGTGGAGGAGGGTTGCTCCCACCCCTTGGAGTGAATAAGGAGCGTGAAGGGGAGAGAAACAGGGAGTGGAGGGCGAGGAAATAAGCGGCAGAGGGGGAGAAAGCGGGTGAGTGTGAGGAGAATGAGAAACGCGAAGGCGTGCATTGGGAAGGAAATTGCTGAAAAGTGAATGGACAAGAAGAGAACGGTGAGAGATGTGAAATTAAAAAAAAGTCCGGGAAGAGTGAAGTTAGAAACCCAAGGAAGACATTCTGATAAATAAAAAAAGTCTGCCGAGCTATTATATGCGAAGTAGCCACAAAGGACTAACTCACTTCAAAGCTAATTAATTCTCCAAATGAATGGTAATATTAGAGTCATTTGGATTTATTTACGATTTAAAGGCATTATTCTTAGACGTTTGTGAAAGCAAACTAAATCTTCATTTTCTACTTGATATTAGGATTATTACAATCAAAAGTTAACGAAATAGCGAGAGGCAATATTCATCCGGAACATCAAGTATTACAATGAACGAGTGCACTAATCCTTTATAAGACAAATGATTGTAATGCTAAGTAATAATAAGATTTGTTAATACATAGGAGTGGAGGCGGAAACGGGCGTACGGGAGTACCCTGCAAGCCACCGCTAGGGTGTATGGCAGGAAGTGAGTACACACCAGATACCTCTCCTTAGAAAATAAAACTTCAGGAGAGAATCCACATTAAGGGGCCAAGCATTAAGCAATTTAGACAATTGCGTGCAATAAACAGCAAAGGTTAAATAAACAAAGAAATTAGGTATCATCAGGAGTGATATAAAGGCAAGATAGGAGGACAAATGAATAATAATAAACTGGAAGATCCCATACATTGTAGTCAAAAGAAAATTAACAGATTAACGAGTATTTCCACTTCAAATGAACTAAATAAAGAGAATAAGCAAAAATGCAATTATGATTTATTTAATTACCATCCTCTAGTTTATTTTACTAGTCTAATAATTGAAAAAAATGGTAATTTTCCCAGATTAGTTGGATTTAATCTCATGATTGTTTAGTCTCAATTCCTATTGTTTCCTAAAGAACAGGATATAATTTAGTCTATAATGAAGAAAACCAAATAATATTTAAATAATCGGTAACATGTTTCCAAAAATATCAACGTATATGGCATTTATCACTGACATAAAGCCATAAAACCAATTAATATTGATTATTTGTACAGATTTTTTAATTTTAACCGAAACTAAATTATTGTAAACCTATCTTCAACTTTATTCCTACATTTAGCATTATGATATCCCCTTGCGCTATTTAAAACATTAAATAACGAATAACAAAAAGAAAAGACTCTTGGTTACACGAAAGCCTTGGTGGCGGCTTGGTAACGTCTTTGCCTGCCAACCCAAAGTCGTGGGTTCAATTCCCGTCTAGTAGGGTTTTCCTCAACCTTGGGATTGGGAGTTTGTAATTGTCTGTAGTGTATTATGTAGGAGTTAAGTGGATTTAACGGCCTATAAAGTTTCAATCTCGCCCCATCACAAAAAAGGTTGTTGAATAAATAAATAAAGAACGACAGAAGTTCCAAACCTTTGCCACATGGCTATCGTTCCACAGACCTCTCTAAGTGGATCTAGTGGATCTCTAAAACCCCGTACAGAATTTGGGTAGAGGACACGGTGTGATTCAATCACTTCGTGCAAATCCCTCGTGAACCACCCATTACCACTCAAGACTAAGGATAACCCAGGGAGTAGAAGCAGGAAAGATCAAACTAGGACGGAGGAAAGGAGAGCGTGGGGAGTTAGGCGGAGGGGTTGGGGAGGTGAGAACTGGAAAGAAGCATGCTCCGGGCCGGAAAGAGGAAGAAGATCCCTTCCGTCTCCTCTCCGGGCCCGGAGAGTTCCTTTGAGAGGGATGGGAGGGGTCAAGGAGTGGTAGTCGAGCGAGAGGAGGCCCATGTGGTGTTTTCCTAGAGCTAGACCCACCGCACCCCCTCCACCTAGGGGTGCTCCCCGACCACGCACCCCTTACGACCCTGAAACCTAAACCGCTCTCCCCACCCTCGCACCGCCTGTGGAATCCTGTCTCTTACCCAGGCAACCCAGATAGCGCCAGAGTCCGCTTTCCTTCTCCAACCACCGCCAGTCCCTCTCCAACAGCCGAGAACCCATGTCTCCCTCTCCCCTCCCGACCCCTTTCTCGCCACCCTTCCGAGAAAGCTCAGGAGATGGGAGGGGGCAAGGATGGAGAGGTCAACCGCGCAGCATGGTCCCACGCGCCCTTACTTTGCAATGGGGTTTTAAAGTCCAATCCAATTACGGAGAAGAGGGATGGCAGGGGGGCTAGCACGCGGTGTTGTTGGGCTCACGGGAGTCTCCCCTTCCATCAACCCCGTTGCTCCGGAAACCCGCCCCGGAAACTCGCCACGCTAGCCCGCGTAATATTCTTTGTGTCCTAGCGATTCCAATCCCTTGACGTTGGTAGTGGATAATGGCGTCCCAAAGAGAATTAACACGTCCTGTTGACTGCGAGCTGCTAATGGAGACAAAAGATTCTCTCGTAAACACTCACTAACCTTTTAGGAAATATAAGCGGTGCAAAAGTTTGAAATTTGATGAACCATCATTCCTCATGTAAAGTTTCCTCAGACTTGAGTGTATCGAATTATGATGATTGGCAAAGGTAAATTCTTCTGATATTTGATGCTAGCAATACATCCTCGCGAAGCGAGCAGTTCGTATTTCGCAAAGAGCTGACCTCCTCAAAACGAAACGAGAAATGTCAGAGAAAACAGCCGCCAACGTCGGGTTCGACGGAAGTCCCATTGGTTAATCCGTCCTCATACGTACGAAACGAGAAATTTATTTACGTGAAAAATATTTTTAAACATTTGAAGAAGTTGTTCATGTTCGCAAAAAAATTCTTTTGTTATTTTTGGCATGCATATCAAGTGCATTTCTACGAATATACATATCACTTGTTAATGATAAAATTAACCCAACTTCATGACTATGTTTCCCTATGGATCAGAATGACGGATCAATTCTTTGGTTGGTTAAGTTCAGAAAGTGAAGCTTACAAATAAAAAAGTTTTTAGGTAACCACAGTGGCCAGCGAGTAGCAATTAAGGCTTTGGCGATGCTGCATCCAAATGTTGGGTTACTGAGAGGCCTAGGCTAAGGTACGTCCATCACCCGAGATCTCGTCATCTCCTATCTAAAGAATCGAGGAAGGGCAAATACTAATATTTTTAAATGGCTATAGCAGATCTTTTAATAGATATAGATTAACAAACCACAGTGATCAACCTGAAGTTTTGTTTGATTGGCGAGCGTAGAGCGAATAGGTCCTATACATGCGTCTTGTGAAAGTCACTCATCAGAAAAGAAATGAAGGAACCAATTGTAGTTTCCCAGTATAATCTGGGGCAGAAAAATTACATAACTTGAGTGAAATTATGAGTGCCCAGAGGGATGAACCGGAATCAAACCAGGGCACTCCAGTCAGCAGCCCAGTACTCTTATCCACTAGTCTGTTGCGCCCATATATTTGCTATATAATATGAAACTATTTCAGCTACCACTTCCGAGAAGAAGACGACGTAATTTGGTATTTTAGGTGCATCAGGATTGCTGTTGAATAAAAACGCAAAGAAAAAAATCCAGGCATGGAATTTACTATTCCATTACCATATATAAACGGCAATAAATTTGACGACATCGCAACATTTTCCTTTAAGCTCCAATCTAATAGTATTTACACAACTTTTTTCGGCATTGATTCTTTATTCGGTCAGTCATCTTGCTTCATCACTGTTTTATCCACCTTATTTCAAAGAATAAATGAAATCTTTTTAAGTTGCACAAATATTCCTATATTTTCTAAAGCAAGTAACATCTCAAATTGCAACACCTCCGGTGCACTTTTATTAATGTGCATTGATTCGAAATGCCAATATACACGAAAGAGGATAATCACTTTTCAAAATGGAGGTTTTTTAAATAAATCACAAGAAAAATTAGAGCTTATCGGCTATGTTCATGTATTCCACTTATTTTAACAGCCTTAACAATTCATTATTTTAGCGATATGCATCCTAAATTCATTAGAATCTTGCGAGTAAAAAAAATAAATAAATTTCTTGCAGAAGGAATTGTAGGATTAAAAAAATACTAATTGAATTACAATAAGTAGCATCCTTAAATGCCGTAAAATCTATAATGGTCTTTTAAGTCTATAAATATATTGCTTCAGTCTTCTCTTCATGAGGAGAGTTCTTGGCCAGAAGCGATGAGGCGGGTTTGTTGGAAGGTGTTTCATAACACAACTCTCCAGGGTTTATCAGGGTTTTGAGGAAAGAGGAATCGCGAAAGGTGAAGCCATGACGCCTTAAGGGAGGAAGAAGGGGAGAATGGAATACTAAGGAGGAGAGATTGTGGCGAGGGTTGATGCTCTCCCTAGAGAGGGCTCCACAAACGTCGAGTGCTTAATTGCGAATGGAGTTGTAAGGCTTATCAGCGGTGACCGCGAAGCACTATCGACGATCTACGCGAATGTCTATACACACGAGGCACTTCTAAAGGGCTTGAGTTGCCTACGGTGACCAATGGACCGGTCTTTCAGCAGTGAAACGATGTTCGACTCGAAAGAACGAAAAAAAAGTTTGTAACGAAAAAGATGTTCGTCTCGAAGAGATTTACCCGCACTGGCAAACATTATATAACGTCTACACTAAACCAAAAGTCCCTTGATTAAGAGAAGTACTTCTCTTACTTGACCAACAGTTTCCTGAGAAAAGAAACAACTAATTAACTTTCAGCAGATAAATAATTATTATGAAATAAAATTTTTAATGCAAAAAATAAAATAGGAATTTAAAAAAATATTGAAGCCAAATATATCAGAGTTAATTCTATTAGAGTAAAAGAATTATTAAAATGTATGAAGTAATTTGTTTAAATTCATGTATGAATCAAACCAAAAATTTCCGCAAACAGTGACTTTAGGAGACCGATGCAAAGATTTACAATTCACAAATTTTAAATCTGTGCAAATGTATCCAGAAAATAATCATTTTATTAAGATTTTAATTAAAATAGAAACGTATTTACTCCAATAAGATAATACCAATAATGTTTATTGAAAAACGAATTTGATATGATAAATATTGGCGCTGTATATCTGAATGCTGCTGTTTTTTATTTGTTTGACTTGTCAGTCAACCGCACACGTCAGAAGATATTCATTGCCAAGACAATCACCCAGACAAGAAAATCCGCAGCCAGCAGAATCAAAATCAACAGAGATAGACATGATGAGAGTTCCACTCTTGGGGTCCCCCTGTGTCATTACACGCCAACTACTTCCGCTTCCACCGCCTACGGGGCTTCATCCTGCACCACTCCGTGCGCTACGGCATCGGGGCAAACCCCTTCAAGTTAGCGGCATCTCCTATTAACTTGATAACATATTAATCGGTTCCAAAATTACCGACGGTGTTTATGAAGAAGTATAATCATTCCTCACGACAATATCAACGAATCCATAAATTAAAAACTACAATAATAGGATGCTTCTATATCTTCAAGATTCGCGTTGGTGGATTGTATTGATACAATACAATCCACAACATGTTTCTATCGATCTAAGACCAATATTTTTACATTCACTAGAAAAAAGATTATATTCAAAAGGAATTCTCTCGAAAATATAACGAATGATATATTCAAAATGTATTTAATCAAAATAATTGCATGTTTGGATGACATTTAATTCCAGTCTTTCAATAAATAAATAATTACTGCAAATGTTAAAGCTTATCACAAAATCTCCGATAAAAATTTAGAAAATAACTTTTTACCATCGTTGGGAGTAGTACAGGTATAAGATTCCTCGGACGATGAAAGGTGCCAAAATTCCATGTATAATCCAACAAAACTGTAAATTATATATTTTATAGTGGAACCAAACTAGGCAAGGTGTATACATCATAACCATAAGTTGAGAAATAAGTATGTAAAGAGCATTTAACCACAGTAAAATTCGTGCGCAACAACCCGGGGAATCCTAGTTAATTGAGGAGCCTTCGGCCTGGGGCAGAGCCAGAGGGACCAGAGGTGGGTCGGACGAGAGAGGGTTCCCTGGGAGACTGGCCAGGTTCGCGCGATTAACGCGGTGCGAAAGTGGTGCAAGTCGGTTGGGAGGCGCCCTGAGAGGGAGAGAGAGAGAGAGAGGGGGGGAGTGTGGGCCTCTGGCGCCGCATGGGCGAGAGGGAAGGGACGACGGGGTGGGGGCGAGCAGAACTCGTCTATATGCTGATGATACGAGCCGTGCACCCGAAATGTCTTCTTGCGGCCCACCCCGCGCGAAAGTGTGGGCGCCGGCGTGCGTGCGTGCGTGTGTGTGCGCACTTGTATCCGAGGAAGATTCGGGAGAATGGCTAGCTGGAGATTCGTGCTCCGCCGACCCTATCGTCTGTAACCCCCCTCCCCACGTCCACTATTCCACTCCCTCTCCCTCTTGTAAGCACACAAAAATAACAAGCAAACTAAGGATTTTAATCGAAAGGAGTCCGGTAAAAAAATATCGAGACGAAGAAGAAACCAGTAGATAGATAGAAAATAGTGGAAAAAGACTTATTTTCTAAGTCCCTATTAAATGCATTTAAATAGATATTACTCATGCAGGACCAAAGGTGTGAGCATTCCTATACAAGAATTAAACGATGAACGTCACAAAATAAATGCCTATAGGAGTGTTTTTATCTCTTTTTATGCTGAACACATAAAAATTCATGGAATGAAGAGCACAATGTATTTTTCCTCTGTTCTTTATTTGGGTACTACAAGTTTAAACGCTTGGTAGAGCGTTGGACTACTGATCGTAGGGCCTGGGTTCGATTCCCGGGCAAGCCTCTCTGGGCACCTGCGGCTCCTCCCAAGCTATGTGATTTTTCGGGTACCAGATCTTCCTGGGAAACAATAACCGCACAGGGAAAGGAACTGGCCCCCCCTACCCTGATGTGTGAATTTTACACGCCGTCGGGCTTAGTACTGGGTGAACTCTACCATCACCTACCAAATAGACCTTCGGGTTGATTACTGTGTTTATGGTTTTTTTAAATATATAAATATACACACATACATACATACATATTCATATACTATCTGATGATGACGCCTAAGCGTTGAAATTAGTTGTACCAAATACGATCAGTGGGAAAATATTTCGTGTTTTTCATTCCAAAAAAATAAATTTCCACAAAATTGAATACACCAATTTATTCAGGGGTTACCCTGATTAACGCAATATAGCATGTTTTTTGTATATATTTGAGCTAATATTTTCCAAACCTGGACTTAATAAACTAACCTAGCATCCTAATGGCGTTAACAATAGATAGAGGTAGATCTTCTTCATGGTTAGATTCAATGTGACGGCTGCAAAAATGTATTTTATGTGTTAAGCAACGTTTATCTGCCTTCTGTGAGCAGCAAGACATATTTTGGCTCTTCTGCTATCCATTTCAAATAGAATATTTTAGTACATTTATAACAATTGAATACAAACATTAAATGCACCATAATTGTGTGGTTTAAATCGCTTAAATGCACGTATTTACCATTCTGATTCCCGATTGAAGAGAAACCTAATGCTAAGTGTTTCATTTATGTCAATTTTGTTCAAAAGAAACGGTAAATATTTCATTGGGCTCACCTGATGGATGCTTAAATCGGGTTCATTGACTGCACAATGTTGATGAGTATAATTTCATCGATAAGTGCCACCGCTAACTTTTCCGACGATGGTTTAACCCATTATAACACTTTTCATCGAAAAACTTAATCGCTCCTATCAAAATATACAATTTAAAATATAATACGTATTCTGATTATGAAATAAAACAAATATAAATAAATATAAATAATTATTAACTTGTGAAGAAATTACGAAATGAAAGAATGGGAAGCATTTGCTGACGCTCATTATTAATTGATATTGGTTTTCAAAAGGCGTCTCCGTTCATATTTCGTTTCCCATTCGGACATTTTCGAAAAGTGAAGACCATTTTCTCATTCATTAATATTGGCAGGTCAGAACAATATTGTACGCATGCAGCGTCATCTGTTATTTGCAGATAACAATGCAGATATGCGTAAAATAATGTCCGCGAATATTCTTGCTGCCGCCAGTTGCAAAGTGCGTGCTGTGCCATTTCGATTTTTGCGCGCAAAAGGGTCATTAGCTGCCCAAATGTATTGGAAAGTGCGTCTAGGATATTGATTTCCAGTATTAAGGAAAATATTAAGGAAATGGGGTCGAGACTTCAAACATGGCCGTATAAAATGTGCATGATGAAGAGCCATGAAATTGTCCAACAAGTGACCCAAGAACTGTGGTCTGATCATCAGCTGACCAGTCCTTTGGCTGATAACTTTCCTCTTGCTGGACGCATCATTATTGACACGATAGTTATGAAAAAGGTCAGATACCATAAATTGTGTTCAAGGTGAGTAACGAAAATGCTAACCAACCAACACAAAGAGCAAAATAGTTGAGTGGAATAGCGTTTTCGGACCCCTATCGACAAGAGACATTGCACATTAGCAACTTTTACCTCTTCTTGAATTTGAAACAGTTTTGGTGGACAGCGATTTTTAGAAGGGGGACTCAAGACTGTCGTTGCTAACTGGGTCACTTCCAAGTCGCTGAACTTCTATGTTGAGGGATTGAAGAAGTTGGTGCAGCGTTACGCAAAGTGCTTGGAAGTGGACGGTGATAGCGTAGAACAGTGAAGGAAACGGTTTTTAGGAAACTAAAGCCATAAATAAAAATTATTCAGACGAATACATTTTTATGACTAACAAGCCATTACTTCTCGAATATTCCTTTTATAACATTATGCCTACTAAGAATACAGAAGTTTAAAAAACTATTTTATGATTTGTGTTTAAGTCTTTGATTTTTGCACTTCCCTAGGAATTACTATAATTATTATCATTATTTAATTATTGAATAATATTCGCTTTGAATTCTTTTTCCAAAAGAAAAGAATTCGGATTAAAAAATATCGCAAATTGTTTTTGGTGAATCATTATTTGGTCTCGAAGGTGAAGAGTAACACTCAAATACACTGGCAAAGACGTAAAAATATCTTTAAGTCAGCAATCCTTCATCCCGAAAGGCTCTTTATGCCTCATAATGCCAAAAGGCTCTTTGCTCTGACCGTAACAGCAAAGGAAATATCGTCACACGTCATGAACGTTAAAATTATTTTAATTCGTGACCCCTTGATACAGCATTTTTTTACCAATTATTTTCGTTAATTTTATTACAGAGGGAGAAGAAGATGAGTAGAATAAGGACATAATCTGTGAATGATAACATATTTTTGGATTCGGAAAATGATTTTTTATGGGGCGCTTTGTGGAGAAGTGTGGGTAATTGGGGAGTGAGAGGAATGAGGAGGCGTGCTTGCAGTCCGGGGTGGCTGTAAGGCGAGGGAGGATGGTGAGAATGCCATGCAGTTAGCAGTAAGAGATTAGCGGGACGCTTGAAAGACGCAGATTTCTTTGTGCCAAAATGGAGGTAATGTTATTATTTTTTAAGAAGAAACTAAAAGCGCGAATCAGAATGGATATAATTAGCCGATTTTCCTCAAGATTTAACGAAATAATACAAAAGAACTACATTGGACTTTTTAGAAAGAGGAAAACAACGATGAAGAACTCCCACGGAAGGTAGACAAGAGTCCATAGGAACCAAAACGAAGAAAAGAAAATTCCAATGGGCATACTGTAATACACAATCTGCATGAACGGAAGAATGAGTGGAAGAGGACAAGGAGGAATTCCTTGAATATGTCAGCGGAAGAATATTTTGAGACGTGAAGATAGGCACTAATGAAATAGGCCAGTGGAGATGAGAACGGAATGAAGAGATGCAGCAAAGTCATTTTCTAAAGTGGTTGTGAATTCTAATGACGATGATACAGAGTAGCCATTTAGGAGAAACATCAGGAGTGACAGGTAAAATATGAATTGACATTATACGTACGTCATTGCTAAAATCAATTTTCAAATATTTACGTCAATTCGATTGGCCCAATGCAGATAAATGATGATAGCACTCAAATACTGACTCTGGTTTTTATCAAAATAATCAAAACCTCCACCTGCGAGTCATCGACTGTACCGTATAGCCGTCAGCAAGCTGCTCTCATCGGATTCCATTTAATCTGGAGCCTCGATCGAAGAGGCGGCTGGCGTGGCCCGAAACTGGAGGCGGAAGCCGACGCCTCCTAATCCGATGTCCTGGCCACAACTCCAAAATAATTCAGAACGACCGTAAAAATAAGAAAGCGTCAAAGGAGTCGAGGAGATAAAATAAGGCGGGGAGTCATCTCTGCCCCCCTTCCCCCCCCTCATGTCTTGAAGGGACCAGCCACGGTCGTCACAACCCCCTCTCGCCCTTCTCCGGCGTCCCCGCTCCCCCTCACCTCCCCCTAGAGGGCGAGAGGAAGAAAGGGAGAGGGCGGGGTGGAGGTGGGAGGGTGTGGTAAAGGTAGGGGGGTTTGTTGGGGGGATAGCTGTACGGTGGGGTGCACCCACCTCCCCCGCTTGCCGTTGGCGGCAGACCAGATAGTCCATTCGTGAGCGACCCCACACGAGGAGTGGATGGGACAATTACTGACCCGACTGGCTTCCGGCACCCGAGATTGAGATAGCGGGAGAGAGGATGGGAAAAGGTCTCGATCTCCCTTTAATCTCCACCCCCTCCCTCCACGCCCCACCTTGCCTGCCGTAATCCCTGGAGCACTTTTCGTTTGGGCTGATTGCATGGGCGGAGGAAATGGAGGTGGAAACCGCTATCTGCAGGACGCGAGGCGGTGAAGATCGCGCGAGGAGAACGGAATCCAAGGGGGCTGGGGGTCCAGACGGGCTAAGGGAGAGAGAGGGGTAGAAGGAGAGAGGGTGGTAGAGAGAGGGTTTGGTACTTGATGAAATGAGGATTTAAACCAGTAGGGAATCCATGCACTAATATTCCTACTACCTTTATTTCCGTTACATCTAGCGTGGCAAAAGAAATATATCTGCATGTCAGTTACTGCATTACCGCAAGACTAAATGAGATTGTCTTTCACTCCACGGAATTACACGATTTTAGCTTTACTCTTTCACTCAAATTGGCGTTCAAGCTCTTCTTAGTTCAATAGGACACGTTTATTTTTTCATGAGTTAGAGGTCACCGATACTTCCCTCGACTCCGTGTTATTTCATTCAGTCAACTTTATCAATAATCTCCCACCCCTATTTTTTCAACTTTCTATATTTGAAGAAAGTATTTTAATGAGTACCCATCATCATATATATTTTTCCTATGTTAATAAATTCATACAATCATTGATGGGTGGACAATATATAACGCATGCATAACAAAATTTCGTTATCCAAGGGATCAGGCAAATTTTGATAGCTTAAAATAGATCTTCTCCAATATTTCAGGAAAGATAGTGCATTTGCTTAAAGAGAATTTGGTTTTCCGTGATACGATTCGAGAAAATTTTGTCAATATTCCACATTGAAATATTAATATTATCAATCAGTATCAAAAAACACCTACAGATACTTGGATAAACGTTGAAATTCGCTAATCAGGGGTAGCACCAAATTTTAACTCGATGTGAACTATGTATTCCATGGATGTTTATGCCTAACTCTACGTATTTATATGATCATGTACCTCCATTTCTATGATAACGAAGAATTCAAAATAAAAACCGCAAAGCAAATTTTAGGTAAGTCAAAATTAAAAATATTATAACATTTTCAATTATAATGAAGATATTTCCTTTAATACGAAAAAAAAACGTTGAAAAAATTGAGTCTAACTATGAACTCTTATTACTCTTAGCACCTATACTTTCAGAACAGTATATATCTGTAAACTCGTGCAGTCTGAGGCCGAAGCAAATATGCTAATCTGTTATTCATATACACATGCTTTACATACATATATGGAAGTTTCATGACCACCAGGGTTTGGTGTTTTGCCAATTTTTTTATGATTTAGCTCAAATTATCTATTTTTACTCATAATTTATGTTCAATTTGAACGAAATTTAAAGCATTAAGTATCCGTTGAAGCATCTTGTTCATCGAATAAATAATCACAGAGAAAACGAGGGTTAATGAAGGCACTTTCTTTCTATCGTAAAATAGAAGTAAAATGTTTCAAATGCACCGATTATCTGGGAAACATATTTAAAAATTCTATTTATATCGAATACGTAAATGTGGAAGTATATATAGTTCATCCAGAATATCAAGGCCAGCATCAAATTTTAACATGATGTGCAATTCTATGCTGTACAGTTTCATACAAAAGTCCCCCGTTTTTAGAAATACTGGTATTGTTAGGCGGCAAAAAAGGAGGATGCCAGGACTTTTTACTGCCGATGCTACAAAGTCAAACAATGTCCTTCAGGTTACTGTCATGTAAATATTGATTGAAAAGTGTTTTTAGATAGTGGAACCATTACTTTTATCATAATCATTATTGTCATGGATACCATAATGATTAATTTAGTATTTGGAAAAAAAAATCATGAGTAAATTCATTCTCCTATTGTGTTCAGCCGCAACTTCAGCAATGGAACCTCATCACGTTAAAAGTCCACACTCGGCACAATTTCCTTTCTTCGCACTCATTTTGTTCTCTCCCTGCTCTTCAAAAACCGCAATGCGCGCGTGCACATCGAGCATAGTGTGGTGGTCGTGGCGTGAGCTTAAAAAAAATAAGGGAAGCAAAGGGAGGTTAAATTCAGAAGAAAAGACGAGGGATCAGGGGGTGGGGAGTACGAATAAAATGATAAAGCCAGAGACTTTGTCTTTTTTCTTTCTCACTGACACACCGACTCCGTCATGTCTGCTGCGTACGACTCTCTTAAACACACATACGTGCCCTCAAACCTCATGCCCACACACACACACATACATATAGAGGCGCGCACACACCCAGCACACGCTTCCCCCTGCACGAAGGCGCGGGAGAATTCTTAATGAGAGCAGCGCCCGTAAGTCTCGTTCAACCGCTCGAAATGAACTTGTGACCCATCTACGCGACTGCTTCTTTGACGGGTAAATGGAATTGTTCGAGACGGTTGGGGACGTGAAATGGGGTTTCTATCGTTGAGACCCATCGTACAGATTAAAATTCTGTGGTAGAGAAGACAGCAGTAACCACTGACATGCGTTAATAGAAACCTGGGACCGTCGATGCAAATTTCACCAAAAATTACACGCCAAAGCTACTTTCATGCCTGTTAATAGTTGCGGACGTATACCCGTCGTATTTGACAGTTTTTTCCGCAATCTTTGTTCCATTGCAAGCTATCGCCCTAGTCATTTGCAATTTCCATTTGTATGTAAATTTCTGTTACCGACACTCCGAAGTATGGGATCCTTTTCGAACTTAAGTGTGGTAAAATTAAAAGCCGGCAAATCAGTAACGCAGTATCTGCCCCTTATGAAAACGTATTGTGAGAGTATTTAACCTATGTGGTTAATTAGTCTGACTTTCTAATTAAATATTTAAAATTAATCAGTCGAATTAATCAAGCGTTGAACATTTGTATCATTCTTATAATGTTACAGGGAACTCCATTCCTTTCTCATTTTGCGCTTCATAAATGTATTTATTGTTTCTACCAAGATCCTCTACTCAATAGATAATTAAATAAAAGAAATTAATTGAAAATATTTCGGGCCCTAAACAGGTGACTTTTAATTCATAATCCCCGAAACACAAGTAGACATTTTTCTCGATGACTCCATAAGTTATTCTGAAAATTTTCAAACAATCATTATTACAAACTAATAAAAATCGCTCGCAATACCCTGGATTTTAATTTGAAGATACATTTTCCCTAAAGTATCCACCCACCACTATCGCTTGAACTATCAACAGACCCTCATTTTTCACAGTAATACCATTTTTCGTGCAATCCATAATAACGTACTTAGTCAGGCAGATGGGCAACCATTGGGGTGAATGATGACGATTTTGGAAAAAAAGAGAATAGGGCAATCCATAACCCACTGCGGGATGGCGTATCAATTTTTCTACGAACAATAAGCGGTTAGAATAACATTGTCTGATCGCAATAGGGTCAAATTTGGGTCAAAATTAGTCTATTGTGGATTCACACCCTGGCGGCGGCTTTCAGGGTACTAAATTATCTGTCTAATACATAAAATATATGAAAAAGTTTGGACTTTGATGTAGCTAAATATATTATTCATCAATAGGACGAGCGACGACATTATGCGTATGACAGCATGACTTTTGTTCTTTCAATGATGACGTAAAACCCGGAAAATGTGTGGATAGGGCTTTCCCACTTCATGCAAACGTGTGCTTAAATGAGAGATGGCCAGGAAACGCGGATGGGGTGATGAGGGGGCGAGAGGGATGAGGGTGGAATACGGAATCGATGGATTACTGCGGAGCAGACACTGGCGGGAGACGAGAGGAGAGTGGTCTAGAATGGAATCGGCGACGGAGACAGGGCTAAGGGTTTCCGAGATACGTTGAATGTGGAAGAACTTGACCTACTTTCAGGGCGTGGACAAACTGGATTCGGTAGATGCGGGTACAATGAAATCGGGTCACCAGAGGTCAAAAATGACAGGCGTTGACGATGACGGCAACAGAGGGCAATAAGGTAGACGGTGATCAACGTCGATGAGAAGGGATTTGCTTTCGCGACTGACAGTTGACTGGTGGAGATGAGTACGGCAACGACACGCACGCACTGAAAGAAGCTCTCTTCGAGAATTAATTCCATATTCTTCAATAAAATTCTATGAAATCAGTGATCCCTCCGAGAGCTAAGTTTAGATGGGTTTTGTGTAATTTTATCCACTACGATGTGAAGATTTAAAATTAGGTTACAAATTGCTAACAATATCAGTGATATCCATGTTAACTAATATAAGTACTCGCAATTTTTTTAGGGTGAGAAAATAATGCTAGCTAGTTTCACAGTAATAAGAATTCATCATGAGGTAACTGATTAATTTTAAATCCGAGGGAAATTACAAATAATAAAAATGTCTGCGGAAACTCACGAAGCGTTTTCAGGAAGCTTCACTAGACTCAAGAGTTTATTATCTATACCGTAGCAATAAATATTTGAAAAAAATGGTAAGCCTAGGATGCATACTGCATCGGGAACACCGAAAAGCAATGTGTAGACTCGATTAAATACCAAGCTGCTGTTACCTTCACTCACAACCTCAACTGTGTGAAACACACACGGGGAGTGTGAGGATAAACTAGCAAAAAATAACGAATTATTAGAAGAGTATTGGCTAAATATGATCACAAGTTGAAAAAAATATCAAATTTCGCTGGTAAGACCTTATTTAGAATGTGTTGCTAGAATAAATATGGGATTCTAGAACATTTGGAATTCTCGCAAAGTGGAATTGATTGCCGGATTGGAGCGCGTGCAGCGTGGAGGAGCTAGATTTGTAAAACGTTGTTATGATAAACTTAGTAGCGTATCCAAGATATTAGAGATGATAGGTTGGGAATCACTCACGGAGCGAAGGTTAAATTACAGATTAAATCTCTTGCATATATTGGGAGGACATTTCTTTAACAGTGATGTTGAAAATGTATTATTACCCCCGTCGCACTATGGTAAGAGAGATCAAGTCGATAAAGTTATAGAGATTAAGGGTAGAAAAGATAAATTTAACATACCATTTTTTCAACAAACGATTAGGGATAAGAATAACGTTATCCGAGCGCGGTAGGGGTAAGAATATTCGAGTCAAAATTGGTCAAGTGTAAACTCACCCCCTGCCATACACCCTGGCGGTGGCTTGCAGGGTACTAAAATATCTAATACAATATCATAAAATGAATTGCGATCCATTAAAGAGTTAAATAAATTGAAAGGCATTCTTAAATATTTTCTTGGATGCACAATACATGCACATGTAATAGCAAACATAAAAAATTCTATTATTGGCTTTACTTGAGCGAATATTGAATTTATTTCAGCCGTTCGAAATGAATTAAATTCTGTATATAAATACAACTGCGCCCCATGCTAACGTTTAACATATTAAAATGACGTTCGATCACGAAGATTATGAGAGATCCGGAAAATACAATTAGGGATATCTAGTATCGTAGAAAAAGATTGGAGATGTTATGTTTCTCGCAAAGGATTACGGGTCAAATATAACGTAAACATTATCGCATAATGGGGAAACATACGATTTTCAAAGTTCTAAGAATCCTAGAATGATGTCATTGTTTTAATTATCATTTATTTTATTGCTCTTCTTGTTACTAGCTGGTAGACTCACGTCCGTGTTTCACTTAGATGACGTAGTGCATGTGACTTTATTTGATATTAAACGTAGAATAGTGTTTTACAATCAAAATAAACTCCTTTCAACTGCAATGAAAGTTCCCTGAAGATCAGAGAAAAGTATTCATAAGTCACAAAACTTCTCATTTGGGGAAGAATATTTTAAATACTCATCAATTTTTTAAATATTTCACATCTACACGTTAATTTGGTATAAAAGAATAGAGCATCGTGCATTTATAGAAATTACAGAACAATGTTCCAATATTTAATTTTTGAAAATATTAATGCGTTCAAATAAAATATTAAACATTTTAATTAAGACGAGTGAGACAAAAGCAACAAATGTTTGCTCTGACAACAACTATGGCAAAACTAAATGGTTAATCAACCTCTTCATGGTAAATTTATCGTGTGACCAATCAAAGTTTCTGATCTAACTACTCAATGAACATTCCATTAATTAAAATTTTACCTTTTCGCTAAATTAAGAAAAATGTACTGCCCCGAATATCAAAGCTAAATTAACCATATTTATGATGTGAAATGTACAAAATTAACACATTTCTAATGCATTCCTTTACGACGTAACGTTACTTATTTTGTTGCGATTATTTTATCTAATTAAATTCAAAATAAATAAAATGACCATGAATTCAATAAAAAACTCATTACTGTGTGAAGTGGGCAATGAAAATTAGTTCTGGGATAATTAAGTTCATACTGTTCGAGGCTATATTTAGATACAGACCTATCTTCAATTACGTGCACAAAGTTCCGGTGAATTTTAAGATCATAATTTTAAATATCCTAGAAAGAAAGGTTTTACTAATTAATAAGAACATCATTTGACATAAATTCATGGAAAATTATTAAACATGAATTAATCATGATAATATGAACATGAAGACCAAGATATTTTCCTCAACAAATGTCATGATCAGCTAACGAAGTGTTGAAAATTTTCATCGCAATAAATCGCCGCTGCATTTAAATATTATTTAAGAATCAAGCACCCTCACGATACATTTTTGCATGGAATTGCATGAGAAAAAGATTGTAGAGCATCACGCATACTAAAAATTAGTTCACGTTATAATGAATTAATTCTCTTCAAATCAAAAATCAGATTTCATGCCCGTTAAAAACACCTGATAACTTGATGAAATTTATTTAGAAATAAGCTCTCAAATTTAATCAAATTTGGTCCCATTCAAATTTTGCTATTTTGTGAGTTGATCATAAAGTCAAAACAACATTTCGCCCAAGTCACAGACATCGCATCAGAAACTTTAATTTTTAAATTAAATTAAAACTAATTCTACCCATACCTTGATCGTACAAACTTTTGGAAAAAGATTAATTTACGATTGGAATAGATATTTCATGCAACACAATTTTAATAATTACCGCTGCATAAAAAATCAAATAGGAATAGTTAGATGTAGAATAATAAATTATAGCAGATAGGTCAATCATATTACCGTCATGTCAAGCTCAATAAATGTTTATGAAAAAAGACGGCATTGCTAACTGAATCTCATTGAATGGATTTCTTGACATTGTCTAAAAACTCCATAAAGTATACGGTTTATTAGCAAGAAAATACCAATAGGATTTAACTAGAGGTTCAACACTGTTTCCATCTGGTTAGCTGATATTTTTTATCACAGTGTGCAGGGTAAATTTTTGAAAATATAGTACTAACACCAATTCAAAATCTTTTTTCTATGTTCCACCATTTTATCTCTAACATTCCGTGACACTATGTACCACTTTTTATTATTACAGGCATATATACATATATTGTGTGTGTGTATATATATATATATATATATATATATATATATATATGTATGTATGTACAGGTATATATATATATATACATATATTTTTCTATATATATATATATACTCATATGTATGTACGAGGGTCATCCGGAAAGTAGTACCCGTTCGTGAAATAAAGACACAAAAGTAAATATTAACAAACATAAAAAATTTTATTTGAAAGAGGATACTTTAAACTACTTCTCAACATAATCTCCAAGCAAATTAAGGCATTTGTCATAACGTGTGACAAGTTTCTGTATTCCTGCTGCATAGTCCTTCGCCGCCAGCTCATTGAGATACAGGGTCACTCCTTCTTTAAGTTCTTCATCGCTGTCAAATCTTTTTCCTGCCAAAAAGTCTTTAAGCTTTGTAAAGAGATGAAAATCTGAAGGGGCCAAGTCCGGGCTATACGGTGGATGGTCGAAAGTTTCCCATTTGAATTGCTGCAAAAGTTTTTGTGTTATCCCAGCTGCATGAAGCCTGGCATTGTCATGAACGAGAATGACACCAGTAGACAATAGACCTCGCCGCCGATTTTGTATTGCCCGCCGTAATTTCTTTAATGTTTCACAATACGCATTGGCATTAATAGTGTCTCCACGGGCCATAAAATCAATAAGCAATACACCTCGTCGATCCCAGAAAATGGTTGCCATGAGTTTCCTGGTGGACAGAACTGTCTTGAATTTTTTTGGTTTGTTTGGTGAATGAGCATGATGCCACTCCATTGACTGTCGTTTACTCTCAGGTGATGCATAACAAACCCATGTTTCGTCACCAGTAATTATGCGAGTCAAGAAAGAGTCTCCTTCATCAGAATAACGTCCCAAAAACGTCAGTGCTGCAGCCATACGCTTGGTTTTGTGCTCATCTGTAAGCTTGCGAGGGACCCATCTTGCACAAATTTTTGCATAATGCAGATGGTGTTTAACAATTTCATGAACAATTGTTCGAGAAACATTGGGAAAATGCTCACAGATGTCATCAATTGTGACGCGCCGATCGTTCCTCACGAATTCGTCAACTGAGCTCACCAGTTGGTCTGTAATGACAGACGGTCTCTCCGAACGCTCATCGTCGTGTGTGTTCCCCCTCCCCATGTTGAAGTTGCGACACCACCGCCGAACAGACGACTCGTCCATTACATTGTCTCCATACACCTCCTTTAATTGGCGATGAATATCACATGGGCGAACGTTTCTTGCATTGAGGAATTTAATCACTGCCCTCACTTCACAACTGGCGGCGTTCTCAATTTTTTTAAACATTGTAAACAATCACAGAAACAACACAGGCAATGCTAGCGTCACGCAACTTGGCTCAGAGAAGGCAGACAAGCCACTGAAACTATCTGACCTCGTCCAGCGGCTACTCGCGTCGTCAGCACTTCATGCGGCACGAACGGGTACTACTTTCCGGATGACCCTCGTATCTAGGTACAGACGAGTGAAATCGTAGGGAAGCTCGTTGTGCCATTGCAGAGATGAGAACATTAGTGGAAATGATTATCGAATATAAACAGAATGTATTGTGTGCTTCTTGCATTTGAAGATAATGTTTGATCTTATAGAGACTGCCAAAACTACTCTGAGAAATGATGGTATGATGAAGTTTGAAAACAGTGCTTTCCAATTCATATGAAATATAGTTTCCAAAGCTTTTAGAAATATTTCAACAGCCTTATTCTGTCATTTGGGAGAACAGAGGGCCATAAGTTAAGGCTTTGAAGTTTATTTGAAGTAAAAATTCCTTTCCCTTCAATTGCGTAAAGACTGTCAATAAAATACCGTGATCATCATTTCACCCATTTATTCAGACGTTATTATTTGAAAGAGACCAACTATTGTCACCACATTCATTTCCACTGAGAAGAACTATGGAATAAGAAAATGTGGGCCCATTTTTCCCACATGTTAACCGTCGAGGTTAGAAGGTAAACGGTTGGGTGTGCCGCTCCATTGTAATAATTATTTTTTGCCGACGGCAACCTAAAGAAGAAAGAAATATCGCCCGCAGTCCTAGGTCGTGATGATACCTTATTATCAATGAATGATTCCATAAAAATGTCTATAATAATTTCCTGTCTCGAATCCGAAACAGGTTCACGTATTCTTCAAGGAAGAAACTCCCAATAAATGCTTGACTGTGGGTGGGAAACTTGAAAGAAAGCTCGGAGAAGGAAGAAAAGAGGTCACTCACCCAGCAGCTTCTTGACCTCCTGCTGGCTGATGAATAGGTTGAGGTGGCCACAGACGGGAGTCACCGCAGTCCATGCTATCACAGCCAGGCAGAAGAGGGGCAGCGCAGCCCTCCTGTGGGGCAGAGTGCCCAGGGGGGCAGAGCCGCTGGTGGCGGCCATGATAAGGGCGGCCTTGGAGAGAAGAGGAGGGGTCACGAGGGGAGAGAGTGAAGTGGGGGGCTCGCGAGAGAGGACACCGGGAAGAGGGGGTGAGGTCCGCTCTCCGTCTTCTTCGACAGCTGGACGATGGGGGGGAGCGCACGACTGGGGGAGGGGGTAGAGGAAGGGATTGCGAGTGAGTGGACAGGCAGGGAAAACAACAAGAGGAGGGTAGATAAGCGTGTCGGAGGGCGGGGAGTGCTTTCAACGCCCGATAGTACGTAATGTGAAGCGCTGACGTGGTCTCCGCTTGTGCAGTCCTCTCTCGAAGTTTAACCGACAAGCCTCCTGCATTTTTCAAAAATGTCTCCTCGCTATTGCATTCTCCCTGCAGGACGGCTGACCTGAAGAAACAAGAAAAGGCCAAACATTAACATCATACAAAATAATTGGGTAATAATTTCACTGAGTGTGGGTATCCTTCTAATATACTTATTTTAATAATGTTGACATTATGGATGAAAATTATGACATACTCTTTCCGAATTTTATAAAATTGAAATAGTCCATAGTTAAAAACATTGGATATTTTGCCATTTTTTTCTAGGGATATCTTAATTTCCAAACATTATTATTAAATTTATTATTGGTTCTCAAGGTTTTGATAGCGACTAAGAAGTAAAAAAACAACAAATTTTATTTACAATCCTGGAAGTTGTACGGACTAAATTTCCGGCGGAATATTAAACGATTAAACGGGGAGAATCTGATATGTTTTCTTATCTCCGTAATAAACACGTGTTTGTGATACTAATCCTTCTTTAAAAATTTTAACATTTTAATTGAGTCTTTACTCAATACCTATTAAGATACCAAAAGTCAAATGCATTTCAAAGGGAGTGAGTCACAGATATGAATCAGAGTCACATTTTTATGGCAAAGTTTATTATAAATAATAGTATATTACTTACCCTAATTTTCCCTAAACCATCACATCTTACACAAACGCTTTTTGTATAGTGTTAATATTATAACGGAAAGCGATCCATACGAGAAATATCC
Organism: Hetaerina americana; assembly: GCF_022747635.1. Lineage (NCBI taxonomy): Eukaryota > Metazoa > Arthropoda > Insecta > Odonata > Calopterygidae > Hetaerina > Hetaerina americana. Next base: position 18,415,527 of record NW_027286763.1, read on the forward strand.
TAATGGCCTAAATTTTCGCGAGAAAAAATATTAAAATAATGGATGATATTTAACTTTATTGGATACAATACTTAAATCTATTAATAATGCGTTAACTTACTCGTTTCATCCAATCACTGAATATTTAATGCTGTGGTACAGTGCTTGAACCCTTTCATTAAAAAATTTAAATATCAAAATAGTACATTTCTGCTCTAGTTATGACGCTAGGAATGAACCCGCGTGATCTTTGTAACAACTGGCGGACACAAGCGGGGGTTTATCGAGGAGTGAGGTAAGTGCATTGGGTTTAGAGTGTTTCAAATCGATCTCATGGGTCCACTCACGACTCCTAGCGGTCAGATTACGACAGACATTAAGGGTGGGGAGAAATCCTCCCTACCGTGAATGCCTGACTTCACACCCGGCATCCCTGCTGCGAGTCTCGCTGGGTCCCCAGACATGGCACGGCCAAATGTCTCTCCCTTCCTCACACCGTAGCCTAAAACCCTCCAACTACCCAGCGAATAACTCACACTCCGAAGCACATTGCTTCGCTTGAATGCCATTCGCTGAAACAACCCCGAAACGCCATTAGCAATCGCGTGGTCAGCGAACAAGAAATCAATACTAATGCGATCAGAAGCAATCTCCTAATTAATCCAAGACTAGAACTAATAGGCACTTATAAAAATTGGCATTACTAGTTACTTTGACGGTACTATATCTAAATGTTTTTACATTTAAATATTATATGTTTCTAGAATTCATCAACTCAACTTAGTTTGCTTTCTCTCTTATTTTATCAAAATGTTTGGATTCAGAGTTTCGAAGAATGTCAATATAAGAGACGCGTGAAAAACATACATTGAGCGATGTTCACTTACTAACGATTAAAAATATTCCTCATAGATTTTAATTCAATTCCCACACTAAATTTTCCAGGTAACATTTAAAAACATCATAAATAGTATTACCTGTCTTTAAAGGAGAAAGAGAGACACAGAGCTGCAATAGCATCGCTTTTTAAACAATATTCTTAATGGTCAAAGAGAATGATTGACGAGTAACACGTTTTAAGGGTCATATAATATGATTTGCAGGATAAATGGTTATCGAATTTTTGCTAGGATGTCACTTAAACTTGTAATGATAAATGAAAGTCCAGGATAAAATTGAAAGACACCCCATGTCATAAATTTCAACGCCAATAATACGTGTTTACACTAAATTTAGTCATAATGTAATATTTTATCCAATATTAATCTTCAAAATAATCTTCACAATAATCCACTGCCTGACGTTGTGCTCCTATAATTTTTAACATTAAGAAGAACAATAATAAACTCTGAAGATCCTTAAAAGTGACATATAAAATATCTCTTTTGGATCGTGAATAACAGGATGTCCAATTTCTGCCAAGCTAGCAAACTTCAGTTGCTACCGTGAGAACAGGTACTTTTTTAGAGTTTTTTTAGTTTCTACAGAATGTAATAATGGGATGACAGAATTTAACGCCTCCACAAAAGTACTTTGCCAAAAATAATGTTTTAAATTTTAACAAGACGATGAAAATACTTGGAAGTATATTCTAAAATTAAATCCCTTTACTTACTCAAAATGAGAAAACAAAAGGTAATAATCGTAAAAAATACCGCATTTGGTAGTAACTGTTGTTGACCATACCTTTATGGAAAATGTGATACTGCTTTAATTACTCCGGTATAAAGTAACTCAATTCTATTACAAAAATTATTGTTTGTAAAAACTTGGCTCATGAAATTGTTGTATTAAAAAAATGAAGTCGTTAACTTTTAATACAATTTATAATGATCATTGGATGGTATTGTCATTTTATTGAGAAAATATTCCCGTGATCGGCTCAAAAATCAATATCCTTGATTGAATTTTCGAAAAATGTACTACAAGAAAAAGTAGTAGACGGTTTTCGCAATCATACTCGTTACACAATGTTTCTTTACATTCTTTTGCTCACAAAACTTCCACCCGTCATATATTAAAAAAATCAGTGGTCACGGTGGATACCCACAGTGCTTGGATGAGTTCATCGAGCCTCCTGCGTCGTGGCGATCATTCTGGAGTGTACCACGTTGAGGCGGAGGAACTGCCATGGAGGGAGTTACCGTTCACCCAACGAAACGGCGCTCCTCTCAAGAGAGAAGGTGGGGGGTGAGAGGAGGGGAAGCCCTCCCAAACAGCGGCGACGCGGAACGAGAGGGGAGATTGAAGACTCCCGACGAGAGAGGTGGGGTTCGGGGGGAGGAGGGGGTCAGGGGGAAGGAGGTTTGGGGTGGATTGGAGGGGAGTGGCTCATCGCGAAGGAAGGCATCGATTCCATTCAAGAGGAGGCGACCGCCAAGAGTACATAGTTCGGGGGTGGTAGTCGAGGGCACCTGCCTGTAGGATGCTCGGCCCTTCCCCCTTTCCCCTCTCACGTGGGAGGGCAAACCCCAGGCGCTTTCTTCACCCAACCCCTCAACCCACGAACTTGAAGTCGTTTAATGCCGGGACGCCCCCAACGACGCACAACAAGGGGACACATCCAGGCGATTGGGTGATTACTTATTCATGTGCGAAAATGGCGAGAGCGCTCTTACAACCAGTGACGACAGGATGTCGCATTAAAAATTGAGTCGTCGACTGAATCTGTCCATTAATATAATTACCGCACACAGCGGAGTGCATTGGGGTACTTTTGGCCCAAAAACTTACCGATAAGTGAAGTTCCAAGTAATGTACTGGGAGTGCATTGCTGTCGGAAAATGCGGTTTTATTCACAAAGGTGGAAAATGAATATGAACCCGACAGATTACAGTAATGGAATTAATACTAAAAATCACGAAGGTAATTCATGATTTTTCGTCACTTGCTTCAACATTACTTGAACAAATATCACAATTTCTACTTCATGCCTATCTTTTGCGCATGAACTGTAAGCTAAATATAAATATGCAGAAAAATAGAGCCATAAAATATTCCACGAAATCTTAATTCTAATCTCTGAATGTGAAGAAAATTAACATCTTGCTTTAGGTAATCGCATAGACAACAAATAATGTGAATTGCGGGCCAGCACATGCTAAGAACCTCGTGCATACAAAAATTTCACGTAAAATTTTGGTACTTTTTTATAAGGATTAAAGTTAATCTATATTTTACGGCTTTTATTTTAAGTACAATAATATTTATAATAGGTAATGTCAACAAGAAGTTAAACATAGTTTTTATGATACTTCAATGCAAACATTTAAGAAAACAGTAAATTTACAGCTTTGTCCATATGTATGCAACTGATGAAATCCTTGAAGTATTCAAAATGTGATTGATGCATTTAATGGGAATCCAATTCAGCGCTCTAATTTCAAAATAAAATCATTTTAATATGGAAAAACACCAGAAGCAGGGATTATGTGATTTTGTATAAAGAGAAAACCTCCAAAATAAGGTTTTTATTATATCGTGTATCAAATTGACTCCCAATTAAAATTTATCTCAGACGAAAAAAATATGGGAACTAATAGCAAAACAAATGGACATGGAATCAAAATTTACATTTACCCAATAAACGGCCACTGACTAACAAAGTGTGATAATAATATTATTTCCTCATTTTACTTTGTAATTTTATATTACTCTTTTAGGCAAATGAGTATTAAAATTGCTGTACAGCTTTCATTAATTCAACTGCAGTATTACACCTGAGGCAGCCGTTGCAAGTCGTAGCATAAACGGTTCGTGCAAACAGTATTTGTCGGCAGAGGTAAAAATCAACTCTGTCGATAGCAATATGAGAGAGAATCTCGTCAAATAACGTCAAGAGTGCTACCAGAAATATCAAAATTTTATTGGGTGGCAAGATTGCATGGAATAAAATTTACATGAGAGCGTTTGTGCGAATTACAGGTAAGTACCACGGAACGCGTCGCAAAGTCGCAATTATCTCACGATAGGGAAAGCATAGAGTTTTCCTTATTTTTCATGTAGCTTAGATCTACAGTAAAACTTATCATCCATGCCATCCCTCCCCCTTTAGAAACCTAGTTGATAAACTCATTTTTTGATATTTAACTCAGCTTTTCTAATTCTCGACAACCTTACTATCTTTGTTTTTTTTACATTTTTCCTCTTACCTATTGCACTGGCATTGCAATGAATTCAGAATCTTTCATTCCTATCGCCAGTTTTTTCCATACCTCTCAAAGCATTGCCTCCACTAGAAGGTTCAAGGTACGGGTGATACTGAACACCGCTGTCTTATCTCTCTTCCAAACACTCTCCACCCGGAATCTATATCCGACATCCGTACCTGAGTGTACTGAGACATGCACGGGTTGCTACCCTCATATCTACTTATATTTTCTGTAAAACATTCTATCTAATTCACCCTTTTAAACGTAATTTAAAGACATGCGAAATGAAAATACACATCTATATTTTATTCAATACTGTGCGCTATTAATGACCTCATTACTACAATGGGTAACCGTGTCTCTCCCCTTCGTCATCTCAAACTAATCATTCATAAGTAACCATTTGGCTTTTTCCGCCGTCTTATTGCTGATCGTAATAACCGCCTTATCTGCGTGTGAAATTAAACTTAGTATTCTATAGCCCGCTCGTATGGCTACATTAACATTTATTGAAATAAGATCTAACACTGATCTGATATAATATTTCTACAAAACTCCTTCTGTATCTACGATTTAATCCATGATACAACTTTCTCCAGAGTACTCTTACATCTTTAAGTAAATCTGTAAGAATTTTGTCTACCTCGTGCCTTTAATTCAATTCAAATCCCTTGATGCCCTTTCTCTTTTGCCATCAAATATGTATGGAACTTAGCTATCCCTATCTACAACATGGATTTTTCTATGCCTAGCTTTCAAGACCTTAAGTTTAAAAAAAATGTATCTCTTTATATTCCGTTCAGCAATTTTGAACCTATCCTAGTCCAATCAATAGTTTTACTGAATCATCTTTAATTTTTACACGGATTTTCTCATTTCATACTCTTTTGTAAACTTGTCATATCCTCGCACTCGTCTTTTAACCCGCTTTTGCTTTATCAGTTTCCCACTACGATTTGATATTATATTCTTTGTACATCATGTTACCGCAACTGGTTTGATTTCTTCAATTTACTTCACTCGTCTTTCTTTCTAATCGTTTCATATCGCATGTAACGCATTCTTTTCAAGTCACTGTCCTATTAACTGTTGCTATACGATCGTTTGCGTCTTTCGATATCCCTCTCTTATTTTTTACTATATACCTTTAATTATACCCATCACCCCACCAAAAATCTTGATTTTCTCTCCAGTCTTCTGGTATTCATTCCTTTTTATTTCGGATAATTCTTATCAACTCCTAAAAAACAGTCTGAATCAATCATGGTCTTCCTTAATCAGCTCTCACTCACCATGATACAGTCTAACTAATATCTTTAGAAACCACGGGAATTTCATTTTACACATTCTTGTTTTCTACTTTGTATTACCTCATTGCTCAGCTAAACATTAAAATTTAGGGGAAAAACTAGAGCAGGTAGAACAGTTTACGTACCTCGGTAGTGTTTTGGACCAACACGTTCAAAGTAGTAGGGACGTAAGGAGAAGAATTGCGCTAGGCAAAGAGGCTTCTACAAGGAGGAGGGAGTTGATGACAGGGACATTGAGTAAGGATGTTAAGAAAAGACTCGTAAAAACTTTGATATGGAGCGTAGCTATGTACGACGCGGAAACGTGGTCATTGAAGCAGGAGGATAGACGTATACTGGAGGCTTTTGAAAAGTGGGTGTGGAGAAGAATGGAGAAGGTGAAATGGACCGGGAAGAAAACAAATGAGGAAGTACTTGGTATGGTGGGCGAAGAGAGGGGTTTGTTGGGAGAAATCCTATGGAGGCAAAAAAGTGGATGAAGGGGGTATTGACCGGCAGTGGAATGTTGAAGACTGTGATAGAGGGAAGAATGTTAGGCAAACGAGGAAAGGGAAGGAACAGGATAGCGATGTTGGACGGGATGAAGGGAGGAAGAAGTACTCGGAGATGAAGAGGGACCTGATGTAGAGTAGGATACTGGATTTTGTGTTTTCTTAGGAGTCACAAAATATTTATTTGGTGGCTGTGTCCATCCAAAAACCTACCTTAACCGGTAGATTACCTAATAATAATAATAATTACCTCATTCTGGAAAATAATTCGATGGATTTGATCTTTTAAGAAACAGCAGATATTTCAGTATTTGGGTTGGGTGCTCTTCATTAATTTTCTAATTATTTGATGTTCCAAAGTCACTGTCAGGAAGGAACACCTTACCTCAGCTCCATCAGCTCAGGGTAATCTTTATTTCTGGACCCTTGCTTCAGTCGTTCGTTCTTTTCCGGAGCCCTCGCTCCCGTGAGAGTCCGGCCGAGTGAACGACCTCGGAAGGTATGGGCACACATCGACGACTCGCCCCTCTCACTTCAGATCCCGGAAAATTATAACAAGGGCGGCCGGGGTCGGCACACATGCACGCTGCTCGGGCCGAAGATATTGTGACGGACGAGTCAAGTAGGGGCTCGTGCGGTCGGAGACCCCTCTATGTTCACTGCAGATATTCACGGTGCTTGACAATTCAAGCACTCAACCCCTTTCCCTATTCCGATCGTATATTGCCCAGGGAAACATTATCGCTACAGACTCTACACGACAAAATATATATGTCATTGTCGAATGCATGCACGATATAATATAAAAGACATTTTACACGCATATGCATTTGGCACGCACATATTCCACATGTACTCCCTGGAGTAGGTCAGTGTAAAAGTGGTTTTAACGTATTTCGAATAGAAAATAAAATCAATCGTCCAATTGTGTCAATTTCAATAGTATGTCCACATTCATCGATATCGTCAAGCTACACCAGTTAAAATAAAGTAAATCGGAATTACCACTGTATAAAATTTTACATCTTTTTCCCAAGAATTCCATATCAAGAATAGTACTGCACCATCCTTACTAATAAGAAGCTTTCAATGTTCATGTAGTTGAATCTACGCCCGTTAATAATTTCGCCACAATAGAACAGGTTTTTTCTTAAATTCAAAGTAATCATTTTATTTACCCTACGTTAAGCCTTTAGTTTCCAATCATTTAATTTAATTGAAAATTTTCTATGAAATAGAGCATATATAATGAACATTAATTCATTCCATTGAAACTTTAATCGGATAAGATCAAGTAATATATTGAAATAAATTAGTTCAACAAAAATTCCAAGCAATTCACCATATGCTTCACTCCTTATAAATTTTCCAACTTTTGCCCCTACTAATGTGGGATAGATAACTTATTTCTCGTTTTTTATCTGTCACCATTTAGGAATAGAATGAAATATCAAAATACGGTACCATACTATATCTAAAAATGTCAGGGAATGCATGAAAGTAGGGAAATGTATGAACGAGGCAAGGTCAAACTTTTTCGCATATATTAATATCAATTTTTCAACATTGAATAATAAAGTTATTCCTGTAATTATGTTGTTAAAATAAGCGCATGACTTTGCGTCTTTATGGCATCGGTCAATGTGATAACTCTTTGATGATAACTAAAAGTGAAAATGAATGTTCAATTCATTATAATTTGAAATACTTGCGGTACTAATGTTTTAATGGCATTATGATAAAAAGTAATATGTACCCGGCGAAATAGGCCTCAACTTGATATAGTCGACTGAGCTTATCCTTTAAGTAGACAACCTTTTATCTCTACCCCCCTTATTCTTGAATTTTTTTTTACGAATAACACACGAGAAAATACATGATGCATATAATTCGACACGCATTTAATTGAAGAGTTTGAAGGGGTTACTATAATTATCGCTTGAATTATAAAATATTAAATGTTTTTCACATACATTTTGCATGCAGTGTGTGCAAAATGAAATGTATGATTTGGCTCAGTACGTAATCAGAGTGACCAACGTTGTCCGGCTAGTTTAAAGCGGAAAAGGACAAAATTCGGCGGTGACACTCAGTGTTGAAAGATTTCGTCTCGTACGCGGGCACATTCAAGGACTCGCCCGGACGGCCGTAGAGGGTGAAATAACTTCCAAAGTTTCACTGAGTGCTCGACCTAGATTGATTGCCCCATCGAAAGAGGCAAAATGAGTGCAAGGGAAAGTGCTTCTCGGTCAATTTCTCAACGACGACCTCAGTGGGGAGTGACCGAGGTGGAGAGGGACGCGTTGGAGGGAGGGGTAAAAGTATGGGAGGAGTGGTGGAGGACAGGGGTGGTTGGGAGAGTAATTTTCGAAAACTCACACTCTCACATGCAGTATGAATTTGCGAGTATAACGGTGGCTCCTACTGCCCATTCTTGCCACCATGGGAAAAGGGTCAAGAGGAATTCGGCTCCAAAACCTCTCCATTAAAACTCCCGCGCGTCCAAAAGCGTGATAAATGAGGAGAAAAAATTAAATTTCAGAAGCATATGTGAATTTATTGGGAAATTTAGGTCTTAGCTTTCTTTGGGTGGGTAATACAAATCCTAGTCCAGCACGAGATTAAGAAGTGATGACTTGCTCAAATGAGCAATGGAGAACTGCAAGAGAAATCGATTGATAAGGTGTCAATTTAGCATTAAATAAGAATACTATATTTCAATAGATCCCTCTTCGGACTACAACCTTGACGTGGTGGAAGGGCTTGTGCGTTCCGATGACCCCTTGAGCTGTGCTGGCCGGAGTAATAAATATTGCTCCTGGTAGGGTCACCCATGCCAGATAGGTCGAAGGTTAGGAGCCAGACGAAAGGTAGTCCACGCAGCGTCTGTTCCTCAGTTGCAATGGCGTCTGACCCCAGTGGGGCGGCCAGTAAGTGAAGGTGTCACATTAAATACACTATTGAGGAAGGCAACGGGAAACCACCTCAATTATCATTCCCAAGATTTACATGATGGACAATACAGAGATTTTGACTCCTGGCATCTACTGGGCGCGGCCCAATCGGCCGTGTGTCGTGCCCAGCAGCGAGGGAGGCAAGGCTTCCGCGGTCGTTATTCCACGAAACCCTTGCAAGGGAAAACCAGCAGCAGCAGGACAGAAGACGAAGGAGAAGAAGACCAAATTAGTTAGAGTAGGGACATGGAATGTTAGGACAATGATGAGAACAGGGAAATTGGAGAATGAAGCGAGAGATGTAAAGGGGAAATATAGATATTTTAAGTCTATGAGAGGTGAGATGGAAAGATTGCGGGGATTACTGGAGTGATAAGTATAGAATAATATACAGCGGTGAAGACGAGAGCCAATGAGGGGTTGCCATTGTATTAAATGAAGAGGTAGGGAGAAGCGTAGTCAACATAGAGCAGGTAACAGATAGAATACTACTAGTGGAGATAAAAGCAGAACCGACGAACTTGGTTATTATTCAGGCATACATGCCACCGAGCAACCATAAGGAAGAAGAGGTCGATAGGATATACGATCAGTTAGAGGACATAATCGCGTGTGTTCCTGCAGGAAAACATTTGATAGTGATGGGGGATTGGAATGCGACGGTAGGCGAAGGAAGAGATGGTGATGAGGTGGGCGACTACGGTTTGGGCACGAGGAATGACCGCGGAGAGAAAGCAGTTGAGTTCTGCAGGAGACAGGGGGTAGTCATCACCAACACTTGGTTTAGACACCACACGCAGGTATACATGGAAAATGCCAGGTGACTCAGGAAGATATCAGCTAGATTATATCCTGGTTAGACACAGGTTTAGGAATAGTGTGATAAATTCCCATAGCTTTCCGGGAGCGGATGCGGACTCAGACCACAATTTAGTTGTTATGAAATGTAGCGTACGTTTCAAAAAGATAAGGCAGGGGCGGCGAGTTAAAAAATGGAATGTAGAAGCATTAAATGGGTTGAAAAGGAAGGAATACAAACAGACGGTAGAGAAAATCATGGAGGATGGTAAAGGGCTTATTACTATCGAAGAAAAATGGGAAATGATCAAAAAAGGGTTGTCTAAAGCCGCAAAAGACACTATTGGAACCGTTAACGCTAAAAGGACTAGGAAACCATGGATCACGCATAAGATGATTACAAAGATGGATGAGCGGCGAAAATGGAAGTATATAAATACAGAATTAGGCAAAATGAAGTACAAAGAATTGAACAATAAATTGAGGCGGGCAACAAATAAGGCAAAAGACGCATGGTGGAAGACGCAGTGCGAGGATATGGAAAGTCTCCAGAGGAAGGGTGAAATCGGTGCGCTGTACAGCAAAGTTAAATCGTTATCGGGAAGTAAGAAAGGAAGAGCTATGCTAATAGTTAGAGATAAGGCAGGTAAGGTAATAGTTGACGCAGGAAAGATCCAAGAGAGATGGAAGGAGTATATAGAAGAACTGTATAGTAAAGAACTCAGACCAACACAGATATTGAAAAAGAAAATGACGTAGAGGAAGACAGCTTAGGTCCAGGCATACTAGACAATGAGATAGAAAGGGCATTAAGGGAGATGAAACTAAATAAGGCCGTGGGGGTAGATAACATTCCCGTGGAACTTTTAAAATGCTTAGGAAAATGTGGGAGGAAGAGGCTATATGGGCTGATCCGTAGCATTTATGAGGAGGGAATCTGGCCGGAAGACTTTGTGAGAGCAGTTTTAGTTCCGATTCCGAAAAAGGTAAAGGCCACGTCATGTGAGGACTATAGGACAATTAGTTTGATATCCCACGCAGCTAAAGTTGTTCTCAGGATCATAAACAAAAGGATAGAGAGTAGGGCAAATGATTAGTTAAGGGATTATCAGTTTGGGTTAAGGAAGGGGAGAGGTATGTGTGATGCCATTGCAGTAATGAGAATATTAATCGAGAGGAATATAGATAGATAGATAAATAGTGGTCTTTATTTGGGCGAAATTGAGACCAGCACGAGATAAAGAAGTGATGACTGGCTCAAGTGAGCAATGGAGAACTGCAAGAGAAATCGAGTAGAATAAAGTAGAAATAGAATATAGAACACAACCAGGAGGTATTTGCCTGTTTCGTAGATTTCGAAAACCCATTTGATAGAGTGAATTGGAAAAAACTAATGAGTATTCTGCAGAAAATAGGAATAGGTTGGAGAGAAAGGAGGCTAATCCGCAACCTGTACATGTCTCAGACTGCTCAGGTGCGGGTGGGGAACGGCGAGTCCGGTTGGGCAGTGTTAGGATGAGGTGTAAGGCAGGGTTGCCCATTATCACCGTTGCTGTTCATCCTGTATGCAGAGGAAATGATTAAAGAGGCATGGGAGGAACTGGAAGTAGGAATGAAGGTGGGCGGGGAATTCGTGAAATCAGTTAGGTTTGCTGATGACCAAGCTTTAGTTTATCAGTCAGCCGAGGGGCTGCAAGCATTGCTTAGTGAATTGTAAATTCAGTGCGACAGGTATGGGATGAAAATCAATATCAATAAAACAAAGATTATGCGATTTTCTAGAAAGAAAAAGGCTAAGCTTAACATTAAAATAGGAGGGCAAAAAATAGAGCAGGTAGATCAGTTTACGTATCTCGGTAGTGTTTTTGACCAACACGGTCAAAGTAGTAGGGACGTAAGGAGAAGAATTGCGCTAGGCAAAGAGACTTTCACAAGGAAGAGGGAGTTGATGAAACGGACGTTGAGTAAGAATGTTAAGAAAAAACTCGTAATAAATTTGTTATGTAGCGTGGTTATATAAGGCGTGAAAACGTGGTCATTGAAGCAGGAGGATAGACGTAGACTGGAGGCTTTTGAAATGTGGTTTTGGAGAAGGATGGAGAAGGTGAAATGGACAGAGAAGAAAACAAATGAGGAAGTACTTGGTATGGTGGGCGAAGAGAGGGTTTTGTTGGGAGAAATCCTATGGAGGCAGGAAAAGTGGATGAAGGGTGTATTGACCGGCAGTTGGATGTTGAAGACTATAATTGAGGGGAGAATGTTAGGCAAACGAGGAAAGGGAAGGAACAGGATAGGGATGTTGGACGGGATGAAGGGAGGAAGAATGTACATTGAGCTGAAGAGGGACCTGATGTAGAGTAGGATGTTGTGTTTCGCTAGGGGCCACAAAGTATTTAATTAGTAATTACTTCCATCGAAAAACCTACCTTAACTGGTAGATTACCTAATAATAATAATTTCAATAGTTAATATTATTTTTGTGTATTAGAATAGGCAGCTTAAACACCCTATTTAAAAAAATCACTTTAAATATATCCTTTCAAATTAGGGCAAAAAAATCTTAATGGGAAATAATACCAGAAGCATTTATTTGGAAACTTATAAGCGCCTATTTTTAACTAATTATAAGGCTGGTAAGAATAATGTGCAGGAGAACACTATGCATTGTTCTTACGCTAGTGAGGAAATAAGTTTTAAAAAATACCATAAAAATTGTGAACTATATTTTTACTCTCTAAAGGATCAGAGAGAGATATTACATCCAATTGAATTAATAAATGCGCTGACGAAAAATCATGCAAAAGAAGTAAAATGAAGCATTCCCATGTAAACAGTACGCCTTCAAAACAGTTATGTTTTACTTAAAACACAATTATACTAAAAAATACAAATTATGAATACGAAGAGTAGGGTATCAAAAAATTGGCTTCCTTAATGAAAATATTTAGTACTTTCCAATTTTCAAACTTATTGAAAATATGGGAGATGTAGAGTGATCTCGTATCCATTACTAATAATCCCTTTTTTAATAGGCTCTCGATGATTCCAATGTAGCGGAAGAAATGATGAATTTCCCGAATCAACGATTATACGAATCCGAAGTGAAGAGAGTACCTCGTAAAACCATAGGACAACCTCTCTGCGTTTTATTGGAAGATACTGTCTGCGGGAGGAGCTAACCGCTAAATGACAACCGGAAAAAATCATAAAAGTGAGGAACAAAGCCCCAGGGCGATGCTTTCCCATGATTTTTACAGCCCCTTCGCGTTTTTAGACCATTAAAAAAGGTCCCGTAATCCTCGCGGCGGGAAAAAAGACATGCGGACGACATTACTCTCGTAACACCGAACAGCGACGCAGAGGAAGTGAGGGGGAGTGAAAAAAAAAACGAAGAGTGGAAAAAGCAATGATCCTGGATAAATATCAAGTTTTACGACGGTGGAGAGAGATGTGCGATAGATGTGGAAGGAGTACGAAAGGTGAGGTGACCTAATACGATGCGTGGCCATTGAGCGAAACTGAAATACGCATGAACGAGAGAACGCGATTTCCTAGAACGTATGCAACTCATGTCACATTTAACCTCGGCGGGTTTCAGCGTAATAGGATACATTACGGCTCCCAGCGTTCTTGATAACTTATTGTCCACAGGTCGCAGTACTGTTCTCCCGCGATTATGCTCGTGTGCGATAACTTCGGCGTTTATCATCGATTGCACCATTCTTAACTAATAACTGTATCTGCTGTGTCCTATTTTACAGAACAATTCTTATTTTCTCCAAAGGAAAACATTTATGTTTCTAAATATGATCCATATTATCTTGGGCTTATTTATCATAAAAGTACATGAGGGATTTATTCAACCGAAAAGGAAAAAATTGACAATAAAGATTTTATGAAGAAGTACAAACTAATAGACCCACATTGAACAGGAATGGAACCATCAAACTTCTGCCTACCGGGTAAGTTTCAATTCTTTAATCTATATATGATAACAAATAACGTGGCATCAAAGAAGACAATTGGAACTATATGCTTGAACGAATTCATTCCATATTCCTTCAAATGTTTACCCCATGATTTTTTTCCAATATAGAGAGAGTAAGAGTAGATTGAAACTTACTGGAAACAATCAAGAGATGAAGACACAACTATATCCTATACATTTTGAGACAACATAACTTGACTAAGACGTTCTTGAAGCAAAAATATCCTATTGATCCTGATATTTTTTTATTAAAATTCATAAAATGGATGAAAGGAGAAGAAAAGAAAAAAATTATGAAATGAATCACAAGAGTGAGTCAATGTAGTTTATAGCTACGCGAAGAGGACATCCTAGTGATAAAGACTATTTTAATGAATCTCCCAATTTTTATTTTTATGTATTACTTATTCCTATGATAATTAGTCCTTAGTTTCTTCACTTCAGCATCTGAAAAACAAAATGGAATTAATTTTAAATGAATATAACTCCGTTTTAGCTACGCAAGGTGCACTGAATCAGTATACAAGTATTTAATAATACGAAAATAAATGAGTCGTATAACAATCCTCTCTATAGTGCAAGTATACTTCTAAAACTGTCATTCCGTTGAATAAAAATTATAATAGTCTAGTTTCAATGGAAGATACGCTAGGATATTTAAGACAATATCAACAAATCTGCTAGAGATATTTCATATCATCATCGAATGATTCGCCGTCCCGCTCCAATTTCTCCTTTCAGTCCCCCGTTTCATCCCACCCCCCCTCCCCGCGAATCCTCCAATCCCTCACGTCGCTCCCACCTCCCGCTACCCTCTCCACCTCAGACCGCCATTGTCCTCGCACCATCCCACCCTGATTCCACTCAGGAAACCCACCGTTCCACGCTAAACGAACCACCACACACACATACAAACACAGACGTAGATCCCCGTGCGTTATTCCACCTGTCCCGGCGCTGAAAATCATTCGCACATGTCACCCGAGCCATGAAATTCCTTCACCGTCGCGGCACTCACCATCACAAGATACAAACACACACACACACACACGCGTACTCACTCACTTCCCTGCAGTCATACGATCATAGCACGTAACTTTAGAAAGGGAGGCGGAGCGGGAGAGGCTGGCTTGGGATTGGGGGCGCAGTGGGAGTGGCGATGAGGGAGGGAGTCCCCCATCCTCTCGCCCTCATTCCTCACCATAAATACTCATCACCTTCGCGACGGGGGGGAAGGAAGGGAGGGGCAGAGGCGGGTTAGTAGGCACCTCCCGTCACCCCCAAGCCCGCCCGACGCCTTTCCCCGTCCTCGTTGTCGATGCTCAAGTTACAACTCTGAGAAGAGCTGAATTGTTAAGGGTTTTCGAGGGAGTAACGAATTCAGGGTTCACGACATTTTTCCTTTGATTGCTAGTTTTGAATTCAAAATCCTGAGACTGGTTCAAATTATTTGATTTTGAAACTATATAGTCCCCAATGTGATCTTCTTCTCATCAAGATTTGTCTCATGATTTAACTTTCTCTCCGGCGTTCATTATCTTAGATTTTAAATCACGTTTAATTATGCTTCCGAATAAAGTTTTTGGAGAAAAATAACTTTCAAAAGTTTGGACACAATGTTTTGTGTGTGTGTATATATATATATATATATATATATATATATATATATATATATATATATATATATATAATATATATATAATATAAATAATATATGCATATTATATATATATATATATATATATATATATATATATATATATATATATATATATATATATATATATATATATATATATATATATATATATATATATATATGTTAGCACTAGTGGACAGAGACAGAAACACAGAAACACAAAAAAGAACAGAAACTCACCAGGTTTAGAATTTAGGTGGTCCAAAACATCTTTCTCAAGGACAGAAATACCTTCTGTTCTGTCCTTCTCTTCCTAGAGAAATGTGGCTTGAACCACCGAAAATTCGAAACCTACTGATTTTCTTTTCTTTTTTGTGTGTTTCTCTCTCTGTCCTCTAGTGTTAACGTTAATGCATTATTATACACGTCCATGAGACTTTCAAAAAGGTGTTGATTATATTTTCGGGTGACCTATGCCAATTGCTTACATTAGAAAGAATGAATGACGTTAAAAGCATATTATTCATTTTATTTCATCGTGGTCAAATAAATATCCTGAAGCGGTCGTCATTATATTTCCAAAATAAATACCTCGTACGCCACTCTTAGCCATGCATCAACTTAAAATCATAGAACTAGCCTTGTACGTGATTGCACTGCAGATTTATAGCATATAACCTAAATCTATAATGAAGCAATGTCATGTACACGGCAAAACAATGGATTATCTACGTGCTTCGCGATTAATAAATGTTGACACATCTATCCTCTTCCACATCCTCCCAATCCTCTCCCCATCTCTTCCGTTGCAAAGGCTTTCTGACGGGGCAAAATAAGGGGACCGACCGGAGTTCTCATTACGGTCCATGCATCACAATAACCCACCGAATGGAGGAAGCGGTAGCGGTAAGCTGCGAAAATGCATGCATCTGTCATTTTCCATGGAAGTGAAGAGGGAGGGTTCCCTTTTCCTCATCTATGTAGGGTCCAACCGCAAGGCAAACGGCAGACCCGCCTTCCGTCCATCCCACCCGCCTACACACCGCCCCCCAGTCCTCCTCCCTCAGAAACAACCCCCACCCCCCCACGGACCACACACCGTAATTTGGAAAAATAAGCTACTGCAGGTGCAGAGTGAATTGCAGGAAGGGTTGGAGGGGGAATTGTTTGGAGGGGAGGTGGGGTGGATGGAGGCTACGCAAGGGAGAGGAAGATAATTTATATCGCCTAATCAAATGTTCCCGCACAAAAAAATTCTCGAGTAAAATAATGGGTCGTATTTTTTAATTCCCGGAAAAAAGGCGCAGTATGACATTTAGACGCATATTACGTCTACCTAACTATAACAAATGAGTTATAATTAGGAATGAGACTCTTTTATTCGTGCGGGACTGTCGTGAAAATTCTATTTTTTCTGTGAATTAATGACCCTGGGACAATCGAGAGCGATTCAAAAAAGGTAATTTAATCAAACAGCCTATTATGTGGAACACGGATAATTAATTTCAATTTGTGGTCTCATCCCACTTGGAAAATACTAGTTTTGAGCCACGGTTAATGAGCAGGAAAGAAATTTATGCTCACCAGTTTCAGGACTTTCGTTTGGAATAATATATATTTTCAGATAGAAAAAACCCAATAACCCACTTTTCACTGATGTAGATTAAATAGAGGTGATTGCGGAGAGGATTGTTAAATTGAATAAAATAAAATGAAATAAAATCCTTACTATAGGTTACCAAATTTTTTGCTGCGAGAAATATAGTATGACCTAAAATTTAGCCCAAAGGTGTTACTTTCAGGGGTATAATTTTATGTTCATTATTTAAGAGTGAATTTGCAGTAGAGTAGAATCAAATAGTGGGGTTTCGTTCAGGCAGAGAGTGAGCATTGACTTGGGAGAAAGTTACATTCTGGATTTCTACAACTGATAGTAGATTATAAGTGAACCTTAAAACCAAATTTGCCAAGAACGATTCATTGCATTTATTCAGATAAATGCATGTATTCATATTGCTTAAAGCTAGCAAACTGCATATACTTGTGGGTAAACTGGAGAATTTAAAAATTATAATACCGAGGAATAGGATGTCGACAATGTGATAATGGAATAATGGACCCGAAGTCAACTGCTTTAACAATAAAGGGATATGTATTCAAATAGGAAGCTGTATACGAAAGACAATGTCTCATTATTAGAAAAAGAACTGTAAAATTTCTAAACATTGTACTTTTACGCACGTAAATCACGGCTAAAAAATGTTTAAAATATTAAATTAAAGGGAAGAGTAAACTACAAGAGTATTGGGTGATGATCATGAAACTTATTTTGATTATTTATTCACTCAAAAAAATGCAGTTTTTCAATGGGCCTTTTGCGACAAAAATGTTACCACGTAAGCATTGTGTTGCAAGACTTAATGGAATGAGAGGGGGCGAGTAGGGGCGGGGGAAGAAATGAGAGAAATAAATGGAAATTGTAACAGTAACGACTTTTAAAATATCATTGATCATGGTCTCTATTGAAGAAGAAGACCTCCAGGCCGAAGGAATCTCGCACTCCTGGGAATTTTGATGTCGAAAGCTGATCCGGAGAAAGTGCTTAATGAAGTACCTTTTGAAGAAAGACGGAAATGTGGCATTTGAAAGAAACGGAAAGAAGACATTGAAGCGCGGACGTAGAAGTGGGCTTCCACTAAATGGAGCGGAACGTTAAAATAATGATTGACATTTCAGGTTATCTTTAATTCACTATGTATCAACCAACAAGCACCTAAAATGATATTCAGAAGCCCTCAGCAATGAAAGCATTGTCGAGGAAAATTGAACTAGCCTAATTAACGTAAAGAATTTATAATAATCAAATTTAAATTAAACTATAATCAATTAAATTGAAACATTGAAATAAATATTCCAAAAAAACAGATTTGCATTTTTAGGGGGTGGATGTGGAAATTATATAAGAGATGCCGTTTAAGTCGTTCCATATTTACTCTCTTTCGTTCCATATTTACTTTCCGTTAATATTTACGCTCTTAGATTTTAACCAACAAACAGGTGAAATCAGATAATTCACACTTTAAATTAAACTTATTATAGATTCCGAGGATCCACCATTTATTTTATCATTCAAAACGGCGCTGATTCGGTTTACTTAGTTTTTCTTTACGCGCATTGTATGTTGTTTGCTACTCGTCAATGAAACATAGCGATAAAAAGTTTGATAAAGGCAGATTCAAAAGCAATTATTCATTATGAACAAGAATGCAACCACATATCGCATGTTACCTCGGTGATGGATGGGCACTCTCAAGTATTGCCATGAAATTGTCGGCAAAGCGCACGTCGACGGATGGAGGTGTGCTCTTTGACTTTGCATCGTTCGGAAAAGGCAAGCGACGCCACGGATTCAAAGGCACTCCAGGTGCAGGGAAATGTGAGGCTCGTGTCAGGTGGTAGATTCCTAGAGTAGAAATGAACCAAGAATGCATGAAACCAAGAATAATATATAACACAAGGCCGCAAAGGATTTCCGCATTGTGAGCCACGCCCTACCTTATAAATACCTGCACACGAAGCAAACTTAACGGATGAACATCCTGAGGGAGAAGAATCCAAGTTATAGGAAATGTAAAATTTGTGAATCGCTCAGGAAAAAAGATAAATTGAGAAAATTTCCCTGCATACTAGATCCAGGCAATTTGCATTTAATGTTAATTTTTATACACAATTCTTGCAATGATCTTAGTATGTAAACGCTTCTGATGTTACATGAGTCTCTAGTTATTGACATTTAGGTAACAAGCATTAATATTTTATGTTAGACATTATTTTACTGGAAGTCCCATTAAATATTTTCTCATGGACAACGGTTTCACAAAAGAAAGTACAGAATTTAGTGGGTAAATATTATCAACGGTGGTGCTCGTTTTTCGTCAACTCAGAATAAGTAATAACTTTAGGGTTTACGAAGGCACTAGAAACCATTGAATGCTCTTCAATTTATAAAGATTCCCAACGGCGTATTCCACGACAACATCTCCGCACCAACTGATTTGTTAGGGAAGAAATCCCAGATTGTAAGGAAGCTTCAAGAGGAGAAGAAGAGAACTCGTTCCATAAGGTCATGTTTTTCTTTTTTTTAAGAGACCCATTCATTTTCTCGGTTAGAAATGCGCATTTTACAGCGTTCAGCTGTTTTCCACTATCCACCCGATCCGCAAGCTTCCGCTCTTACCCGCCCCATGAGTCACCCCACCCTTCCTCCCTCCCCGAGAGTTAAAGCCTCTCGGATCCGCCACCCCTTACTCAAGACCCGCGGTCAGATGTACGGGGGCGATTCACAGCCGCCCCTCCACTGTCCAGCACATTCCACGGCCTTCTGGCACCGCACTGCACCCATGAATGTGGTCCCACACCTTCCTTTGGCCTTACCTAAGCCACCCACTCATTATCCCCACCGCCACAGATTTGAAATTCTCCCACCTCTTCTTAGCGACAGAGATTCCGTAGTATTATTGGTAACGTTGCTGCACTCTTGTCTGGAGGATGCAGGGTTCAAATCCTATTGATGCCTCTCAATGAATCTGCCAAAATCGATTCATGTTTAAAGTATTTCGCATCACAACCTCCCGTATGACTATTAACCACAGGGCTTTCTTTTCTAAATGTGTGCATTTCTACGCCATACAACTTAGTATTTTATTAGCTATACCTCACTTATCAAACATGATGATATTCTTCTTTTTTATCACCTAAAATCTACCTAATATCCTCATGCTCATAACTAATTTTAAATTACAATGAATTTGTACAATATATCCAGCTATCATCCGCATTTCCGCATGTTTGAAGGAAAAAAGCCCATCTTATCAAACAGAAGCACCTTTTGCGCCTAAATGGTAATATTTGGGCTGCTATCATTTGAATACGTGTAACCTTTAACTTTTCCTACGCACATAATATTTTACTAAACTTACTTTTAAACCTAACCCTCATTTATATTTCAATGTCGCGCGGCGTATGGACATAATGGTAACATTGATCTTGTTCTTAAATGCTACTTATTATATACGAAACGTGGAAATATTTATGGAAAGAAAAAAGGAAACTCGTATGATTTGAGATGTTCTTGTTATTGTTTTGAGGTAACATCAATTGTGATTCAAGGGACTTCCGTACCAACTGAAAATTTTCATATGCACATTTACCGTAATACTGATAAAAATATATTTACTGCTGACTCCGTTTAACATAATAATAAACAGCAGACAGATAATGAGAGAGAATATCAATAGTGATATCGGCACCGATTTTACTTGACTGAATTTTTTAAAATGTTCATGTCAATAATTTCTTTTTTATCTACCCACGATATTCTGTGACTTGCTATTTATTGAAGGGTAATTAATGAATACGTATTACTTGGCTTTAAGGTTGTAATACTCAGCTATGAAATCGAAGTCAAAATAAAAACCATTAGTTTCCATTCTAATAGAATACTGGTTACCATATGAAAATTGTGTATCTGATGTACGCAAAGGATTTTAGGGAGGATCAAAATCTTTTCCTCATCCCTTTGCTACCCATTGTTCCGCCGGCTCACCCCTCATGTGCTGAAATGTCCGAGGACATCTGCAAAATTTTCGCCGAGGGTAATTCGCGGCCGCAAAAATGTTGGTCACTCGCTCCGAAATGATGACGGCGTTGCAGGAATAAATCCCGCTGTTGTTCGTCCTCCCCGCGACCCACTCTCCATCGTCCGTTGTGCCCTTCCTCCCCCTTGACTATTGCGCGCTCTCGACTATTCGCGACGAGGCAGGCTGGAGGGGGGAGGGGGATCAGTGGACGGGGGAGCAGCTCCCTGGGAGTGTAAGTGCGCGCGCACTGAAGTACGTCACTGAGGAAATGAAGGGGAAGCAAGGTTGAGAATTTATATTAGTTATCAGGGTGGTTATGCTACTTCCGAATCCTAGACAGAGTAGCAAAGTAGCATAGTAGCAGATATATATGTAGCAAATACATTACTATGATTTTCATTGAAGAATGGATTCAATGAAGAGATCACTCTCATAAAAACTGAAAAAACTATACCTACATCAAAAACCTAACTATGGCGGAAAACCTACGGCTACTACAAAGCAGACACATAAAATTAAACTCTTTTGCACTACATGGAAATATGCTGCCTTGTATAACCAGTCGTTTTCTTTTATCAATGAAAGTTGTAACAAATTAGTTTAAACCAAAGATAAATGTCAATAATCAATAATTTCTTCCCTTGAAATCTTAAGAGCGTTAAATTTTCCCGCACACAAGATGCATGACTGAACAGCCCTACACATTTCACCGTTCTCAATATCAAATGTATAGAATACCTGCGCCAGTTTTCTTTTATGTAAATGATGGAATATGGAATGGATACATATCAATAATAGAATGATACTTTTTCCCATTACGTCAGCCCGGTCTGGACAAACGGCTTTCATTACCAGGAAAAAAGTCACAGGAAGAGCATAAAGAGCTGTGCAAGAGAAGAATGCCTATTGGTATCATACCTGTATATAGTCTTTCCGACGTGATAGGAAGAGAATATAGGTCAGACCTAAAAACTTGAAAGAACACTTGCATAGTGGTAATTCCAATTTTGAAAAATATATTTTTGAGGACTTCCCAGATAATACTAGCAATGAGCTTTCAAACATTAGAGTATTATCAATTTGATCGTCTTCAATTAAATGACTCCCACAAAAAACGTGATTTATAAAAGGAAATTCATGAAATCATTGGACAAAATTGCATTACTTGTTCGATAGCATATCTTAAATACGATGTTAGTGATAAGTGAGCTTATTTATTTGTATTAGCGATTTGAACTTTTAATAAAATCTTTTAATTGGTATTTTTAATCTAAAATCATTCCACGAAACAGGAGATATGCATCGTATCAATAAGTATTGGAGGAATAAATATAAATAAGATAGAAATACAGCCCCTATCAAATGCAGAGCATCAAATATAAAATACTTCAAAACAATGGAAATGAAAAATTTAGATTCTTTCTAAATTATTTCAATTACTCTGATTTTAGTAGTGTAATTGTAAAAATCAGAAAATATATTGAGGACTGCAGTAAAAAAAATTGAAATAGTTAAAACTAAAACCTTTACTCTTTGAAGCGAGTGGTGACATCATCCTTTAGAGAAAGGTATTGTGAAGGTTGAATGATTCACAGTCTTCACTCCGTGACAGCCGTCACACCGCTTTTTACAAAGGACTTGATTCGCCTTATAGCTAATCTTAACGCGGTGAATACTGTACATAGGAAGCTGATAATTTTATGATACACGTATTATGCTTTATTCGGCCACAGGAATTACAAACAAAAATAGTGTACAAAACGCAGTGCAGCGCTAGGTTGGTTATTACTGTTTTACGGAAATCTGTACGGGTATAGAAAAAGGTTTTGATGAATTTAACTCAAACAACCGATCTCTGAAATAGCGCAGTACTTCTCGGTGTCCCCAGGGATGATGAAGAAATATTTCCCGATAGGTACATAACGCATTAAGAGCTCAATAAGATGCGGTGGGGTATTTATTACTTGCCTTTTGCAGCAACAGGACATTTTAGGACCTTAAAAACGAAAATAAAATACTGATAATGTTGCATTTTTAATTCATTCTAAAATGCAAATTTTCCAATGTTCAGCTGAACGACTATTTTATTATATTTATTTCGTCAAATGAAGAAGGATTCAATGACACAAGAATTACCTTTTTTATTTGATACTCAGTTTATTATTATTGGGCTACTCTGCAAATGGTAAGGTTTTGGATTAGGACTGAAAAATAGATAAGAAAATGGCAGAGTGTGTGTCAATAATTACAAAAATATCAAACACAAGAACGTTGTGTAGTAGGGTACAAAAGTCTCTTCGTAAGTTATTATGTTCACACAATCTTACAATTTCTTGAAATCAGTGGATGGAATACATTAAAGTCAATTAACACATTTCCAGAATTATCACGAATTATTAGTAGCCAAGAAAAAAATTCTTATTTAAAGCTTTTTTAAAATTTATTGTGCCATAATATTTTATGACTAAGAGAATTATAAATTTCAAAAACAAGTGTGACAAATCCTTGATCTCCGTTGTCCTGACAAATATCCCTACGCCTTTAACTCTGACTGATGACCTTTGACACCTGATTGTTTCATAAAACCGTAAAAGGGTTAACGATAAAGAGTAATAAATTTTTAAAAGAGGTAAGAAAAATATTTACCCCGTATTCTCCCCGGATTTCATAGCCACCCCGAATTTCCTAGAGCGCCATCTTGCAGCTAGGATGAAAACCCTGGACCCTTTCCTTCTTTAACAATGTAATTTATGCTACTCTTTTGTCATTTGGCTGCGATAGGCTCTAGTACACACCCGCATTTTATTTTAGAATCATAAGAATCTCAGTTACCCCAAAATTGTTCAGGATTTACATACGAATGTAACATGACCCTCTTTCCGTGCAGTTATCATCGTTACCATTGAAGTAATAAGAAGACCTTTGGTGGTAGACATACCATACGATAGAAGGTACGTAGTCTCGTGATGACATATGTTACCGTCTTTGCGTAAAAAAGAGTTGACGGATAAAAATATAATTGGGAATAGGAAGGATTTTGATTTTATTTTATTGATATATTGTTAAAATGAAAACGTCAGTAATCTCTCCCTTTAAGAAATCACCCACTTTTGCTCCTATGAGATTCCTCTGAAAATAATACCTGCGTTCCTATTCTTTTATGCTATAGCCAATTTATTTCGTAGTTATTTCAGAATATCGTTTGGATCCGTTCTTAGGATATATACTTCAGATAAGTAATATTATCTCTGTATTCAGCACGAAGGTTTAGCGTTAAACACTCCAATTGAATTAACTTATAAGTTAACTACTACTATTGTCAACCTTCGACAGATTAAACGTCGACTGACGTTTAAGTATTTGTTATAAAACAGAAATAATGCCCAAAAATTGTTGAGAATAGTTACTTTATATTCCCGATGAATATAGAAACAAAGAAAGGTATATTAAAAATGCTTAAATTAACTAAAAACGATTCCATCTTTCTTTACTACATAATTGAAATAATTGATCAACATAAGTTCTATTCGTTTAGATTTCATAGCTTAAAGTGATAAATAGAAGAACTATGAAGTCATATGGAACCACCATTGAGGAACTATGTTACTTTTATTTTGTTATTTCGGCTTATCTATCCTCCCATCGCTTACCGCATCGGTCGCGTTTGAAAACAAATTCCAAGCGGCAATGGACGTCACGCCATCCTATGGGGTATTATCGCGTGACATGTCTCTTTGCACTTCGCAGTACTGCTGTTGTCATGAAGCAGTAATGCCAATGTCTCCATATATATACTTATAAAATAATAATATATATGACTCGCTAAGCGATTATTATTCAGGGAATATGAATTAAAATAATTGTTATTTTGACAATTTTTAAAAATTAGCAAATTACTGAATGAACATAACAGTGGGTACATGAATTTCTGCAGAAAAACATGGTATTTTTCATGTTTAAAATAAATTTTTATTTCAAAACTATGGTAAGGCAACTAAATATGTTGACATTGCATTACTCTCTAAGAATTCCTCATATTATTCATTGGAAACCCAAAATAAATGTAAAATAAACAAAATGCAAATCGAAACATAAAAAAATCAGATTAATTAAAAATATAAAATTAAAATTTAATTGCCGAAAAATGCTGTATCCAAATACCATTTGATTGCATATTAAATTAAATTTTCGATCAGAAAAAAAAAGAAATCTAATTCCATTGCGATTCCAAGAAATACGTACCATGACGCACGTTTCCATGATAATCAAGGTAAAGGACAATAACAATCAAATATTTAAATATAAATTAATTCAAAATGGAGTCAAATTTACCAATATATCAGTTTTAACATTCCATTCCACCACGTTTTCAAACATAAATGAAATCTACGCACTCATCGATTACCCAATTAAATGAATTAGAGCAGATTAATTAGAATCAAAAGTTCCATTAGGTTGATTCACCTGCTTTAATGATTCAGCTGAAAAGAAGGACAAATGAAAACGGGAATTCAATGAACCTCACCTATTAATCCCTGAGAGCTGGTTCCAGGAAACGTCGAAACCCACCAAAAACATGAATCGACGCGCAAGGGTGACACGCATGAAAGGTATCAGTTATATTCAAAGGAGCACTAAATTGCTTGGTATACAAGTTCCAGGTTTTTGTATGTCCTTACGTTGTAAAAACTGGTAGACACTTAATAGTCAAAGACTTCCAATCAAGCCGTTGAAAATGGTTAGTTTTGGTTAGTTACTGCTATTAGTTTCCCGGTTAATACAAGCAATGTGAATAAAGTAAGGTGGAAATAAACTAAGGAAGAAAAGAAATGGGTAAAGGCTTGTAAAGACACAACATTCTCTAACAAAGCAGAATACAGTATGAACACAAAGAAGCATTATTCGCCAAGAATAATGGGACAATATGGGACATGGGACAGAAACATGGGACAATATAAAGTAGAACAAATTATAGGAGTAATGACAACCAGATAGAAGGAACAATTCGTTTGAATCTGAGTATGAATAAATTTATTATGTTAACTTACTGTCATCAAGTAACACCTCTAGTACATTAGTGGAA
This sequence comes from Hetaerina americana, assembly GCF_022747635.1. Taxonomy (NCBI): domain Eukaryota; kingdom Metazoa; phylum Arthropoda; class Insecta; order Odonata; family Calopterygidae; genus Hetaerina; species Hetaerina americana. Next base: position 18,441,559 of record NW_027286763.1, read on the forward strand.
TTTAATTTTTCTTGCTGAGTTATTTAATAAAGAATATGAACATAAAAATTCTTCTTAAAAGTAAGCCGAAGTGCGTATAATGTATTTCCATGGCTTATTAAGCACTATGTTATGACTTTTGCACTTTTACTTAAATTTTGAATTTTATTATCTTATTACTTATCTTATGAAATATAATTAATAAAATCCTAAGTTATATTCCTTTCCCTAAGAATAGTTACTCAGATACCCCAAAGGTGTTTTCCCGCGTATCTGCCATTAATATATGTTTAATCTTTTCATAATTCTGTGTATTTGCCATATATAACTCGAAGGTAATTATTTATATTTATGATCGGTTTTGCTGAAATTTAAGGTATTTCTTCGTCGGTGTATCTCAGTATCTTCCCTTGGGATGTCTCCATTTCATCGGAGTTTCATTTACGTATCAACCTTTAACAATTGAAAGTATATAAATTTTGTTATCAGTACCTCATAAGTTTTTCTATGCGTTATAGCTTGGACTTGAATGTACTTGAATTTGAGAGTGAAATGCTAATGTTTCTCTTGCATTCATTACCTCAGTATTGTGTGTTGCAACAACGTAATATTTAAGTAAGTTAGCACATGTTCTTCAAAAAAGGTGTGTCAAATTAAATATTCACAACCATACTGGCCGTTGTGCTGTGCAATTGCATTAAAATGAAAATATCGTATATTTATGTCACCTAACTACTGGTCTCCTAATAGTAGACCTTATGTAACTAGTTCATAGATCACAAAGAGAAAATATTTTACAACTACTCAGTAATATGCATGCAGCTGCTTCATTCATGCACATACGGTAACTGAAACTCAGAATTAAATATTAATTGTGAGCAATCACCTCATTCTGGATATGATATTCTTTTTAAATTTAGTTCTCTATGAAGAAACAAAATACTACTCATCTAAAAAAAGCCCTTAAATTGAGGACTGTATGACTGAAGATTTTCAAAGTATAAGCTCAAAGTAATCAGCAGCCTTCTCACTTTGTTACAGATTCAAGGGTACTAACTAAACATCATCACATAATTTTATAAATAAGTGTACTTTATTAGTATCTTTGATTTATGATTTAGATATACGCCGCGTCAAATTCTGCGTACAACTGTAATATGCAAGTATACAAAACTATGTTAGGTAATAAGAGAGAGATAAAACAAGGGATTAGTAAAACTAAGGAGGGATCTTTCTAAAATCTATTATGGATGTAAAGAGGAATAACAAACTGACAATTGTTTACCCACATTTCTTTAGCCACTGCATTTCTGGAGTAAGTCTTGCACTGAAAGGTCCTAGTGACGAATTAAAAGAGAACTAACAAAAGAGTTTTCACCTTCGTCCGGTAGACTTTTTCCCTCCTTCCTGTTGGAGCGTGTACACAAGAAAAAATAAAGTGAAACGTATATCCAGGGGAGAGTACATGTATAACCCAGTTGGTTTCCATAAAATTATCTAACTTGAAAGAGAGGGTTTAAGAATCAGAGTAAATCGAAAATGCAATGGTGCTACGGAACCTTATAAACCATCACAGGCAAAGACAGGAAAGTTTGGCGCTCTTTGTATAAGAGGCTAGTGAGCGAGCCATCCATTTATAATCACGCAGGAGAGTATATTCTTTCTCTATGGGCTGTGAATGTCAGGAAAAATTTCAAATACCGAATGAACACAACCAATTATTAAAAACTTTCAATTTTACAATGTTATATTTATGCCAATAAAGATATGACGCAATGTATTCCCTGTTTTTAATTTAAGGCTGATCAAAAAGCTTACCACAAATTTATTAAATTAACAACTTAAATATAAAAAATGGGTAACCATGATAGCGTAAAAAATAATGTTTCAATATAAAATGGCATGCAGGTACGAGTGTCAGGATATAATTATGTTCATTTTTAAGAAAAACGAGGATTTAGTGAGTACGAGATAACAAAAATATTTTCCCAAGCCATTGTGTGCATTTAAATCGGTTTTAATAGTCTATGTAGCCGTTGTTTGGAGCTAAAGAAGCTAATTTTTTACCAGTCCATTAATATATTTAAAAATTTGTATGTCTTTATTTATAACACTGGTTTAATAACTAATCAACCAAGATCATACGTACTCGTAAGTTACAAAAAACATCGTTTTTGCGTCTGGTAAAAAAATATTCATTTGATGTAATCTATATATTTTTTTTAATTTGCTAACTTGAGTGGGTAATTAATTTTCCCTCCTCGGGTCAACATAAAAAATAAATTCATTCAGAACTCTACATTAGCCGTTCAATTAAACAAATGGGACCGAGAGGGGAAAAACAACAGTTTCCGAGCCGCTTATTGTGCACAGGCGTGAGCAGTTTTCACACTTTCCCGTCGTTGAATCAGTTATTGCACGCGTCGATCGGCCGGTCCCATTCATTCGCCAATGCCATTCGCTTTAAGCCTCGCCGTGCGACACGTCGCTCCCTCCCCCTGGCCTACCCCCTCCCTTGCCATCTCCAGTCTCGGAGGTGCGGGTGCCACCACACAGAAGGGGAGGGGAGCAACCGGACACCCGTGCTGCCCCGAACGCCTTGCTGGCTGTACGGAGAGGGAAAGAGAGAGCACTTCCTCTCATTTTAGAGGATGAGCCCGTACAATAGCTCGGTGAAGGGTGACAATAGAATGACGAATACAATAGAATTATGCCAAGACTTCCAACCAGTGTCTTCAAATACATGAACAATTTATACATCACGCGGGATTGAGACGAATGCCTTCGCTGTAAGTTCTAGGCACGATAGATTAGAATCCGTCCATCTCAGTACAATTCGTATAATGCTTAGCCATTTTCCCTCCAATCAAATTTCTCATTCTTATAACTAAGGATACTTCATCCGCTTTTTCCTTTTTCAAGAGACTAATTTTTTGCCAGCGCCATTCAAACCTTTCATTCTCTCTCAAACTATAAAGAGAATCGAGAAAAAGACGTGGGGGTAGGTACATAATGAATGCATACTTTATTGTGAACTTAAGCTACATAATTTCACTCTGCCTCAGGTGTTGTGAAACAGTAAGGAAAAATACTGACACCGTCTCGAACGTACCTTACCCACCAGCAATTGTATTAAGAGGACGGAAAGATAATGCATGCACCCACTGATAAGAAGAATACATATCTAACTGTGTAAAGCATTGGTGAAAACCATAAAGCTAATTATCAAGGCTCAGTCAATGCAATGTGTGAAAATCGCTGCTTTGGTGTCTGAGTCAAATAGAAGTAATAGAATCTGCGAGAAATGTGGCGCGGTAAAAATAAAGATAAATGCCCATAAAATGTTTTTCAATGGAGGGGAATGCAATAAAATACAGGACGTTCAACTATTTCGGAGTATACAATAAACAAGCGTTTAGGATTCAGATAAAAAATTACTTCCTTTCATATACACGCATGATGAAATTATAATACATGTACCCACTTGAAAAACAAAAGCAGCTTAAAATTAAAAACTAAAAGAATAAGGAATCTCCAAACACATGGTTTTTAAATTTAAAAATTCCAGTTGAAATTACTAATCAGAACATTAAGAGATGATCAAGAGGTTCCTTACCATATGAACGGACGGGGATGATATTTTAGACGTTCCCTCAAAAAATAGGTGCTTCATTCCACCGCATAATTTAATACATATTTTTTTACTATTATTAAGAAATGAGAGTCTTAACGATCCCATCTGCTATTTATCACGACCAATGTTACGTAAAATAAAATATGGAGGTAATAGAGTGGCAGAGAAAGATCTACAGCTGGGAAAATGCAATCGTGGAAAGCGTTAAATGAAAGGGAAGTTGAGAAAGAAAAACAATTTACTGAACATAAAAAATTAAAAGGTGTACCAAAAGCCAATATCACGATAAACAACAATTTAGCACACTCACTCCTTGGTGATAATAAGTAATAATACCTTCTGCCATTAAAATCTTGATTAAGTCATACGAGAAGGTGGGATCATTTTATCTACTCATCTAGATTAGCAATTTAAATTCCCTGTGGAATATTTTTGCTTCCCTTAAACTTTCCGAATCCATTAAAAATATTGCTAAAGTGAAATTTTAATTAAAATGGCACTAATTTTCCTCAATTTATCGTACTGATGAATTGAGTTCTACCCAAAAGAATAATAAAAATGTACCAGTGGGATGCAAAAAGATATATTATAAATGAAAATTTCTTGTAGTAAAGAAAACGAGTAGAAAGCACTTAACTTCAAATTATGAGATACATACCAGTTTCAACATAATAATTGAAATATTTAAACAGCTCTTGGACTAAAATGGGAGGCTATGTCGAGATGCCAGGGTTCACTGAAGGCCCTGGAGAGCACATCTTCGGCAAGAAATAGAATGATTTAAATCTCAACCCCAACCCCGTGGGGGTAACAAAAGATATTAAAATGCAGCAGACGGGTGAGTATGGGTGCCTCAGGGAGGGAGAGGAAGGGGAATCTCCTTTGGAGATCGGACCTACACCGATGCTTCAGACTCCATTTGCGCGTAATTGTGTCACGTATTCCACGACGATGGCTCGGGAGGGCGTCCTACGGACACGTTGGCCATTATTGTTTTGATGGGTCATCACGGGCGCATTGGAAATGGGAACAGTCTCGCGAGGGGGAGGGGTCGTCAATAAAAGCGGCACTCTACCCCCCCTCCTTCCCCCGTAAATTTGTAAGAGTGATTCCATTGCCAAATTTCATCACGCTCCGTCCTCCTCTCCTTCAACCCTCTCTACTTGACCTCCAAATCCAAATAGGGGCGTAGTTCTTCACTAGATCGGAACAGGAATAAAGGACGTGGGCATGCGGGTTGACCAAGTGCCGCTCGAGTTTTGGGAGAGCCCAAAAAGTGCGTGCGTGTGTGTGTGGTCGTGTGTGTGTGTGTGCGTGTGTGTGCGTGTGTGTGTAAGCGTGGTTTGGGCTGTGCGTGGATGGGAAAACCGTAAAGCTTTCCTTTCGCCACCCACCCCTTTTCCGGTCTTTTCCTTTGACCCAAAGGATTTCATGTTCTCATTAGCTGAAAAAGTTTTTTAAATTACCAAACCGTGTCATTGAGATGGTGTGGTTATTCACAAAAGAAAAATTTACTTATGAACTTTGAGACTTAGCTCCGTCTCTTTCAGGATGATAGAAAAAATTTCTGCGAAGAATGTGGCAAAAAATTAATACTTAGCGAGGTTTTATTTTTAAAATAAATCAGTTGCGCTCTTTTACAATAAAATACACCGCTGTTATTTCACCAGGGATAATTAAGGTATGAGTCATGGAGTTGAACAATCAATACCATAGAAACCATCTGAAGGTTATTCATATGATTCTGAAGAAGATGGCAGACACTAAATTCGAGGAAAAAAACGAGAATTACCAGGAATATTGCGATACAACATGATAAACTATCTAAAATAAGAGAAGAGTGGATTGCTCACTCCTTGAGATACACTAACGGTAAAAGTAAGGAATATAATATGTAAACTGGGCACGGAAAATAAAATTTAAGTACATGACTCAGATAAACCAAGATGGATGTGGGAAATTCGAAATATGGGTTTGAGTGAAAGAGCATATTTAGGGAAGATAAAGCAGTATTCATACTGATAATGACAATCAATATGAGAAATATGTATATCTTTTAATTTACCTAATAGGAAAATATAAATGAGCATTTTTTTCATTTCCTTCAATGCATCAATTTAATTATGTCGTGTTTTACTGCATTTCAGCATTTTCTGGCATAATTCTTCTACATCTCCTAAGTCACTGAATCCGAAACGCAGAAACGTAGGACACGCAGTAATTCAGATTATATAACCTGAAAAGTTAACTCATGTCTCTCGTTTATAAGTTTTTTAATTCAATACAAATTCCAAATTAACATAACCTGAGCTATCGGGAAAAAATGTTAGACTCTAAAATTTTAAATAATAATTGAAATCAGTACTATTGAAAAAGGGACCGCTAATTGTGTTGAAAAATCGATTTAGTGTAAAGGTTCATCGGTTGATGAGAAAAAGATGGAAAATGTACCGATACATAATGGAAAACGGGTATTGTTTATAACACGTTTGATAGAAAAAAAGAGTTGCAAACGTTGCAATAATACCTTGAATGCAACCTGGTAGAACGTAATCAACGCAATTTGGCGTAAAAGTCTTCACCGAAGCTGGGTGAGGGCCCTGAGACGGAGGGAAGAAGTGACGAAACGACGATGGGTGGGGGACGGGGGGCGTGTTGCTTGGACGCTGAGATTGGAGGGTGGGATGCGGAGGGGGAAGTGAAGAAAGGAGTCGGGAGGGTGAATCTGGGACAATGCTCGGATTCAGAGGCTTACGGAATTATCCTAATGAATTGGATCGGGACTGGCCCGAGCCGTTCAGACCGGCCGCGAATTCGAAAGGGACTACTTTCAGTCTCTATACTTGAATGCGCGGAGCATAAAAGCGCTAGAATTACTGGGAGGGAGTGGTTTGGACAGGGTTTCGGCCCTGGAGTTCCCATCCGTCCGCCTACCCCTCCCTCTAATCCCTTTCTTTCCCTTCGTGTTGGGGTCCAAGGCAGAAGGGAGAGAGGAGAACTCTATGAGGGGGAGTGGGGGATGCGCAGGATGTCTGGCGGATCCCTCTTCCTGTACTAGGACGACAAAGTATTCGCTCGGAACACTTTCAATGATTCATAGTTCGCGAGGGTGGGGATTCATGTTAATAGAACAAACATTTGAAACAGTCGAGATACCCTTCGCAACATCGACTGGGGAAAAAAGCTAAGCAAACAGCGAAATTAGACCGCCTGTCCCTTTCCATCTGAATGCGGATTGGATGTATGCCCAGGAATAATTCCTGCGACCTCGGCCCCGAAGAAACGAAAGGTTATATTTTTTTCCTTCCCTGTAGTGATGAATCGTTTTCTCTCGTGTCCCAGAAACCCTGAACCATTCGGGATACACGAATAAATCAATGCCTAAGAACCTGAATCTCGGAATATAAGGAGAAGGCTGGAAAACGATAGGCGATAGCGTTACTCTCACCATAATGCTTGATATTTTTTCTAATAACACATTTTATACAATATTAAATTTATTGATTATGAAATTTTCTTATAGCAATGACTGAAGGATAGAGACTAAAATTATTTTTTTAAGAAAATTACAACTATGGTACTTGTATCCTATCATCTGTTGGTATTTTAATGCACTAAATTCCTTCTTGGTAAATTGTCAATTGCTAAAAAATGCCTCAGAATTCACTAAATGAAAAATAGCATTGGATACATTTAAAAGAGTAATTGAAAACTTTTAGTAATATATCCATTTTACAAATGCATTCAATTAATATGCATGTAAGTATATATAAGTAGTATACATGTCCTCGTATATCTTGTAAACCATGTGCCTACTAATTATTAGACTAAAAAAACCAAACCATTATAAAATGGCTTTATCATATTGAAAACTATACTATCTTTTAGAAAATGGCGATATTTACAAGATTGTATTTTAAAGAGGTCAGTCTAAAATATCCTGCTTCCTGCCAAACACAGAAATGATTCCACTGAGGCTTTAGGTGTGTCCTGCAGTCGGCATTAAAGCCGAGTGCTGACGAACTGGAAACCATATCCTTAGCTGGCTAAGGTGATCGGCTAATATATTGTTTAACCGCTGAAATCAAGATTTTTAATACCCTTTAAATTATGATTAACAAGTTTACAACCGTAATAATTAATAGCTGAAAATTCTTTCTGAAAAATCGGCCAGAGAAAAATACAAAAGAGTGAACTGTGCTTGCAACTTTTTCTGCATGAAAGTAAATCTGCCTGCATTTAACTCGGATTAAATCTCCCATGAGATTTATGGAGTAAATAAATTTCTTCGCATGAATGTTACCTGGGGCATGATCCGACATTCTAAAAACGTAAGCTAATCTCTGGTTAAAATAGGACATAGAATGCATTAATTTGGGTCCTCCGTCCTCACCAATAAAAACTATGGCGGGGTACTTACATACCTCGGAGGCGTTGTTTCCTAAACCCCTCCATAAAAAAAATTCTGACCTAAATCTATTGGCTTTCACACTAATCTCGCGGCGGCAGCTGAAATAAGATCTAATTAACGTCCTGGCTCCGCAGGCGAAGCACTTCCAGCACACTGCAACCGACTGCGCGTATAATGGGATTGTTACAAATCAACCTGCGATGACTTAACCAAGCACAGGAAATTTGTAGAGAGCCATAAATCCGCTATGAAGGTATTTAGGCGAAACAAATCAGCAAGAGTCCGGTCAAACTTAGGCTAACAAACTCTGGACAACCAGAGGCTTAAGAACTTCCGCGGTGAATTATTTCCTCCAGGAAAACATGAGTTATGGCAGCGTTGGCGATCGTAAATCCCTTAAAGAATTGCCAATACCCATCGCGCAGCTAACATTTTTCACGCTTAAAGGTCGCTTCTGCATGAAAAAGTCTCCTTGCTAGGCATCGAATTTACTTATTTTTTTTATTTGGCCAATCACCGTAGAGATTTTGCTTTTTCAAATTAAAGTTAACGGGCGATTAGCAGATTGTGGGATAACAATACAATTTTTTTATAAATAATTTTCGTTTAACTATTAACTTGATCGAAATATTTTATTGAAAATAGCGTTTTTTTATTCTAATTGAAATACCGAACACCGTATTCCTGCGCCGTAAGTCAAGGTAAAGGCATCCTTTTTTCCTATTTACAAAAATGGGATGTGAATACCGATGACTACACCTGAAATTACATTCAATAAAGTACAGTGCAATAATACACATTTTTTCTTCTAATGTTTATGCAACATCGCTACTAAGAAACATAGTCAATCATAATCCGGACATTTTGATATTGAATTCATTAATATAAATGAGTGAGACACTTAATGTTCCAATGGGATCTAGAAGGGCGTGAAATGAAAGCTTAAGTTAAATTTCAATTAATAATATGTTATGACACATCTTTGCTCCATATGATCAAGAGTGCTAAACATGGTGATATTATTATCAAAGTTAAAAATTATTGTCTCCATAGACATCTATAGACATTCCATGTAGGGTTAAATAATAACCCTAAAAAACAATTATCGGTAATTTATAGGCTTAGTTATTACATTAAAAAGGTTTAGCTGTATTCACACCAAGAGAACGTGGATTCTTTCCGCGGAAAATTTTTATATTCAAATATTTGGAATTTTTCAACCTTTAAACCGACGTAAAAAACAGATCAGTCAGTGATTGGACGAATAAGGCACTCGGTGTCAAAAATATATTCGACCCCCTAACTTACCCCAAATGGAAAAGAATTGATTGATACAAATTGTCGTATCAAAAATAAAGGAAATTATCCAATTGACGCTCAAAGTAGCTCTTCTGCAATTGCTACTCGAGCAGTCGACTTGGAAAGACCAACGATGGCAAAGCGTGCGGGCCCGGAATTCGATTCGAGGGCTAGACCGCCCAGGAGTGAGCGATAATTAAAAGCGCCGAAAGAGCGGAGATGCGAGGGAGGGGGGACGGGGCCGCCGCTCCCCCGCTCTCTCGTGTAATTTGCACCTACCCGCGCGGTGGCGAGAGGTCGGGGGGGGGGGAGAGGCGAGGCAAGCCGCAGCTGACACGTTCATCCCAAGTCAATTCCCGCGCTCCTTCTCCCGCGTCATTAATTGGAGATTTCGCTCGCAGCTGTTGCGGCAATTATACCGAGTGTGGATGCCAAAACAAATGAACGGAGGAGGTGGAGGGAGAGGTCCTCGGGGGGCGGAAAGAAAGGGTGGAGTCCTTTCGGGGTATTTAGAAGGTCGATGGAGCGAGAGGAATGGAGGCTGCAGGGGCGAGGGTCAGAGGAGCGTTGGACTTCTCCTAAACAATTGAAAAACGAATATGCACTCCCAGGAGAAACTCCCTCCACTGGGCAAAACAAAATTGAAGAAGTATTTTTCTCACTTGGTAACGCTTTGACTCACCGGGAAATACAACGCGCGGTCGATGATCATTCAAATTTTGTTCCTTTTCGAGCGCTAAGGGCGAAGTTTTACCGTCAAATTACCTACCATTCAAACTTAAAATCTGGTTTAAAAGGGGCTATGTCTTTAGAACTCCAAAAAATAACTCATTCTCTTCACTTTTTTATAGTCTGCAGACCTGAGGTAGTTGAGAGAATGGCTGTAAATTCTTTCGCCAAGCCAAGGGAACTAACTCATCACGGAGGGAATCCCGAAAGCAGTTATCAACTTCATTTATCAAAACGCCGAAGAAATCTGAGAACATGGGTAGAACACTCTTTTAGATATCATCTTACGATGATCAATTGTCTTCATTTTATAAATCCTTTTCCAAAACTCTGATTACATTCTCACACTTATTCTTAGTCAGGCGTGTTAAGCCTCCTCAGTTCAGCCTCCACCCGTCGTCATATCGGTATAAAACATTTTTCCTATACAAAACTTACGTCTTCGGATTCTTTAACGGACCCATTAATTCCTCTTTTTATAAAGAAACCATAAACACAGTAATAAACCCGAAGGTCGGTTTGGTAGGTGATGGTAGAGTTCACCCAGTACTAGCCCTATACGGCGTGTGAAATTCACACATCAGGGTAGGGGAGCCAGTTCCTTTCCCTGTGCTGGTTATGGTTTCCCAGGATGATCTGGTACCCGAAAACTCACATAAGCTTGGGTAGACCTGCAGCTAACCAGAGTGTCTTGCCCAGGAATCGATCCCGGGACCCTCCGGCCGATAGTCCAGCGCTCTACCTCCTAGGCTACCGCGACCTGTCCTCATATATATATATATAGTTACGCACGCCTTCGAAAAAGAACCCTCTTAAACCCTACCCTCTCTTGTTTCTCTCTTCGCCTAAAACCGCATTTCAATCCCCCCTCACTATCAGGAGTTTTTTAAGGTTTATTTTCATATTATCAATCATATAATCAGTCCTATACCTCATCTACCTCTTTCTTGCAATGACTTTTCGGTGGCATGTGCACCTAAATTGCATAGAAATTGTTCGGGGTTTTTAGTTTTTCTTCTGATAATATTATGTTATTAACCTCTTTCGTATTTATTACGCTTCTCCACCGTTTGGTACTAATTAATACAATTTCCCCATTTTAATTTTACGCTCCAAAGCTATATATATATATATATATATATATATATATATATATATATATATATATATATATATATAACTTTTTAACTATCACTCCATTTTTTTCGCTATCAATTCAGCTCACAATTTATTTTAAGCCTAATATAACTATATTTTCTCTCTCCATCACTAGAGAGTATCAACTTTCCTGACTCTGTATAATCCTGGCATTTCAATTCCTTTCCCTTTTTTCCAGGGTTTCTCTATTTTTGCTTTATCCCTAGCTCTAGGATATCCTTTGTTGACGCCTGGTCTCCAGCGCTTCCGAGTCCCCCCCAATCGGCCAGGGCCATCATCAGTCAGGAGAGCCAGCTGCATGGACTGATTTTCATTTAAGGTTCTATTATTTTTTCGTGGGATAAAAAATTAGCGGTTTCCTGTTGGCTTTGTCAATAGTACTTTTAATGAGACTCCATCACTCAATGACCGCTCCACTAGGATATGACGACTTTGCAGTCCCTCTTACTGAGAGATAGGCACTGCAAGAACAACCATTAATCTGGTTGTTCGTGCAGCGGCTCTCTTTTTACTTACTCAGTATGAGTGACCCTACCAGAAGCAATATTCATTGCTCAAGCTGGCAGAGCTCCATAAATATTTTTGCACGGCTCAAAGCATCGCTACCGTGACGAGATTGTAGTCAGTCGAGTCACTGACCCTAGTCATCATATGTTAACATGTTTTGGAGTAATTTCAAGGGAAAAAATATTTACTTGGAGCAGAAATGGAAAATTAGTCATACTTCATCTACATGTAATCAGATACGTGATGAGATTTTCATAGCAAAAGGAAAAAAAATCCAATGATTAGTCCCATTATTTAAAATTTTATTAATTTGAGTTTAAACATTCTTTCATTTTCCCCTTAACGAGAATAATTACTTAATATTCGGTTCAAATTTTTTCCAGTGAAATTATGAATTCTACATATTTTGACAGATTATCCAGATCATCGCTCACCATGAATTTATTAATTTTAATGTGTACGAGGGGAATAATCCAAGGGGAAATATTTAATAACATTAAATGAAATCATTTTCCAAGGAAAAAATTAAAAACATTTTAGTCCAGTACTAACCTCTGAGATTTTTGACAATAGAAAATGCAAAATATGTTATACGATATATCCGTAGGGCTTATATCGGTACATATGATAAGAATTATTATATAATTAAAATTAAAGAGAGAAAATAAAACCCAGTGAAATTATCGATACAATATGAGGTCATAGGTATCCGCGCGTATATGAATTGGGGATTCTCGTTCATTATGGGATTAGTGAGACACACCCAAGCAAAATTTTCGTAAACTTAAAATCGATGACCAATAACAGCTGCAGTATGAATGCATATTTTGTGCTGGTGTCCATCCAATCCATCCATCTACCTAAGGGTAGACTATCAAAGATAGGTAATGGGTGGACAACCAACTTAATATTTCTTCATGTCTTATTTTAGTCTAGCGAGGCAAAACTTGACCCACTGCATTAAAATTTTCTTTTATCCTATATGCAATATTTATAAAGCAAAGAAATAACACTAATCTGAACTATTATTGGGTGACCTTTCGAGAGCACATCCAGTACAGCAGACTCAGCTGGAGGGGCCGTTAAGACAAGTGACCACGTGGTGCCTTCACTTAAGAGTAGACTAAATTTTAGGCATGGGTCCTCTCCGGAATATCTTTTTCACAAAAATGTTACACTTACGTCTATAAGGTTGCCCTTCAATGGCTATGGTGTGAGATGGCCTCATATGCCAGCCGCGTACTCCAATCACCACACTTATACAACCGAAATCGAGTTGCATGTCAACTTATACGTGAATACTTATAAATATTTTTGTACAGAGATGAATATACATATATTTAAATTCAGAAATTAAAACACTAGAGGAAGAGGCTGCAAGAGACACGAAATGAAATAAATAATTTGAATTTCTCCTAAAACTCACTGCAAGAGGATATATTGAGGTAATTAAGGGTTAAAGGAACACAGCACCTATTTTATATAGATGCGTCTGGTAGATACTTCACTCTTGTGTCCAATAAGAGCCCCTACTAGATCCCAGATGTAAACGTAGTATTTAAAGGATGTTGGTAAGTTTCATAGTCCGATGCTTATACAACAGTAAGTTAAATCATTCTGATACTTGATTATATGGTAAAATGGTTAGTGGCTTTATTACTTACAATCTTGTCTTCATTATATTACCAAGAAAAATATATTAGATTCTCATGCATGTTGTTTATGCGATTCGCCCTCAAAGAATTCCGCAATCGCCAACAATTTGGCTGGGAATTCAGTCCCTCACGTGACATGAGATTTACCAAAATTTGAAGGTTAATATAACCCACAAAAATGACAAAAAATCGGCTCTATCGAAAGATTAAATGAATTGTCTGATAAATATATTAACTTCTGGGAAACACAATGCAGGCCTACGCATTGCAATTCTTATTTCATTTCACCAATAGTGTGGAAAATGAAATGTTTCATTGATTAGACAAATAGAGTAGATTAAGTGATCGAGATCGGATGTAATGTGCTACTCAAAGGAACCCTGAAAATAGCAAGAAGAAAACCAAAATCAACATTAATTTAACTGGCAATTTGTTTTTAAAAAGTCCAAGATGGATATTTTTTTAAACCTAAATCCACTGCCTGAGAAGCAATAAAACTTTAATAAACCAAGTAAATAGAAAGAAGAAAACATCTTTCTCAAAGGTGTTTTCCTCCTAATTTTTAAAAGTTATTAGTTACACTTTTCTGCAACAAAATACTACTTTAGTCTATGATAAAAATTAACCATTAGTTTATTTTTAATTTTTCGCAATATTATATTACAAACTACAAATATTTTTTTAGAGTAACTGAATAAAATATCCAGTAAAAGTCATTTTGTTCCTTCATTACGCGTATATTTCCACCCTCCTACAGTTTCTCAAATTAACCCCACGGTAGGGTCATATGAACAGCCGTAGCAAATTCCGAAACATAATATTGCATATTTATTTGCCACTTAAGCGTAAAATCATTAGTGGTTTGTCAAAAACCAAATACGAAGATTATTTTAGGGTAATTTTATTTCACCCAGCCTTTATAATTGATACTGGCAGATATGTGCCCTTAGCATTCTCATATATCTTCCATCCAAACCACCCTATATTACTAATTTATGCTCACTTTACTGATACAGCTTTAAATAAATTGAGTTAAATTATTTTCAAAATAACAACGTAATTGGGAGTTTTTAAAACGAATGCTACGTCTAAAACCAGAATCCCAATGCCTTTGATTACCTTTGGTGGCAATGAAAGCGATCAGAAAGCATTTAAATTCGCTTAGCAATTATTTTCCCATTCCCAATCAAAACGAGGAAAACCTTTCTAAATGAGACAGAGCCATTTATGGAAGAGTTATATTTTTCCTCTCCAAAATTGCAAATGAGTATTCAAGAGATATCATTCCGCATAAAAAAAAGAAAGGTACGCAAAGAATTCAAGATAGCACAACTCACTCTCCAAAATATTAGCACATACACATGTAAAAAACTTAAGTAACGAAAGGCACCTAACCTGAACTCAAACAGAAGTTAGTTTGCACAGAATTTAATTTAAAAAGTTAAAATACAAGAACTATACAGCGTGAAAATCATTCGACTTTACCGAGATTCGAACCAAGATACCTCAATTTCAGTCTTAGTGCTTCACTTCAACCAATTAAGCTAATACATATATTTGCGGATGACTCCGTTAAAGTAACTGTCGTGGCAACCTCGCAGTTCTTCGAATTCAGTTTCAAAATTAGATTTACTCAAACACTAGATTACCTTTTGGACGATTTAATGAGGTGGCGTGTCTAAAATTGATTTAAAAAAGAGAAAACTACGATATATTTTCTTCTAAAACTTTTTCAACTCTTGACAACCTGACCAGCTATTTATAGTCCACCTATTGTGAACAGCGAAAGTATGGAGCATAAAAGAGCCGCTCCGCATTGCGAAGATTAAAAATAACTTCCTTTTCAAAGAAGTTTACTGACTCAAAAACTTGATTAAACCTTCATAAAGTCATCACGCCTTACTGCAAACCTCCAAAGCCACTAATAGAAGAGCTTCATAAATTCTCTCCTTGATGGGGATGGAACCAGCGATTTGATGAAGACACACACGCCTGAAATTGCAGGGCCACGTTTATTAATGACCGAATTCCCGTCGGCCGATGTCGCCCGCTACACGCCCATCATCTTCCTCCGCGGCGGTCGAACGAACCCGTGTCCGCCACTGACCTTCGTCTCCCCTCCCTAACACTGAGCCCCTCCTTTCCCCCTCCCAACCAGAATTTCCAATAACTCAAAACTGACCACACCAACCCACCTCATTCCCTTCTGAGGAAATGCTCTCCCCCAAGAATTTACGCGTGCCTCGTCCATCGCCTTCCCATTTTGTTATTTGCTCGAATGTCTCAATTTTACCATTTAGCGGAGCAAAACACTTGGTGGCAGAATTTTTATGTGGTTACCTAGCATTTTTTGCCCAATTAAAATGTTGCTCAACATAAATACGACAAATTATAACTGCCCGATATTTTTCCCGGACCAAATACCAAAGATAGTGTTAGAGTTCGCAGATTGCAGAAAAATCTCTCAGTAAAATGAAATATGTAATCAAAATGTGCTAGATTTTGTGAGCCTTCAAAACAACGTATTATTGGCAGTTAAAATTACAGACAAATCTTTGAAGGCGTGAATGAAATGAATTCTACAGTCCTATTACAACACCCTTTGTTTCTATCGCACAAACCGCCAAATAATCCGATAAACCGCATTTACCCCAAAAGTATACGAAATCATTCTTCTTATAATTGATCTTCCTGTTCTTTCCAAAAGCGTTCAAGGAGAAGATGCCTGCAACTCTACCCTGAATGCGTAAAAATGACGCGCTCTGGAGCTTCGAGGTGAGATCCACCCTTAACTTTTAAACCAACTTCTAGTTGATATCGCTGCCCATATGAAAAAGTAATTCATTCCAATTTTGACTCGTTTAAAAAATTATTTTACATCGTCCAAAGATGCATTTAAAAACAAAAAACTATTATGTAGAAGATTTGAAGATCATTTGATAATTTCACTCGGAAAGAAGAAAAATAAAATAAAAACTTAATTATCATCTTACTATTATTGAAGTATATGTTAGGTGAAGTACAAATAAATAATAATTATTCATTAATGGCTATAAAGAACGATTAGAAAAATAATTGAGTTCGCGTAATAAAATATAATATCAATATGCAATCGTTGACAATGACATCGACGCGGTAACATTTAGTAACCAAGCATAGGGACAAGCTGCCATGAATTGATATAAGCCATAGTAAAGAAAGTAAAATAGTAATATGGCTGTTAATAACGTAAAACAGTAAGATGTCAGTGATTAAACAATGATGAATGATTTAATGGATAATTTTAGAGTTCTATCAATGGTTATGGGGGAAAAGGATGCAGTTCTTCAAAAATTACCATTCAGCACATAAGAGTAAACCACTTCGCATTCATCCCTCAAATAATAGCAAAATACGCGTGAAATACAGCATTTTTAAGGGAATTTTATTAAAAGCAATGGCTTGCTTTTCCTTTCTACGGATAATCCCAATGTAAACAGATTTAGAAAAAGTACGGAATTCCGTGATAAAACAGGAATGACGCCACTTCAACGTGACTCACGATGAAAATACCACTGGAATGACTATAAATTTCATGCCGCAGGCGCTTTTGCATGCCTGTATCATTCATTTAGCCACATTTTCATTAAATCAGCCTGTTTATCACATAATATAATGCTGGTAAACAAACCCTGAGGGAGAACGGTTAGTGGTTTAAGGGCTCTGACTGATTAAATCCACCAAGTGACAAGAGAAATGAAAATCGAGCGGGAATGGAGGAAAATAAACGAAAACCACTTTAGTCGACATGGGAGGGATGAGAGGGGAATAGTAACGTCACAAACCCAAAATAAAAAGTGCCTACAACTACCATCGTGAGGATTTAATTAATTAATTTGTACCTGCTGCGTCTGGCATACAAAATAGAGAAAACATTCAATGCAGACATTGACAGAATGACTGCAGGAATCTATGGACAGAGGCAGACACAATTGAATGTGAAAAATTTTACCTCGCAGTTATATCCTTTTAGCCATGTTAACCAAAATAATTAATAAAGCAGCGTTGACAGCGATATGTCAAACATGTGTTCATACAATCTGTTTAAACAAAATAAGGTCAACTGTCGGAATCACACATTTTTCCAACTGAAAATCGACATATTTAACTAACATTATCAAATTAATCTAATTTTAATTTCGTCTAACTATTATCAAGAAAGAGGGGATGAAGCGAATAAGCACAACTAAGGGACAATGAAGGGAGGAAGGAAGTACTCAGAGATGAAGAGGGACCTGATGTAGATTAGGTTGCTGGATTTTGTGTTTTTTTAGGAGTCACAAAATATTTATTTGGTAGTTGTGTCCATCCAAAAACCTACCTTGACCGGTAGATAACCTTATAATATTATCAATAGTTGTATACCGGCTCAGAATAGATTGTTTTTGGACCCTGGTACAACACACTTTACCCCTACTCTCTAAACAACAAGACGAAAAATATCCTTAAACTGAAAAATAAATACAGTAATATTTTAGCTCTTCGTAATTTCTACCTCCCTTACTTTCATCCAATATGAAAACACATTTCCTCCCTCACCCTCGCTTTCCCAGCATTTTCCCCTCTGCTTCCGTCTTAAGTGTCTCTCTGTCTGTAAGTATTCACTGCATCAGTTTGCTCTGGATACTTCAAATTTCTCCCAAAAATTATTAATATTCTCCTACCATGCCTAGAACAACACAGTTTGTTTTCCTTTCTGCCTCCCATCCACCTCTCAAATGCCTTTAATCTACGCATATCCTCTTACGCAGCGACCGAGTTTCCAAATAATACAAAACGATGGTCCATAATAATTTTTCATTTTTCATTTGTTTACATGCTTACATAAGGCGGCTATTAAGAAGACTTGCCCCCCTAAATAACGCTTTTTTGTGTAAAAAAACCTCTTTTAATGTTCTTAGTACTCTGCCCACCATAATCCAAAGCCATTTTGCATCGATGAACAGTTACAGTTCATGTCCGTCACTTTTAACGTTTATTTTAGCTTTCCTGATTCTTTAGGATCCCATTACATTTATCTTTAATATATCTAAGGTCGACTCTCAACCCATTCCTATAAAAATGATTCTGTGTTACGCTAATTAACGGTGTAACTCTTTAGATAAGAGTAACTATTTCTCTATCATCCGCACAGGTAATAGATTTGAAGAGTTATCCACCTTTTTTCACTACAGTTTACAGCCCAATTTGTATTACCAAAAAAATTGGTAATAATTAATTTATTAGAATTTTCTCTAAAATTTCTAGCTTTGCCCATCCTGACTTTTCATCCATTGTGCTATCCGAACCAATTAGAGGTTCCATTTAAGACTTAAACAGGTGTCAATCCTACCAGGATACCTCTGCTTCCTGCAAAACATTATTTATTTGGCCCGATTTAATGTAATGAACTCCTTAAAATTCACGAACCAAATAAACATACATATACAGGATGCAGCAACAAGACTTCCTTTGTTAAAGGGGTTATGCTTTTTATATATAGTATACGAGGTCATTTAAAAAAGTATCACGAATTTTGAATTTCGCGGGATGGGTATATTTGATTTTCGATTTTTTTGGCGTTATGTTGGTACTTATGGCGTATATTTTGGCGTTATGTTGGTCTCTCACTTATGCCGAAAATTTCGGCCATTTTGAATGTTCAGTGAATTGCTGACAGCTGTTTTTCTTGGACGTGTTTTGGCTTGTCTTCGATTTTTGCCTATTAAAAAAAATGGATAAAAGAATCTGTATCAAATTTTGTGTGAAAAACGAAATTAAGTGCGCGGACGCATTCAGAATGTTTATTTTGACATTTAGAGAAGCTACTTTGGACCGATGCAAAGTTTATCGGTGGTACAAAATGTTCTCAGAGGGCTGAAAAGATGTGAACGACGAAGAGCGTACCACACGCCCGAGCACGCCCAGAAAACATTGGTGAAGTGAAGAAAATAGTATTAGCCACTCGTCGCATCACCGTTAGAGAAGTTGCTGAGAACCTAAACATATCAATTGGCTCGTACCATTCCATTTTTAACAATTATTTGGGCATGACACGGGTCGCCACGAAATTCGTACCAAAATTGCTCAATTGCGACCAAAAACAGCAACCCATCAACGTTGCTAATGAGGTGTTGGGCTCTGTCCGCGACGACCCAAATTTGCTCCAGAGGGTCACAACTGGTGACGATTAATGAGTGTATGGTTAAAATTAAAGCTCAATCATCCCAATGGAAGCTTTAAAACCGAAAAAAGCGCGCCAAGTTCGATCGAATGTGAAAGTTTTGCTTACAGTGTTCTTCGATTGCAGGGGCGTGGTGCATCATGAGTTCTTGCCACAGGGTAGAACGGCAAATAAATAATATTACCTGCAAGGTATGTACAATTACCGGGAAGCAATCCCCCGGACAAAAAACGCCCGGATTTGTGGAAGAACAAAAATTGGCTTTTGCGCCATGACATCGCCCCTGCTCACAGTAGTGGTAACACAAAGCACCTAAGTAGGGATACCTCTGAAAAATATTCGACACCGCCGGGATCTCGGGTTCATATCCCGCCGGTGTTGAATATTTTTCAGAGGTATCTCGATCGCTACTTGAGGTGCTTTGTGGAGGGTACTTTGAGTCAATATGCCGTCCGTCGGATGGGGCGTTAAGCTGCGGACCCTTTGGCGCATTTCGTAAAGAGTAGGCTAATGCCGACGCCGGGTTTCTCTCCACCCTTCATCCTTTCCTGTCCTGGCGCAAATGACCTCGTCTGTCGGTCGCCTGTCCTAAATACTACTACTACCCCTGTTCACACATCGTTACTTATGCGCGATTTTTTGGCCGAAAACAACACACTAATGATACCGCAGCCACCTTATTCCCCAGATCTTGTCTCCAGTGACTTTTTCCGAAAATGAAGAGGTTCATGAAAGGACGACGCTACGCTACGATTGACGAGATAAAGACTGCATCGAAGGAGGGGCTGAACAAGATCACAAAAATGATTTGTTGAAGTGCTTCGAGGATTGGTAAAAGGTTGGCACAAGTGTATAATACCTAATGGGGATTACTTTGAAGGGGACAGAATAGATATTCATGAACAAATAAATAACTTTCGAAAAAACACAAAAGTCACGATACTTTTTGAGCAGACCTCCTACACATACATAAACAGCTTTACTATGTAGCACGTTAAAGAATGCTTCATTTTAGTCTAAATTGAGGTTATACATGACATATCTCTGATAATGTGCAATTAATTTTTCTGTACTAGATTGAGCTCATGTGATGTAATTTATATCAGAGTTGATTGATAAGTACCAATACTGTCATTCTGGAACTGTTCCCTCGTCCTGGCGTGTTAGTCAATAAGCCACCGAACAAGTTATTCACGATCGACTCTCCCTCGGCGCCGCTTGTGGGCGCCTGTTGCTTCAGTGAGACCCGCAACCCTCCGAAGCAGCGTAGAGATGTTAGGTGTCTCTGGGGAGCAGCAACTGCAATTGCCGCCACTGCAATTCCCCCAGAAGTTTGAGCCCATCAACCGACACAGATTAGAATGCCATGGGGAGCTCTTCCTGCAGTCCACGGAACGTGCCGGCTGGGGGCCACGATTGACCTCGCGAGCCACAGAAGCAGCCAGACGAGGTAAAGTCGGTAAGAAAACCAATCGGTCACAAGAGAGGTCACGACGAGGATAAAGCGTAAAATACCGCTAAATACTCATGAATATTTTATAGTTCATGTTACGATTTGCGTCTCCTATGAGAATGTTTACTACACTCATGAGAAAACTTCATCTGTATCGGCATGGTGTGGCAGTAAGTAGAGCTGGAGCCACTATCTTGGTACCTAAACATCCCTACACTAAGTACGCATCCTATTTAGGTGGCGTGCAGAATATGGTTCTTCTACTTTGATCACTGCAAGCTATTAAAATGTACACGGCAATAGAATATCAGTTTTTTTACTGGCAAAAAATCGCTAGGCAGTTGAAATGCATAGGCAACTTTGTGAAGTATACGGTGGCGAAATAATGAATGAAGGCAGCGTGAGGCAGTGGTGCATTCAGTTTAAAAATGGTCGCACAAACGCTTAGTTTAAAAACGGTCGGCCTAGTCTTGTGACAGATGAACTGACGGATGGCCAGTTCTTGGACATCATGGACATTTTTCCGTTCACTCTTAAACTAACACCAACACTGACGCACAACACTGTCAGTTATCATTAAGTCAGTGTTTTCTACCAAAGTCAATTGTTGATTCCGCCTCCTATCCGTATTACTTCCTCTCGGATTGCTCGTATTATTTCCCTTCGGTAGTCTTATCCAACTCTATCAGAGTCTTCTTCCGAAGGGAAAACTATTTCGCTCGGTCCGAATCGTCCTCGCAAGTGTATTGATGCAGAGTAAGAGTATTTTGAAGAATTGTGAGCATTTGTATAAGTATGACCAATGAATCTATTTTTAACCAGAAAATGCGCATTAGTTTCATAGTTGGCCCGGCGTTTCGGCAGAATCAGTAAATCTATTCCAATTAATTAATTACCTAAATGAATAAGTTGTACTAAAATGCGACCATTTGTGCAAATTGAAAGAGTACGCTGTTCAATATTTTCTTCATTTGCTATTTCTCCGGATTGTTAGTAGAAAATATATTCACTGAAGAAATGTATCAATATTAATATCTAAGTTAGAAACACGACTTCTACCCTCCATTGGCTCAATTTAAATTCTTTTATTTAAGAATTTCTTGTCATGCCCTTATCTCCTAATAAGATACGAGAGGGCTTTCACACCAATACCTAGATGAAACCATACGAATTATGAGCTGACCGCGACCTCCCATCTTGAAGTGAAAAAGGTGATCCGCCCCCGGGGAAGTAGCCGCCCACCCGCAGCAAGAAAGGGCAAGCTGCGACGTCACGGCCCATTTAGGCTACGCTCTCCCTAACGCCGTCGATGGATCACAAGGGGGTAGGCGGGAGAGAGGGGTCAGGAGAAAACCTCCCACCCCGTTTGCTCCAGACCTCTACCCTCATCAGTGTTCCACAAATATTTTCCACTGGCATAGGATGCATGCATAATGGAATCACCTATCCTTATGGCACATTTCTTCACGAAAGGGGCTCATAAAAGTCCCGAGCGCCGTTAAAAGTGTGACAGATCCTCTGGAAAAAATACCAGATTAATGAATTTTGAATTACCTATCTTCATGAAATACTCCTTAATTATATTTCTCTTAACTAGGCGTACACTTTCTGCTGCCGGTTCCCTATAAAGTACACAGCGATAACCTTTTTTTAATTAATAATTATAGGCTTAGCAAATTTTGAATAAATTCATGATTTTTAGGTTGGGATAAGGCCTCGATGCTGAATCTAAGACCAATGAAGGTGAAAACTCTGGAATAGAGATCATTATACGATCATATATTTCACCTTCCACACCTCCCTTCACTTCCATTACCACCTATTTCCCCCTCGCCCTCCGTCCCAGTGGGCCAAGTTGGGAAAGGGATGCGCCAAGGGGAATGGAATTGGTTGGCGAGAGAGAGAGGGAGGGAGGGAGGGAGGAGGGAAAGAAAGGGTCTCTCCCACGGGAGTGGGTGGGGGCGGCGGGAGGAGTTGGTTCTGGGTGCGCGCCGATTGGATCCCCGCCCGCTGACGAAGAGCACGGCCTCCCGCTGCCATTAACTCGGAGGCAATGGCGCCAGGAACATACCGCACCAAATTGAGGCTAATGGTAACAAAGTACTTCTTAAGCCTTCAAATAGGAAAACGCAGAAAACCTCCCATTTCTCCCAAGTGCCTTTCAAAAGAGGAATCCTTGCCATAACAGTCTTTCACATTGCTCTTCAACCTTTCACGACAAGTCGAGGGCAACGAGTATACTAAAAGTACCCCACAAAAAGCGAAGCTTAATTTTACTAGTTGCATCCATATTCTGAAATAGCTTAGCAGAACATATTTCTTCGGAGTTCAACGTAAGACTTCTGTTAAAACTTTTCCATAGTTAGGGTAAGTGGAGTCTTAAACTGTACTTAATGTTATTCCCTAAATTTTATTTGCTGACCGTCATGACGATTTTTTCCAGAATCATTTTTACCTAAGGTCAATTTTTAATTTTCATTAAAAAAATGCATAAAAGATCTCATCTTTACATATTATCTAATTGTAGGGCTCATGACAATGAATACTTAAGGAATGAAAATATGGTGCCAGTCCTTAATTTTACCGTTGGTGTGTAATGTGCACGTAAGACATATTTAATACGACCGAATTGAAATCTCAAATGAAAAGGAAGCCATTTCGTGACAAGCGATAAAAGATGTAGGCAAAAGAAATTGGATAGACAGATAGAGACAGTTCACGTTTAACTGTATTTTAGTGAATCATGAGTTGAAGATTGAAACAGACATAAAGACGAGACAATTAAGTGGCCAAAAAGATCTAAGAAAAAAGGACTCTACGAAAGTAATTCCATCAAAAAGAAAGCATCTTAAAAATACCAGAGAATGGTTACGTGTTGTAATTAAACTTATTTGGATTTAAAACTTTCTGATGCAGACAAAAAGATTTAAGGATTAGAGATATTTCATCTTAATCAATTCATTCTCTTACAGGTTAATTTGGTAAACAAAAGAATCCCGACTTTTTTAAAACTTTTTAATTCTGTGCCTAAATCGAAAACAATCAAATTATAAAAACTCATGGTACTAATTGTGTTGCCCCTCTAATTGTATGCTTTAATTGTATACTTACCTATTGAAATTGTGTTACGAGAGTGGTGAACGATTTCAGTCATATTCTCTTTTATCTCTTTAGTCAGGCGGCTGAAAGTGAGGTTTAGGAAAATTAACTTTGACTTATTTCTTGAAACCAGCCTAGTCTTTCCAGCGGACACCTCCGCCAAACATCACATAAAGTAAAATCTGAAATAGCTCTTGAAGAATATAATGTTTTAAATGCATAGGAATCTCTCCATTCAAATCTCTAAAATAGCCTCTCGGTGGAAGGTAATCCTTTCAGAAGAGGAGCCTCACCGCTCACTCGCAAAGCGAGAGTTACCGAGGAGAGGATATTCCTTGAACAGGAAGCCATAGGAGGACCAGGAGGAGGGGGGAGGGCCCACAGGAGGGGGGCTGACGCTAGGATGGCAAGGGAGATTTTTTCCCGATAAAAGAGGGATCGACTGTGTATCCAACGGAAATAGGAAGGCATTTTCTGTGAGGAAGAATAAGGGGGAGCAGCTGGATGGATATGTATAAATTACGAGACTCAACTCGCAGAAGGATTCGGGTTAAAGGTGAGATGGGCACGTTTTCTCCCGAGGGAGCTTCCGCTGAGAATAGGCGAAAGGATGAGGGCCTTCGCGAGCTATCGCGGGTATTTGCGGTGGTTTACCCTCGTATCCCACTCCCCACCCCTTCGCCCACTGTCCTCCAATCCACTTATCGCCGCCTACTACGAAAGGGTGCGGAGCAGGGTTTCGCCGATGCCTAATGGCCGTAAAGATGCTCTGTTTGCCTAAAAGCTAAGCTGAATAAGTGGAAAATATTCTCA
This sequence comes from Hetaerina americana, assembly GCF_022747635.1. NCBI lineage: Eukaryota > Metazoa > Arthropoda > Insecta > Odonata > Calopterygidae > Hetaerina > Hetaerina americana. The sequence continues at coordinate 18,466,498 of NW_027286763.1, forward strand.
ACAAAATTAATTATGAACATACAAAAATAAGTCAAAAAATAGCAATTTTGTTTATCGGAAGCATTTGGCCATTTCGTTTCATATTCAGATGAGCGTGTGCAGATAAATACTACCTTGATCAAAAAGTTCCCGGAATAACCACCGTGTGGCGCTCCCATCGTTCCGATTTGAGTTCTGTTTTTTTTTGTTAAATTGGTACATCTGTTGTTGATATTCCCTTTAAATCTTAGTGTCATAACTTGACATTTGCAAAAGTTACGTAGCCAAGAGTACATCTATCTCTGTGTGTGTTGGCGATTTTTTACAATTTCAGAAATGGATTTAAATTTGCAACAACGAACTTGTATTAAATTTTGCGTAAAAAACGGATTTAGTGGCGCACGGACGTTGGAAATGTTGGAAAAGTGTTTCGGCAACGATTCTCTAAAAAAAACGGTCGTTTACCAGTGGCACGAGCGGTTCAGAAGTGGTCGTGAGTCAATCGAAGATGATGAACGCAGTGGCAGACCATCGACATCGAAAGTCGGTGAAAAAATTGATAAAGTAAAAGAAATGTTGGTCAATAACCGCAAATTAACCATCAGAGAAATAGCGGAGGACTTGAACATTGCCTATGGATCCGCCCAAGACATTGTGGTTAATGATTTGGGTTTCCGTCGTGTAGCAGCAAAGTTGGTGCCAAAAGACCTCAATTTCATGCAAAAAAGAGACCGTGTTGACGTCGCAAAAGACATGATTTGCGAGGCTGAATCCGATCCCACATTCATCAAAAGGATCATTACTGGAGACGAGACGTGGGTTTATGAGTACGACACGCAATCCAGACATCAGGCAAGTGAATGGCGTTCACCAAATGAGCCGAGACTAAAAAAACCACGTCGTTTTCAGTCAAAAAAGAAGGCAATGCTGACGGTTTTCATGGATTACAACGGTGTAGTGCATCATGAATTTTTGCCAGAAGGCCAGACAGTAAACAAAGAGTATTATTTGGGCGTTATGAGACGTTTGCGTGAAGCAATTCGCCGAAAGAGACCAGAAATGTGGGCAGAAAACTCGTGGATTTTGCACCATGATAACGCACCGTCGCACAGTGCTATCATTATTCATAATTTTTTGACGAAAAATGCAACAAATACCATCCAACAGCCACCGAATTCACCTGATTTGGCTCCCTGTGACTTCTTTCTGTTCAATCGAGTTAAAAAACCATTACGGGGAACGCGTTTTAGCAGCCGAGAGGAAGTAATGGAAAAATCACAGGAAGCACTGATGGACATACCGAAAACCGAATATAAAAAATGTTTCGAGGATTGGATCAAGCGCTGGCATAAGTGTGTTGCAGTCGATGGGGATTACTTTGAAGGGGACAATATAGATTTAGATGAATAAACTTGTATTTTTAATTTTCTGAATAAATTCCGGGAAAATTTTGATCAAGGTAGTATATTCATATATATGTAAAAACACTGATATAGATTTTTAAAACATAAAAATACAAAGAAAGGATACTCACATACATAGTTTTGACGTCATCATATCAGTCAAGGAAATATTTTTGCGCTTGTGATCTGCTCGATTACGCCTTCCCCACTTCTCCCGTGTTCGTCCTTTACAAGTACGAATATATGTGTTCCTATCCCTTTTCCTTATATCTATTTCCATGTGAATGAATAGATATATATATATATATATATATATATATACACACACGAGGGTCATCCGGAAAGTAGTACCCGTTCGTGAAATAAAGACACAAAAGTAAATATTAACAAACATAAAAAATTTTATTTGAAAGAGGATACTTTAAACTACTTCTCAACATAATCTCCAAGCAAATTAAGGCATTTGTCATAACGTGTGACAAGTTTCTGTATTCCTGCTGCATAGTCCTTCGCCGCCAGCTCATTGAGATACGCGAGGGACCCATCTTGCACAAATTTTTGCATAATGCAGATGGTGTTTAACAATTTCATGAACAATTGTTCGAGAAACATTGGGAAAATGCTCACAGATGTCATCAATTGTGACGCGCCGATCGTTCCTCACGAATTCGTCAACTGAGCTCACCAGTTGGTCTGTAATGACAGACGGTCTCCCCGAACGCTCATCGTTGTGTGTGTTCCCCCTCCCCATGTTGAAGTTGCGACACCACCGCCGAACAGACGACTCGTCCATTACATTGTCTCCATACACCTCCTTTAACTGGCGATGAATATCACGTGGGCGAACGTTTCTTGCATTGAGGAATTTAATCACTGCCCTCACTTCACAACTGGCGGCGTTCTCAATTTTTTTAAACATTGTAAACAATCACAGAAACAACACAGGCAATGCTAGCGTCACGCAACTTGGCTCAGAGAAGGCAGACAAGCCACTGAAGCTATCTGACCTCGTCCAGCGGCTACTCGCGTCGTCAACACTTCATGCGGCACGAACGGGTACTACTTTCCGGATGACCCTCGTGTATATATATATATATAACCTATCTTTCAATAAATCCCGGGACTAATTAAGAAACAAAATTTGTTTCGCAAAATTCGTTTTTATTCATCAACGTAATCACCTTCGAGAGCTATGCAATCATTAAATAAAAAATACATAAGTAGCCTAATAAACTAACAATGCCATAATATACTCTATATTTAAGCCGTAGAATCTCCAAGGGCTGCCGTTTTAAGTTAGGTAGCATTTCTTCTTGCTTTATGTTTTTCATAGCCTTTTTTTATATATTAGGCAACATTTCTTGTAGAAATAAATACGCAGATTCCAAGCAGCTCTCTTTCAACGCTATAAGTTCGAAAAAGAACTATTTCTATATAAACGAAATATTAAACAACACATCTTATCTTATTTAAAAAAGTTAAATGCTTTATGAAATATCTACCAAAAGCCTAATAATGGCCTACACATGGCAACAGGTGTAAACAAAAATGTGGAGAAACGAAGACCCTAAGAGAAGGGTAATGTACGCAGGCGAGACTCGAACTCTTAACCCCATGATTAAGGCGGGCGAGGTCATTACCCCGTCGACATCGACGGAGGCACTTGACCTTGCTCCATTCCCGAATCGATGTGTGCCAAGACGGGTCTCAAACGAATACTCGAATTGAGGTCTAACCAAGATGAAATTATGTGCTTGCTTCTGTAAAGGTTCTACACACCTAAACAAGATGCAAAAGGTGACACCTCGACCTTTTGCATTAGCAGAATTGTTCGACTAAGAATCTAATATTGATTTTGTGTTTTTCTCATGCAAGAAGTATAATACTGGAAATTTAATAATGAAGTGATCGAGAAATTAAGTGAATAGATGAGAAGGTAACTAAATCAGTAGTTGAATCGAATAAATGATAGCTGCTGTCAATGACATTTTATAGTAATTATAACTTTAACATGGTGATTGGTTGAATTTGAAAGTCTGCGAGAGGTAGTTGGTCGTGGTGCTATTTAACCATTAAAACATTTTCCTTGAAGGTTGTGCCCATTTCAATCAGCATTAAATTAGTGGAACAGAAGATAAATGTGAGTATCCACGACTACTAAATCCGCCCTAAAGGATATCATGCAAGCAAGAAACATTAAAATATCTGATATCTCGGTGTCACTAATTTTTGCGGGAGAGTGCTAGCCATGTTATAATTAAATATCGTAGCTATAACATGGTTAATTCGAAAATGTAACAAACCCTACTCTACCTCTTAAATTATTATTTTTGATAGAAATATTAATTTTTTTAGTCTCCCCACCGCCTCCTTTCCCAAAACTTTTATCCTTCCCCTGTACTACCCCCTCTCCACCCTCATACCGTCCCAAACCCCTCTACGTCTTTCAATGGGAGGGTTAACCCGGGCGGACGCTTATTCTAATGGATGAGTGGGGAAGGTCTGAGTGTAAAAGGATGAAAGAGTGGGTTAAGGAAGCCCTCCCTTTTAAAGGGATATATTTATGAAAAGATAGTTTCCTCAAACGCGCGGGAGCATCCAAGGTTTTTGCGGGATTTTGTGAAATCGGTCTCGGTTGCGGAGAGAAGGGAGTGAAGAGTGCCTTCTCCCTTGTTTTTTACTCAAACGTTACATATTTTATTGACTCGGATGGGAGTGAAGGGGAGGGGAGGCGCCGGGGAGGGGGAGGCGGGAGGGAGGGAGGGAGGGAGAGAGAGAGAGCTAGGAACGCGAGAAGAACGCGAAGATTGGAAAAATATACCAGCGGAGAGCATTTCGCCTTGGCCTCGGGGAGAAAAGGGAGCAGGCAGCATCCTTTTGCCCAGTGCTCGCTCCTTCCTTGAGTTTCATATCCGAGGGATTGAGCGAATGAATCGAAATGCCTCGCGATAAAAAGTAATTTTCGTCGGTAAAGCATGGGAAGAGAATTCATTTTGTTTCCATATGAGGAATATGCGCATATTTTCGTCTAATTTGGCTGCATCAGTATTTCTCAAGCGAATGTGAAACCTTTAACGTCGAGTAACGGCGCAGGTCAAATGGGAGAGCAATGCGATTACCCATAAGCGTTTTTAAAAGTAGCACCATATGATTCCTCTCGTACGGTTTTTCACCCTGTAAATGCTAAATGTTGAATAGTGAGGCAAATGAGGAATAGGGGGTAGTTTAGTGATCAAGTTTTTTTTATAAATGTCGTTTGGTTTGAAGCAGGCAATTAAATAGGGATGGGGAAAACTTATAAAGGTGGCGAAGGTGAATGTGCGAGTACAGAGATGACCAAAAGTGTGAAATAATGCATGAAAGAGTTAAAAAAATATGGACAACAAGAGAAAGGGAGAAATATACAATTATCAAGACCCATTTTGGATAACAAATAAGCAGTAAGCATTGTCAATGGAAAATTTCACAAACTACAATCATTACAGACTAAGGTTAAAACAATTGACACAGCGAGAAAAAATGTGTGCATAGTTCAGTGGTAATTTATACATAAACAAGAACTAACGATACGTATATGGAAGAAGAGAAAAATAGCAACATCAATTGCCCTCATTTTTCATAACAGTAAAAAAACTTGAGAAAGGAAAAAATGAGATAATGAATGAAATATTACATATTCATCTAGTGCAAAGTCATTGACTTTAATACTATTTGCCGATGCTAGTTGTTATCATTTCGTCTATTATAAAAATGGACAGTGTTAGCCACATACCTTTTGTAATATTAGCTGTTTCTTGAAGCAATGACGTACTAAAAATACAATAAGGAACGAAATTATTCGCACTCTTTAAAAATAAATTGTGCCCGAAAAATAAATTAACGTCAAATTGGCTTACGTACTAGCTGATCAATATTGTTGGCTATAGAAAATTAGTTAAATTGAAATTCACACAATATATAATTAGAGATTGAAAAAACACGATATGGGATTAGCTCTATGTTGTTGGATCTTTAATAATCAACACAAAAGGAATCTATCAACCGAAAATTTTAACACCCAATTTCATTAGACGACGAGATTAAAATGGAAAAATCACGTAAATGAGATATGAGAAGAAGATTGTTGAAATGTGCGAGATGAGCAAGAAACATTTAAGTCCTTCGTGGTACATGAATGCTATAAAGTATAGTTTAATTTCAGAGCAAAGAAATAATATTCTTGTAAACCGTTGCATTAATAATGAGTAGGAATTCAAAGAATCAATTTCAGATTTCTATACGGCGCTGAGCTAAAACTCTAAAAACCTTTACACCTTAATTGAATGTTGTCTTAACATCTTACCCCAAAATGGAGTTAAAAGACAAAAAGAAGATTGGATATTGAAACGGTTGTAACAATCATGATGAAGCAATCTACGAACTTTCATCGAATAAAAGGAAAATATTTACATTATAGGGAAATATATAAAAAATAATAAAAATATATATCTGTAAACATTTTCTCGAGAAAGGTCTCAAAGCGAGCGACCATGCAGCCTCGTGTGCCAGGAGTCGTTTTCCTTAAAATATTTCTTTCGGATTTATACGCACATACTGAATTTGCCTCAAAGAAGGGGTTGCAATCCTGGAGAAATATATGCCATTCGCAACGATTTTAGATGTTCCTTCTTAGAATTTTCATTAATATTAAAAAACATTTAGGCACTAAGCTAAAGAGTATAAGGCAGTACTCACGGGGCCGAACGAATTTCTTTGGTTGCTGCAGAATATTATAACGGCGTTCAAATGTTAAAGACAATTTAACTAGGTAACAATTATCCGTAATTAATCAAAACATTAATCCATATCTCATCACATTGCCCTTAGAAAATGTCTACACCAGCACTTATTTTCATTGGTAAGCGGCTGTTTGCCGCCAACGTTCCATGAAGGCCCTGGCCATTTTCTATCAGAATAACTTCGATGGATTTCCTAATGTCCACAGTTAACCTTCACTCCGCAATCTACCCTTGTGAGGGCACACATTTCTGGGTTCAAACTTGACGCTCTCATCCTTGAAAAAGCCATCAAACCTCCAATGTTAAACATATTTTTCATTTTAAAAAATGTTCCACTTACTAAATTATTCCCACCTTTATTGGAACATATAGAATGCACATAAAAATAAAATGAGAGATCTAAACATACAAACTTAAAAGAAAATATTGATAACAAAATAATAATAAATGGTGACATAGAAGTTTCTAATTACTTAACTGGGAGATAAGGCTTGGGTGGTAAAGGAGTTTGAGGATACAGAAAAGGATCAATTCTTTCAGAAAGTAAATATATGAATTAACCGAGGCAGAAGAGAGGCGAGCGTTTTATTTTTAAATTCGTTTTAATCCTATGATAAGGAAGAATACAGATGGAGAGTGAAGGCAGAATGACGTCTGTGGATACATAATGAAGATGGAGGGACAATGTAAATTTATTTTCACTTCGAAAAAGTTAACAAAATGTCTATGCCACATTCATTTGTAGGTGCATCAATTTATTCGGCTTACATAATTTTTTGGTACAGTTCACATTGCTCATAATATTGCCAAATTTCAGTTTCCATGTGCATCACCAAGTATACGAATAGTTTCCGCTGCTCTCTCTCTCTCTCTCTCTCTCAGTGACAACGAAATAGCTTCTATCTGAGTATTTAATGTTCAACGCCAACAAGTTGTGATGAATAAGAATATTTCGTGTTTTCCAGAAATGAGCTGTGACTGGTGTAAGAAATAATGATCGACATAGGTTCACCTAGTAGCTTCGTGAAACGAGATGACATAAAAATTATCAAAGTTTGAATTCACGTGACCAACACGCTACAATTCCTCTGCGTGATCACGCAAAAGGTTCTCCAACGAGGGCATGCGCTCCACATTCCCTCAGCATAAACTACTAAGCCAAGCTTTTATACGTCGTACCCAAAATAAACAACACCACAATAATTCATCTCTCATTTTTCAATTTACGACTGGTAGTTCGGTGATCGTCACTTGGAAGACTTAAACTATAAAATGAATGGTTAAATTCATACTAAAACTCAAAAGCAGTATACATGCGTATACAACTATAGGCCCCTGCTATTAAGAACCACATAAGCAACAACGAATGCATGATTAAATATTGAAATAATAACTTAAGATACTCGTAGCCATCTCTAATTTACATACCTACTTGTTTGCTGGTTGTATTTCAGGTTCCTCTAAGTTATTAAGTCGGCTGAGATTCCGTTTCATAGACTTCTAGCTCCCTTATTGCTTTTTACGAATAGGACTAGTAATATTGTCATAATTTATTGGGGCATCAGAAGCAATTTCATTCAAATTAAGTACTTGAAAAAATGATTTACGGACTCTCTCTATCATTATAAATTTACCAACACGATACTCGTCGGCACAACTTTTAAGGAAAGCCTAATAAAATAAGTTAACAAAACGTCCCTTTGTCATGTTTTACTGATATTTATCAATACAACTTGACTAAAAATGTACTTAGAGGTTGTACCTACAAGTATTACCAAAAGAATAAGATTCTGCTTCAATAATTTTCTAGAGAAAACCACAATGATATGAATTTCATCGATAAAATAAGCCACTCATCAGCGAGCCATTGGCTAAATCAAATCATTGGTACACACTCGTAAGAATGATTCATTCTTTTATTTTGTTGAAAATAACTACGTCGGGGTAATAGCTGTCGGAAAACGCACCGTATTAACCGTTCAATAAACGTCATTTAAGCGTATCAAATTTTCTCGTATGGAGACAAAAAAATCGTAATGAAATATCAAGAGAATCCAGAAGAAAATAGAGAGTTGATATCAAGTTGTACGTACATTTCCACTAATTATATATTCGGAAGTAGTTTCAGGTTAGCATTCTAGAAAACAAATAAAATGAATTTTCTTTAACAGATGTTAAAAGGAATAAATTTGTGACAGGATATTTGGAGTTGTTAATGCTATGAATAACATGTTTTCTAATCTTCTAAAATAAAATACGTATTAGATAAAAATGAAATGGTGTTAAAAAAATATGATTAGTGTAGATATATCTTCATAGTATGTTTTAAATACGCAATTCAAATCATTTCCTTGGAAATCACATCTTTTTCCATAAATTACACGAGTTAAGGAATGTCTCAGCGGTCGAACATCTACATTATGCGTCAAATAACTTTCGAATTGCTGAAATTTTTGTTTTAAAATATTGAAAGTAGATAAAAATCTTCTTGTTATCAATCTATATTAATGCAAATAAATATTTTGAAGAGATCACAACGGTCAATGTTTCAATCATGCAAACATTTTCTGCCATTTATTTTGGATGGGAGAGAACAATGACTCATAATCAATATGAACACTACGGGGGCACGACAGACTTTCAATTGATCATTTAACTACGGGGTTTATCGCAAATCATTTTTTGTATCGTACGAATTACCCCTACGTTTTCAGTATTCAGAGGAACTTGGGCTTGGGAAATCCTCAGCATTAGCCACAATGAACCAACATCTGAGTATAAACCCCTCGAGCCATATGCATACTTTACTGGAACAACCAAAGTTGGAACAGAAATAAAGCGATGCAAGCGGATGGCCCAGATAATGAAATAAGTCATTGAAAAGAATAGAAGGGGAATGAAGTGGTTTGAAATATGTCGTAACAAGAGCGACTACCCTAAATACTTACGTTAAAAGAGTTATTTTCAGCGGCTCCTCTAAAATGGAATTTATTAATGCTTTATTTCGCCCTTATTTTGGCTACGATCAGGTAGATAGAAATATAATACCTTTTAAAAGTGCAGTCTACGTGTACCATCCATTTGCCTTTTTATTACTTTGACTCAATATCTCAATACCATTCACCTAGTCCATCGCAATCAGACAAGGAATCTGCAATAATGCTAAATTTTAAATTATTTAATCTGATTTTGTTATTAATAATTCCGTGGTTTCCAACTAAGTTTTATCATGATATTTTGACATTTCTTCAATTATTCGTTCCAGTAATATTTTCCGTCATGTTCCTGCGCAATGAATTCCTCAACATTGTCCCTAAACTAGACCTACTTGGTGAAGACCAGAATCACCTGATTCGCATAGCAAGAATTTCATGCTGACAGCTTTTCTGATCTCTAAATTTCTCCACTTTGATATTAGGTGTTCATCTTCAGGTTTCAACTACGTTGTTTCCCCGGACTCCGGGCTCTCCGCCCGAGATTGCCCAAAAAAAACCAATCGACGCTCATCAGGCGGTGCAGGGTCAAAAATGGCAACCACTGGACGTGCGAAACGACCCCCCGATTTGCAGCGGAGGCAAACACGAACATTTTAACCAGAGGGAATCCTAACTCGTGACTCGAGAGTACGTTTCGTTGTAATCACCAGCGAGGACTGAATGATGCATTCAGCGGGCACCACGAGCGCAGTCCGTATTGTCGTTCGGCTTAAAGCAGAATTCAATAGTTGGAAAACTTGAGTTCCTTTGGCTCTTAAAGGGATCGGACTTCGAAAACTGAACAAGGATGGAATCTGAAAAGGCGACACGGATAGATACCCTACAAGAAATATGCTGAATAAACAAACTAATGCAAACATGTTTTTACTTTTCAAGTTCCTTATTATGTCAACAAAGTTCTTGGACATGATGGTTTTCAAGACTATGGATGAAAATCAAGCAGCAATAAAACTTAAATTAATCTACAATAATTGGATTGAGCAGTGGCAAACATTAACGAATTATGTAGTTGTCCTCTTGCAGTAACTGTATTAATATTTGGCATTTCTCACTACATGCGCCTGTAAAATCTGCGATCGACAAATCATCACTGCTCCTATCCGCTATTTAATGAATTTTCATAACTAAAGTATACACATTAAATGTAACTGCTCAACCGTCGTGGAATTTTGAGTACGATATCAAGAGAACGATGTTAGTGGGAACTGGGTTCCTAGGAAAGGTACGCGCTCTTAAATATTTTGGCTTTTATTACAAATATTTTTTTTCAATTTTAGAAATGAATGGTCATAATCCATGTGGTTACAAAACCATATTGTTTGATAATTATTATTTAAATAAGGATGCATTAACTATCGTGGAATCCTGCGCATCTCAGAGAGGAGAAGAACATTTTTTTAAAATTTGAATGGTTGAGAATATATTTCAAATCCAGATCCTTTGATCACACAACATGCAGCATGCGTTTGAAAATTAACTATCGCCCTGCGACTGACTGAACGCTTATCGTCCTGTTCCCGCACAAACGCATCGGTAATTTATGCTAGCAAATCCTCTCTTGCTTAAAGCTTCCATGATAACGAATGCTTTTGGAGACATCCGTTTTTTACAATCGTTGAGACACACCTGAGCTTCTGATTCCGCAGTTCACGAGACGAAAAGCATTTACCACTTCTTGGCATGACTGAGGCAGTTTGAAATTACTGATAGGCATAGTACCAGGGAAATGTCAGTGAAAATCTAAATATATCTGTATTGAGTATTTACTAACTTCAATAACGCATAATTAACTAATCAGTCTAGTAGTTATATGTTCAATTCAGGCCCATGGCATAATTCATTATTAAGTAAATCAGCATTGGTTTAACATCATCTTTGGGAGCTCAATAAACTCTTCATGCTTTTACTCATGTCACGGTTAAAATGCTAAATGTATACGATTTTCATCCAGAAAGAATATATTTGCGACGATAAATGGACTGTTATTGAGTAAATGCCCCGGAGTGACGCATGGACTCCGACTAATGCTGCAGTAATCATTCTATTCTTCATAAAGAAAATTGACCTAAGGCATTATAAAATGAGTATTCGAGTATACGACAAAAATTAAAATATGAAAGTTTCATTGTATTATTAATAAACAAGATTTGATTACAATGTGAACCTGACAGAGATAACAAAGAAGGCGTTCGGTGGGGAATTCATGGTTTTCGAGAAGGATAAAATTTTGTTAAAAACTCTTCTGGCAAAGTTTCACACCCTCGTTCCTAACTCATGGGCTATGACGGGTGCCATTCATTCTAGGGGAAGGTACGTATTTTGAAATTCAAAGGGACTGAGAATATACGAGTAAAGCTATAAAGCCAGAAGTTCAAATTAAATTCAGTGTACCGACGAAATTCGAGTAGGTATCTCGATTAATATCTTTGAAATACAAGTCAGGATAGAAGCCGATACTTATCCGATAGAAATGGCTCCAATAATAAGTACATTTAGCAGCCTTCAACACGCATCTAATGAGTGTAATACATTTTTATGATTTTTGCATACGTTAAAATAATTGAAATTGTTGGATTCACAAATTGAAATAATTGTATGTACAATTAAAAATACACGTATTATGACTGTGGCCTCATCGCGAACTTCCCATCGAAAACTTTGAGATACGATTTCATTAGCGAAAGGAATGTAACAAGGCAATAAAATATTAAAATTTGGCGCTTTTAGAAATATCTTAACAATAATACAACCTCCAAGAAACTTCTAGAGATGACGCGTTGGTAACTTTAAAAGAAGTCATCCTCGAAATGTACATTACAAAGGAATAGTTTCAGACTGTAAAAATCATTCTCTTTGGCCGGGATTCGAACCCGAATTACTCGGCCGGACATCGAAATAATAAAATGGTTAAAATATTACAATGCAACAATTCCATAGTCTAAGAGTCATTTGTCTTGACGAGGATTCAAACCCGGATCCTTCGATGTCTGGCCGAGGGATCCGGGTTTGAATCCCGGCCAAGGAGGATGATTTTTACACTAAAATCGTTGCAGTGTAATGTTACAACCATTTTATTCAACTGGTTTCATATGCTTCATTAACAATACATTTATATATAATAGTAAGAGCAGCATTCTAGCTCATTATCAAACGTCCGACTACACCGCAAGCCCTTTTTCAACTCTCAAAGTAAGTTAATGCATTTTCCCGAGAAATAATATCCTACTTCAATCAGGGACTCACCTGTCTCTCTTTCCCTCCTCGGATGTCGTCGAAAGAGGCCCTCCTTCCGACAAGAGGACGGTCACACTGGCCACCCAGAGTAGTATACTCTTCTCTTTTTTACTTCTGCTCGCCTTGAAAGGTTAAAGTAAACCGGGTCTCCGTCGCCTCTTTTGACCAGGAGGCGCACTACAGGCCACCACGGCTTATGTCACCCGCTCGACACCACCGGGAAGGGGATTCAATGGGAGACAAGAGAATGGGGCAACACCGGCACACGCCACACGTGGAAAGTTTACTCGTATTTCCTAATCACGACTCATCCGCGCGTGAGTTTAATTCCAAGCTCCAACAGGCTTCCATTCTCCCGGAGATGGGGGTTGGGAGCTTATCCGGCAAATTTCACACCCTAGGTGGTGGCCCTCTCCTTTCATCTGGGTGTGCAAATCTGCCTCAACTGCCACTTCCCTCATCTCCCTTTTGCCTTGGCGCCTTGGAGAATAGAGGGGCAGGCCGCCGAGCAGAGAGGCCGAAGGTGTACACCCACTTCGCTTCCGGCGAGAAAGGATCGTATGCCCCAGGCATCAGTCCCGTTTTCCACACAACCTAAGCGGAAGTTAAGGGCAAACTACGGGGGATTCGAATTATTGGGCCCCGAAAGCGCCCACAAAAGCCGGGAGGAGGCAAATTATTTCCTGAAAGTCCACTCACTGAACACTCGCCCGTTGAAGTAAGGCGAATGGAGGAATCCGAAAACAGTGTTTCTCTCGAACCACGCGCTCGGCCTTCTTCAAACCACTTCGCCTCTGCAGATACAAGGAAGTCTCAGAAGTCACCAAGATGTTGTGATGCGAGCACAGCGTACGGACACCGTTCGTGGATCCTCGACAGGGTACCGGAGGAGGAAACACCTTCACTGGGGCTCCAGCTGAGTTCCGCGGGGAATGGAGTGGACCTCATTACCACGCCACGCCGAGGCGAGCTTTCTTCCCGGACCACAGAATATACGACAGCGGAACGAGACTTCCAAGTAGGCGCGGGGTATAATCATTCATAATTTCGCCGTCCACGAAAATTATGACGTCCCGCACTATGTCTTGTCTTGCCGCCTATGTCTTGTAATCCCTCAAATATAACCTAAAAAATGCTTACGTACACCAAAAAATCACACGAATCCTCTGGAAATTTAGTGAAGGAGAAAAAAGTTCAGTTGGAAAAGAGTGAGGAAGGATTGGCAAAGTCTACGTGCCTAAGTCAAACTTCCCCGGGAGTGGGGCGAGAGGTTGCCGGGTGGTTCGGCAACCGCTGCGGGGCGCTTTCGACCGGGGCGACGCAAGCCAGGCACGCGGCGAATGGGGACCAGGCGAGAGGGCTAGAAAGGACGACCACACGCTTCGAAGGCAGCGCCTCGACTGCGGCGACCCCATCCGACGGCCGGAGGGCGAGTGCGCGTGGAAAGGAGGGGGGAACGACGGGCGCGAAAGGGGAGGGCAAAGTTCGGAGGGGCGGGAGAGGAAAGGGGAGGGGGGCGAGCAGCCGCAGTGTTATTTCCTCCACCCCTACTCCACACCTCTCACCCAAACCCTCCCTACTCGATTTCGCTCCTTTTTTTATCCCAAAACTCCGAGCGAAGGAAACCCTTTATAGAAATCACGTCTGTCCTCCTCCCCTGTGCCAGAATGCCTCGGTGAAATAAATATTCCAGTGAATAGTCGCATAGGCTAGGAACACATCATTTTCATCATTTTATGCAGATAACTGTTGTTTTAGCATTAGCGATGTTATAGGCATACCACTTTATCGTAAATTATTGGTAAACGAAAAAAAGTATGTTCATGTCAAGATCAGAAGAAAGGCATTCAATAGAAGAATTGGGGACCAATCCAGAGGTGAGGTTCACCAAAGTCAAAATAATATGAATAAGATCAAAGCGACAAAGTTAAGATGGAAAAAGATGATGATTCTAGCAGAGAAGGGTTTACGATATTCTCCAGTTGGAAATGCGAAACAAAGAAGGACAATTAATCCAAAACCAGTAAAATAGTTTGCAGAAGCATAACCTTTTTTTATGACCTGGAAAAATTATGTTTTAACGATAAAACTTGAGTGTCACAAGAAAACTACTTTGGTATTACATAATACTCGCTCGTGATTTTAACTTGACATGTTGTCAGGTTATTCCTCATTATCTCAGTGCCGCTAAAAGTGTCCGCTACTTCAGTTTTCTAGGCACGATTAAGTGACATCTGATATCCATAACACCAATTCCTAGAGTAATTTGCCTGTCAACTAAGCCGAATTCAATTTCAAAACCGAAAATTTGTTTAGTTTACCTGAAGTCTGTTTGTTAAATTAATAAAGTAACTATTAAATCTAAGTCATGAGCCCGAGTATGAGAACAATAGTACTTAGTTGGTGTGTATGTGTTTTTTATTAATTTTAAGCGAGTGTTCGGAAGTTACTTATTGAAAAACCATTCCCAGGAAGACAAAATATCAACGCATTTATTCATGTCATATATTTGAATCGTGTTTTACAATGCATTTGTTTGAGCGCTTGTTCCCGAAGGAAAGACTAGAATTGCAGTGATTAACCACACCTCTGCGGTGGGCAATTCCACCTTTAGCGCTTTGCCTCTTCTCCAAAAAAATTTGCTGATGACAAGAAGTCAAATTTGGAGAGACACTCTACATCGAAGCACCTGCCATTTAGGGCTTAATATTCTGTCGGTGATTAAAGAAAGAAAACAGTTGAGGAATGTCAGAGGAGTCAAGAAAAATCTGGTTCTGTATTTGATTACTTGATTCAATCTTCCAAAAATGGTAAAATTACGAGTTAATTATTTTATAAAGAGTGCCAGGAGAGGATTACCATATATAGATGGCGAATATATGATAAGTTGTTTTATGCATGCATTCGAAGAGGTTTTTCGAGATTGTTATAAAAAAGCAGTTATTCTAAAAAAATTAAAGAGGTACCGTTGTCTGCTAAAACTGAAAGATAAAACAGTCAAAATGTTTTCGAATATAGCTAACCATCAAGTCAAAGATCTTAAATTTGTTTCAGCTTCATCAATAGCAGTTGATGAGTCTTGTGAGTTAAAGAAAAAATAGCTAGTCACACTTTTTTACGATTCACCATATTTCATCAAGATGCCCTTAAAGAAGAACTTTTAAGATTATGCCCACTAAAAAGGTCAAACAGAGAGGATATAGCAAATGATTGACATTGATATCGATGCCACTTGATAAAATGGCCTCAATTTCAACGGACATGACGAAAACCGATAAAAAATGGGTTTTTTGCTATTTTGAAAGAAAAAATTATCACCAGATTCTTACCTACCATTGCATCATTCACCAAAAAAAGCTTAATGCGTAGATATTCCCAGAATAAATTTGCGAATTTTTGGAATTGGTGATCAGGATTAACAACTCCATTATAGGTAATGCCCTCCATCATCGACAATTTAAAGAGGTTTTCGTTGAAATGGAGAGTAAGTACACAGATCTTCTACGGCATAACAAGGTGTGCTGGCAATCAAGAGGAAATACTGTGAAATATTTTTCATCCTTATTGCCAGAAATTAAAGCATTTTGCCTTGAGAAGGGTGTTTTACATCAAGAACTAACGAACAATCAGTTGTCCAAAAATTTAACTTCATGGTAGACTTTACGTTTCATCTGAATCAGCTTAATCGTAAAATAGAGGGGAAATGAAAACGATTTTTTCGATATTAAAAGAAGCTTTTTTATTCGAAAAAAAGTATCTCGTTTTTCTCAAGATTTTGAAAGAGCTACTGATTTTACACCTCAAGGTTGTTGAAACATCTCTGAGAAAATGATTCTCATATTGACATTTGCTATTTCAAAGCACTGATATATGATGGAAGATTTTTTTAACTGGCTTCAGGAATTAAGAAACAAAAAAACGACGAATTTTAAAAAGTCTCTTGATCAGAATTCTTGATCTTTAACAGAATTCTTGATCTGTAACAGAATTTAAATTTTCTCCCTGTAATGTTTATACCGGTGATTTTGAAATGCAATTGCTGGATTTAAAAAAACAAAGAATTATGGAGCTCGGAATTTGAACGTCGTTCTGGTATTATAGAAATATTGAAGGAAAACAAATATGAGCTTAGTTTACGGGACATGAGATCTGCTTTTTTTGAAAGATAGGGATAAGTTGATTTTAAATTGGGAATAGTATTCCTGGCTTATATAATCAGCTGAAAAAACTAGCGTTTGGTGATCTTTTCTTATTCAGGTCTACGTAGTATTTATGCGAACAATCGTTTTCAAGTATTAACCTTAACTAGAGTTCATTGAGAAACTCGGTTATTGGTGAGAATTTGGAATCTTGCCGAAAATAAAAAATTACAAACTTGACTTAACCAAACTTACCAAGGAGATGCAAAGTCATTGTTCACATTAGTGTTTATCAATTGTCATGATTTAATTTTATGGATACCTTACAATTTAATGTTATCAATATGTCATATCGTTTTTAAGCATCATATCAGGTTTTACTCAACGTAAATATAATTTAACTAAAAATTCAAGTAAATTATATTAAAAAGAGACGTTTCAGGCGTGATATGGTGGAATATCATGATTAATAATGTGGAAAATTGCTATTTTTAATTAATTAAATTATATTAAGTTAATTTCGGGAGCGTCGTGGAGTGAAAGAAGATGTACTATCGAGGATTGAGAAAGGTATGTTGAGATGGTTATACCGAAAGGACAAACGAAAGGAGATAAGCGAAACAAGTATTCAAGACGAGTATGCATGGGAGAGTTGGAAGGGATTGATCTCAACGAACCTACGTCATTACAATTGAGGACGTTTTTAGCAAATATCTGCTAAGAAGTACCTTAATTTAAATAAATTTCAGTAATTGCATTATTAATATTTGGCCCCGTTGACTAATAAGTTTGTCAAATAATGCCATAAGTAAAAGAAAAGCGCCTGGATTAGATGATTTCTCCCATTTTTTTCTCCAAGTTTATACCCCACTCTTCGGAGAGTTCAAGAAACCCTTCCCACTAAAGGCTTTTAAGAGTGGTCACCCACCGAGCACCACAGTACGTCTGTTGTACATTTGATGAGCAAAGGTGGAGATTCATCGGATATTATAATTTCGAAACGACTTTAAATTACGACTGTGGACTTGCCAGAGTTCTATCTATGAAACTATTACAGACGACTGTATACGTGTGCCTTATGAGCAAAATTATTGCTCATTAGTAATTAATTATTGATGATTAAAGAAGAATAATTTGCAGGAAATAATGTATTTCACACAAAAAAGCACCAAAAATATGCATGTCTATTTATTATAATATTTATTTTAATAATGGATCATTATAACAAAAGTGCGAAATGAATTTACCGGGATTTGGATGAATATTCTTTTAAAAATCTTCGGTAAACTACAGTTTCATATGGCACCAGTAACCTCGCTATTCAATGCAGCAAAGATATCCGAAGTACTCACAAGACACGCATACATTCTGTTGTTAATTCCTTTCGCTATGATGTATTAACTATCCTACCATATGGAGGTAGAGTGATCCTTCGCGTAGCCCAACCCTGGGGGTTGTTCGATTGAATATTTTTGAATATTGATAATCGGAAATAAATATCAAGCTGGCAAAGTTATAGTGATAAAGTATCGATACTAATATTAGCGCAAAAATTCCGTCGAAAAAATTATATTTGTACCCGTATGAAGACCCTACTGGGGATATTTAGCAAAAAAACATATTTTCCACGCATTAATATTGACAGAATCAGATTCAACGAGATCGATTCTTTTCACCACCATTCTACGTAATACACCACTGGAGTGCCATTTCTTAAGCTCGTATATCTGCAAAATGTTTGCATAGAACAAATTGTCCATTTATTCTAAATTTTGTGCCAACTATGTCTTATATATTACATTTATTCATACCTCTCATTCATTTGTATCAATTATACATTTATATCAACTATGTTTTCATATCGACTAAATCGTGCACATCCAAATCTCGATTCATCGGTTTTTTAAAAATATCCACATGGACATGGAGTCTCCCATCCTCATTAAACGCACTCCCCGCCTTCTTTCCGCTACCCCCCAAGCCCCCTCCCCATTCCTCCCTCCCCCTCCCCCTCCCGAACCCTCCGTGGCCTTGCTCGAATCCGCGAGAGTGTGCACAATCAGCGCCTCGCCGCGGCCAATTCCCGCAACACCATCTTCCTCGTCCAACCCCACCTCCCCCTCTGAGGTCAGTCAAGGAGGTACCCGAGGGGGGCAACGCACCCGATCAAGTAGGGGAGGGGGCCACTCCCACAGCAAGAGACAACGAAACCCCCGTAAACTCTCAGACGTCGAGCATTCTATTCGCACAATCTAGAAATAAAAATCGAATACAATCTCTTTTTCACTCCTAGTCATCATATTAAAAATTGACCTGAACCAAAATCATTGTAAATATATTCTCAACGAGGGTAGAAGTAGTAATAGAGACATCTTCGAGCATATCAACAGACTGATGCCGAGAAGTCTATGTAACATTAGCTCAATTGTTGCCATTAAAATATCCTGTTATATTGATGCTAAACTATCATTACCAATGCAACTAGTCTACCCACTTCATAATGGATTAAGATGGTCTCCAATAGCTTTTGCTCAAGTCGTGAACTTCTCATAACGATCTCACGCCATGACCTTTTTCCCCAAGCCATTATTTATTCCCTTCTATCGCCTCTATAGAGTGCCGTAGAGCTTGAGATAAATATATGTGAATCATGCCTTGTAAAATGCATTGCTTTTTTTAAAACAGATGATATGGTATCTCACCCAATAAGAAAAACTTTTGGCCACAGTCCGTATGAATCCAGGTTAGGAAGCCTTCGAGTAAACCTATATAAAATTGGAACGTCGCAATTTACGTCTTAATAGAAACCTACTACTTTTTTGCATCTTAGGAAACCCAGTAGCGGAGCAGAGAAAGGAGCAACCCCCACCACTTTGAAGGCATGAATTTCACTCGTCTTAGGACTTAGTTTTAGCTGCACTTTCCTCTTACAGTCAATCCTTAACCCTTCAATTTATCTGCTGATGGACATCACTTTCACCGTCCGTTGAGCCAGGCATGTTATAGTCTTTTTTCTATCATGTGCAATAAAATATAAATATGTTAGCGTGTTTTAAAATTAATATTTATGTTTTCAGAATCAACCTATTTCATGTAATCAAATAAATAAATGCTAAGATATTAAATGTAAGACATTTATTCTAATCATCTCTTCTAAAATCAATGGTTACTTTTCAATTTTCCTACATACAATTCCAAGAGTTTTGTTTGCGGCTTCCGAAATCCATTTTCTTAAGATTTTCCATCTTTCTTCTACTCTCCCCCGTTTCCTGTCCTCAATTATCATTTTTCTGTCTCCACATGTTCGTTTCTTTTCGTCCCGGTTTTACATATCATTTTCCAAATCGTCTTTACTGTTCGATACACTTAAAATCGGCATTGAAATTCCATAGCAGTATATTGTTGACTGAGTGCACATCAGTACCCAAGAATCAGTGTGAATTAGTTACGCCACCCTTAAGTATTATATAATCAAAAATATACATTTATAGATACTGGGGCAAGCATAAATAAATCTATTTTGTTAGATAATTCAAATGCAAGTGCTATGATTAACCCTTGCCTCCTGCAGAACTCCTCCCCGCAACCATTCCTTGATCCTGAACCGTAGTCCTCCACCTCGCCACTTTCTCTTTCTCCTACCGCAGCATTCCAATCCAATATCACCAAATATTCCCGTTTAGGAAAGCTTAAATTATTTTTTGTGAATCATTCTTTTGGCTTCTTACTCCCTTTGATTATTTGGTGCTATGAATACCTGAATAACGACCGAATTCGTTGAACCAGCGTTAACTTCTACAAATAATATTCTAACAGTCGCTTGCTCTATGTTCACTACACTCTTTCCTACTTTTTTCAATGAAATTGCCACCTCTCACTGGCTCTCTTCCCCTCCGCTGTACATATAGTATATTACTCGCGGCAGTAATCCCCACTCCCCTTACGTCTCACCTCGCACAATCCTAACACATCTATATTTCCTCTTCTTCTTCTCCATCTCTCGCTTTATAGTTCCTTGAAAGGAGTGAAATTGTTTGGCAATTGGCAAACTCAAGGAGGTTAGAGTTGATGTGCAAGGGGTGAAAAGTCCATTCGGGGCGAATTAATGAATGGACCGTGTCTCGTGGATGTAAAGACCGCTGGAGTTGGGCGAACAAAGAGAAGAAGCCGCTAATGTCGAATGTCCTACCCCGGTAACCGCCACCCCTGTTGCCCATTACCGCCGAAGGGAAGGACACGGAGGCGAGGGCTGCGTGGACGCCGTGGCACACCGCCTACGCCACCGAGCTTACTTTACACCCATCTTTCGGTGGTGGAGGCAGGCCTGTGCAAAATGGTGGTCTGTATGATACTCCACACGGGCTCGTAGGGTTGCAGGGTAAACAAAGAAACTCTTTGACGCCACAGGTCACATCCGGGAAAAATGATTCAGGAAAAAACCGAGGCCGAAATAAGTACAATAAAAAAAGGTTATTTAGATCAACGGAATAACTTCTTCAAAATCTCGTGGTCCACATTATAAGAAAGTAATCTCTTCCTAAAGGGACCTCCTAGAGCGAAGGCAATTCGTATTTATTTTGCAAAATTGACTGAGGAAGTGACATAAAATTTATTCATTACTAATTGACATGAATATATGTGTGGGATATGTAGTTAATATTATTGATTAAATTAATTTGATGAATATTTTTATAAAAAATAAAGCCTCATAAACCCACTTGTAACTACATTGCATATTATTTAGAATTGAAAAGCATTTAAATAAATATACTACTTAATGGGTACTTCATAGCGCACATATGTTTTAGCAGTTACAAAATGAGCAAATTGCATTACGATGTATTTCATCAACACGTCTTCAAAATATTTTCATGGGATGTACCGATAATAGATGTTTCGCTTCTGCGTCTTTCAGCTTTAACCTTGAAAGTGCGGTGTTCTAGTGAATATCAGAATCGACAAAAAAAGACGGAAGAAAGAAAAAAACGTCTCCGTAAAGAGCAACGAAAGATTGGTGAGGTGCAAATAAATTTCAGGGAACAGGAGAGTGGCTGCATTATTCCGATCCACACGGTGGAGTAGAATAAGCTCCTTAATTTTACGGGTAAGTTGTAAAACAACCAAGATAATTAAAAAAGATTTTTATTTCTGAAAACAACATTCAATTTTTTTTTCATTAGGTTTTAGAAATAAATTCATCCAGGTTACGACCTTGGTAAGCGATGCGTATGTTAAGTCTTTCAAAATAGTTTTCGAAAACTCTTCTCGGCATATCCTGCGTTACTCCAGCGAAAACGTCTGTAATTCCCTCCTTAATAGCTTCCAAGGTCCTCGATCGAACTTTGCAAACCTTAGCTTTGAAATATCACCAAAGAAAAAAATCACATGGGTTCAAATTCGGGCAACAAGGGGGCCATGGAACATTCCCTCGCAAGAAGATCAGGCGGCCGGGATACTGTACTTGCGTAATAACAATTGAATCTCGAGATTCAAAAAAGTAAGGCCTAATAATGCCTATGGAGGACACCAAACTGTCACTTTGGGGCTATAAAGAGGTTTTGGTCGAAGTTCGTGAGGGTTGCCAGTCAGCCAGTAACGAATTTTTTTTATTTACTGAGCCGGAGAAGAGGAAATGCGTTTCATCGATAGACCTCAGCGCCCTCTCCGCCGCCACCACACTATTATAGAACGTTTCTACGAAAGAGCCTCGATGCTCACAAGACCATTACACAGTAAATACTAAAAATAATGTTGATTTCCTCAGCTAACGCCACTACTCCTACTTCGCTAATTAACTTGCGCTCTCTTCAGTGATTTTTTAAAACTAGGGAGTCCATTCTAAATCACCCTGTTCAACCCATTTTATTGGGTTATAAAACATTATGTGAAAATTGTCTCGTCGTCAAGCAACAGGGGTTTTCTAGTGTTAAGGCACAAATTTTTTACATTGCATTTTTATTGATTATAATACGTATTTACTATACTGTAAACATGTAATCCAAGACCATGGCTTTTCCTACCATTTTTCCTAAACACACTATTGCCCAATAATACAACTGAGGCGTTTAAATTAGTTCCAGTGAATTTCGTCAATGTTATGAGTATGTCGGAGATGCCGAGTACAGTCGCCGCCTCGTTCGAAGACCCGCATTCGTTCAGGGCGCTTCCTCCCACTATGTCGCCGGCTAATGCTCGAGACGAGGGCGTTCCCGCCACCTGGACCCTGATCTTGTCCACACACTTTCCCGCTCCCACCACGCACCCCTGGCAACCCTACGCACTCATCCACCCCCCGCCGCGACCCGACCCAGCGCCCTCCCCTTCCCCCACATACCATCTATTCTCCACACGAACGCCTCCCCGACCCACATGAGAGACACCCCGCTGGGCGCGACCCTCCTCCCCCTTTTAACATATTCTTTCACCCTGACGCACTCGCCCCGTTCGCCTAACCGACTACGCCTCGCCACCAGCCACCCCAGAGGGTGAAGCGCAGCGGGGGATGGAGTGCGGGGCCTCCCTCCAGACCGACCCCTCCGAGGGTCCTCGGGAGGAGGAGGAGGGGCAATTGAATGGTGCAAGACTGGGGAAGGCAACATCGCCGGACCCCAAGCAAACACACCCCACCGCTGAACTAATCTGAAGAGTACGAATGCTTTCGAAATTTTGGTGTTACTGACGAATACGAACATCATCTTGTTTCCGAATTATTGAGCTATACAATTTCATTTCATTGATATTAAGCAGCTGTTGCTGAAGCTGCAAAACCTTCGTGGTTACAATAAATTACAAAATTCAAGAGCAGCAATAGCATAACAATACTCAAACATTAGATCAAAGATATTTTGAGAGACAGACAGGTAAAAATGAACTGTTGCAGTGTGTTCATAGTAAAATGTAATTAGGCACGAGAGAGAGACGTGCCTATTGACTGACTAAAAATAATCCATAAAATGTGGATATGTATGTGATGCATAACTAAAAAGTATCGAATAATAAATGTAACGTGAGTGGGATAGTTTGCCTTTAAATTTAATTTTGAGTTTGCTACAAGTGTTGGGGTTTCATTGAAGTAAAGTTCAATTATGATATCCCTAAGTTTCAGATAACACCCGTTATATCTCAGACAGGTTTTTCAAAAAAAAAGATCTGACAGTAGTATTCGATCAGGTAGGTTGGAAGTCCCTCCGGACGCGAAGTGTGATAGCGTAACTGCGACATTTAGAATGACATAAGGCACACTTAAGTTTTCCTGTGACACCGAAAGAATACTGCTTCGTAGTATATAAACGAATTACCCCATCGTGGGAAAATAAAAGAGTTTATATAATTAAAAAATTGCTGAGTGATGTCTCGCCAAATTTGTGACCAAAAATCAACAAATCTGGAATTAAAGAAAAATATTGGTTTAAAAGAAACTCTAACGAGATTTACCTACTATGATTACATGACATTTACCCATAAGGGCATTATATACATTTTATGCTTAATCGCTGGAGAGGTCCACGTGGTGTAATATAAATGTGGATTTAGAGGTGTTACATTTGCATTTCGTATTCATTTCAATAGCACATGGGTTATTCTTGAAGTTTTTTGTTGCTGGAATTTTATGAATAGATGGACGATTTAAAAAGTTTCCTTTAACTTCTACTTATAGAGAGATAAAACCAACCGCAATATATCCGCAACTGTAGATTATTTCAGCCACAGAAGTCAGGTCTGTTAGATCATTTTAACACAGTGCACTTTACAAAAGGAAATAAATACTTCTTAAAGTCTAAAGAAAAACGTTTTAATTCATCGAAGAAGTTCTTGACTGGCTTTACCAACATTTTCAAAGAGGCAAAAAAACTATTGTGGCATATTTGTAAATAAGAAGGAAAGTGGGGACGCAGGAAAGAGGTGGAGGGCAATTATTTCTTATTTAAAATATAGCAAAATTCCACCAAGTGACGCCTGACAGCATAAGAATAATTACATACTTTCTAACTGGGTAATAAGTGAGAAATCATAACTTTTTACTCTACTTTATAAATAAAGTGACTCATTTCTAGGTATTTAAACGTCTTTAAAATGTTTTAACGTTTTTTTGCATTATATTTTGGCCCTTGATGTTAATTAGCTAGGTCAAAATGAAACTTTTCCATTCTCCATTATCGATTGACGTAATTTAAATTCCAATATTATTGACGAATAACTAATGCTTCTGCCTTTCTATAAAGGCTGTGAAGAATGACTTCAACTTCAAACCCCTACTTGTTGACTGGTAGGGTATAAAATATATGTTCACGAACGGATCCGATATCCTTTCACTCTGGCGTTTCCAAATTAGCATTTATCTTCTCCTTTCATCTGCCAAATTTCTAGTTTCTTATTCCAAATGACTTCAATTTTATCGGAAATGGTGCTGTCTTCTTGGTAATTTCATTCTCCTTCCTGCTATTGAAAGATCTATAGTTCTTAATTAATTTCAAAGCCAAACATGTTTCACTGTATTATGCATGTGGCCAAAAGGAAATAAATTATCTAGCTTAGAATTCACCTCTTGTTTAAGATGTGATGGCTTTCTGGAATCACCTTACATGGTATTGATGTATGTTTTCCTTCATTCTAAATTTTAGAGCAATAAATTCCATATTTCGTGGGCTTAAATGACGATAAGAGACATATCAGAATCGGGGTACAAACCTATCACTGAGAATATCTGATTTTGGTGATCCAATTGAATATAATTGCAAGATTTTACAGAATTAAAATTTTTAGTGGGCTTAACGCACTTATACATGAAGCAAGATTAAGGCTAAGTAATCTTTTATAAACTTAATCTTCAACCGCAGTATTCGACCCAGAATTTGCTTTGATAGGTGATGGTGGAGTTCACCCAATAATAAACCCTTAATGGTGTGTGAGATGCCCTGAGGTGTCACCCGGAATCGAACCCGGTACATTTAAATTTACATGCCTTTGAGTTCCCTTCCTCAGAAAATAAAGTAATTCCAAAGCTAGGCATGATAGGAGGGCTGTCTAGAAAGTAACCTCCGTTATGCGATAAAAAATACACTGAAATAGGTACAGAAAATGTATTATTTTCATCTCAAAACTATATGTTTCACGATTACATACGTATATATATATATATATATATTACATTATATATTTTATATATATATATATATATATATATATTACATTTATATGTACATGTATATGTTCATGTATATGTATATATTATATACATACATACATATTCCATACAGATGTAAACATTGTCATATCTCTGAACTAGTTTTCAAATTCCGCCAGCATAAAATTCTGCCGCCTGGGATCGCAGCCTACCGATGACGGCATCTTGAAGTACCTCGTCGAGACGAGCAAAAAGCATGTAGTAGCCTAAATTTTCAGTCGTGTTTCCACGCAACAGAATCATATGAATATGTGGAAAACTTTATAAACATTTCAGATGTTGTAAAACGCTAAACAATAACTTTTCGTCAATTTTCAAGCGCAGTTTATTGTTCACCACAGACAGGCGACCACTTCTATCATCATCATGCACATTTATGTTCATTCTTTGAGCAGCAACACTGAAACATGACTCTTGTCACTCATTATATTTGGTCCTTACCGAGCACAAATTTCCCGATTAATGTCAGCAGCTTTTTATCAGTAAAAACCTTCTAACTGAAGGAACTTAAAATTTGGGAGGTTTTTAAATTTTATTCTTCATTTTGACTCGCTATTGTAAACACACGACAAACAGAGCGAACTTGCAGCCACTACAGTTCGAGGCGCACTGACTGAGTGACTGGGTGCGTCAACACATTGACCACTTGGCTCCCTTCTCTAATTCTTACGCTTCACAACAACTGAGGTTACTTTCAAAACAGCTCTCGTATTAAGTAACACTAAAGTTCATAAGTAATAAATGGTAATCCAAAATCACTATTGTTGATTTCTATTTCCTGGACCCACTCACTATGGGTCTTCTCGCGCAGAAATGCAACCTTCACCTGGCCAAATTGCGACCCAAATCACTCCGTGCCCAAAACGGCCGGGCAGACAAATGGAAGAGGAGATCCTAAATCGCCAAGGAGGAAGAGGCTTCGCCGAAAAACGAGGAGACGCACGCGCGCCCTCCTCTCTCTCTCTCTCTCTCTCTCTCTCTCTCTCTCTCTCTCTCTCTCTCTCTCTCTCTCTCTCTCTCTCTCTCCATCGGATTTATGCGAACGGACGCCGCCGTGATGGATTGCGATGGCCAACGGCTGCGTGCCCGAAGGCGACGCGAGCGTAGGAGGGAGGGGTTCTCGGGGGCCGGACGGGGGCAAGGGGGGGCGAGCGCGTGAGTGAGTGGACGTCGGGCGCAATGATAGGGACGCCTTTATTGGGTTTTATGGCTTTCAATGGCGGTTAAAACAATTTCGGAACGATGAGAGTGCGCCGGTTGGGTGATGAATGCGTGAAATGTGTCCGTGACGATCCTCTTCCACCCCCGCCCACCCTCCACGCGAACCCTTTTGTCGCGTCCTCGGCCCCCTCCGCCCCCTCAAAACCCCCAGCCCTGGCCGCCCACATATTCTCCTTCCCCCCACCCCCCTCTCCCCCGACACCCCTCACCCGCTTCCATCCCGGTCGAGGATTGACTCATTGTCGGGGTAAAGGGGGGCCTGCCATTGTTGGCCGGAGACCCTCCCACTTCGAGAGCCTTCCGAGGGTTCTCTGTGGCCGTCCATCCCCCTCTCCAAACACTCACTCCACCCCGACCTCCTTGATCTCTCGGCTCAATTTCCATCGATGGAGAGGGTGAGAAAAAGGCCGGGGAAATTATAAATCAACGGCGATTTCATTCCCTCCCTTTTTTATCCCCACTTTTAAGTTATATTCCTGCTCCTTTTTTTCATTTCAAAGACACTCCGTGCTCTTCTCCTGCACCAGAGCATAGACGGTCCATCGCCCTCACACCCTCCATCCTCACACCCTCCCCCCGCCCGAAAGCGCCCTAATGCGCCCCACCAGTAAGCCCTTCGGGAGGCAGCTGGTGAAATGAGAGGGGATTCTACGGCCTTCTACCTTGTCGCAGAACGGAACAGTAAGGGAAGAAAAATGAGCACATACGGCAGCGGATAAGAATGTTCTGGTCCTGCCTTCGTGCCCGAATATGTTATCGCAGTTGAATGGTGTAACCATTTGCGCAATTCACCAATTTTATTTCACTAAGCCAAGATTAAACTATTGCATTGAGCTTGCATGTTATCCTAGCTGTGATTTAGAAAATATTTTCAGGGCCTCAGTGCCATGGTGCGGGCCATAATTTCTTCGCAATACGATGAACACCGGTACGTAAGCGTCCTCTCCTAATTGTAGTAATTTCGCTTAAACGGAGTGAAATGGTCGCTATCGTTAGAATGAAACAGTGCCTCTTATACAACGCTTCTTTAAAGTTTAAAAAATTCAAATAACTGCGGAAGATGCCGCGACTGTGACCCTAACGGAGTGATCAAACTAAATTTGCTTTCAAATGCAACAGCTATAAGTGTAAACACCATCCTCCTCATCTCGGTCAAGGCAAATGACTTTTACACTTGTTGCATTTGTATTCATACATTAAATTCAGCTTTCGTTGTTCACACTATCTTTCAGAAATGTTCACATTAATGTGTTTCATGAAATCAAAGGAAGATTGCGATTTTATTGGTTCTCAATCTCTGCTTAACCAATTATTACGACCGGCATCGCAATTCTTTTTTAAAGAGGAAGTGTAATTTTCACTACATATGCTCACTTCCATTATCGCATTGTAAAACATGAAAATACATATTGGAATTATTAACATGAATTAATTTAAAAAAAGGAATACTGACAAAGTTATTGTACTACTTTTTCCATTTTTATTAAACTTAATTTTTAACAAACTGATCATTAATTTACTATGAGCTTATATCAAGAAAAACTCAATTTTTGCTTTGTTGCATTAGGAACGATAACCAAATCAGACGTTATTAAACGTATATGAATTGGTCAACGGATATCAATGTCAATAAGATGCTCAAAAGTAATGTTAAGAAATAAAAATTGAGTATCATGAATAAAAATTAAGTTAATAAATACCTAAATGCATATCTAAACACGTTTTCCAATAAGATCAACTAACTACTTGACTCATAACAAATACAAAAACTTAATCAACTACTTCAGTGCGAAATAAATCAAAGGCATTTAATTGGTTTCCAAATTATATCCTGAAACAGGAAAAATATTCTCAGGCGGTAATCGCCAGCAAAACACCTAGCAAGGAGCATTGTATTTGCCATAGCGGAAAGATTTACAGAGCTTATTATTCAAGTGGGATTCTGAGTAAGCTGCAACGGTACTTATGCATATTTTGCCTCGTAAAAGAGGTTGCATTAT
The DNA here is from genome assembly GCF_022747635.1 of Hetaerina americana. Classification (NCBI taxonomy): domain Eukaryota; kingdom Metazoa; phylum Arthropoda; class Insecta; order Odonata; family Calopterygidae; genus Hetaerina; species Hetaerina americana. The sequence goes on from NW_027286763.1 coordinate 18,495,432, forward strand.
TTGTCAACTTTAATCGCGTCTTAACCAATGTACTCCCGGCGAGAGAATTGGGCTCAGGCGGAATCTGGTCCATCCAGTCGGTAGGAAGGATTAAAATCCCCAAGTGCCGGCATCTGCTCAAAATAAATAGAAAATATCCTTCTAAGCACCAAAAGATTTAACAATTTCAAAAGATGAAATTTTTAGCCTTCTTTCTGGATGAAAAACATTCTGAAGTAAAGGGCAAAGTCATTTAACGTCATACCAACGACCTTAAATTGGGTCTTTTTCTAGTGTATAGGTGGAAATACGCTATTCAGTAACAATTTGATGGAACTGAAATATTTTCTCACATACATGAACACTTGTAAAAATGAGTATATATACCTAGTCCAATCATGTACCAATTGGTGTTTAAAAACATTATTTAATGTTGGTTTCAAATTAAATAATCGGTTGATAGGGTTCGATTTTTTTATGATTCCCAATAAGACGAGGGAAGAACGGGTTCTTGAATGTAATTCTATCGATGGCTTTCTTTCTTATTTTATCCCAGAGGTCTAATACACCGATATATTTCGGAGCAATGATAATTCCCTCGATTTCATAAGCAAACTCGTTAAACTGCATCATTCTAAAAGTGTGTCTTGCCTACTCTCAAGAATGTAAAGGCTCCAAACCTAATATCTCCAAAATAGCCGTCATGTTGCCTTCTTGTCGTGACGATTGTTAAAAAATCTAGCGAATAATCTTTGAACTTTTTCCAATTCCTATATTACGTATTTTCTTCAATTAATCTCAAATGCTTGCTGCGATCTCCAAACATGGCCTTGGTAAAGCGTATACCAACTATCACTTACATATACGTAATATTTTTATATCATATGTCTAATAAAACGTAGCTTCTATAAGACTGACTCGCACATTTTTCTGATGCGAGTCCCTAAGAAAGGTTTGAGACCAGTGAAACACTTGAGTATTTAACCTCTTCTGAGATGGTGATTTTGGTCCCATTTATTTTAATACAAAATAACATGCGATCTAATTCTGGACTGAGTGTCCGCGATCTACTGGCATCCTAATACCATTTAATTGCAACGTAAATAAAAATGCCCATCGCAAATTATCTAAAGTCGATGCTAACTTGGGAACATAAGTCGTTAATGTACGGTATACCAAAAATAGTTGGGGCCACATAACATTTCGCTCAGGTACTTCTAATGTTCTAAGAAACTGCGGGAGATGCCGCGACAGTGACTTTTAACGGAGTCAATCCGCTAAATGTGTATTACAATACAATAAATACCTGGTGTAAAAATCATTAGCCTTGACCGGGATTCAAACCTGGATCCCTCGATGCCCGGCCGAGGGCTTTAACCAGTTAAGCTACGAGTGTAAGAGTAACTCCTGAAATTACTTACACCCCTTCTGAAGAAAAAACCTAATCGACTACTTCCAATTTATTTAAGAGCTTCAACCTGCAATTTAACCTTCGCGCCGTGAGTGATTCCCAGCCTATGAAATGAAACTATGAAATTTTAGTGTCGTTTTCAAAGTACATTAGTCTAAATTTTATATTTAATTGAGAGAAACATCTTAGCTCGTATAGAATCCTTTATAGAAAAGCAGTGAAAAATGTAGTATTCGAACAGATTTTGCTTCCATCGTAAATAAAACACACTATCACTACAATTAACGATGCTGGTTTTGCACATTACTCCACAACCTGTCATATGCTGTATTTGATACCGAGGTAACTCTTTTTGAAACATTTTCAGCGAGACAGAATGCTCTAATTTTGTAGGATAAATTCCACTCGCCACATATCGGTTACATCCACGTACAATCCGTTAATCTCGCGATAGTTATTAATGTGAACGGTGCTCAACGACAAATATGCTAAAATGCCTACAGCCGCAATGTACGATGCCTACGAGCTTAGCAAGCTTACTGTTGTACTTTTAGCTTTTGCAACGCCACTAAAGTAGACAAATGCGTAATTTATTACTATTTTGACATAGCTCTAATGAAAAATTAAAGTCAAAGTAAGCGTTAAATGGTGGTTTTTTTTAGTATTTCTATGAAAGTTCGTAAATCTTTACGCCACGTTGGTGTGATTAGACATAATTCTGTGCATTGCGAAATCACCATCTCTCGTTCAGTAATTCAAAGCGTAAATCTGTTTTTTTGTCAGATTCAGATGTATTTGGACTGGGATGACCCTATCAGTTAGTAGCTAAGAAGAAAAATTCAACAGGGCATGGAATCTTCATTATGCACTATTGGCCCACACTCCTTCAAATACGGTTACAGAAGTTTTTTTGTTAGTAATAGGTTTGCCACATTATAGCCATTTGGAGGTAAGCTGTGCTCTTTTCGTCACCAAGAAAAACATTGCTTTCTTCAACAAAATTGAACCAACATGACAGTCAGAGAACAACTCAGCTGTGTAAATCATGGTTTTGAGAAAGGGCCTCACAGAGTCATTCCTGTTCTTCTCCTAACAAAGCTAAAAGTATTATGCATTCGTGATGCGATGTACTATTTTCATGTTCCGTTAATTATTTTTGAATCTCTCTCATGGAATAGCCCTTGGAGGCCATTAGTTGACAAAATCGCAGTTGTTTTCAAAGTAACATTGAGATTAACACCTCCATGGTAATGTACGTATTCGTTAATGAAGTACCGCAGTATATGTATTAATAAATATGCCTTCATGTTGATGATTTTTCAGCTATACCGGCTGACAATTATGTATGGTATGACCGGATCCCAGCAATAAAACTGCCGTTACTTTCGCTACGACGTAAACGATTTCTCATAAAGCTGTGAAACACGGTATCTCTTTTCATACTGGAAAATGCAAGCCCTTACCCTTCATTCTAAAAAGAATAAACTATCTCGAACTTAGATAGTATCAATCGGCTTAGGAATTAATTCAATAAGTACAATCATTATTTCATTCCTACGAAGTACGTTAAAGCAAATCGCGACCACAGATGGTACAATAAAGGCTTAAGAAAAGCCCTTAGAAAGCAGAGAATGTTACACTATAGGGTAAAGAGAGCAGGCGGGAACACATCATCCTCGAAGAATAAACAGTTTTTGGACAAGTATAGATCCTCTAAAATGGAAACCAAAACAAAATCCGCAGCGTCTTAAAAGACTTCAAACGTAAAGTATTGTGCGAGTATTAGGACACTGACCCTTAAGCCTTCTGGTCATAAGTAAGGGAAGTAGGTAAACAATCCGTGGCTTGGTTAAGGGATTGTAAAAATATTATTCATTCTGACAGTGAGGGAAAAGCTAATATTCTTATTATATCCTTCCAAAGCGTTTTCACGAATGATTTTGCCACCGCGTATCTCCAAGAAACAATACATATTGAACCCATGGCAAAAATAAAAGCGGACGAGAAGGAATTGTCAAATTGCTCAAGGACATTAAACCCAACAAATCGCCGGGCCCCGAAAATGTACCAGCTTGGGTTATAAAACATTTATCTCCTCAATATTATATTTAACAAACCCCTCACAGAGTGCACAGTCCCTAGTGAAGACCCCAGTAATTTTAGACCCATTTCTCTCACTTCTATGTGTAGCAAAATTTTGGAGCACATTATTGTCAGTTTACAATGAGATAATTTGATAACATCAACTTTTTAAGCAATAATCAACATACATTCAGGAAAACCTACTCATGCCAGACCCAAATAGGATTATTCACACATGACTTATTTTTATCGGATGAAAGTGGGATGCAAGTGGATGCGATCTTTTTAGATTTCCAAAAGGCACTTGATAAGTTCACCCAAACTTATTCATAAATTGAAACTCACAAGTATACACAAGAGCACAATATATTAGGCAGAAAACTTCATTTCAGAGCGGGGATAGAGGGTTGATCCGACAGTGTACAAGTAATCTCGGGGGTACCTCAAGGAAGTGTGATTGGGCCGTTGCTTTTCTTGTTGTTAACAATTTGAACCGCAGAGTAAAAAGTAAGACCAGGATGTTTGCGCCTTACACGGTGATTTATTGGGAGATATCTGGGGATTAGAATTGTTTGATGCTAGCACAAGATCTAGATTGTATTGCTGAATGGTGTTCAAAATGGCGATTGTCATTAAACCTTAATAAATGTTTGGCGGTAATTTTTTTTTCAAAGATCAACGGTATTTGTTTCCTAATTAGCTGTAATTGACCTAAAAGTAGTTGATACGGTAAGATACAAAGGTGTTACAATTACTAAAGACAACTAGGTGGACCCACACACAAGATGTGATAAAAAGAAGACAGGACTGATTTTATAAATTGTTTATTTCAACGAATACAGCTTAATCGAACTTGTCGCCCTCGGAGTACGCTAGAGCTTACGGAGTACGCCCGCGGAGTATGCTTTGGCTGATGGCGCACCTTTCTTCCAGCTCTCGAACCCTGCTTGGTAAGCCGCCTTAGGTATTCTCTTCAGGCCCGCCGTACAATTAGCTTTAATGCCCGCAATAGAGTCAAATCGGCGCCCTTTCAAGTTTGATTTTAACTTTGGAAGCAAAAAAAGTCTGATGGAGCCACGTCTGGAGATAAGGGTGGCTGCGGAATCACGGAAGTTCCGGTTCTGACGAAAGACTGTCACGATCAGATCCGTGTGAGCCGGCGCGTTATCGCAACGCGGGTCACGCCCAAAATGTCGGTCAAAATTGTCTGATAGGATCCAGAACTAATGTTCACTTCCTCGGCTATCTCTCTAACAGATATATGGCGATTTTCTCGCACCCAATCGTTCACCAATTTGACATGGTTGAGGTATGTCGAAGTGGAAGGCCGTACCCGTTCGCGAATCTTCATCGGTCGAGGTTCTGCCCGATTTGAAACGACTGTGCCACTAAAAACACTTGCTTTGACTCACAGCATCATTAACAAAGGCTTGCTGAATCATTTCAAATGTCTCCGTAGCACATTTGCCAAGTTTGAAACAAAATTTCACGCACACACGCTGTTCCTCTAGTTCCTTCATTGCTGCACTTCCACGCGGTGACCAACAGGTTGAGACAAGTACCGCTGCTACTGCGTAACGACTTGACGTAAAAAAAAGGCAAAACCTCTCGTTTTAGTTGTCAGATGTGTCACTAGATGGTGCCTTGTTCCTCGTTTCGATCCGTTGAACGGTTTGCACAAAATAAAATCAGTCTTGTCTTTTTTTGATCACACCTTGTGCGTAAAATCTGCTGGTAAGCGTATAAAAAGTGGGATTTATTAGGAACATTGCCGGCAGAAGTGACTCCAAGATCAAGGAACGTTGTAACCACGCCCTTGGAATGCCTTATTAAGAAATATGCAATTAAAGCGTCACTGAAATTCTTCTGGAGTTAGGGTGGGAATCATCAGAAGAAAGACGATTCAATGCAAGGTTGAACTAACCAAATATATTCAGATGTTTCACGCATGTTTCTGCACCGAGGTCTCGCAAATTATTCGTGCACAAACAAACATTGGTCCCTTGGATTATTATTATTATTACATAATCTACCGGTTAAGGTAGGTTTTTGGATGGACGTAATTACTAATTAAATAATATGTGGCCCCTAGCAAAACACAACATCCTACTCTATATCTGGTCCCTCTTCAGCTCTGAGTACTTTCTTCTTCCCTTCATCCCGTCCAACATCCCTATCCTGTTCCTTCCCTTTCCTCGTTTGCCTAACATTCTCCCCTCTATCACAGTCCTCAACATCCCACTGCCGGTCAATACCCCCTTCAGCCACTTTTCCTGCCTACCTAGGATTTCTCACAACAAACCCCTCTCTTCGCCCACCATACCAAGTACTTCCTCATTTGTTTTCTTCTCCGTCCATTTCACCTTCTCCATTCTTCTCCACACCCACATTTCAAAAGCCTCCAATCTACGTCTATCCTCCTGCTTCAATTACCACGTTTCCGCACCGTACATAGCTACGCTCCATATCAAAGTTTTTACGAGTCTTTTCTTAACATCCTTACTCAAAAACCGTGTCATCAACTCCCTCCTCCTTGTGAAAGCCTCTTTACCTAGCGCAATTCTTCTCCTTACGTCCCTACTACTTTGACCGTGTTGGTCCAAAACACTACCGAGATACGTAAACTGTTCTACCTGCTCTAGTTTTTGCCCTCCTATTTTAATGTTAAGCTTGGCCTTTTTCTTTCTAGAAAACCGCATAACCTTTGTTTTGTTAATATTGATTCTCATCCCATACCTGTCGCACTGAATTTCCAATTCACTCAGCAATGCTTGCAGCCCCTTGGCTGACTGACATGCTAAAGCTTGGTCATCAGCAAACCTAACTGATTTTACGAATTCCCCGCCCACTTTCATTCCTACCTCCAGTTTTTCCCATGCCTCTTTGATCATTTCCTCTGCATACAGGTTGAACAGCAACGGTGATAATGGGCAACCCTGCCTTACACCCCTTCCTAACACTGCCCATCCTGACTCCCCGTTTCCCACCCGCACCTGAGCAGTCTGAGACATGTACAGGTTGCGGATTAGCCTCCTGTCCCTCCAATCTATTCCTATTTTCTGCAATATACTCATTAGTTTTCCCCAATTCACTCCATCAAACGCTTTTTCAAAATCTACGAAACAGGCAAATACCTCCTGGTTTTATTCTATATTCCTCTCTATTAATAATCTCATTACTGCAATGGCATCACGCGTACCTCTCCCCTTCCTAAACCCAAACTGATCATCCCCTAAGTAATCATTTGCCCTACTCTCTACCCTTTTGATGGTAATGAGAACAACTTAAGCTACGTAGGATATCAAACTTATTGTCCTGTAGTCCTCACATGATGTAGCATTTACCTTTTTCGGAATAGGAACTAACATTGATCTCACAAGGTCTACCGGCCAGATTCCTTCCTCATAGATATTTCGAATCAGCCCATACAGCGTCTTTTTCCCACATTCTCCTAAACATTTCAGTAATTCGGCAGGAATATTTCCCACCCCCACGGCCTTATTTAGTTTCATCTCCCTTAATGCCCTTTCTATCTCATTGTCTAGTATGCCTGGACCTAAGCTGTCTTCCTCTACGTCATTTTCTTTTTCAATGTCTAACTTTGTTGGTCTGAGTTCTTTACTATACAGTTCTTCTATACACTCCCTCCATCTCTCTTGGATCTTTCCTGCGTCATTTATTACCTTATTAGCCTTATCTCTTACTGTTAGCATAGCTCTTCCTTTCTTACTTCCCGATGACGATTTAACTTTGCTGTAAAGCGCACCGATTTCACCCTTCCTCTGCAGTCTTTCCATATCCTCGCACTGCGTCTTCCGCCATGCTTCTTTTGCTTTATTTGTTGCCCGCCTCAATTTATTGTTCAATTCTTTGTACTTCATTTTGCCTAATTTTGTATTTATATTCTTCCATTTTCGCCGCTCATCCATCTTTGTAATCATCTCATCCGTGATCCATGGTTTCCTAGTCCTTTTAGCGTTAACGGTTCCAATAGTGTCTTTTGCGGCTTTAGACAACCCTTTCTTGATCATTTCCCATTTTTCTTCGATACTACTAAGCCCTTTACCATCCTCCATGATTTTCTCTACCGCCTGTTTGTATTCCTTCCTTTTCAAACCATTTAATGCTTCTACATTCCATTTTCTAACTCGCCGTCCCTGCCTTATCTTTTTGAAATGTACGCTACATTTCATAACAACTAAATTGTGGTCTGAGTCCGCATCCGCTCCCGGAAAGCTGTGGGAATTTATCACACTATTCCTAAACCTGTGTCTAACCAGGATATAATCTAGCTGATATCTTCCTGAGTCACCTGGCATTTTCCATGTATACCTGCGTCTTTTGTGGTGTCTAAACCAAGTGTTGGTGATGACTAACCCCTGTCTCCTGCAGAACTCAACTGCTTTCTCCCCGCGGTCATTCCTCGTGCCTAAACCGTAGTCGCCCACCTCATCACCATCTCTTCCTTCGCCTACCGTCGCATTCATATCCCCCATCACTATCAAATGTTTCCCTGCAGGAACACACGCGATCATGTCCTCTAACTGATCGTATATCCTATCGACCTTTTCTTCCTTATGGTTGTTCGGTGGCATGTATACCTGAATGATAACTAAGTTCGTCGGTTCTGCTTTTATCTCCACTAGTAGTATTCTATCCGTTACCTG